>NC_137080.1:71416623-72027199 GCF_951640355.1 Cnephaeus nilssonii | reverse complement strand
TACTTAATGTGTTGAAAAAATTATATTTTCCTTAACAATTAGTAAATGTTTATGGATTAGCTTTTTTGATAAATCTTAAGAAAGATAATGATTTCTAGTAGGGATCTTATAAACTAGAGATGGGCTGCGTTTTTTTGGAACTTTTGAAGAGGAGCCTCTCTTGCTATTGGGGAAGTTGTCCTAAATACTAAAATTCTCTTCAAAAGCAGCCACATCCACTTAATCTTTAAAAAAGTCTTTATGTGAGATCCCTAAGTGGTTTTTGAAAGTAGATGCTTCCATTTGGTCATTTTAACCATCCTAATATATAAAAACCCTGGGTTGTAACATACGGTAACTACCGAGGCTCGACCAACTGGAAGTCAGTCTGCTTCTGCTGCAGGCACGGTGCTCCAGCACTGACTGCTGAGGGGACTGTGAATCAGGGCCAGAGAGAGGCCTGAAGAGAGAAGCAGGGACTGATCCATAGCCTCTGTGGCAGCTTTTGATCAGCACTTGCCTCTCTCTTTCTGTCCTAGTCTGGCCAGCAGCCGCACCTCCATTTCTCTCCAGGCCTCCACCTGATCTGCCCTGCTTTCTGATCAGGCCCCATTGATAGGCCCAGAGACGCTGACTGGCATAGAAACCGACCAATAAGAATCAAATCTTGGTGAAGTGTCAGGAACCAATGGCTGCCTAGGAAGCGGAGCTTTTGACGCTGACTGGCATAGAAACTGACCAATCAGAACCAAATCTAGGTCAACTGTGAGGAGCCAATGGCTGCCTAGGAGGCAGAGCTTTTGACGCTAACTGGCATAGAAACTGACCAATCAGAACCAAATCTGGGTCAACTGTGAGGAGCCAATGGCTGCCTAGGAGGCGGAGCTTTTGACACTGACTGGCATAGAAACTGACCAATCGAAACCAAATTGGCCAGCAGAGGAGGGCAGTTGGGGGCGAGATCAAGCCAGCAGGGGAGGGAGTTGGGGGTGAGATCAGGCCAGCAGGGGAGGGCCGTTAGGGGTGATCAGGCAGGCATGCAGGTGAGTGGTTAGGAGCCAGCGGTCCCAGATTGTGAGAGGGATGTCCGATTGGAGAGGGTGCAGCTGGGCTGAGGGAACCCCCCCCCCCCCCCACACACACACACACACTCTGTGCACGAATTTTGCGCACTGGGCCACTAGTGAAAGAAATAAATAACAACTAACTCCAAAGTTCAAACTTTACATAAACAACAAATATAAATACTTAAAATATGCTACATATTGCAAAGATAAATGGGTAACTTGAAGAAGACAGTTGATAAATACATGAATAATCTATTATGAGGAAAATTATTGAGTTTTTTGAGGCTAAAATTCTGAAATACACCCATGGACTAACTAATTGATGCTTGGTATTTCTCTATTAACTTTACTTTGGTTTAGTATAATGTGGATCTGTGGCCATGGCTTGAATTTTTAACCTAGGAATTAAAACCAGTTTCTTTTTTCAGTTTTGGTATGGAAATCTTAGAGCCATTTTTCTTAAACCATCTCCATTTATCTACTTACCCTTGTTTAATACGACTAAGTTTACTTCATGCATATACCTAATTTCCAGATCATAGTATGGTCCATAATTTTATCTTCAGTGTTAAGCCTAGGTTGTTTGAATTACTGCTGTTTTTGATTACGAACTCCAGGAGGGTAAAAAAAAATTGCACGAAGAACTCACTCAATTTGTACCATTTAATTTCTAATTACCATGTATTAATGACTGACATATGTATTAATATTTTATTCTTGACTCTGCTATATAATATCTTGAAGCTGTCGAGTAATGCAGGCCAGTAGTTCTCAAATTTAAATACATATCTATCTTCTTAGACTGGAATTAAGATCTCATCTAAGTAAAAAGGAGACAGAGATGTCAGATAGAGAAAGGATTTCCAAAATGGCAGGTACAGAAAAAAAAAGTAAATAATAATTGTATATAACATAGAAGCTTGTCTGTTTGATTTAAAAACTACTTTTATTATTTAATAAAATCCAGAATCAATGAAAAGCCTACAGAATTCAGCCACTGACTTTATGAGAAATAATGGAAGAAGAAATAAAAATGGTGATATAAAATAATAATTCTCTTCTAAAAGAATTCCAATAATGTCTTTAATTCACTGGAGAAGGCAGGCTTGGTGACATAGCTTCACAGATAAAGAGAATGCATTAGTAGTTATTTGATTGTCTTACTCTCCCTAAATCCTTCCTTCCTATATTTGAGAACAGAAATGAGCCCAGTGTGTTCTCAGACCAACACCATGGGAGGTATAAAAAAATCAGCCTTTAAACTCAGAGAAATGTTAAACTGGCTGTTTGACTAGCTCTGAATCTCTGGGGTTTTGTCCCAATGTGCCTATGTCACCTTTCCTAGGTTGGTGCTCTCATCTTACCACCTGTGTCACAAAATATCTTGGCCAGCCTTTGTCCCTGACTGCTGTGAGTTGACTTCTAAACCCTATAATTTTTTGGAGCATCTGGATCCATGGTGGATCCCTCTGACCACACCTGATAGTTGATGCAAATGAGATGACTCAGGATGGGGGCTGGTCCTGCCAGAAAGACCAACCATGAGATTAGGGGGTGGGCTTTGACCATGTGATATTAGCCCAACCTGTGAAGGGGAGGAGGATGAATATTGAGATGGTTCAGTCAATCATCCCTACACAATGAAGCCATAAAAACATTCTGAACACAGGCTTAAATGAGTTTCCCTGGTTGGCAATACTTTGCTGTTAAACATCAGGCTGCCTGGAGAATAATGCAGCCCTGAAAATTTCGAAAGCTTCACGTTTGGGACTCTCCAGACCTTGCCTTTGTGTCTCTCCCTTTGCCTGGTTCTGCTTTCTATCCTTTTGCTATAATGAAACTGTGATTTGTAGTATAGCGCTTTACTTAATTATGTGAGTTGTTCTGACAAATAATCAAACCTGATGGGGTAGATGGAACTGCCAAATTTGTAGGCAGCTGGTTAGAAGGAAGGGTGGCCTGGGGTCTCCCAAACGTGAAGGTAGTTCTGTGCAGAAATGTGCCCCTAACTTATGAAACACCCTCTCACCAGTCTCTTTTGTTTGCTCTCCCCAATCTTCTTAGCAGCCCGAATCTTAGCTCTTTGCCCATGATGGGACCTATCTCTGACAGAACTTCCAAATGCCAAAAGCCTCCTGGTCTATCTCTCTATTGGCTGCTCCTGCACTCCACTGAGTATAAAGAGCCTTCTGAGAACTTTCTCTAGAGAAACTGACCTATCTAGTCTAGGTTTTGTTTTGGTTTTTACTGGCATATCTTGTTACCACTGAGCTAAAGTTTTGACAAGGTACCAGTATGGTTAAATCATTTGTTTAATACAAAAACACATTGATTATAAATCATCAAAAATAATAGTTATATTTTCAACTGGCATAGTTTCAGCAGTTCCTAAGGAGTCAATCAATGAATAATGACATATATGATAAATTAAGTGTATTATATTTATTTCAAACAATGTATCCTTTTTAAAAATCCATGACCTCTTTCAATAAACACAAAATCTCCTTAAACTCTGGAAATTATGTGAAGACTTCCTAAGGAGGCATATCTCCTGGATATATACTTTCATAGCTGGTGTATTTCCAAGTGGGCAAGAAAATGATTTCCTAGCTTTGTATTTTGCATTCTGTTCTTTGTGTTTTAAAACCAGTTTCTTTTTTCAACATTCTAAATATAAATCTATACCATGTTGAATATACTTTTTGTACATTATTTGTTCACCCCAAGATTCTGACAATAGATCTCTCAACTCTCCCTTCCTCCTCAGTTAAAATGATTGTACCATGAACTCAGCAGGAAACAAAGTGATAAAAATAAACATTCCTGTGGCTAGTTTTATTGTCTCAACATGAGAGTTTTTTCTGTGGACTTGTATCCGTTGGGTACATTTTAGACAAAGTCAAGTCTGAGATTTAACTGTCCAATACACAATTGTTCAAAAGGGACTGAATTCTATTTCCATTGCCTAAATGTATATATATATTTTAAATGTTGATTTAAAATCCCAGGTTCTATACCACAATGTTTACTTACAAAATACCAAATTTTCTAAAAGTGGTCTGCATATAACTTAAGTATTACCTCCAGTAATGCAAATGAATGGCACATTCATATTAAGTTCATAGACTATTTTTCATCCTGTTCTCATGCATGCATCTACTTAAAGCTGACTCTGAACCTTAGTTTGCAGTAGGATCATCCAGAAATCTATAAAACTGATACCCAGTTCTCATTCTCAAAGATTATGATATAGCTTATCTGAGGTGGTCATTGGACCTTGCCATTTTTTCAATATTTGCCAGGTGATTCTTAAATATGTAATTAAGGTAAAAAAAATCTCTGATCTAGAATACTGACAAGTAGGTTCCAGTTTTGCCTGAAATTGCTGAATTTAGGAGTGCACAATTCAAAACATAATTGAAACAGTTAACAGAATTAGCAATGCAAGCAATGAAGTAGTGGTATGGTACATTGCTCTTTTAGATAGTTCCTTGCCTTGGCAACATAATCTGCATTTATTATCAAGACAAGTTGGATTGGATATCCACCTCATGGTAACCTCTGAGATAGTAAGAAACATAAAATTAAAAATTTTACGTTAATTTTACAACTGAATTTAAAAATGCAATATCATTAGTCTTTCGGTTAAAAATAAAATTCAACAACCTATATTAAAATTAAATAGAATAAATCATAGTATTGTTCTCAATAGCTTATCATATAACAACTTCAATATTTATAAATCCTAAAAAAATAGTTTGTATTAGTTTTTAAAATGACTGATAAAAACTTGCCCATATTAAGAAAACGCAGCTTCATTTGCAAAAGCACATGTCCTCAAATTTGTCTATTTACTATTGAAAAGAGACAGTCTTTGTTCTGGAGTCACATGGCTAGCATGATGGCCAGTTAGCTTCATTTTCCATTGCTGTTTTACAGATTAACTAATGTAGGGCTTATTTTCACACCAGGAGAATAATCATTCCAGTTTCTCAACACAAAATTAGTACATTCATGTTCTGCAATTGACTTGAAGTGAGGCACTCAAATGTCCTAGAATACGACACAAAAATTCTTTTTGCTTTCATTGATTTCAAGACAGTGTATTAATATTATCCTCCTTGGTTCCACACAGCTGTCATCTAAAATGCCACTAAAGAATGGATGCATAATTGGCTCTTCAGTTCACACATTAAATACATTTTAATAAACACTCTTTTCTCCAAGAAGAGACTATTGCTGTCCGTTCTCAGCTGTCAGTCTTGAGGAGAATTTAGAGGGTATTTCTTAGGTGGAGCATTGCTTAGCCAAGCTGATCTATGTACTGTATTTAAAATGCTCTCTTATTGAATTATGACCTAATTAGACTTATCCAAAACAACTGTGATGAATCATAAATTAGGAAATATTTTAAAAATGCAGAAACTGGTTTGCAATTCCTATAAGTCAAAAATTCAGGTTTCAAAAAACAAATTCAAGTTATTGGTATTTTAATATTTTAAGTGTTAATTAAATATGTAGCATTAATTAAATGTTAATAAATAGTAATGAAATTTTTAATAAATATTAACACATTAAATAATATAATAAATAATGATCATATTTATTTTCATCCTAATATTTATTTAAACATTTATGTTTACATTACTATAAGAAAAATAGTTTAATATTACATTTTTGCAAATATCTTGAATAATTTAATTGTTAGGAAGCCCCAAATGATACTTGATTTTCTTGGAAGTCAACATATTTGTTCTTTCAATATGAATCAGAGGCCCCAAAGAGACAAATACTACTTCATTTGGTGATGCACACGACACAATGTATGAAGATTCAAAGTGAATGACTGGATTTTTACTTCTACTGGTTTAAGGCCATTTCCAGGGATCCTGAATGAGGGATGCATCTGTGAGTCTTTTGAGTGCAGGACACAATTATCCTGGAGATCATTCCTCCTTTCCTTGCCCATACCTCAGCTTGCCTCACAGTTCTTTCTGCCAGCCTGAGGGAAAGGAGGGAGTTTGCAGCAATTGACCCTGAGCCTCCCCACATACTATTTGAATCCAGGATATTGATGGGAAGCTGAGATTTGGGCCTATCCTACATAATAATAGACAAATATGCAAATCGACCGCACCTTCACTATGCCCAAGCCACGCCCACCAGCCAAGCCACACCCACCAGCCAATCAGGACGAGTATGCAAATTACCCCAACCAAGATGGCGGCTAATTTGCATATCAAGACAGCATAGAAAGAAGCCAAGAGCTGCAGAAGGGAGCATAGCTGCGGAGAAGCAAGCAACCCCAGGGGAGGAGAAGGGAGGAGCAGAGGCGGGGCCAGGGGAGAAGGAAGGAGAGCAGGTGGGCTGGCAGAGAAGGCGGGGCGGGGCAGAAGGGAGGAGAGCAGGCGGGGCGGGGTAGAAGGCAGCAGGAAACCCTATTGCAGGATTTTTCCTGCAATGGGAATGCTAGTGATTTTATAAAAATACAGACATTCCATTGAGATTTAATATCTATACCCATTATACAGCCCAAATGTTAGAGATAAATTATTAATTCAGAATGAAAGTGAACAAATAAGTGGAGATGCAAGATTTACATTTGGGAATAAATGTTATTGATGTTAAAGATTGTTCAGAGTTTATTAAAGATGATATATAAGTGGATACTAGTTAATATGTGAGGTATAAAAAAATAAGTAACATCAAGCTATGTATGACATAAGTGGATCCTTAAATCACTGTTCCACATACATATTTAATTTTTTTCTTCTGCCTATTTGGGTAGCATAGGATGAACAGTCAGAATTCCGTACTTAAACCTCACTCTACATAATGCTTAATACCAAAAGCTGAGTGCATGTAATGTGTATTAATTTAATTAGGCTTCAAGGTTATCATGCTGAGTACTTACTTTTTCTTGTCATTTGACCTGGTCCTTTTTCTATTGTCAATGTACGTAGGATATGAGAGTATGAAAATTATCAAATTTAAATCTCATGACCACATGGATTGACATGCAACTATTTTTTTTTGTTTCTTGGTTACACAAAAGAAGGGACTATTTCTTTTCAACTGAGCATATTAATAGTTAATTCTGATAGTACATGTGAAGATATTTTAAACTTTGTATTTTGTATTGGTACTAAATAAGAGACCAGTTTTACTCAGTGTTTAAAGCAGACCAAAGTGTCCTAGGTTCGATTCTGGTCAAGGGCATGTATATACCTCGGCAGGTAGGGGCATGTGTGGGAGGCAACCAACTGATGTGTCTCTCTCACCTCAATGTCTCTCTCTCTCTCTCTCTCTCTCTCTCTCTCGCTCTCGCTCTCGCTCTCCCCCCTCTCCCTCCCTCCCACTCTAGAAATCAATGGAGAAAATATCCTTGGGTGAAGATAAAAAGAATAGTGAAAGTAAACCTTTCTTCTTTATTTTAGGATAGAAAAATCTTAAAGGAATTTTTCTAAAGCAGTCATCAATATCTATCATGATGATTAAAAATTGGTAAAATGTATAACAAAAAATAAAGAATAAATAAATATAGTAGTGTAATTTAGGGTGATTTAAATTTCCTTCTTTTTTGACCTAAATTTTCTATACTGTATTATTTTTACAGTAAGAAAATAAATAACTTATTTTTAGGTTAATTAGACTTCTGTATCTGCTTAGATTTCTAAACACCTGTGGCAAAGTTAGCTCTTATAAAATAAAACGAGTATACAGCTGCATCATTTAAAACTTAGGCACTTTTGCTCAGAGTTCCCTGACCCCTACTCTGTTGCCCAGTATTTACCACAGATGGACCACAGTGAGCCCAGAGGATTTGGGGGGATGGGATGAACTAGGGAGGCTGGAATCCTGGCTTGTGAGCAGCCTCTTTCCTCAGCCAAAAAACAAAAGAACCCCCCAAAAAACAATGTTAAGACCCATCGTTTACAGAGCTAAGGTCTGATCTCCTGACTGTGGCTCCTGAACTTCCATTGGGTCTGAGAAACGATAGTTTGCATTCACACACTTTTCCCTATTGCTTTAGATGGTGTTAGCCTATAAAGGATAAATGGGATCAAGTACTAGTATATGGTGATGGAAGGAGATATGACTTTGGGTGGTAACCACACAATGCAATTTTCAGATTATGTATTACAGAATTGTGCATTTGAAACTTACATAATTTCATTAACCAATATCACCCCAATCAATTTAATAAAAAATAAAATGTAAAGAATTTGGAATTAGAAATCTCATCTCATTACCAACTACCCAGTCATATATCATCAACTCCATCCCTGCCATGCAAAGCTGTAAAGTAAAGCTCACAGTGTGATTTTTCTCAGGTTGATGTGACAAGTGTAAAAACTAATAACTGTGTTTTTGCAAATGAAATTTCATTTTTAAAAAGTGATGCGTAAATAATGTCTTCTCATTAGCATGCAACTGCAAGAGATTGTTCACTGCAGTATGCCCAGGTTTGAGACAATGGCTTACATGTATTACCCATTAAATAAATATTCAAGAGTAAAGGTCTCTGACCTTCTGTAGAACTCTTGCATCACATAGTTTAAAACATGGCACCATTTTTTATATGGAGCCATGTTTCTCAACAGTAGACAGACAGTAGAACCCAGGGAGGGACAAAGTCTATCTTGTACACCATCATATTCCTAGAGCCTGGCAATACTTATGTGCACTAAACTAAAGTTGAATGAATTAAAGAAAGGCCCATATTGTAACCTATTCATCTATCATCCTCAGTAACTAATCTTACAAGGCACGAGGCTTGATTCCCATTTGATTAAGAATGTGCTGGAACAATGGAGATACACTTATTGCTGTGTTGAATTCAGAGAATGCTGCAGTATAGGGCGGGGCTGCCCTGGGGTGTTGGGCAATCTTTCAGCTCAGCCTGGCTGGCCCATGCATGTGGCTTTGGAGAAGGCCTGTTTTGGGGATATTATTGTTCTTAATAAAGACCAGATGATGGCTTTGAGCCCTTTTTCCAATGAGGGAAGAATATAGAGAACAAAATTAAAGCTGTACTTTCTATGGTAGCTCACCAACTGGGCTGGACCTATGTAAACATGTCCATCACCTATTATTTCTGTGAAATAATTTCTGAAAATATGTTTAAGTTGTTTTTAAGAGAATATGTAACACCTTAATCAATAAAGAAATTTAAAAAAAGAGAGAGAGAGAGAATATCCTTATCTCTCTCAGCAGCAAAAGATTAGGTCCATGGGGCTGATGCTGGAGAAGCTGAAGTCTGGTGCTCATTGTATATTAATTATTTTTTTCCTGTGAAATACTGTAGAAAGTCTTCATCCCCTTAGATTAGTAGGACAGCAGTTGGCACGATTTAGATAAGATCTCACTAAGCTGAATATCTTGTCTTTAAAACAAATTCAAGTTTAAAGTGACAGATCCTGTTCTTTCTCCCATGGTCCACAGAACTCTGCCTCCACTCCCGACAACAGAAACAAAATGAGACAAACTTGAGTTCACATTCTTGCTGTGTCTTTTGTTGATTGTTTGAGGCAGGTTACTGCATGCCCTAAGCCTTAGCTCCTCGTTTGTAACATGCAGATGACAATGTGAGTGTGTACCCTGCAGGGTACTAATGGGGATTGGTTATATAGATATACATATAATGTGTAGTGAGGATTATCTCCATGGTCTCTAATCCTCATTATGTGTTGCTTAGCACAGAGCTACATTAGGTACCCTGTGTGTAGTCATAGCAATTAATTAATAGTGTTCTAACCACTGATGAGAATATAAAAACAGAAGTTGACTTAACCTCTGTGGTTCAGTTTCCTCATTATTAAGTGGAGATAAAGAATAATTAATATTACAATTTATTATAAAGCAATACATGAGAAAAAATATATAAGTAATCAGCTTATGGATTGTAATATTGTTTTACTTTTGTACTCCTGTTTTTGAGCTCAGCCTAGTGATATTCCACTGAGAGAAATTAGTCATTTTGATGACTGTGAGTCCAAGTAGAATGTAATTCCTCCTTTCCTCCTGATGTCTGGACCATCCAAATGCCATCCTAATGCAGGGCTACGCCTTCATCATGTGGAGCCCTACATGAGGAACATGTATTGTCTCCTTTATTGCTTCCCATAAATGGGAACCGAGGAGCATTGGCATTATATTAATAAAACCTGGGCCTGGAAACACTTAAATGAATGTTTTTCAAGGTGGTCCACTGTTGTTGCTGTAGATGTCTTTTAAGAAACCAGTAACTACCCTTTAAAGTGATGTGCTATATTTATACATTTCATGGGCACTCAGTAAAATCTTCCTGAATTGAATTACAATTAATTCTAAGTGTTATGTATTTTAATTAAGCAATGTATTTTTAAAAATTGATTTTATAGGCTAACATACTTATTGAATACTAATTCTCATGAGCCAAGCATTATCTGGCAATTTTAAGAATGACACACACTATAGAAAATTACTTGAAAGCTACAATATCTGCCCTTAAAAGTTTTTAAATATTTCAGTTGTATATTACTCTGATGATCTTTCTGAAAGCAGGAAAGACACATGATTATTGTCAAATCAATGAGTGAGACAATGGACACAGTGAAACTTATAAGACACTGTTCAGATATACTTATTGTTGCTGTTAAAAATGATCTATGATTGTGAATAATTGCTTTTGAAATATTGATCGAAATTGATCTGTCCAATTTTCTGGCACTGGCTCTGTATGTCAAATTTCACCCTGGAATTACATAAATCAACTGAGTCTGGACTTCTGTAAAAACTGGGGCGAGAAAGATAGAAGTAATTTCTGAGTTGTCAGTGACTGATGAATGTTCTGATTTCACAGTTTTAGTAAAGAAAAGGTCTTACCGTAGCTGTCATAGGCATCCTCACTTACTCCATGACCGTAGTCATAGTATTCAGGCACACTGCAACAGATTTAGACAGCAATCAATGTTACTGTAATCAGGAGGGATCAACCCAGAAACTCAGATGGGATTTGAAAGCAAAATGTGTGCTAAAGTAGTATCCCAATAACCTGTAGGCATAAAACAGACTTCTAAAGAAATAGGAAGAAAAATACAGGTTATTGACAAGGAGTGCTATGATTTTCTCATGCCACCTAAGTACTTCTTTCAATTTATAAATCAAATTTCCCCTAAAATACAAGTATACTCTTCAAAATTGGTCAAGAGGAGAGTTATAAAAGGTATATTTCTAAGAAAAGGTGCTATATGAGGTGACAATCTGGTCAGTAATATATGCCTTTTAATGCTGTTATCCTAAAAAGTTACATCAATTTCATCTTCACTTCCAAACTCTGAAATTCTATTTATACTCCTCTTTAGCCCTTCCACAGTTTGTTCATGCAGTTCTCAAATATACGAGCTGTTACTTTTTACTTAGCATTTTGCTAGATGCTTCTACATTTCAGTAACTGAGGAAAAAGGAGTTCTTCCTCTGTTTCTTACTGAAGTTACTTAAAGCCTTCCCCCACCACAATTGTCGTCACTTCGTCTTATAGCAAGTTTCCCCCACTAAGGCACCGTCCCTATTAGCCTCCAAGCATTTTATGTATCTCCCATCCTCAAAAAAACCTTCCCTCACCCTGTGATCTCCTTCTAGTGATTATCTTTTTCTCTTTATATCAAAACTGCTTGAAAAGATGTGACTTCATTCACTCTTTTTCACTGCCTCTCCTTTCACATGATTTTGAAGACACTCCGGTCAGGCTATTTTCTCCACTGAAACAGCTCTTGTCAATATCTTGCCATTTTCAAATCCAATGGTCAAGACTTGGTCCTCATTCTATGTTAGCACAGTTAACACAATTGGTCATTTTCTGCTCCTTCAAACACTTCAAATGCTACTGAGATGTTCTCTCTTGGATCTCCTTAGCTCACTCCATTTTCTCATTCTTCTCTACTGGTACACCTATTTCCCAGCCACTTAATCCTGAAGACTGCTGGAGCTCAGTTATTAGGATTGTTTTGCTATTGATACTCCCTAGGCAATCTTAACTGTTCCTACGGCTTTAAACCAACTCTACTCTGATGATTTCCAAATTATATGCCCAGCCTTGGCACCTCCCCTCCACTGTGGTCTCATATATCCAGTTGCCTTCTGCATATTTCCATTTGGAAGTCAAACTTAACATATCCAAATATAAAAACTTTCCCTGGCCAGTGTGGCTCAGCATCATCAAAAGGTGGTGGGTTCAATTCTGATCAGGGCACATGCCCAGGTTGTAGGTTCAATTCCTTGTTAGGGCATGTTTGGGAGGCAACTGATAGATCTCCCTTCCTCTCTCTCACTCCCTTATCTCTAAGATCAATAAATTTAAAAAAAGTATTATTTGCCATTCAGACTTGCTCCTTTCAAATGCTTTCCATCTTTATAAATGACACCTTAATTCATGTTATTCTTGTTGAAAGCTGTGGAGTCTTTTCCTTTTCTCTCACATCTAATGTCTAATCCATCAGCAAATTCTTCCACTTTTTGCAAAATATCCAGAATTTAAACATTTCTAAACATTCCACAGCTATGACTATGGTTAGTTTCACCATCTTTCACTTAAACAAATGCAATATAACTAGTCTCTGTGCCTTGCTTCCTATGTTTCAATTTTCTGCATAGCAGTCAAAGTAATTCTTTTTTTCCCCCTCATATCTTTTTACTAGTGGCCCGAAATTCATGCATGGGGTGGGGGCGCGGTTTCTCAGCCCGGCCTGCACCCCCTCCAATCTGGGACCCCTCAAAGGATGTCCTACTGCCGGTTTACAGGGATCGGTCCTAAACCAGCAGTCAGACATTCCTCTCACAATCCGGGTCTGCTAACTTCTAACTCCTCACCTGCCTGCCTGCCTGCCTGATTGCCCCTAACCACTCTGCCTGCCAGCCTGCTCGCCCCCAACTGCCCCTCCCCCCGCCAGCCTGATCACTCCCAACTGCCCCCAGGGCCAGTGTGCTCGCCCCCAACTGCCTCCCCTGCTGGCCTGCTCACCCCGACTGCCCCCCTTGCTGGCCTGCTTGCCCTCACCTTCTCTCCCCACTGGCCTGCTCACCCCCAACTGCCCCCCATGCTGGCCTGCTCACTCCAAACCTCCCCCCCTGCTGTCCTGATCACCTCCAACTGACCCCCACTGACAGCCTGCTTGCCCCCAACTGGCCCCCCTGCTGTTCTGCTTACCCCCAATGGCCCTGCCCCCAAACAGCCTGATCACTCACAATTGCTGTCCCATCCTGGCCTGATCACCCACAACTGCTCTCCCCTCTTGGCCTCTAACTGCCTCTACCTCGGCCCCGCCACCATGGCTTTGTCCAGAAGAACATCTGGAAGGTCTCCTGGAAGGTCTCCCAGTCTAATTAGCATATTACCCTTTTATTAGTATAGTTAGAGGCCTGGTGCACGGGTGGGGGCCAGCTGGTTTGCCCTGAAGGGTGTCCCAGATCAGGGTGGGGGTCCCACTGGGGTGCCTCGCCAGCCTGAGTGAGGGGCTGATGGCTGTTTGCAGGCTGGCCAAGCCCCCCAGCGGGGACCCTCCCCCCATGGGGGTTTGGCCAGCCTGGGTAAGGGGTTGATAGCTGTTTTCAGGCTGGCCATGGCCCCTGGAGAACCAAGCTCCCAGCCTCTCCTTTTTTGCTTCTTTTTTTTCAGCGCCTCCTTCAGCGGAGGCCAGGGCCGGTTGGAAGCAGGTATAATTGAAACTTTGTAGCTTTTGAGTGGAGGTCAGGGCCAACCAGGGCGGGCGGGAAGCTTGGCTTCCTCCATCACTGGGGGCAACCCAAGCCTCCTGCTTGCTCCAGCTCTGTGGCTGCTGCCATCTTGGTTGGATTAATTTGCATACTTTCTCCTGATTGGCTGGTGGGCGTGGCTTGTGGGCATAGCAGAGGTAAGGTCAATTTGCATGTTTCTCTTTTATTAGATAGGATTGATTTTAGAGTGGAAGTGAGAGAAATAGAAACATCAATGATGAGAGAGAATCATTAATAGGCTGCCTCCTGCATGCCCCCCACCAGGGATCAAGCCCGCAACCCAGGAATGTGCCCTTGACGGGAATCTAACCTGGGACCCTGCAGTCTGCAGGCTGACACTTTATCTACTGAGCCATACCAGCTAGGGCCAAAGTATTCTCATAGAAGTAAATTAGATCATATTAATTCTCTATTCAAAGCCCATAAATAGCTTCCCTAGTCCTTTAGGAAAAATGTAAAAATCTTATTTTGCACACATTGGCCCCCAGTAGTTCTTAGACCTCTCCCACTTCCCCTTTGTTCACTCTGCATAGGGCAGGTTGGCCTCCTAGCTACTTCCTGAACATAACAAACACATTACCATCTCAGCACCTTTTCATTAGCTATTCCCACCACCTAAACACACTTTTCCTAAATATGCAGCTATCTCTTCTCTCATTCTTTCAGAATCTACTCAAATGTCATTTGCAAGAGGTTTCTCTCACTAATCTATCTAAACTAGCATTTCCTCATCCTTACCTTGCTTTGTTCATCTTAGTATTTATCAATCACTAATGTACATATTATATAACCAACAAACACACTTTTGTTTATTCCCTTATTTGGCTGTTTCCCACGTGTAGAATGTAACAGCTCCCTGGCATAGGATTTGTTCTCTCCTTAGTTCACTTGCTTTTATTGTTTCCAGGATGATTGGCCTACAATTCCTGCTCAATAAATATTTATGGAATAAAAGATCGTATTGCTCATAGGAAGATTAGCCATCATTTACATGAGTAGCCTAATGTAACCACGTTATACTTTTTAAAAATAATATACAAAAAAGTGGACGTTATTTTAATTGAGCTTAGTGTTTGGATAGTGAATGCATATTTTGATTTACTTAAGGATCTATTAATATTTATGATACACTGTATTTTAACCTCAAATAAGCTCCTTCATTTAAAGTCTTCCGCCTAAATCTTATTTATGAATTTATAAATTACCTTAAGATTACTAATTTCCTTTTAGTATATAAACATGTGGCAAGGAAATGACTTTATATAAAAAGCTAAATTATATAAGAGCTGAGTGTAGGTGATAGATGACAAAGGGATAGGGTGGAGGGAAGGAAGAAAAGCCTCTAAATATGTGGCTGTTCTTTCCCTTAAGACAGTGGTCGGCAAACTCAATAGTCAACAGAGCCAAATATCAACAATACAACGATTGAAATTTCTTTTGAGAGCCGAAAAACCGACTTCTGCGCATGGGCCACGAGGTTTCAATGCAATATACGTGCACGCCCGCACGTGGTATTTTGTGGAAGAGTCACACTCAAGGGGCCAAAGAGCCACATTTGGCTCACGAGCCACGGTTTGCCGACCACTGCCTTAAGGCAATTTCATAGGTCTCATTATATTAGAAACTTGAGATTTCATTGATAGTAAGTGAAGAGAAGCAAAAAAGGAAAAGTCGATATATGGAAGAGAGAGACAGAAGTTTGGCCATTTTTATCTTCTGGAAGGCGAGTGCTAATGCAAAGATTATCTAGCGCAGCCTTCATTGCCCAGGATAGTTATATGCAAACTATCTAGGAAAAATGTATGGCACTATGGTCTTCTTCCCATCTTTCTAATGGTTTCAGATTGTAGAAACCTAAGGCCATTGGCTGGTGGCTGGACATTCATCTCTTCTTTCCCACACTTATCTTTTTTATTTTATTGTTGACACTATTACAGCTATCCCTCATTTCCCCCTACTTGCTTATTTTAATAAGAATGATGCAACCCAATTGAGAACACTTATAAATATGTAGCAAATTCTTGAGAATTGTTACATTGATTCCCTGGATAATCAAGAAGTGGCAGCCCTAAGATTATGCTTTGAAAAGAAGCATTCCCATTTATAGGGATGAAGAGAGAAATGAGGGCATTGTTAGAAGCTTCTCCCTGCCTTCCTCACAATCAATAATTTTTCTATGAGGAAGCCTGATTATGTTTCCCAAAGTCTGTTATATGAAGACCAATAGTCCCCGAAACTATCATGTAGCATGACTATGTTTCTCACTAGATTTCAACTTTAATTGATGGAGATAAGAGAGGGGGTAAAAGAAGAGTAGTGACAGTTATTATCTATCATACATTATAGATACATACCAGGAGGGAATGTGAACTTTCAGAAGTCTAAAAAGGGGAAAGCGGAACATGTAAGATATTTGTGAAATAATGGGTAATGCAAAATCATGGAAAATAATCATAATGAACCCTGTCAAGCATCCATACCTTTGCTCATCCAAATATTACTCCCCATTTCTTCTACAGGAGAATAATTTACATTGACAAAAAAACACACTCCCCAACCACCCTTGCAGGTAGATGTGCCCTTGTGACTAAGTCCTGGAATATGCACAGGAGAGATGGGGGCAACTTTGGGGCCATTTCTAACTTAAGAACAAGCTCCTCATCTTGGACTTGTGCACCATCACCTCCTCAGTTGGTAGAATGCATTCGAAGTGATGATCTAACATCTACCATGAAAACAAAGGGAATGACTAAGGAAGTCATGGACTGCAATACAGGAGGAACTTGTCTCTCACTGATCACTCTGGAACAGACCTAGTCTAAACCACTGCCTCCCTCACTGAATATGAAATCTCATTGTTATAAGTTGTTACAACAATTTAGTTGAATATTGAAATCAGTATGTAGAAGTGTGGAATTGCCATTAAAATCCCCAAACATGAGGCATTAACTTAATTGGAGGGTGAAGAATGCAAGGGAAAAGTACTGTAGAATAGAAAACTGATGCCGATTGTAATGCCATTGCCAGAGAAAACTTGGCCGTAAGCCTATAAGCCTGTGTACACTTTGCACTATGGGGGGAAAAACGGAACGAATCCTGTTAGTAACCCTTGCTACTTTTAGGAAGGTTTACAAAAGGTGTATGCTCATATAGGAATGAGTCATTTTTCTTAGAGGAAACAAAAATGAATTGCACTTGACTAAGGGAAGTTATTTCTGCCTGATTTATGCTAATTTTGTCATTTAAAATGGGAGTGGGTTTAGAAATGTGGGGCTTACTGGGATTGGATATTTCTAATAGCAATAAATAATGAGTGTTGCCCAGAGATGCCCTCACATCTCCCCACTAGACTATGAGCCCTAGAACAATCCTCAGGCGCCCAAACATGCACCAGAGGAAGCATGCTGCGAAAATTGTGAAGCCCCCAGTGAGGACATTGCCCTTCTTTACTCCATTCACATACAGCCAAGGATAAGGCCGTTTATCCATTAGGATGAGAAAGAACCTGCCAGTAAATCTCAAAAAATTTGTAGAAAAGAGAACCCAGGCTGCCAGATGCATTAATCAGAAAACTTATTTCAATGCTGTTGCTTAGGTGTCATCTAATCTCAGCGTGGCAATATGTTGTAATTGTTATTTCATATGGAACCTTCAGTATTTCCCCAAAGAAGTTTCTGTTATTCCTTTTCCACCACTTTACATTGGGCATTTTGTAAGGGGGGATAGGAAGGAAAGATAACTTATTATTATTTAGGCCACCAGACTTCAAAAAACCACAAGACCCATTGTAGAGGTCTGCATATTTTTCAGAGATTCTATATTTTGAGCTGGTTGCAGATATTTGAACTGAGCTTGGATTTTCTCTATTGGATAGAAGGTAGGCATCTTTTTTTGTTTGTTTAATGAGAAGGGTATTCATGCATATTTGCATGATTAGAGTTTGGGCCATAGAAGACTTCTACTTGTTCCCCTATAAAATCCATTTGTCTCTGACTTTCTCAAGACTACATTTTCTAGTGTTCCTTACATTTGAGAGAGGCCATGTGCAGAGTGAGGTGTACAAATTCTTCATGATTTGCATGAAAGTATATTCCTTGTCCTTTACTTCTTTTCAATCTTCATGTAACTGCCTAGAAATGCCAATGATTGTAATGACTTTGGAAGTCTAATGTTAATGGTGGAGCATTGGACTGAATCTTTGTGTCTCCCCAAGTTTGTATGTTGAAATCTCAACTCTCCAGGTGATAGTATTAAGAGGTGGGGATTTAGGGGGGCAATTATATCATGAGGGTGATGCCCTTATGAAAGGGATTAGTGTACTTAACAAGGGGGAACCCAGAGAGGTCTTTAGTTCTCTTGGTTTGAAATACAGTTACAATTATAGAGGTGTTAATTAAAATTATGACAATTATTGGTGATTTGAAACTTACTCTGGCGGTAACGATGACGTGATTTCTCTAGAAATTGATATATATCATCATATAACACGGTAGCTGCATTGACACATTAAACAACATCTCATTATTACGGGTAAAATTCTACAAAACATTTTGACTTTAATATCAAGACCTTAGACGCTAATACATGTTTGGAAAAAAATATTAAACAATTGGAGTAACGGAGTCAGAAAAAAAATCAAGTTAATTTATTAATGGACAAATGTAAAACTAGATAAAAATGAGAGATGAAAAATTTTCAGGTATTTATTTATTTAGGAGCATTTTACCCTAAATAGACTATGTTAGTTTATTAAGACAACTAATTAAGTGAAAATAAGCATAATAGAAAAAAATTAGGGTGTAATTTGGTTTCTAGTAAGCCACATAATATCTTCGCCATCATCCCACTAATTTTGCAAGCAAGTTCTTAGTGAGCCTACCTGTGACACAGTAGCACTTACATTTCTATAGTGCTTCACACTTTAGCAGTTGGTGCTCATGTTCCTGTGGCAGGAGAAACCATGCTGATGGTGGAGCAGATTGCCCAGAAGCCAGTGAGACTAACCAAGTTTGTAAAGGGAACTTTTTCGACATCCATTTGTTACAAATAGAGAAACTGGCAGTAATGTAATTGATAACGCTGCTCTATATGATGTGTGCATATAATCAAACCAGTTATACTCCTATAGTGGGGAAAATAATAGAGGATGCAATTTTGTAAAAAAAAAAAATCAACACTTTGTTTAACATTTCAACTGTTTACTTGGAAGAATAAAAACTTTTATTTCAGAGATAATTTAAAAAGTTACTAATACATCATAGCTTGTGTGGCTCTCATAAGATTACGGTTTCTACACTCTTAGTTTCCATGCATTTGGTTTGTGCCATGTTGTCCTTAATTGCAGCCTTTCCCTGACTCTTGACTACACTAAAGATTTATGTATATGAAAACAGGACCAGATAAGGCTGAGTTGAAACTAAAGATTCATTAATTATTTTTTTGGCATTGAAGAAAAGTAAGAAACACAAAATAATAATTTAGAAGAATGGATAAAGGGACTTGATTAAAGTGTTAATATGAAAAATTTTTAGCAAATCAACTATTTTTAGCACTTAAGAGAGTGCTAAAATTTGTTCTTTTAAACATTGATGCTGAAACCTTGTTATGTTGTGAATTTACACTGCATTTCCAGAAATACCTGTCAAATAAAAATACATTTTCAGTTCAGGTTCCATCCTCAAATTGAAAATTGGTAGTTCCTTTATATGATGATAAAATTTTTCTATTAAATTTCTTAAAGGTCCATAAAAGTGCTACTTACAAAGCTGTAAACATAGTGTGTAGAATAATGACAGCAACACACAGGTATGTGTATCAGTTCTCACCACCAACCACAAACCTCCCTCAATGTCATTCGGAACATTAAACAAACATTGTTGGGATGGAGAAATGGGAGACTTCATCAAATAGCTCAAGGCTCTACCGCTTTCTCCCATGTAACATTATGGTCCTGATACCTCCTAATTCTGTTATTTCTAGGTCTTCTCTGGGGGGAAGTCTCCTGTTATTTCCAACACTAAGGGTGAAGTTTACCAACATAGGATCAACCCTATTGTCATGTTGAAAATGGGAACTATTTGCAAGCAGTTTTATTTTTTTAATGATTTATTTAAAATGCTTTTCTTTTGTCTGTCCTTTCCAGAACAAATTCCAGCTTCCTACAGACCCTGGCTGCCTATATCACTCATCACTCACCTCCCCCAACTAATCTTCACTTTCTTTATTCCTGACTACACAAATTAATGGTGTAATATCCACAAAACAAAACAAAAACCCTAGCATTGTTTTGTAAAACATTGAAAAACCAAATAGGCAGGAATAAAAAAGCCCTCAGAGAAATTACAGTAGCTCAGAAAAGCCTTTAAACAAGTGATAAGGAGTGATTTTATTATAATTACTAGAGGCACGGTGCACAAAATTCGTGCATGTGGGGGTCCCCTCACCCCTCAACCTAGCCGGCACCCTCTCCAATCGGGGACCCCTCGGGGGATGTCCAACTCCCAGGATTGGGTCTAAACTGGCAGTCGGACATCCCTCTCACAATCTGGGACCGCTGGCTCCTAACTGCTTACCTGCCTGCCTGCCTGATCACCCCTAACTGCCTCTGCCGCCGGCCTGATTGCTCCTAACTCCCCCGCCCCCCCACTGACCTGGTCACCCCCAATTGCCCCCCTCCCCCTGCTGGCCTGGTCACCCCCAACTACCCCACCTGCTGTCCTGGTCGCCCCACACAGCCTGCTATTCAGTCATTTGGTCATCCCTCACTAACCCCCCTGCTGGCCTGGTTGCCCCACCCAGCCTGCTGTTCAGTCGTTTGGTCGTTCCTCACTAACCCCCCTCCTGGCCTTGTCACCCCAGGCAGCCTGCTGGTCATTACTGTTACTGTGATGGTGTCCTGGACAATTTGCATATTCTTCTATTATTAGTATAGATATTACTATTACTACTATTATTATTTCATTCACCAAATGATGAAAACCTGAAATGGAGGAGGAATTAACTTCCCAGCTAAAAGGAGTGAAGATTTACAGGAAGTGTTCAGAAGCAGGAAAAGGCATGGCATTGCCAACTAGTTCTCCATTGTGGCCAGTGGATTAGTTTAAATGAGAGAAGCTCAACCTTGTATCTTGAGAAGGAGACAGGGGCTACATCTCAAAGGATCTTGTCTCAGTCCTGGTAAGGAGTTTTTTTTCTTAAGAGGCATTGAAGACAAGGAAGGATTTAAGAAGGGGATAGACATGATTATATTTTGCCTTAAAACAAACCCCTCTGTTGGCCGTATCTTTCTTTTCTGTTGCTATATCATCGGCACTTGCCAGAACTTCAAGCAGATAATAGGTGCTCAACAAATATTTATTGAATAAATGACTGGATAAGCATATGCCTGCAGAATGAATATGTCTCTTCATAATTGCTCCCTCCCTTGTGTTTTTACATCTCCATTTCCTCTGTATCCATGAGCATGGACTTTTTTGATAAATTAAAATGTATGAGAAAATTTGCCTATTTGTTTAAATTATTTGTGAACATAAATCATAATTATTTAATTTCATTAGTTGCTACATTTAGTATCTTCAGTTTGAACTGCTAAATGTCCCTCCCCTAACATCTTTGCAGAAATTAAAATACAAGAACAAAAAAAGAGGATACTTCTGTTTAACTTCAGTTGGTAGTTCAAAAAAGCATTTTGGAAGATTTGGTGGATATTGAGAGCAATATATAAATTAAGTTTGATATTTTGAAGGCCCAAACTCAAATGTATGAATAATAAAGAAACATGATTTGCTTAATTTTTTTGCTAGTGCTTTATTAACATCTGCAGTGAATTAAATATTTGCTATTTAGTTGTTATTTACTTAAACCTTTAACCTTCTTTCCTATTCCTTCACTCCTTCTACCACCTGATTTTTAGAATTGAAACTTTTAAATATGAAGGGGCTTTAAACAAGAAATTAAATTACTTGTCTCTAAAATTCTTCTCCTTCCTCTCCCCTTACAGAAGCAATAATAGTTGTAACAACCATGAAAACTTATATTTATTACATTTCCAGCACTTAACACAGGCCAAACACTGCTAGGAGCTTTACATAACTTATCCTATTTAATCATCCCTACAATTTTTGAGTCGGTATTAGACAAAGTACAAGAGAGGAAATCTATGTTTAGCTGACTGTCACATGCCCCAAGCTATGCAGCCCTGCTGTGGTGAATCTCAGATTTGAACCTTGATTTGGCTGATGGCAGAACTCACATGAACATTTTTAAAATTAGATTTTTTTGGTGTTGAATTGTATAAGTTCTTTATAAATTTTGAATATTAACCCCTTAGCAGATATATCATAGCTGAATATGTTCTGCTATTCAATGGGTTGTCTTTTCATTTTGTTGATGGGTTCCTTTATGGCAGCATGGGTGGCTTGGAGAGTATTATGCTAAATGAAATAAGCCAATCAGGAAAAAACAAATACCATATGATTTCACTTATATGTGAAATCCAATAAACAAAACAAACAAACAAACAAAATAGAAAGACTCATCGATATAGGGAATGGACTGGTAGCTGGCAGAGGGGAGGGGGGATGAGGGGCTGGGTTGAAAATGTGAAAGAAGAAAGATAAAAAACACCTCATAGGCACAGCCAACAGTATGGTGATTATCAGAGGAAAAGGGGGATGAGGGGAGGTAGAAGAGCATAAAGTGGGGATAAATGATGATGGAAGGAAACTTGACTTTGGGTGGTAAACACAATACAATATACAGATGATATATTATAGAATTGTATACCGGAAACCTATATAATTTTATTAACAAATATCATCCCAATAAATTCAATAAAAATCCCCAAATACCATCACATGGACAATTTATTCATCTAGTCCAGTGATGGGCAACCTTTTGAGCTTGGTGTGTCAAACTTCGCCAAAAAACTGAGCATAACTCGGGTAGTGTGTCACTTTGAGGAAAAAACATTATTTCGCAAATGTTTCATCCGCAGCATGCGGCCGCCTTAGCGGCTGCGTGTCATCAGAAATGGCTACGCGTGTCAGTGCTGACACGCGTGTCATAGGTTCGCCATCACTGAATTCTAGTCCATCATATGTATTCAAACGATCATTCTCAACGTTATCTGCATAACACCAGACAAAAATATGGGAAACAATTTCTTTAAAGTCAATATAATCTTGGGCTAATTAGGATTAGAAAGATTAGATGAGCTCTGAGCCCTCTATATTTTTCTGCTATCCTCCTTCTCAGAAAAATCCAGCTACCATCAAGAACAAGGGCCCATCCTAAGCACACAAAATTGTTTGAAATCAGGGAGTGTAATGCCTTCAGGTTTGTTCTTCTTTCTCAAGACTGCATTGGCTATGGTTATTTGGGGTCCCATACAAATTTTAAGATTATTTGTCCTATTTCTTTGAAAAAATACCATTGGAATTTGATAGAGATAGCATTGAATTCTGTAGATTGTAGATTTTAACAATATTGATTGATTCTTTTGATCCATGAGCATGGAATATCTTTCCCTTTATTTCTGTCATCTTCAATTTTTTATTAATGTCTCATAGTTTTCGATATACAAATATTCACCTCCTTGGTTAAGTTTATCCCTAGATATTTTATTCTTTTTGATGTAATTGTAAATGGGATTGTTTTCTTTATTTCTTTTTCTGGTAGTTCATTAGTAGTGTATAAAAAATAAAACAGATTTTTGCATATTGATTTTATACCCTAGAGCTTTATTGATTTTATTAGTTCTAATAGTTTTTTTGATGAAGTCTTTAGGGTTTTCTATATATAATATTGTTTCATCTGCAAATAATGACAGTTTTACTTCTTTCTTTCCAATTTAGATGCTCTTTATTTATTTTTCTTGCCTAACTGCTCTGGCTGGATTTCTAATACTGTTAAATAAAAGTGGTCAGAGTGGGCACCTTGTCTTGTTCCTGGTATTAGAGGAAAGGCTTTCACTTTCTTTCCATGGAGTATAATGTTGGCTGGGGGCTTGCCATATATTGCCTTTATTGTATTGAGGTATGTTCCCTCTATGCCCATTTTTTGAGAGATTTGTCATAAAAGGATATTGAATTTTGTCAAATGCTTTTCTTCATCTATTGAGATTATCATCTAATTTTTATTTTTAATTTTATTAATATGGTATGTCACATTGACTGATTAGCAGATGTTGAACCATCCATGTATTCCTGGAATAAATTCCACTTTACTATGGTGTGTGAACTTTTTAATGTATTGTTGAAATCAGTTTGCTAATATTTTGTTGAGGATTTTTTGCACCTATGTTCATTGGGATACTGGTTTTGGTATCAGGATAATACTGGCCTTATAAATTTAGTTTTGAAGAATTTCTGACTCTTATTTTTTGGAAGAGTTTGAGAATTGTTATTAATTCTTGTTTGAATTTTTGGTAGAATTCACCAGTGAAGTCATCTGGTCCTGGACTTTTGTTTGTTGGGAGGCTTTTGATTATTTATTTAATCTCCTTACTAATAATCTATTATTGAGATATATTAAAATAATAAATATTAATGTTGCAAGGAAGTATGAATAGATTAATACTGATCATTTGATTTGTTGAAAATTGCATGCATTTTGTCAGTAAATAAAAACTTGGTATAAAATAAAACATATCAAACTCTTAAGTTCTTTTTAAGTTTTATACATTTCTAATACAGAAATAATCAAAATAGACACAAAGAAATGAAACTCTCTTAAAATATTTTAATTTAATAATTAAAATATTTTGATAATTTGTGTGTATTCAACAATATTAAGTAAAATATGTTCTTTTTGTGTGTATATGTGTGTCAGCTAAATTGCAAATGCCCCTTTTCATGCTTTAATATCAGTGGTTTTCACAGAGTTCTAACAAAGGCAAAGATCAATGCTTTAGATTCTGTATTTCTTTTTTTTTAAATTCTGTATTTCTAATGTATCTTTAAAATTCCCTCAAGATTGCATAGATAGTTTAAAAATTATTTTGAATTTTTTTGTTGAATTATTTATTTATTTCATTTAACCAATAGTGATACATGGATATAAAAAGCAGCCATGTTGTTGAACAAATATAAATCTGTGTATTGAAAATGAACTAGTAAGCCATATACAGTACATTAAACATACATAGATCAATAGATAGAAAGATGGATAGATAAATGATGTATATTTAGGTAGATAGATAACACAGTAACTCACTGCAAGAATCTTTCTGGCTAGTTCATTTGAGAAAGTCAAAGATATAAATCTCTCTCACTTAAATGTTCATTATGAGACAGAACTCATTATGAGGAAGACAAAGTCCACAGTTTTGAGTGGAGAACAACAGTAAGGTCTCTAGGCTCTGATCCATTTGGAGGTAAATCAGTATTTCTTCTAAAACAGTACACAGAATACACACACAAAAAAAGGTATTTGAACTTAAATTCAGCGTTGCTATTTTTATTGAGTGTGTCATTTGGACAAATCATTTAATCTCTGTGAACTCCGATTTCATCACCTTTAATATAGCAATAATGATATCTACCTCAAGTATTAATGAGATAACCTGTGACAGCCCCATGATAACTGCCTGGTCCATAGCAGGCACTCAATAAATATTAATAATGGGTGGTTGTCCAATCAATGAAGGCATAGACATCAAACTCCTCTTTTTCATATTCATAAAGGTAGCAGTGCTGATAGAGATTTCATCTTCTTGAAATATTCTGAAACATGACATAACCATACATGCCCTCTTAAGTTTCAGTTGATGGAATTTAATGTTCACAGGATGAAATATAGGCTGATTATTCATGAGGGAAGTGACATATTTGTTCTGCTCCTAGATTAAAGATCAAGATAGATGATCTATATAAGGCATCAAGGATAGAATTATGATCAGCTTTGCAATGATCTCCTTTACAGAAAATGGATGTTTTGAGAAAGCAGCCTAACGCTCCAAATGAGAAATACATTTAGATAAGCTTTTGTTTTTTTAATTCAACACTGCACATACATTTCAGCAAATAGACACTCTTTAATCATTTTTTTCTAATTCAGCTTGTATTTTTTGCCTACTTTGACCCTTTATTACATAAATGAGGGGTGAGCAATCATAACAAAAGCATTAATCTTCTGTTTTATTATGTGGAATTATCATTTAAACATAGCAATTTTTTTCTATAAATATGACCTTCAACTGGCTGATTAATTAGTCTCACTGGTACAGGTGTTAAATGAACTGTTGCTTGCCTTTGGTACAATACACAGAAGCTATTGAACCTTAGCTTGATATGGACATAATTTTAATTGTATACCCATATTTCTTTGTCTGAATCATAATTCATAAGTATCAGTAATATTTCAGTACTGTAAACATAAACATAATTTATAATTACTTCAATACTTTAATCTAGTTGACTTTGAGACTGAATTCATTGGTGATAATTGCACTATGGCTATGTGTTAATGGTGATTTATATTCCCTACTCAAATCACAAATGGAATCTCACCTGTGTTGCATAATGTTCCAGAATAACTTCTTACTTATTAAAAAATATTTCTCATGCACCAGATTTTGGAAGTTTAAAGAAATCAAATAGAGTTTGGGGAAAGAAGATACCAATTGAAAACAATTATTGTGTTTTACAAGTTTTTTCTTTATGTGAAGAAACAGGCCACATTCACCCAGAAACTCTCAGCATATACCTTAAGTCAGGTGAGGCTCTGTCATGCACTGCCATTGTGGCACGCTTTGAACTGAATTGTACTTATGTATTTTTTAAAATATATTTTTTATTAATTTCTGAGAGGAATGGAGATGGAGAGATAGAAACATCAATGATGAGAGAGAATCATTGATCCACACTGTGGATTGAGCCCACAACCCGGCACGTTCCTTGACTGGGAATCAAACCATGACCTCCTGGTTCATAGGTTGACACTCAACCACTGAGCCATGCCAGCCAGGCTACTTATGCATTTTATTGTCTCCTTCTTCTCAAATCCTCAGACTGTGAGTGGTAACTCCTTCATATAACACACAAGCCCCTTTTCTATGCTCTAAAAACCTATCCAGTCTCTCCTATCTCTTCCTGTTACCGTATCCCCCATCCTGCCTCAGTGTTGTCCCTCCTGTGGTCACAAATCCTCTCATAACCTCATACCCCTGACCATAGTTATCCTTCTATCTAGATGGAACTCCAGGCACTTCTTCACCTTGAAAGGTATTCATCATCTTCCTGGGATCCAGCTCAATGGTCAGCTTCTTATTAACACTTTATCCAACCTCCCAGGCAAGATGTCACCCCTGCCCCCCTGCCTTCTGTAATATCTTGCTCAAATCTTCATGTAGAACAGATCTCATTCTACCAGTACATTTTTAAAGTCTGTCTTTTCCTCCAGCACCGTGGTTCTCAATATCTAGTGTGCATAAGCATCATAAGGACATTGTGCCAAAAATGTGGATTCCTGAGCCCTAGTCTTTAGCTTCTGAGTCAGCTGACACCAGCAGGTGCCCAGAAATATGCAATTTTATCTGCCTTGTTTCTAATGCAGAAATCCAAGATCACACTTTGTAAAAAATAAAAAAATAAAAATAACACAACACACTACACTATTTGTGAAGAAACCAATGTCTGAGCTATTTTGTACTTGTTTTGAATACATAGGTCCAGAACAATGACATTGAACGAATGCTTTTGAATAAATAAGTCGTTTTAAAATACACTATTTCTTTGTGAATGATGTATAAGCTGCCTAACAGTACAGCCATGCTTATTCATGTCTATGTTTTCAGCTGTTCTTATAGAATTTTAATTAGTGGCCAAATGCCAATTTAAATGTTGCTACTGAAGTTTATTCTCAGTACTCTCTGTTTTCAAAAAAAATTTTTGAGAAGTACTTGATAAATGCAATATGTTAGGAATTATAACTAATGTTCTGGTTTTAAAAACTTGTATTCCACCGCAGCGAGTGTTCCTCAGTGGTTGAGCATCAACCTATAACCAGGAGGTCACAGTTTGATTCCTGGTCAGGGCATATCATTGGGTTGCAGGCTTGACCCCCAGTCGGGAGTGTGCGGGAGGCAGCTGATCAGTGATTCTCTCTCATCATTGATGCTTCTATATCTCTCTACTTCTCCATTCCTCTATGTAGTAGTCAATAAAAATAAATTAGTATTCCAAATCATAGCTCCAAATTAACAATAGAAGGTCTAAACAAAATGGTGAACTGTCATAGAGATAAATGTACATTTCTGCGTTTAGGTTAAAAAAAAATCAATTGCAAAGATGCAGGATGGTGTTAGAACTGGCTTGACAGCAGTTCATTTAGAAAGAACCTAGGTTTTTAGTTGAAAAAAAAAATCCAATAAAACTCAATAATGTTACATAGCCACTTAGGAAAACCACATGGTAAGATGATGCTGAAGGGCTTTAAAGCAAGAAGCACAAAATGTAACAATGTTATTCCTTTGCACCAGTCAGCTCTCTGCTGATATAATGTTCCTCAAGATCACTGTGCCACAACTTAGGATGGACACTGGGACAACTGAAATGGTTGTAGAAGAGGGCAATCAGGGTACTAGTATATGGTGAAATAGGGGTCACAGTACATCAAAAAAAGTTGAGAAAAATCATGTCTATCTGGTCCTTCATCCTGGTTACTGGTTTGTTACTGGGACAAACAATCACAAAATATTAGCATCATCTATAATAATAAAAGCATAATATGCAAATCAACCCAATGGCCGAAAAGCAGAATGACCATCCAGACAACCACGTTATGACACCCACTGGTGCCAGGCCAGCCAAAGTGGATGCGATGTGATTGGTCAGGTGCCCGGCCATCACCCCATGATCGCCCTGCAGAGGGAAGCCCAGGCCACGGGCCAGCAGAGTGATCGATCAATTGGGGGGCTCCACGATCACCCCAAAGAGGGAGGCCCAGGGCACCAGCATGCAGGCTGCAGCAGGTGGGCAGGGCCTCCCTCTTCAGGGCACAATCGATCATCCCAAAGAGGGAGGCTCAGGCTACCCAGCGTGGCACTGTGCCAGATGGACAGGGCCTCCCTCTGTGGGGTGATCCATGGTGGATGGGCAGGGCCTACCTCTTTGAGGTGATCGATGGCAGAGCCCCGCGATTGATGGCCCCAAAGAGGGAGGCCCAGGCTACCTGACTGCGGTGCTGCAGCGGGTGGGCGCTGCAGCAGGTGGGCAGGGCCTCCCTCTGTTGGGGCAATCAATTGCGGGGCTCCCGGACTGTAAGAGGGCACAGGCCGGGATGAGGGACCCCCCCAGTGCACAAATTTCGTGCACCGCGCCTCTAGTACAACAATAAGTAATTATTTAGGTCATGTGTTTTGGTTTGGCTGGAGGTTCCCTGATCTAGGCTGAGCTTGCTGGGGTTTCTGTTCTAAGCTATGGCTGGAGCTGCGCTTGGCCCCTCTGATGTGTTCATTCTGGAGCCCAGATGAGGGGTTTGCCAGCAGCTACCTGGGGAAGCTCTTCTCTGGAAAGAGGGCGAGTGGGAAACACATAGCCTTCTTCATGTATAGGCTTAGAGGTGGCATTGTTCTATTAGCTAAAGCAAGGCACATGGTATGAGGAGTCATGAAAAACATATTCTGCCTCTTTCTTGGGGGGCACTAAAAAGTCATAAGTCATAGAAAGGTGAAGAATTATAGCTAAGAATGCACTTTCAAACTCTGAATGGGTAATGATTGAGGGATATTATCTTCATAAAGCAAGACTGGTATGTGGAAGAAAGCTAGATGTATTATGTGTAGTTTCACAAAGTGGATTAGTAATATATATATATATATATATATATATATATTACTTTGTTCTTATATATATATATATATATATATATAGAGAGAGAGAGAGAGATTATAAGAACAAAGATGTTACTTCACTTACTTCACTTTAAGAGTTGCCTAATAAGGTGAAATGTTAAAAAAATAAAGTGTTTGGGAAGCAATATGGTATTAGTACAAAGAGTCCAGTTTTTGGCATTGGACAGGAATCAGTTCAAAGCTTTTACCTTTTACCTAGTAAGCTATAAAGTCCTGGGCCAGGTAAACATTTGAATCCTAGTTTCTTTATTTGTAACATGAGGATAAAACTATTCACTTTATTTGATAATGTAGGCATCTGCATATAACTACTCTGCATTGCAGCTATTACTATTAAACACTTAATTACCTTGAGGATTGGTTAAGTGTTCCTGGCCTAACCCTTTAAACATCTCTCTTGCTTCTTTCACACATCATCTATAACTCAAATCTAACTGAATTTTATATAATACAAGTCTACTATAACTTATATTTGGATACCAAGTCCAAAAGCTCAAAACCAAAATTGTTTTCTTTAGTTGGGTGTTTGAAATCATAAGGCAATAAAACTCTGATCTGAAGTGATCAGAAGCTGTTTATAGCTATGTACATCTGCTTAGTGTATTTATTCTTATATTTCAATACAATTATATTAATATATATATATATATTTTGGTCCAGATTATATTATATATTACATAATACTTTAGGTAATATGTAATACATAATATATGTATGGTATTGCCTTTCTAAAACACAAACAATTCTGAATATGAAATATCTGGTCAATGTTTTGCCGAATACCTTCCTGTTACTTGTTGAGGGGTATCTCCAGTTCTAAACTAATCTGCTGAGGAGAAATGACTGATATGCTGACATGTCCTGATCTTGATAAATGATTAAGCAGGTTTCAGCTACTAACTGGGACACTTTAATTAAGTTCTCTTGGGAGACTCGTCATTCAAAAATGGTTTTTCTAACTCTTCTCATTAGAGTCTTATAAAAAGTACTGTAATGTTAAATTTTAAATATAAAAGTGACTATTAAGGCATGTGGTTTAGTTATAATCAAAATTAACCATAAATTAGTAAAAAAATCAAATACAATTAATACATAATGAATAATTAGAGGAAATATAGTTTCTTTCCTAAAACTAACAACAGTTATCCTATATGCCTAAAATAAATGTCAGATGAGAACCACAACAACAAATATAGTGTGTACCAAGAGCCGGATTCTCATTCTGTTGAGATAATTTTAAACAATACCAGATCCACTGTTTTTATGCACACAGAGGTCTGTAAATGACATGAAAATACAGCTAACTTGTGGAGTAACTGTGTGAAATACCTCAAATTCAATAACCATCTATAAATTTAATCTAATTGTTGATGATAGTTTGAGACTTAAGAGAATGGAATTACAAAATGAGGGTGAGTCACTTTATAGCAAATGCTGCCACTTAAATGAGTAGGGCAAGCTGTTATATACTTAATACTGTAACTTTTATTAAATTACTGGGTAACTGCAATGCCTTACACTTAAGTTTTCATCAAAAGATTTCTGTAGATTCTTAGTATCACATTAAACTTCTAGCCTAAAAACAATAATGTAAATAATTTCTTTCTTTTTTTTTTTTTTTTGCATAGACACCCTTTAGTAAGAGCCTTTTTCAAAGCATGCAAATAAATTGTTACATTCTTAGTATATTAAATGCATATTCTCTCTGTCATGTTCAGGTGCATAACAGAAACCTGTTAAACCAATGAATTGACTTAGATTTCAAACAGTACTTATTAATCTTTATGTCTGAGGCCTCTGAAGTCAGCAGATATGATTTTGAACCCAACCTTTACTACTTGAATGAAATTGGGAAAGTTAATATTTTTTAAGCTTTAATTTTTTCTCTGTTTTAGATGTTGTTGCAAGGATTAAATGAGATAAAGTGGCCTAAATAATCAGCGTAGCAGCTAGCACAAAGCTAACGATAGTTATTGTGAATCATTAGTTCCAAGTAGCCTCTGAGCAACAAAGCAGTGGTTCCTGTTGTGTGAGACCTGACTCTCAAAGGCTAAGAAGTTGTGCCAGGGGATCCAAGAGCCCATTTGTTCACTGTATATTCTGACTTTTTTTTTTTTTAGTAGATAGATACTTTCTCATTAATAAAACACAAATTCATTTCAAAGCATTACTGATTCCACAGCAATTCCATGTCATAACTTATATCTTCAGGTAACTGAGACTAACATGTCCATGAGTAGTTGCTGGGGGTGTGATAAAAACTTTGGATGTTGGGCTGAATCTCTTCCATCTACCTCCCCATTTCTACTCTTCTCTCCAATCTGCCCTAAACCCTGGGTTGACTAATGGTGACTCCATCTACTGGGTCTCTTGTTCTCTGCCTCTGAATGAGTTCAGTCAATGGGAGCAATGGGAGGAGACAAAGGAGAGTTGAGTGATGTCTGGGTATTGACTCCCTGGAGTGTCCTACTCGTGGGATGGCCACGGCAGCCATTCTGAATCTCCCGACAGGACACCTCTCTCACAGCTTTCTGTATCTGCCTTTCACTCCTAGTTTTGGTGGCAAACACTTTGTCCCAGGGAAACTAGCCCCAGAGGAATGCATTGTTCCTGTGGTTCCACTATACTCTGCCACTGAAAATAGTCTTACTCAACTCTCTCCAGATTGTCCTAATTTAAAAGTCTCATTTCCCCTCTTGCTGTGTAGGCCCTAGTGTGTAGACAGATATTCAAAAAGGTCTTCAGCCCTAGCCGGTTTGGGTCAGTGGATAGAGCATCAGCCTGCAGACTGAAGGGTCCCAGGTTCGATTCTGGTCAAGGACACATGCCAGGGTTGCGGGCTCGATCCCCAGTGGGGGGAGTGCAGGAGGCAGCCAATCAATGATTCTCTCTTCAATGATGTTTCTATCTCTCTCTCCCTCTTCCTTCCTCTTTGAAATATATATGTGTACATATATATATAAAGAAAAAAACAAAAAGGGGCTTCATCTTTGAAAATTTGGGAACTTCTGTTTTATATATCAGAGAGAGGTGTATCTTTGCACTCTTGGCACCTTCCTTTATTAATCTGTAGAAAAGAGGATTCCCTTCCTAGTTTGTGTGAGTATCTCACCTGATTCATGCTTCAAGGAAAGTAAACTCTTTCATATTGATATTTTGCTTATTATATCATCTACCTGTAGTTAAATATTTATACTGGAGAATTATAAATGATCAACATTTAACATTCAATTTAAATTACTGTTAGGTCAGAATTGATCTTTTGCCTTTCATTTACATTATTGTTATTTGTTTGTAAGTACTGTACATGAAAGTTATTCTTTTCTACATCTATGATTTGGTTTAGTATAGATTCTTGCTTAAAATCTGGGCATTGATAAAAACCAATTGGTTATAAAACCTTGTGAATTTGCATAATTTTAGAAGATTGATCTCTGAAAACATTAATAACTTTGAAGAGTACATTAAAAATGGGGTATCAGAACATGAATAGAATTTAATATTTGGCCCAATTAAAGGTGTAAATCACAGGATGTAACTTGTCTTGAGGCAAAGACTTCAAGTAATTGAGTTCCTCTGGAAACTGCAATTCTAGTCCTGCAATTTGAAGCTTGTATAATAAACTCATCAATCTATTGCCTTACTTTCCCCCCCTCAAAGACACAGAGCAAAAGGAAATGATGGTTAGAGACCAGTCCTTCCTGTCATTTAGTTGAGCTGGCTCTTAGGAATCTTCAGTGAAATTCCTTTTCTGTTCCATTTGAAATTTTCCAGAACTAAAGACACCTTACAAGAAAAGTGGAGATTAATTAAAATTGTTATAGTTTCTGAACTCCAGGTGAACCTTTGTAGTGCACATACCTTGTGAACTTCCCTTAGACTCTCTATTAAATATGATATAATTATTGCATTTAGGCACCTGCCAGATTCTACTTTATAATCTCCACAAATGCTGTATTCACCTGTGCTGACTAGTCAATTAAAGACCATTTTCTTTAAGGATTTTTGTCTTTTAGTTCTGTTAAGTCACTCATAATCTATTGTCTTACCTTCAAAATTCTAAATTAGCTTTTCTTCTGATTTTGACCATGACAATACTAAAATAATAATCATATTGCTTGTAAATGATGGAGAAACTTTAACCTCATGTAGTCCTCTTTATTCCACTTCTTTAGAAACTTTCTCCATTTTCCTCCATAAATCCAAATCATACCTTTTAAAGTCCAATTAATGAGCTATGATTTGAAAAGAAACAATTCCTATAGAAAATTAGCTTTCTCTTACTTTTAATTCTTAATAGTTGACTATCCTATAGTAGTTGTTTTATTTATATTTATTTAAATATATGCACAGCTTACAAATGACTACTCGAACAAAGTATTAGAAGCAAACATTAAAATGTATTTAAACATTTTTAAAGAAGTATACTATATGGTATACTTTCTGGCACACATAGTTACATAAAAAATGCTTATTTAACTGCACTGTTCATCTCCCTTCTGCTGGCATAGTTGGATCAAAAGAAATAATCTAAAAGTGTATATTAAATACATTTGTAATAAAATGTCTCAGTGCTTATCCATATTTATCACAAATTGGTATTATAGTTAAGAATTTTTCCACAGTTTTCTGAAATTATAGTGTTAATTTCATTCATTCATTAATTAATGCATTCACTTATATTTATTTTATTTATTCAATAAATCTTTACTAAGAACCTCTAGTGTGCCATACACTATACTAGTATTGAAAATATCTTTACTAAAATAGATACTTTATACTTGTTAATATATAGAACATTATTTTATACAGAATATTAGTATCATTACAATGAAATTCATGACCTGCTTTCTTTATCCTTTCTTATTTAGCCTAACATATCTCAAAATACATAAATATTTTGTCAGTAAATATGATACATACAATTCTGAATAGTGTATTCTCTTTGAGACATGAAGCTCTTGTTTTGAATTTTCATAGTGTAGATATACGTTAGGGCTGACATTCACATGTTCAACAATCATCTATTCAACATATAACTCATGAAAGTCTTGATAGATACAGAGAGGACACAGGGATGGATCAGGCAAGGATTCTGGACAACTAGTAATAGTCATATTGTTTGTAAATGATGGAGAAATGTAAGGGATATGTACACAAATGATTCTGATGTAAGACAGAGATAGTACGATAGAGAAATAAAGATGTGCTATTGGAATTCAGAAACAAGTTATTCCTAAATAAAGAATTGAGGAAAGACTTTTTGTAAGAATTAGATTTTGAGCTAGACCTAGGAAGATGAGAAAAATTTAAGACATAGAAAATGGAATAGATAAAAAAGAAAAAAAAAAGAAGGTAGTAGAAGGACATAGAAAGTGTTCTTTGACATTTAAATCATACTTCATTAAATCAAGATACATTTCCCCCTAAATAATTCTATATTGCCATTACTTTCTAAACATAATTATGTTCAATTATTCAACTTTTTAAATATTCGAAGATAAATTATCTTAATTTTCATTTTTTTCTTCTTTCTTTTCTCTTAGCATCAGGTAAGCCCATTTAAATTTAATAGGAAGAAAGAGTTAGAAAGTTCCTAATTTCCAGAAAAGTATTCCAAAATCTCTATAAGATGAATGTAACTCTGCAGAGCTACATTAAGAAATTATTTTACTCTATTCTGGTTGTGTTTGTAGTGTGTGGTAATTGTGTTTTCTACCAAATAGTTTCTGAAACAAGTTAAAGAACATTATTATCACTACTAGAGACCTAGTGCACAAAAATCGTGCATGGGGGCAGGGGAGGCATGTGTGTCACTCAGCCCACTCTGAATCCTCTTCAATCTGGGACATCTCTCTCACAATTCAGGACTGCTGGCTCCTAACCGCTCGCCTGCCTGCCTGCCTGTTTGTCCTTACCACTTCTGCCTGCCAGCCTGATCACCCCCTAACTACTCCCTTGCTAGCCTGATTGACACCTAGCTGCTCCCCTGCTGGCCCGGTCACCCCTAACTGTCCTCCCCTGCAGGCCTGGGTCCCCCGCAACTGTCCTCCCCTGCAGGCCTGGTCCCTCCCAACTGCCCTCCCCTGCTTGCCTGATCGCCCACAACTGCCCTCCCCTGCCGGCCATCTTGTGTTCACATGGGGGCGGCCATCTTGTGTGTTAGAGTGATGGTCAGTTTGCATATTACCTCTTTATTATATAGGATTTTTATGTACTAATATACATAACAATCTCATCTACACTAATAAAAGAGAAATATGCAAATTGACTGTACCTCTGCAATGGCCACCAGCCAATCAGGATGTGAGTATGCAAATTAACCCAACAAAGATGGAGGGTTAATTTGCATATGCAGTTGTGAAGCAGCAGGGCAGGATGCCTGCTATGAGGGGGATGGTGGGGGGCGGAGGGAGCTACAGGAGCGGCACTCCGGCTGGAGCCACACTTTGGCCAGAGCACAGACTCTGGCTGGAGTGATGGCGGAAGGCGACGGCCGGAGTGAAGGCCTGGGTCCCGGGTGCTGGAGAAAAACTGGTGCCTGCAGCCAGGGGAAGGAAGGCCTATTCTTGCACGAATCTTCATGCAATGGGACTCTACTTGAAAATATTAGCAGTTGCTTTAAATATATAGCCAAGTTGCATATACCACTCTATTTACTGTCTGTGATGTGACACAAAACATTCCCCAATCCTAAATAAGTGTGTTGTTTTTCAATATGTAATTGGGACAATTAAAGTATTACCCAGAGTAAATGCTCTTAGTTCGTGATGGCTTTTCTATTTAACCCACTATAAATTCACTAATTACTCAAAGTTGAAGATGGACATTTCCATAATGATATCTTATGTTATGCTTAGCTTTAAAGGTATTAGTTCACTCATCTTTCTCCTAATTGTCTATAGTATTGTTTTTAAATAGAATTTCCCTTCACCCCTTTCACTATGCTGTCCCTCAGGCCATGAAAAACATTTGTGCAATACATGTAGATTTCCTTCACTCCATAATGACCTTGCATTTGCTTCTTTCTTTGCCATCTTCTCTCCTCCAAATATTACTTAATAAATCATACAACTTTCTTTGGGTGCCAATAAAGTTGATCAATAAATGATCAAGTCTGTAATGATTTTGTGACAATCAGCTATTCTGGTTTCTATAAACCACAAATAGGAGAATCAACTAATTATATATGGACTCCTACTTTTCCATGAAATTTGTAACTAAGTAAAATAATTTTTTCAGAAGAAAACTTGAGTGACTAATTTTCTAAAAATGCATGTTTTATTTCAAGTTTATACATTATACATAACTGCAAAAAATAGAAACAAATATCCTCAAACTGGTGAATGAAGAAACAGTAGTACCTCCTTACAACAAAATACTACACAGTAATAAAAAGAATCAAAACATGGATACAAACAACATGAGTAAATATCAAATACATTATGCTAAGTGAAGAAACCAGACTCAAAAAGCCACATATTATATTGCTTCAAATTACTTATATGACATTCTAGAAAAAGCAAAACTGTAGGAACAGAAAACAAGTCATGGTTTCCAAGGCCTGGGTTGAAAATTGACTATAAAGAGCTGGAAGGAAACATCTTAGATTGATTAAAAGGCCCTGTATCTTAATTTTGGTAGTTTACATTTGCCAAACTGTACCACAATAGGCAAAACATACTATGTGTAAACAACATCTAAATAAATCCAACTTTTAAAAAAGTAAAAGTTCATTGATATCAAAATTTTTTAGTCAATCTGACAAGTTATATTCAATAATCATTTATTGACCCCATTAAGAAAGGAAAGGAATTCTTGATTCATTAAATTATTTTATGAATTTTCCTCTTTTCAGAGCATTAATAACATTTCCTATATCTTTTGTATTACAAATAAAAATTATATTTTAGGAAAAAATAGCTACATCAAACAAGTAACTTGTTTTTATTGTTATCTTAATTATGAGTTCACTAAAATAATCTTCAAAAATAACAATTTCATTAATTATAGGCTTGTTAATGAGTTGATTGGTTATGATAATTATCTGTTCTGAAAATAACACACTACTACTTCATTATTAACACTTGAAAGCTATTATCTTTTACCTCTCACAGTCTAGTAAGCAACTTAATAATTCAGACAGACAATGAAGAAAAACACTACCAGAAATTCTCACATAATATAACTGATATTCAGATACAAGAAACAAAATAATAAGATTAGAAATAATCTGGGGAAGGATTATTTAGACAGCAAATGCCTTACCTTTGTGTTTGGGTGGCATAGCTGTTATCATATGTCTCATAAGTCTGGTCATCATATTCACCCCCGTAGCCATCATCATACCCCTAAGGCAGAAAATGATAGAAAGACCTATTAGCAATCAATTTGATTATCTGTTTTTCCTTAATGAGATTTTATATAATGTTACCTGGATTTAGTTTTTATGTTTGTTAGTTACACTGCATCATGTTTTACTAGATTAACAATTTCCATAACTTTGAATAATATTTCATGGATTACATAGGAATCTATATATATAAAAGCCTAAGTGACCATTATGACCTTTTGACTGGTCGACTGGTCGCTATGACATGCACTGAACACCAGGGAGCAGATGCTCAATGCAGAAGTTGCCCCCTGGTGTTCAGTGTGCTCCCACAGCCATCATGAGGCCGGCCAACCTCCTGTGATCCCTCCTCCTAGCCAGCTGGCCCTGATTGGTCCGATCAGGACTGGCCAAGACTTCCCTGATCGGTCCTGATCACCGGCCAGGCCAAGGGACCCCATCCGTGCAGGAATTCGTGTACCGGGTCTCTAGTTTTAAATAATTAAACTCAGTATACCATTGAAGTAGCAATACCTATTCTATGATTTATTTAGAATTTTGACTGATACGAATGAAGACAATTTAAGAAATTCAAAATGTTTTTCTATTGCAGTGGTTCTCAACCTTCCTAATACCGCAACCCTTTAATACAGTTCCTCATGTTGTGGTGACCCCCAACCATAAAATTATTTTTGTTGCTACTTCATAACTGTAATTTTACTGTTATGAATCATAATGTAAATATCTGTGTTTTCCAATGCTCTTAGGCTCTACTATAGCGGTTCTCAACCTGTGGGTCACAACCCACAGCTTGAGAACTGCTAGCAGGGTCACCTAAGACCATCAAAAAACACAGATATTTACATTACGATTCATAACAGTAGCAAAATTATAGTTATGAAGTAGCAACGAAAATAATTTTATGGTTGGGGGTCACCGCAACATGAGGAACTGTATTAAAGGGTTGTGGCATTAGGAAGGTTGAGAACCACTGTTCTATTGAAAATATTATGGGTAGATATAAACAATTGTAATAGCCTAATAGCAGTGCTAACATTTTTGTTACAACTGTATTGGGTTTTTTTTTTTTTCTTCCACTTATAGTAATCACTAGATGCCTGGTGCACAAAATTTATGCACTGGGGTGTAGGGTCCCTCAGCTCAGCCTGTGCCCTCTTGCAGTCTGGTAGCCCTTGGGAGATGTCCAACTGCCATGGAGGCGGGAGAGGCTCCTGCCACTTCCACTGCACTCGCCAGCCGTGAGCTGCACTTCTGGCTGAGCGACACTCCCCCTGTGGGAGCACACTGACCACCAGGGACAGCTCCTGCATTCAGTGTCTACCCCCTGGTGGTCAGTGCATGTTATTGCAACCAGTCATTCCATCATTTGGTCGATTTGCATATTAGTCTTTTATTATATAGTACTAGTGGCCCAGTGCATAATATTTGTGCATGGGGGTGTGTGTGTCCCTCAGCCTGGCCTGCACCCTCTCCAATCTGGGACCCCTCGGGGGATGTCTGACTTCCCTCTTGCAATCCGGGACCGCTGACTCCTAACTGCTCACCTGCCTGCCTGCCTGCTCACCCCCAACTTCCCCCCCAACTGGCCTGCTCACCCCCAACTGCCCCCCCCTGGCCTGATTGCCCCCATCTGCCCCCCCCCCTTGCCAGCCTGCTCGCCCCCAACTGACACCCCCCCCCCCCACGCTGGCCTGATCACCCCCAACTGCCCTCCCCTCCTGGCCTGATCACCCCTAACTGCTTCTGCCTTGGCCCCGCCACCATGACTTTGTCTGGAAGGATGTCTGGAAGGTCTTCTGGTCTAATTAGCATATTGCCTTTTTATTAGTATAGATAATTAAGATTAAAACTATAAAATGTAGGACCCTTAAATTGTAGTAAACTTCCTGCAAAATGGGTATAGTCAAATTGCTAAAAAAAAAGGGAAGGAAGAGGAAGAGGCAAAATAAAGACTTGTTTGTTGTGCATTCTATGGCTTTTAAATCTCATAAGTAAAATAATGTTGTAAGGTAACTTTGATTACCTGACTAAATTAATGATAACAAAGCTAATGTGCATTTTCATTGCAGAATGTACAAGCAAGCTAACAATTATACACTGTAGTTATCAGTGCCTTTGTGTGTTATTTAGTTTTACTTCTCTTTGTAACCATTGGCTTTACTCTAAATCCTAGGCATTCATCTTGATGACTTTTGAAAAAACCTTTAGTTTTTCTGCCTCTGAACCTTTGCTGGTCTGTTGCTTTCTCTGAAATGGAGGATTTCTATACACTCCACAAGATGCTTATAAATCTTTCTTTATATTGTTCAGAAATATAAACAAAAATGTGAAGATGTAAGTTTCCACATTAGTCTTGACTGAGACTTTTGAGCTCATTTAATCTGAAGAGTAATATTTTTCATCAAATTAAGAAAATTCTTAAAATTATTTTTTATTACTTCATCTGTTCTACCCTTTACATAATGTTATTATTTATATATATATGAGGCTTTCTGAGTCTGACTTCAATATTTTTATTTATGATTTCCATCTCTTAATATTTTTGCTCTGATGTAGGGGACAGTTTCCATCTATTAAAATCTACTGACTTAAAGGCCATTTTGTATTACACCACCTTCAGGAAGTTTTTCCAGCTCCTTCTAAGCATATGGCAACTTTCTACCTTGTGAATTATAATAGCCTGTGAGTTTTTTTCTCACCAGTATTTGGAATGTGCAAACATATACTGTGTTTTTCTACACCTTTGCCTCCTTTTAAAATTTAAACTTCTGAAAAGCAAGGACTATATACTTGTGGTGCTTAGCATAGTGTATTCCTGATAGTATTCACTCAATAAATATGTATTGAATTTTTAATTAACACAAAGGAAATTATCTCATCCAGTGTAGATATGGATTGCCTAAAATCAATCACCACTGAAAGATAAATATTTCATATGATGAATATATAGTAGTATTGTCTCTATTTATACAGAATAGCTTTTCCATTTGGTCTGTGGAAGACTATTATATTTTTCTTCCTCACTTACACAAAAAATTCACAGAATATGTAGGAATGTTTGAAATTTTCATTTATGTTGGTAAGTAAAATGAAAGGAAAACCTCAAATATGTATGTCAGAACTTTATTTGTCAGTGATGGGAAGAACTTTGTTCTAAATTGGAAAATGGTTTCCACACACTAGAATAATATTTTCATAATTTTGTGTTCAATTCACAATGAAAAGGTTATTGACATAACACACTTTTAAGATAAATCTGGGTTATTAACATTTCTCCATAGTTTTCTTGAGTATGTATAATCATCATAAGAAAAGGTCAAGTCCTGGCTTTAAGAATTTCCAATATCTGTGGTGTAAAGACTCTTACCATGGCTAATTTCAGGCTAGTACCATGATGTCCTTAAAAACAGATATGGAAAGAGATAAATAACTGAACACATTATATATCATTTTGGTTATTTAGAGTATAGACTGTAATTCATAATTGTATAATAATGAGTTTTTAAATTTTAACTAGTTTTGTCTTTAATATAATGTAATTTAATTTTTAATAGCAGCTATGTTTAACAACCAATTCACAAAATTATTTTTTTATCCTCACCCGAGGATTTGTTTATTGATTTTAGAGAGAGAGAAAGAAACATTGATGTCTCACATCAACTGGTTGCCTTTCGATTGGGGATTAAACCAGCAATCTAGTTGTGCCCTGACCAAAAATTGAACCTGCAAGCTGTAGGCACAAGGGGCGATGCTCCAACCAACTGAGCCACCAGGCCAGGGCCAACATTCTTAAAAATATTACAAAGGTTCTCATGAGCCAGCACACATCAGTTCTAGTACATCATTGCTCTTGGCCCACAAGAGACCCTCCGAGGACTAGAAAAATGAAATACCAATGGAAAATGTTTCAATAGAGTATGTAATTGGTGCTATGGGAACAATGCAAGGAATATCTAAGTCTGTCTGATGGTTTTAAGGAGAATTTCTCTGGTAAGGCCTTATTTGAGATGGCTATTTGTACATAAATACATATATTCTAGGTGGACAAGTGGGTAATGTGAGTGTATATCAATTTCCAAGAACATTGAGTATGAATGCATTGCAACATGAAAGAAAGCACTGTGTTTGGTGAAGTGCTAGTATTTGGATCTAACTAAAGCACAGAATTCCTAAGAAATGGTAGGCAGTTGGGCTAAAGAAATAGGTCAGGCCCTGGCTGGTGTGGCTCAGTTAGTCGAGTGTTGTCCTATGCACTGAGAGGTTGCTGGTTCAATTCCCAGACAGAGCACATACCTGGGTTGCAGGCTGGATTCCAAGAGTGGGTGTGCAGGAGACAGTCAATCAATGTTTCTCTCTTCCTCTCTCTCTAAAAACCAATACAAACATATATATAACTAGAGGCCTGGTGCATGAAAATTCATGCACTGGAGGGGGGGGGCTCTCAGCCCGGCCTGCCCCCACTCACAGTCTGGGAGCCCTCAGGGGCAGGAGGTGACCCGGCGATCAGGGAAAGGCGATGCTCCCATCACACCTCTGCTGCTGCCACTGCCAGCAGTGCAAGCCTCGGTTGGCCCTGGTTACCTGTTGCCTTGGGCGGCCCTGGGTGGCTGGGCAGCCACCATTCGAGGCTTTCCTGTGCCTTGGGCCAGTCCTGGGCAGCTGGGGGGCTGAGGGGACTAGGGGACTCTGGAGGCAAGCGCATGGAGCGGCCAGACCCGCCTGGGGATGGGCCCAGCCATGTCGCATGCTTGCTGCCCCAGCAGGGCTGAGGGGACTGGGCGCTGCCATCTTGAGGCTGTGGGCGCTGCAATCTTTGAGGGCATAGCAGTCAATTACCATATTCCCTCCTTATTGGCTGTGGGCTCTGCCATCTTTTGTGAGGGTGTGATGGTCAATTAGCATATTTCCTCTTTATTAGGTAAGATAAGTAGAGTCAAGTCTGAAGTGCTCCCTTCTAACATGTATCCTATAGGCGAGGAAGCCATGGAAAAGTTTCAAGCAGTAGGATGACAATATACACAACTGCATTATGTAAATTTCATTTGATTCTTTAAAAAAATTTCATGTATTTTGGGACTAGGCTCCATTTTTCCCCTCTACTTTTTTTTAACATGTTAATCATTTATAATCATCAAAGGGTAATATGCTAATTAGACTGGATGTCTTCCGGACAAAGCCAAGGCTGGAGGGAAGCCAGCCTGGGTCCTGGATGCCTGCAAGTGGCCAGAGCAGAGCCAGTCCAGATCCTGCGTGCCGGCAGGTGGCCCGAGGGAAGCCAGGCTGGGTCCTGGGTGTCTTCGTGCAGCTGGAAGGAAGCAGCCTGGGTTGCAGGTGACTGCCGGTGACCGGAGGAGGGAAGCCCAGGTCCCAGGTACCAGAGGGAAGCTGGTGCTGGCAGCTGGGGCAAGGAAGACCTACTCTTGCATGAATTTTCATGCATCAAGCCTCTAATAGTCACTATAAAACCCCTAGATGATGACTCCAAAATAGGAATCACCTATGTCTTTATTTTTTTCTTGGTTTTTGTTGATTTTATATTTTTTCAACTTGCCTTGTAATTTTTCACTGAACTCTTTTTTTTTTAAATATATTTTATTGATTTTTTACAGAGAGGAAGAGAGAGGGATAGAGAGAGAGAAACATTGACCAGCTGCCTCTTGCACACCCCCCACCGGGGATGTGCCCGCAACCAAGGCACATGCCCTTGACCGGAATCGAACCTGGGACCCTTGAGTCCGCAGGCCGACTCTCTATCCACTGAGCCAAACTGGTTTCGGCTTCACTGAACTCTTGATATTATGTATAGAAGCTTGTGAAGGATTTTGTCTGATGGTATTTTCTTCCACAAGATTGTCTCTCCTGGCAGGCAGTTGGAATAACAGTAGATAACCTTGAGGCCATGGAGAGATGGTTTTAGGCAATTGGATATAAGGAGTTTGAAGCTCAGACAGTCTGGGCTAGAGCTATAGCTCTGAAAGTCATCAACATGTAGCTGACAATTGAAGTAATCATTGTTAAGAGTGTTTACTGAGAAGAGAGAAGCTTAGGCTATACCATGCTCAACACGAACGCAATATTATAAACCCCTCTTTAATTGGTCTCTATTATCACTGGGCAATGAAGGCACAGACATCAGCTATGATACATAAACTAGAGGCCTGGTGCTCAAAATTCGTGCATGAAGGGGGGGGTGTCCCTCAGCCCAGCCTGCACCCTCTCCAATCTGGGACCCCTCGAGGGATGTCCTACTGCCCGGACATCCCTCTCACAATCCAGGACTGCTGGCTCCCAACTGCATGCCTGCCTGCCTTCTTGATTGCCCCTAATCGCTTCTGCCTGCCAGCCTGATCACCCCCTAATCACTCTCCTGCCAGCCTGATTGATGCCTAACTGCTCCCCTGCCAGCCTGTTTGCCCCCAACTTCCCACCTCTGCTGGCCTGGTCATCCCTAACTGCCCTTCCCTGCAGGGTTGATCGCCTCCAACTGCCCTCCCTTGCAGGCCTGGTGCCTCCCAACTGCCCTCCCCTGCTGGCCATCTTGTGGTGGCCATCTTGTGTCCACATGGGAGCAAGATCTTTGACCACATCGGGGCAGCCATATTGTGTTTTGGAGTGATGGTCAATCTGCATATTACTTTTTTATTAGATAGGATAGAGGCCTGGTGCATGGGTGGGGGCCAGTGGTTTGCCCTGAAGGGTGTCCCGTTTCAGGGTGGGGGTTCCCTTGGGGCATGGGGTGGCCTGAGCAAGGGGCCTGTGGTGGTTTGCAGGCCGGCCACGCCCCCTGGCGACCCAAGCGGAGGCCCTGGTATCTCGAATTTATTTACCTTCTACAATTGAAACTTTGTAGCCTGTAGCGGAGCCAAGCCTCCTGCTCGCTCCAAGGCCGGCAGCCATTTCTGTTGGGGTTAATTCACCTTCTATAATTAAAACTTTGTAGCCTGGAGTGGAGGCCTAGGGTGGCCAGCGCAGGTGGAAAGCTTGGCTTCCTCCGTTGCCGGGGGCAACCCTGGCCTGCTCTCTCCAGCTCCATGGCTGCCACCATTTCTGTTTGGATTTGTTTACCTTCTATAATTGAAACGTTGTAGCTTGAGTGGAGGCTTAGGCCGGCAAGGGCAGGTGGAAAGCTTGGCTTCCTCCGTTGCTGGGAAACCTTGCTCTCTGTGGCTGTAGCCATCTTGGTTGGGTGTATTTGCATACTCGCTCTGATTGGCTGGTGGGTGTAGCAAAGGTATGGTCAATTTGCATATTACTCTTTTATTAGGTAGGATAAAATCATATTTTCTATAATAAGACCCCACTATAAAAAGAAAATCAGTTTTAAATTTATATAAAAAAGATGCTATCACTTGAACGGCCTGCTGCAAAATCCCCATGCAAATGTATTTTCTTAACGTCAACCTGTGAGAATCTCTGGTTATACCATGTGTACACTAACCACAGACACCAAATCAAAAAGTTATCACAACAAATGGGAACACAAATAGAATATGTATTAAATTTCCTCTAGCTATATAGTTTTTCTAATCAATATCCATTTAATGGAGTTTTTGAAGATTTCTTGTAACTCAGAAAAGAGAATTATCACAAAAATGGTTTAGAACTTCTCTCACCACATATTTTGGAAAATATCTGTTTCTAAAATATTATGTTACTGATAATTTGGGTAATGATTATGAATTTTCTTGTTTTAAAAAGCTAAATTGGACCATAAGCAATGAATATATATATATTAGTAGCCCATTTGCAGGAAAAATCCTGCAAGCGGCCGCTGAGGCTGCAAGCGCTGCTGCTGCCGCCGCTGTTGCGGCTGCCGTGCCTGCACCCGCGCGCCTCTGCCACCCGCCCTGCCCCGCCCGGGCTTTCCCTCTGGCAGCCATCTTGCTTTCCGCTTTTCCTCCGTCTTCTAAGTTGTCTTCAGTCTTCACTCCTCCCTCCCTCAGCATATGCAAATTAACTGCCATCTTTGTGGGTAATTTGCATATTCGCCCTGATTGGCTGGTGGGCGTGGCTTTGCCTGGTGGGCATGGCTTGGACGTAGCGAAGGTGCGGTCAATTTGCATATTACTATTTTATTGGGTAGGATGTGTATATATATATACATATATATATATATATAATATATATATATATATATATATATATATATATATATATGTATATGTATATATGCTATAGTTAAACCTCATAGTGATATTAGAAACTATAAAACTGACATTTTTTTCAGGTAAAGAGAAGCAAAAATAACTTTTGATATGAGTAAGTTATTGTGACTTCCAGAAGAAAATTTTTTGAGAATTTTAATGATATTAAAATGTCATCCTGATTCTGTTTTATACCCACACTTTCTTGGAAGACGTTTAAATTTAATAGGCCTTAGCGACAGATTTAGCATTTGGTCATTCTCATTTGGGGTTTTTATTTTCTGTAAAAGGTCAGTGGGTATTAAAATAAAAGGAAATAATGTGGAAATGTCTAATACAATCAAGAGAAAAAGAAAATAAAGTCAAGCATGCAATCAAGAGTAATAAAACCTTCCAGAATTAAGTAATTTAATTATGAGGGTCAAAATAATAAATTTGTCACCAAACACTAAAATACTAGGTACAGAAGCAATTTGCAAATGCTGCCCTTCGTCATTGAATATAATTAACAGGTCAGATAGGAACTTGACATTTAACTTTATTAAGTGTGGTTAATTCTTATAAGCTTAGTGTGGTTAATTCTTATAAGCATATGTTCCCTTTGTAATGAGTTGAACCACAAAATGTATTGCATGCCTATTTCACAACGAAAGTACTTTATTGCAATAATTTAAACTTTAAAACATATCATGAAAAAGTATTAAGACAAAAACTAAACACAGAATGCTTATGCTTTAATAGTCAGTATTCCCTTAGGTTGTAATTGATCAATGCTTCTTTTATATAAAAATCTTCCTACATTTTTTTGTCATACATTTTTGGCCTCATGTCAAATAGATGAATTTCTCATAAAATAGAAAGAATTTTAATAGTGTCTTCCATCTCTTTTTTCCACTGAAAGAATGGCTGCCTATCATGGACCACTGGCTGGTTTGCAATAGCATAGCAATAGATGCCTCCCAACGTGGCTTTTGTTACTAATGCAGTAGGCCAGCTCACTTACTCACTGTGGGAAGTCATTATCTGTTCAAAGCCATCCTATAGTATGAGGGTCCACCCAGGCAGTGGGAAATCACTACACCTAATGGTCTAGCTCGCAATGAGGCAATATTTCAAATTTCTGAAAGTTTTCTGTGGAAATCAATGAATAACTCTCTAATAAGGGGAAAGGTTCTCTATTACATCTTCATCTCCTGGGTAGACTATAGCTATTCAACAATCTATCCATATAAATATGCACTCAATGTGAAGGCCGGAAAGGACATATTCCTGATATCTAACTTCTTTGGAAATTCCAAACTTGCAAGGAACTAAGGACCATCTAGGACAGTCATGCATATGCATACTCTACACTTCAAAATTAATTTTGCAGGAGGCTAATTCTAACTTTTAAAGCAGCCCAGTAAAATGAAATAACAAACCTTAGCAGTGCATATGGAGATTATGTACATTTAAAGATGAAATTAATAATAATTCCATTCAACGGAACAACATTTGGATCCATATACAATAAGCATGCAATGGGGGCTACTTAGAGATGCTTTGTGAAGTGCTTATACACACAGTTTTTTCATTAAAAACATAAATCAACCTATAAGGAATGCTCTGTATTTTTATACCCATTTTACAGATTTGGAAATAATTTTCTGAGGCCATAGCCTGTCAGCAAGTGGCCTGGCCAGAATTCAAACCCAGTCTCTGAAACTGTCTAGTGCTTAATCTCTTGTTGTTCTACTAAAGGTCCAATATCATTAATGGAAAAATATATAATTCTCATGACTATTTAAAATCACTGGAGTATGTAATCCTATATAAAAGAACTAATATGCAAATGGTCATCATGCCCTCACACCGTCACATCCTAATGGCTCAGACACTCAACACTTGGGAAAGAGGAATGGGGACCAGCCAGGCACAAATGAGCTTGCGGGAGAGGAACAAGCTGCATGCCCTGCAGTCCCAGGAGACAGCGTCTAGGGCTGTGGCCCGGGAGAGGGAAAAGCCACCCACCCTGTGGTCCAGGGCACCAGTGCCTGTGGCTGCAGCCTGGGTGAAGCCGCCCGCCCACGGTCCCTGCAGCTGCAGCAGAGGCAGTTAGGGGTGATCAGGCTGGTAGGGGAGCAGTTAGGGGCGATCAGGCAGGCAGTGAGTGGTTAAGAGCCAGCGGTCCCAGATTGCAAGAGGCAGTCAGACATCCCCTGAGGGGTCCCAGATTGGAGAGGGTGCAGGTCGGGCTGAGGGACCCCCCCATCCTGTGCACAAATTTCGTGAACCAGGCCTCTAGTCTTCAATAACAAAAATAAGTTTTGAAGTTTTTAGCTATTAAAATAGATATGAGGAAATAAACGTAAAAATATTTTGGGTTATTTTTCATTCTATATTTTTTTATCCTATATTTCTTAAAAGCACTGCTCTGTTTTTTACTGTCAAGGACTCTGAAAGGTCTGAGATTTTAATGGTCTTATAAGTTAACGAGCTAGCCTGTTACTGTTTCATGGATTCTGGCTGAAAACACGAGACTCCTGGGTCAGAAATAAGGGACTTCATTACTCACAGCAAAGTCATAGCCAGAGCTTCATATTGGTTGGAGCGAGTTCCCCATGTGTCCCACACCCACAGGTGCAGCACAGGTGGGCCAAGTTGATACATCTGCTTGCATTGGGTAGCATTACATGGGGAGGAACCATAGGCTTAGAAAATCTTTAAATGGAAGTGAACCTGCTCTTTGTCTGGGGATGATGTTATTTTATCCCTCAGCATTTCTTGCTGAAAGCACAGTCCTGAGAAATAGAAGGGGAAAAGAGTAGTCAGGGCTTATATTACTGGCATACCCAGCCAGAAAGTGAAGGGTCAGTCAAGGTCCGTGGCAGATTGCTTCTGCCAATGAGATGAGCAAAACACGTGAAATTGAGGAGTCTTTTAACAGTGATTTACAGTATTGTGGAAGGGAAGATAGATTATTATATTGTTCCCTTGTTTAGTGAACACCTGAAGGCTGGGCCAACAGTTGTGCCTTTAATTTTATCTCTTCAGCAAAATTTAATGTGCTTTCTCTTTCTTATTCTGCTTTGCTTTTGTTTCCTAGATTTCTATACTATTTTACCCAAGGGTCATTTCAGACAGCAACCCTTTTCTATCAGTAGCAATAAACATTGTCACTTGTGATATACTATCTCCTAAAACATAGACAAATATTTTTAGTAAGGCTCTCTGGTCCCTGAAGAATGTTAACATGATTTCAAATCTGCTTTCCTCTGTTGGAATGAGTGTACATTAATTTCCAAAGTTTTACAAGTTTCAAAGGTCATCTAGCTGTATTTTTAGTGATCAATTTATTTAATGTAGTTTAAGCTTGCAAGTAAGTGATTCCTGGTCATAAACACTGTATTAACTTTCTGTTAAAACAACTTTATAATAAACCAAGGTACATCATAAACTCTAGACTAATAAAAATAATAAAATGGCCCTAGTCAGTTTGGCTCAGTGGATAGAGAGTTGGCCTGTGGACCAAAGGGTCCTGGGTTTGATTCCAGTCAAAGGCACGTACCTCAGTTGCAGGCTCCTCCCTGGCCCAGGCCCTGGTTGGGGCTCATGCAGGAAGCAACCAATCGATGTGCTTCTCTCATATCGATACCTTTCCCTCTCTTTATCACTCTTTCTAAAAATCAATGAAAAAATATCCTCTGGGGGGAATTGGAAAAGAATAATCCTATATAGTAAAAGCGTAATATGCAAATCGACAGAAAGGCCGAACAGTGGAACGACCATCTGGACAACCATCCTGGACCACACTATGACAAGGCAGGTGTGATGCAATTGGTCAGGGGCCCAGCCATCGCCCCACAATTCCCCCGCAGAGGGAGGCCTAGGCCACCAACCCGTGGATGGTTGGGGCCCCCCTCTGCGAGGGAAGCCTGGGTCCCGGGTGCCGGAGGGAAGCTGGTGCAGGCAGCCAGGGGAAGGAAGGCCTACTCTTGCACAAATTTCGTGCATTGGGCCTCTATTAATAATAATAAAACATGGTAGTTGGTGAGGACAGGGGAAGCAGGAGCTTTTATAAAATGTTTCTAGGATATAATTAAAATCAGATTTCCTGTAATCTTTCAGTCCCCCCCAGCCCCCGACCCAGTAAGCTATAAAGTTTGATAATGTTGTGTGTTTTTAAAAAGATTCATTTGTCAGTAGGGTTGCTCCACGCCCATTTTTATAAGTGTTTTTAACACCTTAGAAACCAGACAGCAATATGTCCAATCTAGTTGATGAACAGAACTCTGACTAATGAAACGGGAAGTTTAGGGTAATGTACTAGAGTGCTAGTATGCTAATGGATCCATTTTACATGTTAATGCTTATGTACTTCACATCATAGACAGCATTACTACTTCATATTAGTTCTCAAAGCAAATGCTTTAAAAATAGTGGTATAAGGCTCTAAGATCTTCTAACTCACTCAATAGGACAAAGATAGATTTAATTGATAAATCCTGTCATGACTAAGAACAGGGTCAAGTTTGAGAAGACAACTTATGTTTCTCACTCATAAGTACCAAAAGGTTAAAGATGAATAGAAGAAGGGCATTGTCATATCTTAATACATTTCTAACCATACAGCTGGCCTCACAAGGGAAGAGGTTTTACTTTAAAGGTATTTTTACCTCCAATAATCTATATAGTACCTTGAGGTTGCTGCTGTGTGCTTATATTTATACTGCTATTTTAGGTTATAGGAAACCAAAGCCTAAATTTGTAAACACCATCAAAACTGATCTAATTCAAATGATCTAACTCAACCTGTATATGGCAGGGGAGAAATTAGAAAAACAAAACAAAACAGAATCCCAAATTCAACATCCTATATTGACTCCTGCCATACTTTTTGCTAACATGATTTGGGTTTCTGTAAAACAAGAGTATGATGGCATGATGTATCTATTTAATAATTTTCAATATCTCTTCCCCAAAAGTATTTGAGTTCAGATCTTAAGTAACATTTTTTGTAATTAGAAAGCAATTTAAGAATCTATAATTTATATTTATAAATGAAGCAATTTTGATATTTTGTTTTACATAACTATCACTTTCTAATAAATTATGCATCAGGCAAATAAGTCTTAAAGTTAAATAATAATTTTATATAAATCAGTTAGATAATTTTCATTTTTATGTTGATATTTTTCGGTAATATGATATCATATATCACAAAAATTCCTTTATAATCCTGGAAGCTAGGTATTTCTAAATTTTTTGTGATTCTAATGATAAGAAATATATTAAGATATGACAATGCCCTTCTATTCATCTCTAACCTTTGGTACTTAATGAGTAAAAAGCATGAGTTGTCTTCCCAAACGTGATTCTGTTCTTAGTCATGAAAGCATTAACAATCTTATCTTGTTGGAATGTTTTCTGTTTGAACAGTGCTTATTTTTATGGAGAACATATAAACATCCAATTTAACTAAGTTATTAAAAATAAATTTATTTTGACAATTGTTTGAATAGAAAGGGTTCTCACTGCTGAATTAATTTAGGTCTGATCTTTATTATTTAATATTCTTCTTTTAAACTACTCTCTCCTTTCTCTTGATCAGTGATTGCATTTTTTTTAAGATCACCAGCTCTTCATGAGGCGGGTGACTCAGGGCTGCCTTGGAACCAGCAGCCTTGGAGGTAGACTATCTGAGCAAGCAGGGTCCCTCCATCTTTACTCTGACCAGGCTAGCTATATTTTAAGTTTTACATTTCTACATTAAAAATATTCAGTCTAAAATATTTAAACTATATTAGAGTAGAGCATTGGATTTTAGTAAACATTTTTACATGTTCTATTATAACTAGCAAATGGAGGATGTTTGGGCTAAAAACATCAGTATGCCATTTAGATGCTCGATTTTCTATCAAAAGATCATTCAAATTGCTATGTTATTTTATTAACTATTCTTTTATCTGTGGCGACTCATTTCTTTGCAGATGTAACATTGTGTTGGCTTATAATGTCAAAACTCATGTTGTATTTCCTACGTAGAGACCTCATTTATACTAGTGCAGTGTTGTCCAATAGAACTTTTCATGATGATAAAAATTTTCTTTGCTCCGTGCTGTCCTGTATGATAGTCACTAGCCAGATGTAGCTATTGAGCACAAAAATGTGGCTAATAGACTGATGAACTAAATTTTTAATTTTATTTCAATTTTAATAATTTAATTTTTAATTAAAGTGGCTATATGTGGCTACTGATGACCATTTTAGATGGTGAAGCTGCCCAGACATTTTTTAATGTCTGTTTTCTTTTTCAGTTCAAACTTAATCATAGAGGGACAAAATCTAAAGGACTTGGGATTTTACTAGTATAAATGAAGGAATTTTGATAATAAAAAGAATATTTATTTTGAATCTGCCATGCACTCCCTTTCATCTTTTTCCTGTCTCATTGTGGAAATTACCCTTGATTTTTCTCTTTTGTTATTTAGAGAGATTTTGCCTTCTAGTGAGTGAGGTGGATCGGGAGCTTTGATGGCATTTTGTATTAAAAAATTAAATGAACAAACCATTAATGACATAAAATGGTTGGTAGTTTTGAGAAAATTTCAATATAAAAACATCCATACAATAGCAAAAAGCAATGAGCATAGAGAAAATGAGAACACTTCTTGACTCTGTACTTATCCCTTTCATAACCCTTTTAAAGAATCAACAAAAGAGAGAAAAAAAATAGATCCACATGTTTGAATCTTTGATGATTTAAAGACAGCTATTTTAAGCAGAATCTTATGTTGTCAGTTCTATTATATTTCTCATTATTTCTTTATAAACTAGAATGACCTCTGGGTTGGTTCCTTAAGGAAGTTTTCAACCCTCATGGAATTGACAAAAAGAGTTGTTTTAAGAACATGTAAGTTTACTGGGTAGAGGGAGGTAGAAGATACCAGAAACATTTTATGTGTGATACTATCCATTTTTCAAAAAAGAATAACACCAGTCAAACAACATTCTTGCCACAAGGAGGAACTTAAATATATAGAAAGAAAAAAACAGGGGTTGAAAAGAGCATCACAAAAGATGAAAGGTAGTTTTTAAAAAGTTTGTGATATGCTTAAGTTTGAGGCAAATGAATAGAGGCTTACTTTTATTCAGTGGCAAATGGTAACAGAATGAAATGATGGTGGTGAGGCTTGTGCAAGGATTGGTAAATATAGAGAACAACAAGGGGAACATGTCAGGTCAGTCTATAGAATTCAGGCTCTCTGCCTGGATTTCTGATGAACCTACTTGATTAGACTCTTCTAGCCACACAGCTCGTAGTGAGCTTTGCCTTCATGAGCTTCTGCTGTTCTTTTTCTATGTCCTTGACCTTATGTATAGTTATGCCCATTCTACTCACTAATCCACTAGGCTCTGCTCACCCTCTCTATTCCACTTATTTGGAGAGCAACCAAGTGTATCCAGACAAACCCATCTCCCGATTTTATGCCTTTATATCTCCTTTCTAAGCTCTTAACGTTTCTTAATTTCCCTCACTCACAATTTCCTTCTTTACCAAGGAGTACCTGCCTCATTTCTTCTCATTTGTGACTAAATGAAAAATAAAAACACCAGGAGGCAATAAATCATCACAGCAATAGTAAAATTTGACAAATGTTATAATTCTTCCCAAGGTTGAATTCCTGTGTTTTGATTTTATCTTGAGTAGCCTTGTGTATAAATGGTGTTATAAAATGTCAGTATTGAAAATAAAATAAGGTATCCTATCTAATAAAAGAGTAATATGCAAAATGACCGTCACTCCAAGACACAAGATGGCTGGCAGGGGAGGGCAGTTGGAGGTGACCAGGCTGGCAGAGGAGGGCAGTTGGGGAGACCAGGCCAGTAGGGGAGGGCAGTTGAGGGGGACTAGGCCTGCAGGGGAGGGCAGTTGTGGGTGATCAGGCCAGCATGGAGGGCAGTTAGGGGTACCTGGCCAGCAGAGGAGGGCAGTTAGGGGTACCAGGTCAGCAGGGGAGGACAGTTGTGGGGGACCCAGGTCTGCAGGGGAGGGTGGTTGGGGGAGCCAGGCCTGCAGGGGAGGGCAGTTAGTGGTGACCAGGCCAGCAGGGGAGGGCAGTTGGAGGCGATCAGGCCTTCAGGGGAGGACAGTTAGGGGCGACCAGACTGGCAGGGGATGGCAGTTAGGGGCAATCAGGCTGGCAGTGGAGTGGTTAGGGGCAATCAGGCAGAGGCAGGTGAGCAGTTGGGAGCCAGCAGTCCTAGATTGTGAGAGGGATGTCCGACTGCCCAGTGGGATCGGGCCTAAATGGGCGGTCAGACATCCCTCAAGGGGTCCCAGATTGGAGAGGGTGCAGACTGGGCTGAGGGACACCCCCCTAACCGTGCACGAATTTCGTGCACCGGGCCTCTAGTACAATGATAGTAACTATAATGTTATTGTATTATTATTATTATATACAACCAAAAGTACACAAATATTAAACTTTATATTATAACTAGAGGCCCAGTGCACAGGATTCGTGCACTAGTGGGGGGCCATGGCCTGTGAAGATCGACCTGTTGTGGGAGCATCGCTTATCCAGGTCAGCTGAGCAGCTGTGGACCCTCCCTCTGAGCGGCTGCTCCCTGATTTGGCATCTTCCATGGAGCCAGAGCACTCGCCTCTCCAGGGAACCCAGTTGGGGCTGGGCCCAGGGACAATAGCACTGAGCGGCGGTGGTGTAGGCCTCAGTCCCGTGGCGGCCAGGAACCTGCCTCTCAGGCTCCCGGGTCAGCTCTGTGAGCCCAGCGGCAGTGCTGTGCAGCCTGCAGGCATCCAGAGGAGGCAGCAGGGTATGAGGAGAAGGAACATGGGGCGAGGAGATGACAATTGCAGCCCGGGTTTCTTCCCGTTGGCCCAGGGTTCGCAGCAGGAGCAGCTGCTCATCCCAGTCAGCCAAGCTGCGCTCCCACTGTGCTAGTACACTGATCACCAGGGGGCAGCTCCTGCATTGAGTGTGTTCCCCCGTTCGGTCACTGGATATGTCATAGTAACATAGTAAAAAATTTTGAGTGACATATTCTGAAACATATTCTGAGACCTGTGCTAAACACTCTCTATTGATTATTCCACATATTGTTAGGAGGCTGACACTTTCTTTTAATTGATTGATTTTAGAAAGACAGAGAGAGACACACACATATACATTGATCTGTTGTTCCATTTATTTATGCATTCATTGGTTGCTTCTTTTATCTTTGTTAATCCTCACCTGAGGATATTTTTCTCATTGATAGTTTTTTAGAGAGAGTAGAAGGGAAGAAGAGAGAGAGAGAAAAAGAGAGAAGAACATCAATGTGAGAGAGACATATTGGTTAGTTTCCTCCTTCATATACCCAGATTGGGGCTGGGAATCCAACCTGCAACCCAGGTATGTACCCTTGACCGGGAATCAAACCTGTGACCATTTGGTGCTTGGGCCAACACTCTAACCACTGAGCAATACTTGCCAAGGCCGCTTGCTTCTTTTATGTACCCTGACTGTGGGTAAAACCTCATCCTTGGTATATCAGGATAATGCTCTAACCAACTGAGCCACCTGGCCAGGGCTAGGAGGCTGCTACTTTCATCACTCCCATTTTATAACTGGGAATCCCAGCTATGATTTCTAAAGTAAAATCATAACTACCTAAAAAAAAAACAAAAACCCAGTTGCTCAACTTCTGAAGTTCTTGAGTAAACCTGAATTTTTCTTTTTTTTTTTCAGAATTTATACTCAGTTTTCTCACTGCTGCAACTACTAACTTCTATATATTAATTTTTATTTTAAATATTTTGTGTTTTTCTTTGTTTTAGGTAAATGAGTAAATTTAGTTCATTTATTCCATTTTGCCAGAAGCACTTGCTATCTGAACTTACAATCTGCTTCTGAAACAACCTTGTACCGCTCTCCTCTATGAGATCATGAGTTTGACAGATTCTCTGTGGGTTTTCATCTTAATATCTGCCCCCATTGCCAGCACAGTGTTTCATATGAAGCATTTGATAAATTTCTGCTGATTTTGAACAGTTCTCCAAAGCTCCAAGTTGGGATTTGTTAAATGTTTTACATCTTTCCATAATTATCACTGTGTCCAATGTGGCCCAAAAGGGTTAATAACTTTTCCAAAAGTTATAAGAGTCCAACATAAAGTGCAGTCCTGTTGTATGTTTTTAAGCAAATTTATCAACCTGTGTGGATGGTTTATATCCATCTATAAAATGGACATAATTATGCTGGCTCTCAATACATGACCATTATATGGCTAAAATGAAAGCTCGGTGTGTAATAGATAATATTCCCTCAGCAGCTTTCTAAAATATTAATGAAAATTTTGCATATAGATACTTTGATGTTCAAAGGGCTCTAATCTTTTGAAAGAATTCAGTGGAAAAAGCATAAGGGAATCATCATTATTTCTTTGTTCAAAAGAAAAAACACAACATTCTTAACTAGACATCTGCTTGTGTCTGCAGGTTAGCAATAGTTGGTAACTATGATGGACACTGAGTCCTGACTTACCTAACACTGCTATACCAAAAGTCCTTACACTCACTCCCACATTGCTCTATGCATTTATTTCTGTGACTCCATCCTTTTGTGATTCTCAAAAATGCAAAAGCTAAAATTCTATGTCCATTCCTCTCATGTAGTACTTTTCCTAATGCATCACACTCAAGAAAGCAATTTTAATAGCAATTCAGAACCTTTTTGCAGCTCATAATTTAAAATACTATCTTGAGAGTATCATGCTAAGAGGAATAAGGCAGCTGGAAAAGGACAAGAATCATATGATCTCCCTCATATGTGGGATATAAAACAAAATGCAATAAACAAACCAAGCAAATAAAATGGACATACTGTCCTTAAGTCTCTTTTCTCAGTTTTCAAGATTTAAGAATTGTGTTTAGTCTGGGAGTTATTAGGAGGACCCCAAAAGTTAGCCAGCTTTCCTTCTAAGTCCATGAAGTCAAGCTCACTAAGCCACTTGCTCCCAGTTCATACTTGGCATTTGTAAAACACCAAGCTATTTCGAAAAACACAAGAGCTCTTTCATTTCCCCTGGTAGCACATTTAGCCGCAAGTTACAGTGCACAGGCTGCAGCCGGATACAATTGATGGGCATCATAATGGTAGGACTTGGCTAATCAACAAAAATTAAATGAACACTTGCAGCCTAAAGGAACCAGAATGTGTGCAAAGGATTGCTGTTTCAGTTTTAATTAACTTTTGTCTTTGCCCAGAACAGGCTGTCTTTTAAGCCCGGCCAAACTTTTGTGAAGGTCTGAGCCTTTGGGCAGGAGGTAAATGGCAAACTTGATTTACTGGAGAAGATTCATTTCTTTCGTACTTGTTTACTTATTCACAAAAATAACTTAAAATAAATCACAAGCACCTAACTTTTTTGAAATCCAAATGTTGAACTTCATCTAAAAGGAGATGAGCTATTTAAAATGCATGCCCCGGTAATTTTAATTGGTAAATTCAATTATACACGGTATGCCTAAACATTCTGACCTTACTACAGGTGAGAGAAATTCTATAAATTTATAATTGTTTTTCGAAAAGCATTTGCATTATCCCCCTTAGAGAAAGTTTGCAAACAAGTGTAGAAACAACAAAAAACAAGGCCTCAAACTCTTCTTTATCCCAGTATACCAGCAGCCCTCTGGAGAGGAATTTTTAAAAGAAAAGCCATTACCAACAGAATAGAAAACCATGCACTTCAGGAATAGTTTACGATGCTCTTGGTTTTAACTTATTTGAATTGGAAATAAAAAATCATGGAAATTTATAGAAAATCATTAGTTTGATAGAGCACCTTCACATTAAGCATAAAATCTAAAGATGTTGGCAGATACAAACAAACACACTTATATAATTATACTTTGGGAAATACTGCAGAGAAATGCTTGAGTAGTTTTGAAAATTTCATCAATAATTGAGTGGCAAAGATTATTATTTTTTGTATCACCTGTTGTTTAGTCATAATATTAAATATATTTTAGTGCTGAGATCCAGGCAAAAAGTTAGGATTGAAATGTTCGAAATGAAATTTGCAGCAGCTTCGCTTTTGGAATACTTTTCCTGTATTTTTAGTGGACCGGTTTCACATGCTACAGAGAACAGGTCTTTCTGTTGTCTTCAGTAAGACTTTCTAGAGAAGCTGTGTTTGAGTTTCAAACCCTGTCTGTGGTCAGTGAAGAGGTGTAATGCCAATCTGATGCAAATAAGGATACAGATTAGAGAAAGATGTTGTCAGGGGCTGGCCTTCTTTGGCATTCATCAAGGCAGTTGGGCTTGAATTGAACTGACACTTCTGACTGTTATTTATTTTAGAAAACATGTACATGTCTGTTTAGCAATTCTTATAAATGCCTTTTAGATTTTGTGCCAGTGATATAGTACTTGGTTATGATTCCCATCAAATAATAATATGCTGGTGATACCAGCTTGTAAAATGCTAATAGATCATTTTAATCTGGAATATTTTGTACATACCAACTAATATGTCCCTGGATATTTATAATGCAGAATTTCAGATCATTACATTAAGGTATTTGGTAATATTAGTATAATATTGGTCTGAAGACTAACACCATAAATGTCAAATTAAGAAACCTAGTACAGATTCTTTAAATATGATGATGGAAATTCTATGAAATAAGTATGTATGCATTACAGGGAACTGTCATTACATATGCAAGTCACAAAAAGTTTGATTAGTGTGATTAGAAAACTATGGAATTGGGAGACAGATTATCATTATTTGAATTTTGGCTTTAACATTTCTCCGTTTTATAGAATGTTGATAACAATATGTCCATTGTATTTGAGTGGGAGGGGTGTGATTTCAGTTAATCTGCACGACAACTAAACATGAATGCCTTGGTACCATAAAATCACACAAGACGTAATTTTTCCTACATTTGTTTTGTCCCATTAGGCTTTTTCTTTTTTTAAATTTTTCTTTACTAATGAAAGTATTAGAGATGCCCTCTTTATTTTCCCCTTTGACCCTCTACAACCCACACCTGCCCCCCTCAGTCCTTCACCACACTGTTGTTTGTGTCCATGGGTTATGCATATCCTATCTAATAAAGAGGGAATATACTAATTAACCATCACTCCATCACAAAGATGGCTGTACTCACAGCTGAGGCCAAGTTTCCATAAGAAGCCTTAAGAGCAATCAGCAGGGATCTGAGGCTACGCCCACCCCACCCCCCTGGGGCTTGACAGGGGACCTCAGGCCGTGCCCCCCACCCAGTAGGGCTTGATAGGGGATCTCAGGCCATGCCCCCCGTCCTGGTGCTGGGCCAGGGGACCTGAGGCTACATCCTCTGTCTGGCGGGGCTTGACAAGGGTGGGACTGGCTGGGTCTGGATCTAGCCCAATTGGGGGGGGGGGGTGGCCAGGTCTGGGTCTCACGCAATTTTGAGGCGCATGTGGGTGGGCGGGGACTTGACTCTGGGTCCCATGGTGTGCCCCAGACTCTGACAAGGAGGAAGGTTTTCATATACACTTTACTAATTTTCTTTCATCTCTGACACTTCTATTATAGAGAAAGGGCAAATAGCAATATTAAATTATTTCCTCTAATTAATCCCCTTTTAATGTGCACAAATTTCGTGCACTGGGCCAGTAGTATGCATATAGTTCTTTGGTTACTCTCTCCAATTGCCACTCCCCTGCCTGCCCTCTGAGATTCCACAGTCTGTTCCCTGCTTCTATGTTATTGGATCCATTTTGTTCATTAGATTCCAGATATGAGTGAGATCAGGTGATACTTGTCTTTCTCTGACTGATTTATTTCACTTAGCATAGTACTAGCCAGGTCTCTCCATTCTGTCTCAAAGGGTAAGAGATCCTTGTTTTTTACATCTGCATAGTATTCCATGGTGTAAATGTAGCACAGCTTTTTTATCCACTTCTCTGCTAATGGGCACTTGGGCTATTTCCAGATCTTGGCTATTGTAAATTGCACTACTAGGAACATAGGGTGCATATATTCTTTCTGATTCATGTTTTGGGTTTCTATATCGGTGTTTCTATATTTCCTATATTTGTTTTGTCGCATTAGGCTTTTAAATACATTTTCCTATAATATCTGTTATTACTAACAAAAATATAAGTTTGGTTATAGCATTAAATAATGCAAATATATCATCAAAATATAATTATCTAAGGGGAGAAAAACAAGAACCAAAACTCTTGGTCTTCCTCATTGTAAATGATTAATTTATAGATGCTATTACAAAATGATTTGAACTGGCAAAGGGGTAATTTTCACTGGCCATGTTTCATACAGTTCACTGACCAGCCTAGTACAAATCAAGGTTATAATCCATAAGAACAGAAGAAATTGAGCAATTTGGGGAATTGCCCTAGAAAACTGAAATCCTACATAATTATCTCTCAGGTTTAACTATAGAAAAACAGGTCACTTTTTCTCCCCATTATTTTTTATCCTAGGAAGAATCCTCTGTGGACTGTGTGTCCCAAACAAAACAGGGCAGACTCCGCCAGTTCCAGCATGGTGTCACAGAGAAAGAAGCTCAAATCCAGTGCCAATAGCCTTGTCTCCTAATCTGGTAGCAATAGGGCTATAACACAAAGCAGAAGGTCCCCCAGATCTTATTTACTCGCCTCTCTTCTCAAAGCCCACACATAGCAAAGCCAGGCTGACCTTTCTTCCTGCTCCCAACTCCCATAGCACTCCAGCTGAGGCTGGGGTGGTGGGGGTGGAATGGAAGCAATTCTTCTGCTTCCTCTCATTCGGCTTCTATAAACTACTTTTTCACTCCATGACCTGAGTTTGGGATCTATGCTATACTCTTCCATGAAGAGCTCCAAGTTATTTGTAATACATTTTTAGCATAACCTTCTCCCAATTTCTCTCCTCACCTATGATTTCAATCACAACCAAAGACCAGGAAGTGAGCAGAAAAATCAAAGGGACCTCCAGAGGTGGGGAGTGAAAAATGAGAATAGAGTCCAGCTGTGTGCCTTAGTGGTTGAGCATTGACCTATGAACCAGGAGGTCACAGTTCAATTCCCTGTCAGGGCACATGTCCGAATTGTGGGCTCAATCTCCAGTAGGGGGCATTCAGGAAGCAGACGATCAGTGATTCTCTCTCATCATTGATGTTTCTCTCTCTCTCTCCCTTCCACTCTGAAATAATATAGATATCTATATATCTCTATCTCTATCTATCTTTATTGTTGAAAGTATTACATAGGTCCTCCTTTTTCCAAAAAAAAGGGAATAGAGGCCCCTCAAGAACAGGGATGTTTGCTTTGTTTCCTCATATATTCTCCCACCTGTGGCTCATAGAAAGGACCTGATAAACATTTGTTGTATAACTAGTCTTTTTTTATGAATAAGTGGATATTTAAACATTAATATTTTGGTTCCTAACACTCTTGTATCTCTAAGATTTTTAAAAAAATACATTTTTATTGATTTCAGAGAGGAAGGGAGGGGAGAGAGAGATAGTAACATCAATGATGATAATCATTGATCAGCTGCCTCCTGCAGGCTCTCCCTGCACCCCACCCACTGGTGATCAAGCCCACAACCAGGGCATGTGCCCTGACCAGGAATTGAACCTTGGCCCTCATAGGTCAACTCTCAACCCCTGAGCAACACCAGCCAGGCCACTCTTGTATCTCTAAATACTATACCCAGGAAGCAGTACATGTAGGCATCTCAGATTTTATTGTAGATAATTTGAAACATGTCTGAACAAAGATGGAAAAAGGCGAGTGTAATGGGATGACGAGGATTCCTGGAGAGTTTGTACCTGTCAGCTATAAACATGAATTTCTGACCAGATCCAAATACAAGTTCATTAGGAACCCTTTCATATTTGAAAATAGGGCACATTTCTAAAATTAAAAAATATATATATCAGGGGAACCTTTTTATATAATGAAAGAACATGTGAGTCATGCAGTATAGAAATCAAACCAATATAAGAGAGAATCACACTTTTCTGAATGAATATGGAGGACCTCACTCACCATTTTTTAGAATTACATGGACATATTGAATTTTATGAGTATTCAAGAAAAGCACAGGTTGTGAATTTCTATGCACACTTGGGTAAATAGGGCCTATCTTTCGCTTATTAGAGCCCATTGTTTCAATTGCAAAGGTTATCTCTCAGTTGTGAACAAAAACAGAAAGAATTTAAAATGTTGAACTCATCTATTTTAAAATTTGATTCAAATTACAAAGAATTTAGAAGGAACTTTCTTCTTAATTAAAAATACATCAGTATCGTCTTCCTCTGAAAGTAAAATAATCATATTGCTGAACTTTGCTCAGTTCTAGTCTTTCTTCAGAGTCTTTGATGCTTTTTATACATAACAGAGATAATTTTCATGTAAAGGGCATGCTGTATACATTCATCTTTTCAGTTTGATATGTTGCATTTTAGGCTAAAGTGGAGATCACCTGAAAATACTTATGATTAAAATTATACTGGAAAGACAAAAGAAAAAGAACAACAAAAAAGATTTAAAAACTACTCTGGGTTTCATAAAATATAAATTCTCAGTTTCATTTTTAGAGGAGGACCTGAATAAAGGAAGGGAAAAGTGTATGTTCCCATGCTGTGATAGTAACCCATTGACAAGAGGCAGCAACACTAGGAGCTGTTGCCAATTCAGAAAAAGAGTAATAAAGTTATTTTGTTCCTCATTTGCAAATAAGGGTTGAAGCAGAGAATGCCAAGAAATAACAGGAAAGCCTTTAAAAATTTCTTTCTAACTATTACTTACTCATTTGGGAAAGAACAAAGTGGAATTATAAAGTAACACAACAATGAGAGCATCCAGAGAGATCCGTTGTGTTGAGGCAAAAAAAATTGCCAGGGCGTCTATGGTCTCTGGTGATAGAAACCTCAAAGGAAATACCCTCTTTGTTGTGATAAGAGCATAACAACATATGTTTGGTATCTTTCCAGGATTTCAGCACTCTTTTTTTATTTTTGGATGAGCCAGCCAACATTTTATTTTTTTAGACAAAGAAACAATACATTTGTGAAGAATTGAGAAGACAAAGACACTTAGGTTTGGGTGCTCATTAGTGAGGAATCTAAACACAGTTTGGGCTTGGGTAGTAAATTAGTAATGGAGTTACAAGGTTTGTGTATGTAAGTTTTTTTGGCTTTGGTTTGTTTCACTATAGAATTAAGGATGAAGAGAAACATCGAATTTTTTGTTCCCCTTATTTTTGCATTCATTGGTTGATTCTTGTAAGTGCCCAGACTAGGGATCGAACCAGAAACCTTGGCTTATCAGGACAATGCTCTAACCACCTGACCTATCTGGCCAAGGCCTAGCACTCTTATATTAAAGGTATGAAATATTACATAAACTACAAAAAGAAAGATTGTAAGATTTTAATTGTATATTAGCTGCCATACATTTTAATAAAAATAATTTACCATGACCTAGCTGGTTTGGCTCAGTGGATAGAGCGTCGGCCTGAGGACTAAAGGGTCCTAGGTTTGATTCCAGTCAAGGGCACATGCTCAGGTTGTGGGCTTGATCCCCAGTAGGGGGAGTGCAGGAGGCAGCCAATCAATGATTCCCTCTCATCATTGATGTATCTCTTTCTCTCTTCCTTCTTATCTGAAATCAATAAAAATATATTTTAAAAAATAATTTACCAGAGTATGTCTTTGAGACAGTGAACAATTACTGAACTATAGAATGCCAGCCCCAATAATTAGACTTTTTAAAACTATTTAACTCCATGGACGCACACAGTATTTGGCACTGCCTAATATGCCCAGGACTGAGAGGGGCTTTCTCAGCCTTAATCTCATGTGGAACTCCTAGCGTAACTTGGTGAAACAAGTACTTGAGCCCTCAAGTTAAAGCTGAATAAATTTAAACAGGTGATGGTAATTAAAATCACACAACTATTTAATCTGAGGCAGGTAGTGTGTGTGTATGTGAGAGAGAAATGGGAAAACTTTTTTGTATTTTTTTTGTACACTATTCATGAATGAAATGACTCAATATTTTAAACTAGCAATTCTCTTCCACTTAATATAATTCCAACAACAGCAGCAATGAAAGAAATATACCCCCTTTGTTGCTATGGTGTAGGATAATATAATAGTAAGAACTAGACATTTGTCTTAATAAATGTAACAATAATATAAGGATGAAGACGGTATGTGAACTATTGAATTAAGAGTGCTGATTCTTAGATGGGTATGTGGTTCAAGAATATTTTAATTAGTATAACAAGAAAAAAGTGGGCAGTCTGTATTAGTGGCAAATAATATACTTCTCATGAAGGAACTAAATTAGAAAATAAAGTGTAATTGGGAACATTTGACCAGAAAATGTATAAACTGCTTTCTTTTAAAACCACTCAATCAGAAAACAGCCCAGTTAGAAAATATGGCGATGCAAAATAAATGAGATAGACTTAAATTTATATTAATACTAATAACCACTTACATTCAATTCATATTATGCTGCAGGTACATTTTTACATTAATTAACATAATTTGTTCAGATTATAAACCCAAGAGGTAGATACTATCCATCCCCATTTTACTCATCATAAAATTGAAGCATAAAGTCCAAAACCACATAACTTGGATGTACCCAAACTGGGAATTAAACCCACATCTGTCTGACTCTAAAGCTGATTGCTTAGCAATCATATAACCAGTTATAAACCACTATAAGAATGGAGGAAACTCGCCAAATTGTAGTACTTTATGTTTCCTCTCCTGGATTACGTTTCAGTAAACTAACTCTCTGCACAACATATTAGAAATATTTTAAAATACATAATGTAGTCTCAGTACATTTTTATACAAGAACTATACAGAGAACTTTATTTAATTGATGACTTAAGAATAGTAGTATAATAAATTCAGTTAAACTTAGGACACTTTTTTTAGAGCAAAATTGGAAAAAATATATATCACCAGTCATAATATGCAAAACACCCGTTGATTTTTAAAAATATGTAAGATTTTATTCTTCCACATGTGACTAATATTTCTCTTCTTGAATTCACTGAATCTATCCAGGTTCATTTCCATCACTCCCCTCAAAAATAATTCAATCATGGATCCTAGCAATTTTCTTCAACAATCAATCATTTACAGCCAAATTATGAATCTTCCTTCTGAAATCTATATTTTATCTGTTTGGGAAAAGAATAATCCATTTATAATAAACATACACCTGTTGCTACCTACTGTTGTCCATATGAGAAGCACCCTATCTACAATAAGAGTGTCTGCCCTTGTAAATTTTACTTGCATGCTTCTATTTGAAAGAATTTCATGTTCTCTCAGTGGCATCTTCAGCAAGTAAGGCATCTACCCTGTTTTATAGGCATACTAGAGGCCTGGTGCATAAAATTTGTGCACGGGGGGGGGGGGGAGTCCCTCACCCCAGCCTGCAACAACGCCAGCATCCTATGCCCCGGCCGGTCTCTGGCCAGAGGCCCGCCCGTCTTCTCTCCATGGGCCGGGGCACGCAGGACACTGGGGCTTGTCGCCAGGGCGACGCCACCAGTGTCCAGCAACCCAGCCGCTATGGGCACCGCCATCTTTGTGATGGAGTGATGGTTAATTTGCATATTACCCTTTTATTAGATAGGATGAGCCCCTCCTTGACCCTTAGAGGAATTTATTACAGAAAATGGTGGCCTTTCATTTTGAGATGCCTGTTAAAGTTCCTAAAGTGAGAACCATGTAAACGACTAGTCAAAATTTAAAACATTGCATTCTAAACAGTATGTCCTAAGTTTGAAGAAAATGTGTCCAACTATTTTTACATGATGTAATAACACAAAGACAGAAATTTAATTTTATTTATATAGATTACCTAACATCCCTTGCATTCTATTTCTTGGCACCAGAATGACATTAAGAATTTAAGACAAATGTGCAAATAATTTATTTCTACCATAACTCTCAGGTCCATTTTTATAATGGAATGATTTTCTAAAACAAAAGATGAAGTATAAATTGATCAGAAGTGGATAATATTCCCAATATAAACTGAATCTCCCTAGAAAAAAAATCAATTTTAAGAAATCTGAACTTGCTGTACCAGATTAGCTCAGTAGACAGAGCATTGCCCTGCTGACCAAAGGGTCCCAGGTTTAATTCCGGTCAAGGGTATGTACCTCGGTTGCAGGCTCCTCCCTGGCCCAGGCCCTGGTAAGGGCACATGCAGGGGGCAACCAATGTGTTCCTCTCATATAAATGTGTCTCTCTGTCTTTCCCTCTCTCTCCCATTCTCTCTAAAAATCAATGGAAAAATCTGAGCTTAACTCAAGCTAATATTTTTCTACAAATTTCTTTTTCAAAATCACATCAAGTGTAGACACCTTAAGCCATTAATAAGATCAATTTTTCAAAACAAGTAAATAAAAAAAATAAAATGAGCAAACATGCATTTTCCACATTAAAAATTCCCAAACTTTTCACTTTCCACAACCTTTAAAACTGGAGGACAGATTGTTGCTGATGTAGAGAAGGGACACTGTTAAGAACTGACTTTAAATCCTCTTTAGAATCTCACTTTGAAAACCTCTGCATAGTAGGAGGAGAAATTAATTTCATCCAGAGAATAGAAGCATGATACTGAGGACTAACAATTTCTGTCTGCCAAATTAAATATTTTTGAAAAATGTTAGGAGAGGGCACAGTGAAGAATATATCTCCAGGAAGGGAAATTGGGAAGTATTTTGTGGTTGGTTGGTTGGTTGGTTGGTTGGTTGATTTGCCTGGTTTTGTTTTTGTTTCATGTTTTTTGCTTTGTTTGGTTTTTAAGAGTTGAAAATCCAGAGTATCACATATTAGGATATCAAAGTCTTTGGTGACTGTTGTGCTGATTTGTGATATGTTGTGTAGGCAATGAGCTGTCTCTGCTTGTTTTTTTCCAGGAAATGGTCTTGCTGTATAAACAAAGCATCAGTTATAGTAATGATTGTTTTGGCAGGATTCAGGTTTGTACTCCTGTCATCAAGTTGAGTAGCCATGCCAGGATTTGTCACCTTTTGAGTTTAAGATCAATCAATTGATTTTAGTTGCTAGTTTTATGCTCCTTTTATAGACTATAAATGCCTCATGTGAAGGGCCCAAATATAAACTTTGTATACTAGAACCTTGCTTTGTTTTTTCAGTTCCAGGGGAATATATAAGAAGTTAATATGATTTATAAAAAAACTATAAAAATCCAATTCTCAAAATAGCTGTAACAGATAACGTTCTTCCCTCCATCCAAAAAATTTGTATTGACCACCCACATCTGTAGCATTTGTGCTCACAATTGTGTATTAGTTAGCTATTACTGCATAATAAACACCACAATTTCAGTAGCATACAACTATAAGCATATATTGTTCACTCATTGTCTCACGTGCTCTACTCAGGTATGAATTGTCTGTGCTTGGGCTGATCTAGGCTGGGAATGACTGAACTTATCCAAAACTGAAGGGTATATCCATGTCTATCATCTTTCTTGGACTAGAAGGCTACGCAGGCCATATTCTTCTCATAAAAATGGTGGAAGCAGAGGAGGACACAAGCACATTCCATGCCTTTGCTTACTTTATTTTCACTATATCACATTGGCCAAGGACATAGTCAAAGGGTGGAGAAGTACACTTTGTCCAATCTAAGGCTATGGCAAAAGATGGATGTATAATGCTACTATAGGGGAAGGGGGAGTGAAGAATTGAGTACAATACTTGAAACTACCATATCTTGGGAGAGAAAATGAAATTTTTATAAAATATAATCACTTTGCTTGAAAGAATAAAAATTCTCAGTCTTTATTGTTGTAATCAACTGCTTCTTAGAATGCATCTCCCCTTCATTCCCACACCTGGCTCCTTCTCCTAGAATGTCTTGCTTCCCTTTCTCAATCTCATACGTTTTTACACATCTGTTGAGCTCAACCCATGCATCATCTTTATAAAAAGTATGTTCCATCTATTCTAGTTTAAGTCAGTAATACATGATTGCTCCCCAACTCTTTCCATCTTGCATTGCCATCATCTATGTTAGTTTCTCCACAAGTTGGGAACTCCTTTGAATCTTATTTTATTCTTAACATGGCATGTAGCATGCAGCAAATGCTCATTACAGTTGACCCTTGAACTACATGGGTTTGAAGTGCACAGGTCCATTTATACACGGACTTTTAAAAAACTAAATATGTACAGTACTGCTTGTGAATTTCCTCTTCCTCATGGTTTTCTTAATAACATTTTCCTTTCACTACATTACTCTATCATAAGAATACAGTATATAATACCTTTGGCATACAAAATATGTGTTAATTGACTGTTTATGGATAAGACTTCCAGTCAACAGTAGGCTAAGTGAAGTTTTGGGGGAGTCAAAAGTCATATGCAAATTTGCAACTTGCTGGGCAGTGATGGCAAACCTCTGACAGGCGTGTCAGCACTAAATATTTAGGTTTTGGTTTATTAAATACAATTATATATAACAATTATACATTTATGTTATTTAAACTATAAATATCGTGAAATAATGTTTTTTCCTCAAAGTGACACACTACCCGAGTTATGCTTAGTTTTTTGGCGAAGTTTGACACACCAAGCTCAAAAGGTTGCTCATCACTGTTGCTGGGGAGGAGGGTTAATGCCTCCAACCACTGAGTTGTTCAGGGGTCAACTGTATATTTTTATTGAAGGAAGAAAATAAATTTAAAAAGAAAAATGACAGAAAGACAAAGTCCCTGCCTTCAAAACTCATGACCTATGCTCAAAAACACATTTTTTCAATACTTTTATTCAAGTGTATTTAAATGATAAAATCAAACTCATTTTCTCAATGAAATGAAGTAGATTATACATTTAAAAATAATATAGTGCCATGTTACCTCCTTTAAAACAATGTCATATGTATTTATTCTCTAAAACTAATTGCATTTTAATTGTATATAGAACTGTAATATGTGTAGGAGATTAATAAGAATAGCCATTGCCTATACAAGCTTGAGCTCAGTTAATCATCTGTAAACTACTGAACATATAATATTTAATTAGTTTTAATGTTGTTAAGATTTACTTGATAACATCAAATTCTACCATTTTAAATTATAATCATTGAAGCAATTAAATCACAGCTCTCAAATATCATTAAAAAGCTATGAAAACACCTTAGAATGACTCTATCAAGTTTCTTTTATTCAGTTACAAAATATATATTCTAAAAGTAAACATAGCAATAAGTATAGACTTCCAAGCTAAGAACAATTTTTGAAAATAGTTATTTAAACCAGAATTGCTTTAATATTTGGTTTTGGAGATGTATTAAAATATGAATTATTTAATTTGCATATATATTATATATATAATATATATAAATTTATTATAAATATATATAATATTTATATATAAATCTTTATACATATATAAAGATTTCTAGTGTCTTAGCAATCTTAGCTTCGTATTCTGTGATACAACTTCCAATTAAGAATCTGAAAAGTTTTTATTACTTCAATCATTATATTAACAAACTAGTGGCCCGGTGCACGAATTTCACCGGGGGTCCCCCAGCCTGGCCTGTGCCCTCTCACAGTGCTGAAGCCCCGAGATCAATTGCCCCAAAGAGGTAGACCCCACTCACCCATCCGGGGCTCCTCGGTGGATTGCCCCAAAGAGGTAGGTGGGAGCCAGGGGTCCTGCCTCCGTGGCGGGCATGGGGTCATGGAAACCCCCAGGCCTTGCAGCACACAGAGCTGCCACCAGGCCCCGCCTCCTCTGTGCAAAAGCCATCTTGTAATGGCCTGAGGGCATCACAGCATCAGGGTGTGACGACCACATAGACTATTATTAGTATAGATGATAACTTTAAAAAATGACTTTGTTAAGAATGCACTCTTTCAGTAATTTTACAATGATTATTTCTTTTAATTATTTTGAAGTAGCAAATTAAAAACAAACTACACCAAAAGTATTACAAGAATGAGGAATAATTCAAAATAGGAATGAGGGATTTTCCTCGGAATGTGATTCAAAAACAATTTTTAAATAAATTTATTTAATATAGAAATTATCATGGCATATTGTATATAACTTCAATTAATAAATGTTGTGAACAGTGAATATAATTAAATTCATAAATATTAACTATTTCACCTTAACACTGTTAATATAATTTATGGTGAATATATTAGATCAAATCAAATGAAGTTGCCTATATTGTTCTTTTTACCAACAAAACTGGTAGTTTCACATGATTCAATCTAATAAAAGGATGAACAAAAAACACTATAAATGCATGTGTAGCCATATAGGAATGTAAGTCTTTAATTTTAAAATGATTATCAAATTAGGATTTTTAAGTTAGCATAAATTTTATGTTTTTAAAAATATATGCTTAAACAGTCAATCAAAGAAAATAAGAAAAACATGGGAAAAGGGTATAAGATATGCTACTCAGAATCTAATATTCAGAGAAAGGCAATTTTTATAAGATGAATAAACATTGTTTTGCTTTTCACCTCAACAAAAATTGCAACTAGCTATTATTATACCCAAGGTATGAAAAGTCATATTTCTATTCTTTGATTGTGGGAATATGAATTTTGAAGAATGGCCATTTATAAAAATTTAATTTTGTGCATACCCTAAAACCTAGCAATTTATTTATAGAACTCTATCCCACAAATATACCTTAGTAAAAGTGCAACTGGACCCTTTTTGGAAAAATAATATGTGTCTGTGTGTGTATACATACAAAATTTGGAAAGACTTCACAACTGTTAAAATAATTATGGGATTGGTATGGGGGAGATTTAAAAAAAATATTCCAATCAAAATAAAAAAACATTATTGAGGTTAGCTTCTTCATTGTGTACGTTTAAAAACCACCATCTATATTTAAATTGCTTTAGAACATAAACAATCAATGTTACCTATCCTCCACCTCCACAATCAAGAGAAAAAAAAGTATAGAAATTTTGTGACTATAGTGGTATAAAATAAACTTCCATTGTCTGGTGTGGTGAGCCTCTGTTTCTTTTTCTTCCAATTTTATTCAGTTGAACTTATTCAGGCAAATAGAGGAACTTATATCTGTTCTCCTGCTGACTTGATCTTTGTCAGAACACACATATAGTACACACATAGGCACAGTCTTTTTCTGTCTCTCTGACACACACACACAGACACACCCCTGATCTACATACAATAGGTACCAAATACTCCATTAAGGTAGTTTCAAAAGTATAAACACTGCTAACCTTTAAATTACATGTATTTATTTAGTTTCTATAATCAAATGATGAAAGGAAGATGATAGAGAAATAATGGAAGAGAGGAAGATAGAGTGCAGAGTAGAAAAAAATGATATTAAGTCAATTAAAATATATTTGAAAATATTCCATACCTCCCAAATATATGTTTCTTTAAACGAATTTTCTATGAGTCTTTTTCATGATTAGGGGTAATATTTACTCATGAAATATAACATTACAATAAACATACTTAAATATTTAATTGATTTCAAAGGGAGAGATAGATGCATCAATGATGAGAGAGAAACATTGATCAGCTGCCTCCTACATGCCACGTATTGGGGATCAATCCCAAAGCCCAGGTCTGTACCCTGACTGGGAATAAAACTGAGATCTCCTGGTCGACACTCAACCACTGAACAAAGCTGGCCAGGCTATAATAAACATTTAAAAAAATATTTTTTATTGATTTTTTAGAGAGAGGAGGGGAGAGGGAGCAGGGAGAGAGAGATAGAAACATCCATGAAAAAGAAACTTCAATCAGCTGCCTCCTGCATGCTCCCTACTGGGGATTGAGACTGCATCCCGGGCCTGTTCCTTGACAGGGAATAGAATCAGTGACCTCTTGGTGCACAGGATGACGCTCAACCACTGAGCCACACCAGCTGGGCTATAATAAACCTTTTTAAATAAGTTTGTAAAATATTTTAAAAATTAAAATCATTCATGACTCTGTAAAGACTGCTGGAAAAGAAAATGTCAAAAAAACTGCTAGATCAAGCAACTCCAAATTTATTAGTGCCTTTAAATAGAAAATTAGAATAGATTATGTATAGAATTTTAGAACATGGGATAAGTGATTTTGAGGTAGATCTTGCAATTAAGGGAATTAGTTGGGATCTGGCAGAGTTTATGACATAATAACTTTGGATTGGTGTGAAGGAACAATTAGGGAGAGGTTCTGAATTCTGTCTTCATGAGTGGGTAGTTAGTCTTGGTAAGTAAACTATTTAGTTGGTTCAGTTTTAATTTTCAGAATTAATCACAGTAGCTTCAATATTTTTGCTTTTCTTTAGTATTGCTTAACACACCAGGAATACATGCTTTGCCAGAATTGTTTAGCACAGAAATAAAAAGTTTCATAATCCAAAAATAATCTCAATAAAATATTTAAGCAAATTTCATTATCTATATTTTCCTTCACATAAAATTTGTATACATTTATATAATTGGTGGTATTTTACATATAAAATACATATTACATGTAATATGTACATATGTATATATACAATTATATATATATATCAATATCAAGCAAGCTATTTTCCTTTTTTCTAATTCCTAAAAAAATAGTTAGAAATATACAATGATTTATTTTACTAGGTCTCTTTCATTTGACATTTAGTTTGTTTTCAACATTTGGTTATTATAAAGAATGCTGTAATGAACATCTGTGCATATAAATCTCTGATCTAAGCTCTCATTATCTTATTAAAACACATTACTAGTAATAAAATTAATTGCCAAATAGTGTCCATCTCTATGTAGTACAACGTTATGAGTGAAATTATATATGACCTTACCATGATCACAGTTTAAATCTTATAATTTTTTAGAATATTGTATAACAGATGCTATTACAGACAATGAATAATTTATACATTTTGACTCATGGTTTTTCATTACAGATGAAAACCATGGATTTCATTTAGAAAGTGAATATGCAGCCTTATTTATGCCTCATTAAAAAATTCAAAGGTATTATATTAATTACTTCATCATTTATCTAATTAAGTTTTCTGGTTTGTTTGTATTTTTGTTTACTTTTTAAATTTGACCTATTATCAATCCCCAAAGCCTTGGTATTATTCTTTACCAATGTCAAGGTCTTAACCTGTATTCTGGCCCAATGCCAATTTGAGTAATTGCATATTTCTGGCTTTTTTCCCCATCAGATTTATTTGGAAAAGTTAATCTCTTCTTCCTTTGAAATGTTACTTTTATGGTAAAAGTGTGAGTTTTTAAAAGCAGACTGGAAGTGTGCACAATGGATCATAATACAGTTATTATCTAAGTACTATATTTTAGTGAAATTTCACTAATACATTTGTTGGAAATAATTTTTTTCTACATGTAACCCAAATTAATGTTGGCCAGGAACGTGGGTATTTTACTACTTATAGGTATATGCAAAATAGTGATCTCAAAAGTTATTTAAAAATATCTTCCTTTAGAAATTGTTGGTAAGAGCAAACCATTCTCAGCTACTCTCATACTCTGAAATACTGTTTGTGTTTTTGGACTCTGGCCTATGTAATCTATTATCAGAGAAAGAAATATCTATTTTGGAACACAAATTACTAAAAACTACTACTTAAAGCTGTTAGATGAGATTTTATGTGATTATTTCTAAACTTATTGTCATTTCAAACAAATCATTTGCTTAACACCACTGTATTTTAATGAGTGGGAAAATAGTTCGTTTTCAGCTATAGCTCAAATGTTGCTTTATTTTATCATGCAAAGTATCAGTGTGAGAACAATTTGTTGGTATACATTTGACATCTAATTTTAAGATATTTATGTAGTATCTCACATATTTCTATCTGGCTTTTGCAAAAGAGTTTTGCATATTTTATGGAAATGTAATATTCCCTTGTTCTCAAAGATAGACAGCACATATCTAAGTAAATAAAACTCTATAATAGACTAAATTCAGGTAGGCTAATTTTATTTAAACTTAAAACTCACAAGCTTTTTCCTTTTTTCTTAAACTAGCATGCTGATTGTAGGAGAATAATTTTCAATTAGAAGTTTTACTAAAAGCAATTTGACTGGAGTTTATTCAAAGTATGACATTACTAAGAAGTGAAGTATTCATATATTACATTTATAGAAATCATATATCATAATGTTTGAAAAGCATTGAAATTTCCCTTAACAATTTTCTTTTACACATTAAACTCAAGATCCGTGTAAAATGGAGAAGACATATTAGAGATACAATAGATTGAAGTTAAGAGGGAGGTTTGTAAACTATATTCTTGAATTGAAAATATGGATTTGCCACAGCAAGTTCTTAACTCTTAAGCTTAAATTTTCTCATCTGCAAAATTGTTATCTTGTAATTTATTTAACCAGAATAGTGCTTAGCATCTAATAACCTTCAATAAATATTAACACTATATTAGTAGTGGCCTATTTTGAAAAGTTACATATTCAATCATTAGTTATATTTGTAGAATACCCAATATATTCAGAGTATATGTAGATCTTAGTTTTCAAAGATAAATTGAAAAGGCAAATCTTGAGTATTTAAAATTGAAAGCATAATAGGAGATAAGCGTGGACATAATGAGAAAGTAGATAAAGTTATCAGGCAATTGACAATGAAGGCAAAAATTAAATAGCACAGGTTTATTAGTAAATGTAAAAGAAAAAAAAAAACAAATTTAAAAAGTGAAATTGCTAAGCACACAAGTTTGGAAAGAAGGAAAATATAGTGTTAGTATTTTATTTTTTTTTAAATATGTTTTTATTGATTTCAGAGAGAAGAAGGGAGATTCTCTCTCTCTTCCTGCTGAGAGAGAATCATTGATCAGCTGCCTCCTGCATGCTCCCTACTGGGGATCAAGCCCACAACCTGGGCATGTATCCTGACCGGGAATCAAACTGTGACCTCCTGCTTCATGGGTCAACACTCAACCATTGAGCCACACCAGCCAGACAAGTGTTAATATTTTAAAGGAACTACTGGTATAATCAGGTAACATGTTTGAAAAATCTATTTACTGTGATTAGCCAAAAGATAGCTCAAAAGAAACAAAAAAATTAGAGGCCTTGTAAAATAAATTTCTAATATTTTATTTTGACACATAAAGGTGAGGCTATGGGCTACTCTTGTAAGAAGGTTGCCACGGCAGGGCATTTGGTCCTGTCCTAAATTTCCACGGAAACATTTGGCCCACCCCAAAGGGTTCTTGGTATTTGATCCTGTCAAGAATGTCCACGCTCAGAAAACATCCCTTGGCTCAAATAGCCCATTACCTTTATGTATTAATCTTGTAAGCCAAACATATAAATAAAGAATCTATCATGCTTTATTGGTTCAGTATTTGTGTTGTGGCTGCATTGCCAATAAGAACTCCTTTGCCTTGGTAGCCCAGTTGGTAATGGCATATGCTCAAGGCCCTGCTGGTGGGGACCAAATGTTTACATGGACACGTGGGACATGACTGAATATCAAGGATCATCGGGCATGGACCAAATGCCTGCTAAGCAATCCAGCTGGTCTGCCATAATTTCTCTACTCTTAAATGTAAATGGAGTAGCTTTTATGGATGCATGATCACATCCATCTACATTAGTGACCAGTACAAACCTACCCAAGAACACTTATCTCACAAGTGTCCAGTAAAGGCACCATTATGCTTTATAGCTGAGGAAACAAAATTTTTTATTTTTATTTTTCATGTGCTACTAGTCTTATAGCTAAGTGGCATAAAACCAACAAACAAAAAACAACAACACATGTTACCTGAAGTTCTGCCTTACTTCTAAGCTGAGCCTTTTCTGCAGAAATTACACTGTCTTGATAAAACTCAGAGGGAGGCATTAACAGAGAAATCATAGGGAATTAGAATGGAATGGGAAAAAGAAAACATGAAGATCTCAAACACTGTTCATTGGAAATGCATAGATTTCTTTAAAAAGACATGGAGGCACATTTGTTTTCAAACTCTGAGGAGAGGCAGATGCTAAAGCAAAGTAACACAGCCAACAAAATAATTTAATAAATTTCCATGAGATTATTACTATAAAGTTAATTGAAATTCTTGGGAAATGATATTTTAGGAAGAAAAGGGAGGGTAAATAATATATTATTCAAGTTGGTCTGGGTACTACTGAATTGATTCAAGCCTATACCCCTTGTAAAATCAATGGTGTTTTATATCCAGAACAAGAGGACAGATTCTATTGACCAAAATGAGTAATGCACTTCCCAAATTAAAGGTATTTTTCAAAAGATGTCTTTATTGGAAATGAAACAGAAATCCTTTACTTTTGTCACATTTATAAAAGTAAAATACTACCAAAGATTTCCTCACTAGGTGCTCTTCTATCTTTCCCTCTTCTTATTTTGAAGTATTTGCCCTTTAGTTTCACCAATATTTCTAATCCATTTGATTTGAAAGATGCTTAAGTGAGTGCAATGTGAAGCAGCAATTGCTAAAGGAATTAATCAAAGTTCTCACAATACACCTTACTTGCGATTTTTTTTTAAACAAAAGCAGAGCCAGACAAGAGTAGCCTGAACCAGCAAGAATAATTGTCCAATAGCAGTTCAACTTGAAAAAAAAAACCTCTTCACCTACACTGTTCCACCTGGGCCTCAAAATAACTCTAAATAAATCATTTGAATTTTCTCCTTTAATCTGTTCTCAAGAGTTCATTCATTGATTTTTAAATTAAACTACCTTGTGTTTTTGGCATAAACCTAATTTTTCGATGGCATATTTTCTTTTGTTAAATTACCATTATCATTGCTGAATGCAATTTACTAGTATTTTGTTTAAGATTTTTTGCATCTATGCTCACACGAGTAACAGTGTTCAGCAATTTACTTTACACACTTTGCCCCTGTCAGGTTTGGATGTCAAAGGTATGTAGCTTCAAAAAGTGATTTATTGAATCGTTTCTGAATTTCTATTTTCTGGAATAGTTTGTATAAACGTGGGCATTTGTTTCTTGAGTGTTTCATGTAATTCACCCATGAAGCTATTAGGGTAGAGAATTTTCTTACTATCCTCTCTTGTTTCTTGAATTGGACTTGCTGTTCGCTGTTTGTTTTTTCTTCTATCTTAAGTCTGTTGAAAAAACATGTTTTTTTTAATTCTATTTTGCTCTCTACTAGTTTGGAAATGAAACACTCTGTTTTCATTCTTTATTTGTCTCTCTAACTTATTAAAGTCTTTAATTTGTCTATAGTTAGCATACTTAATTTGTCAAAGTCTAAAGCTTAAAGTTAATTAATGTCTGTATGAACTTGAAAAAGAAGACATTTGAACACTTAATTCCATTCACTCATATGCTGCTCTGATGGAAATACTACTTATTTATGTATAAATTTATATTTAAATTTTACATTATTTTTATTACATAAGAAACATATTTTTAGATTGAATTTTTTTTAACTTTTAACACATTTAAAGTATCATTCATATGACCTTATTTCTATTGTTGCTGTTGAAAAGTCAGAATGGCAACAACTAATTAGAAAATATAATAAAAAATTTAAAATGCTTTCTCCATAATTAAGCTAGGAGTAAGTATGGATTATTCTGAGTGAAAAAAAAAAATTATGTTCCTGAATAGGAAGACTCATCATAAAGATGTGAGCCATCCCTATCAATATGATACAATTTCAGCTAAAATTCTAAAATGTTTGTGTTTGTGCACATCCTGAAATTCAGATAGAGCTATAAACAGACAGGAGTAGCCAAGAAAAATTTGAAGACAATTAAGAGTACTGTGGGTTTTCTCTACTTAATGTCAAGCCTTATGACCCCTGTGATTCAACGTCTAGGAATATATCCAAAGAAACCTGAAACACTGATTTGAAGGAATATTTGCACCCCTATGTTCACTGTAGTGTTATAGGAGCCAAGACTTGGAAGTATCCCAAGTGCCCATTAATAGATGAATGGATAAAAAACTGTGGTACATTTTCACAATGGAGTATTATGTGGCCGTAAAAAAGAAAATCTTACCTTTTGTGACAGCATGGATGGATATGGAGAGTATTAATGTTAACGAAATAAGCCAGTCAGAGAAAGAAAAATACCATATGATTTCATTTACAGGTGAAATCTAATGAACAAAATAAACTGATGAACAAAACTGAACCAGAGGCATGGATACATGGAACGGACTGACAGCTGTCAGAGGGGAGGAGGGTATAGGGCTGAGTGAAAAAGTTACAGGGTTTAAGTAACAACAAAAACCCTCATAGACAGACAACAGTATGGTGATTACCAGAGAAAAAAGATGGTGGGGGAGGTAGGAGAGGGTAAAGGGGGGATAAATGGTGATGGGAGGAGATGACTTGGGGTGGTGAACACACACTACAACACACAATGTGTTACACAATTGTACACCTGAAGCCTATATAATATTTTTAACCAATGTCACCCCAGTAAACTCAATAGAAAAAGGCTTGTTACAAAGCTTCCATGATTGTTATCTTTGAATTTACATAGGGATGAAAAGAAGACAAAGTTGAGAAATAGATTCATAAGTCAGTGGTGAAACAATGGTCTATTTATAAATGTGCTGGGACAGCACGCTTAATATTGAAAAAAGTAAAACAAGGATTCTACCTCACAAGATTTACAAAATAGATTTCAGATAAATAAATGAATAAGTACATCTAAATAGTGAAACGTAAAGACCTGAAGAAGTAAATATAGGGTCATATATATGTCATTGTGTAGGGTCAGGTTTTGTTAAGTAAGACATGGCATGTGCAAACATTAAGGAATACTATATTTATGGATACATGTAATATATTTAAAGTGTAAAAATATAAACAGGAACCTACCATCTTAGGTAAACTAATTACTTCTAATTGGGAAAGTCAGGATAAAGTGGCAAAGGAGCTTCAAGAAAACTGTAATATTTTATTTATTTAAAGTAAATCAGTTAAATAAAATACTAAAATATGGTAATATTACTTGGCGAATCCATTAGGTTGAATCATGTTATTTTGCATATCTTTCAATGGTTCTATGCATACAGTGTTTTTGTTCCTAGTGCACTCATACTGATTTTTCCAGATGTTACCTCATAAAGAGATGGTAATTATAAAAAACTGTAGCATTACCTTTGAATTATGAGGGTGTTAACATCATATTCTATAATAATAGTTCACATGGCAGTGGGCAATGGCAATTTATCTCATTGATGATTTCACTATTGCTTTATATTCAAATTTGGCATGCTACCAGGATATAATACACATTGATTATATCTGGTCAAAAAGTATTAAATATAGAAAATGCTAAAACAAATGTACAAAACAAGAATAATCAAGGTTTAGAGAGTTTGGGTAGTACTAAAATCTTTAAATATTACACTAATAGCTCAATTTACTGAGCCCTTACTATGTGCTGAGTAGAATGTCAAAAAAAATATATATATATATAAATTTTGCTTGATGATTACAATAACCCCAGGAGATACAATTACTACCCATTTACTGATGAAATTGAGGCTTAGTGATCCAATATATACCTGAGACAATAGAGGAAGTGGCAGATGCAGGCTGTACTGGATCCAAAGCTCTAGCCATTCATGACAACTTTATAATTAGCAAATAAGTTGTTTTCTCCAGAAAGGAAAATGATGTTTTCCATGGCATGTTAGCTAGCTGTATTCTAAGCTGTTGAAGCCCCTATACATTTTAGTGGTGGACAACATATATCTAGCATCAAATTTGAAAAGAATCAGTTAAATGTAATATCTTCTTACTTGTCTAAATAAGATTTAATTAATAAATCAAACATTTTTTAGAAATAGTGTTTTTATCTCAGAAAATATTCAAAACCTTATCAAATTATATAAAAAGAACATAGAGTTAGAATAGAAGCTTTGAAAGTTATAAAATCATTGGCAATTTAAAATATAGTCAAGATTTCTTCATAAAGCACTAACCAAAGTAGTTCTTTACACATATAGAAAGTTGCTGTTTAAAAGTATGCCCCTAAAGATTATTTAATCAGAGAATTGTGGTAAGGCAAGGAGATTCCACAATTAAGAAAAAGAAATCTAATGCCATTTTGTTTATATATTTTCATCCTATCGTCTAATTATGTACCCGCATCTTGTCTATACTCTAGAAAGGCTGAACTCAAAGTATTGAAGGCCACACTATTAAGAAATGCTGAGGAAAAAAATGAATGATTACGCATGGCTTTCAATCCAGAAAAAAACTCAAAAATCACCTGAAGGGAGGCATGTCAGCTTCTACACAAGATGAAAGCTCCTGCTGCCAAACACTTTGCAGACATTAACTTGATGGGCCTGCATACAGTCAGGGCTGTGCTTGTCGTACACAAGTACCTGTACATCTGTAAAACTGCTTTGGTTGAGGCAGGCATATTGAATCCACCGATATAAATCATATTTTAAAAAATCAATGCTCACTAACGTAAAAAGAAAAAGATGGTTTTGAGGCCATTTTTGTTTCAATTTTCTCTCTTCCTTTAGTTTCACAGAGGTTTTACTTGACACAATTTTCTTATTTATGTATACCCTCTCCAGATCAATGAAACTTATAATTTGTTCTTCCCCCGGAGATCATTTTTACATTTTATCTCTTTGTTCATACTGCAGAGTATATATTTGAGCATCGAATAATATACTAGACTTTGGTTTGTTTATTTGGTCTGCTCTATTCAATCACCTTATTTTTCAGTAGACCTGAGTATTTTTTTCATGAAATAGTGAAGGTTATTATTATTCTACAAGCTTAGAAGCCTGGAATATTAGGATGTTCAAAGGGACATGAAGGTAAAAAAAAAAAAAAAAAAAAAAAAAAGACAGTCTAATGGTTAAGAATATGGATTTAGCCCTAGCTGGTTTGGCTCAGTGGATAGAGTTTTGGCCTGTGAACTGAAGGGTCCTGGGTTCATACTCTGGTTGCAAGTTTGATCCACCAGGGCTGCGTGTAAGAGGAAACAAACCTGTGTCTCTTGATGTTTCTCTGTCTCCCCCCTCCCTTCCACTCTCTCTAAAAATCAATGGAAAAATATTCTTGGATGAGGATTAACAAAAGCATATGGGATTTAGAATAAAATGCAATGAGTGTGAGTCTCAATTTTGTCACTTTTGTCTGTGTGACATTAGACAATTTGGTTTCCTCATTTGGAAAATTAAAATATTAAGGTTGCTTTAAGACTAAATGAGATATTAGATTCCACTTTCCAAAACATAGAAAATACCAGTATTTTATAATTTCACTTATTGACTGAGATCTTCATAATTTGGCTTTTTATTTCTCAGGCTGGACATTTTATCAGGACAGATAATCACACCTGAAAAGAGTTAAATGACATGTTTCAAGCTGACTTGCCTTATATCACTTCTAAATAAATAGAAAGCAGCCACAGTTTTCTAGTCTATGGAAGTGATAATGGATACTAAAACTACAAAGTCTATTTTTTATAGAAAGAAGATTCTGCTTGAATACAGTATCTCTCTACAGTTTCTTTGTAAATAGAGAAATTGAAGAAAAAAAAAGAAATAGCACTGATGATACTTAGGTGAACATTTTTTTTTTTTTTTTGCCTATAAAAAGAAGGAACATTAGGATCCTGTTTCATGTTGCAGTTAGGGGAAGTCAGAAAGAAACTGGGTGAAGCAGGGAAATGTTCGCTGAGTCTGAGATGAGATGCTGTGCCTACGAGATGCCCCATCCACACGTAACGGCTTTCTAAGAGCTCATTAGGTGTATGTGAGACATATCTTGTTTTATAACTTTCATCACAATCTGGTAAGCTTGATAAAGACATATCTTTGTCTTTATCAACAAGGGCACACAGGATCAGAGTCTTTAATTTTCAAGAGGTTAGAGAAGAATGAGCATGTCTGGTTACAAAGAAAAATGGTAACTGATCTTTAAGACTCAGTCATGTTCCTTCCATGAACATCCTTTTAAGGCTTAGCAAGTCCTGGGCATGCTCTCAAATATATTAGTGCTCTTTCTTTTCCATTCCCAATCTGTGGGCTGTCTGGTCCTTTCTCAGAAATACCAAGTTCCTCCCTCATTGGTTGTACCTCATATGCATCATCTAATATTGATCCATCCTTCCTATATAATAAAAGCATAGTATGCAAATTGTCCCCTCAACCAGGAGTTCGACCAGGGGGTGGGGCTGGCCGGGGGAAGGGAGGGAGTACCCGGCTGACTACCGCCAGCCGCTAGGGACCTTACCAGTGTACGGATTTCTTGCACTGGGCATCTAGTTTTACATAAATGTCTCCTCAGAATAACTCATTGACTTCACAAAATATCCTGATGTTATTATGTCAGTAATGGTACACACACACATATGCACAATGTGTAATTGCTTCAAGATAAAAATGCATGCATTGGTAGAGGGAACTTCAGTCTTTTAACTGAAAGAGGAAATATCACATGCCACAATTAGTTTATCCCCAGGCAGTAGTCATTTTTCAAAATTGAATATAATTTATATGTGACATTGTGTAAATTTAGGATGTACAACATGTTAATTGATACATTTATATACTGCAATATGATTACCACCTTAGCATTAGCTGACACCTCTAAATCATAACATAATTATCATTTCTTTTTTATGGTTAGCACAATTAAGATCTAGTCTCTTATTAAATATACTAGAAGCCCAGTGCGTGAAATCGCGCGGCCCTGCCCACCCACGCGTGCCTCTCCGTGCTCGCAGCCCCACCCACCCACGCATCTTGCCAGGCACACAGCCTCCTGGTGACAAGTCTTTCATTGTTATGGGGTCACGACCACTGGGTTTTTATTATATAGATAGTGACAGAAGATGATTTGACTTTGGGTGGTGGGCACAAAATGCAGTATACAGATCATGTATCAAATAAATGTACACTTGAGACTTATGTGACCCAATTAATCAATGTCACCCCAATAATTTAATTAAAAATATCTAGTTTCGTAAACAATTTTGAAGTTTCTAATACAGTTTTGTTGGCTATAATCATTATGTTGTGCATTGCCTCTGCAGGACTTTTTATTTATTTGTTCTCAATTTGTACCCTTATACAAAATATACTAAATTCCCCCACCACCCACCCCCTGATAACCACCATTACTTTCTGTTTCTATAATGTTGGATTTTTTATTTTTATTTTATTAATCCTCTCCTGAGGAATTTTTCCATTGATTTTTAGAGAGAGTGGAAGAGAGAGGGAAAGACAGAGAAAACATTGATGTGAGAGAAATACACAGAATGGTTGCCTCCTGCACATATCCTGACCAGGGCCTGAGCTGGGGACAAGCCTGCAACCCAGGTATGTGCCCTTTATCGGAATTGAACTGGGGACCCTTCTGTCTGCAGGCCGAGGTTCTATCCACTGAGTCAAACCGGCTAGGGCTAATGTTGGTTCTTTAAGATTCCACAGATAGGTGATATCATACAGTATATGTCTCTGTCTTACCATTGCCCTCAAGATCCATCCATGCTGTTGCAAATAGTAGGATTTCCTTCTTTTTCATGGCTGAATGATATTCAATTATGAATGTGTACTAAAACATTTTTATCTATTCATCCATTGATAGAAACTTAGACTGTATCCGTATATTGATTATTGTGAATAATGCTGCAATAAACATGGAGTATATATCTTTTTAAACTCCTGTTTAAATTTCCTTTTGATATGTAGCCAAAAGTGAAACTCCTGGATCATATAAAGGTTGTATTTTTAATTTTTTAAAGGATCTTCCATAATGTTTTCCATAGTGACTGAACCAATTTACATTCCCACTAACAGTATACAATGATTTCATTTTTTTCTCATATCTTTGCCAACACTTATCTGTTTTCTTGATGATCTCCATGCTAACAGGTGTGAATGTGTTAGCTTATTGTAGCTTTGATTTGCATTTTCCTGGTACTTAGTGATGTTGAGCATCTCTTCATGTACTTGTTGGCCATTTGAATGTGTTTTTGTTTTTTTTGGAAAAATGTTTATTTACGTCCTTTGCCCATTTTTAATCAAATTTTTAACAATTGAACTGTATGAGTTATTTATATATTTTGAATATTAAGCCCATATCCAATATATGTTTTGGAAATATTTTCTCCCTTCTGTAGGTTGCCTTTTTGAGGAGGAATATAGGGGGCAACCTAGGGGGGGGGGGCGGGCAGCAATCTGAATCTGTGCCAGTGACCTAGTGCACATTCTTGTTAGCCTATAATTAAGTCACTGCCCCTTTCTTAGGCAATGATCTGTTTTCCTAATCAAGAATTTAACAGCTTAGCTAGAGAGGAGGTCACTAGCACCACCCAGGGCAGGCCTTTAGCTGTAATCTAAAGGCCTGTATTCTAACTAGTTCTGTATTCTAACTAACTTAGGTAGGGCTGCAAAAGCCCAGAAGTAAGGAAACACAGTATTTAGAAATATATATAAGGAGTAATCTCATTGTACAAGTTGTTCAGGCTTTGGATCTTCCAATTCTCTGAGCCAGCAGTGCTGCTTTAAATAAAGGGTTTTTCCTGAATCTCTGAGCACTTGTTGGGTATTTTCTGGTCACCTGGTAAATTCTGCAACATTTTCATTTTGCTGATTGTGTTTTTTGCTATCTAGAAGCTTTTTAGTTTATAATAAGTGTGTGTTTGTCACATATGGCCTTTATCCTATTACTCCCTCCCTTTTATAGTTTTGAAACAGGAATTTTAGGGGAATATAGGCAGGCTTAGGGAAATTTTAGAATTGGGGTCCACGGAAAAAAACATAGGGCTACAGACTGGGAGAAGGTACATCTCCATGGACACAAAGAAGCAGCAACAGCTACATTTACATAAGACAAGGGAACTGGGAGTAGCCAAGAGGTCTATCTTTGCAAAATAAAGGAGGAAGAAAGCCCAGAAGGAATAGGAGGACAATGAGGGAGGAGGGCCTGAGGAGTCACTATAGTAAGTAATTCAAAAGGAATATTGACCAATCAGAAGGGATATCAGGACACAGGGACTGCAACCTTTATAAACCATGGAAACAGGAAGTCTGTGGGACCCTTTCCTCCTCCCCATGTGGGAGTCTGTACTTGTTCTTCAATAAATCTCCACCTTTGCTATACTGTGTTCTGTCTGTGGACTGATTCTTTAACTCAGGCAGACAAAGAATCCGGGATCCAGTCCAAAAATTCTGTACCAGTTTTGATGTGATAATTTACATTTTATATTATATATCTGTTAACACAGTATAGTAGCTATAATTGCTTTCATTAATCTTTTACTTTCATCTTTACACTATGTTTAAGTGGTTAGCACACCATGCTTTTACAGATTGAGATTTTTTTCAACACTATGAATAAGCCATTCTACTCTCTCCATGGCTATAGGATTTCTGCTGAAAATATACTAATAGTCTAATGAGGGGTCCTTATAGGTTACAATTGTTTTTCCCTGGATGCTTTTGGATTTCTTTATTTAACCTTGATTTTTAATTGATAGTTTCATTGTAATATTTAACCTTGATTTTTAATTGATAGTTTCATTGTAATGTATCTTGGAGGTCTATTTGCATTGAGATAATAAGGTGATTTATTAGCTTTATAAACTTGGATGCCCAATTCTCTCCCTGGGTTGCCAATTTCTCAGCTATGATATTTAAAATAAATATTCCACCGCTTTCCCCTTTTTCTCTCTCTATAATCACAATTATTCTCATATTGTTCTTTGGATGAAATCCCATATGTCACATAGGCTTCCTTCACTCCTTTTCATTCTTTTATTTTGTCCTCTTCTAACTAAGTGATTTCAAAATCCCTATCCTCTGGCTCACTTATTCTACCTTCCATTTGCTCTACTATACTGCAGATGTTCTTTATTGCATCTTTTATTTCATTTGCTAAGTTTTTTTTTTTTAGCTTCAGAATATCTGTTAGGTTCTTTTATATGATTTTATATGATGTCTTTGAGGGAAAAAAATCTCATTGTAATCATGTTGGTGTTTTTTTTTTTTTTTTCCTTTGAGATTTCATTGAATTGTCTGAGTTTTCTTGCTGCTTGTTGAATTTTATCAAAATAGCTATTAGCTACATCATATAATTCACACCTTTGGGATTGGTTATTGGATAATTATTATTTTCTTTTTGTGGTGGTATATTTCCTTGATTTTTTCATGTTCTTTATAGTTTTGTGCTACTGCTTTCAACATTTGACATAGCAAAAACCCCCTTAAATCTTTGCTACTTGCCTTGAGATGGGGGTATTCTGTTCAGCAGTGTTTGTATTACATGGGGTTTCTGTCTTTGTATTGGTAAACCTGCTCTACTGTACTTGCTCCCTCTTGTGGCAGGATTCTTCAGCTTTCATGTCTCTGGTTCTTAAAAGTCTCCAGGTTGGCTACTGGAAGCCTCTATTTTTTTGTTTCCAGAAGATGGGGTTATAAATCGACTTTGTGCCCTTTCTCTTGCCCACAGACAGTGGCCTGTTTTCTGAGTGTACTCTCTGTCAGAGCTCTCTTGCTACAGGACTTAGGAGCCCACAAGGAGCCAGCTGCAGAAAGGAGGGAGTGGGTACAGCCCTCTGGATGTTGCCTGCGGACCTAGTAGGGAGGTCTCTGATGTGGTACACCCAGAGGCTCTTGGATAGACATTTTGAAGAGTTTATCCAAGGAAAAGGAGTGCCTTATCTGCTCTTTCCCAATCTCCTCCCTCCCCTAGGACTTGGTGGTTCCCTATCTCAGTGCTTTGGTTACTAGTGGAGAGAAATGGGTTTCTAGATGCAGACAACTGCAATAGGCAGGCAATCAACCACTGCTCTCCTTTTCCTTGGTAGAGAAATTACTGCCAGACAGAGGAGCCCCATGCCGTGTTTCCTTAGAACAGGGATTGGTGCTGGGGAAGTTTCTCTTATTCCTGCTCCCCTGTGACCATATTTGTATCTCCCCCGCCCCCCCCCCCACCCCTCAAATGGTGTAGTTGAATCTCCCCTAGGAAAGGCTGGGCGTCTGCAAATTCTCTCTTATGTATGGTTATCTGCTCAGATCAGCATGCTCCAGAGTTTTTTAACCAGAGGGACAGGGGTCTGGGCATGTTTACCGTTTTCCCTGGTTCCATGCTTACACTGAGGTCTGTCTATCTAGTAGTGGGTGCACAAGTGCATGCAACTCCTGGGTCCCTTGGCCTGTAATGCTAGATTACACAACAGCACAAAGCAGTTTTGTTTGAGAGTGGATATCTATTTCTTGTTTAAAAAGGGGCACAAAAAGGAGGAACATCTTATGCTGCTATTTGCTGATGCCATTCTCCAGAGTGGTCATTTTGATATATCTATATCACACTAGTATCACTATGTATACAGCTCATCCTCCATATGAGAAGAGATATACAAATGAGAAAGAGATTCCTATGCAGTGTGAAATGATTTTTTTCATGATATTCTTGAGCATGAAGGTGCCTAATCTGTGCTTTTACTGCCAAAATAGCACAGACTGTGCAAGACCACATTTTGTACTAGTGAAATTTGTTTAAAGCCATATAACATCAATAATAAAGAGCCATTAGTTATGGTTAGTTTGGTTAAAAATACTGTAGTTAGTTCATAAGTATAACACATAAATGTCTTTCAACAGAAATTCATTTTATACTGTCTGTTAAAGTATTCTAAGGCACTACAGAATTTAAAAATATTAGAATTAGTTCTAAATTATACATTTTATAGTTATTCTACTTGGCTACCACAATAATCAGAAAATCAAATAAGTGCCTTTTCTTTCTTAATACATTAGTGTCTTGGGGAATGTGGCATTTTAGCTTATTTAATATTTAAAAGAAAATTGGAAACTATTTTTTATGTTTTTCAGTTATTACTCTGTAGTTTTCTCTTAGACAAACAAAAAACCTTATATAGTTTTATAATAGTATATTAGTAGCCCATTTGCAGGAAGAATCCTGCAAGCGGCCGCTGCGGCTGCGTGCGCTGCTGCTGCCTCTGCTGTTGCGGCCGCCGCGCCTGAACTCGCGCGCCACTGCTGCCCGCCCCGTTCCACCCCGCCCGTGCTTTCCCTCTGGCAGCCACCTTGCTTTCTGCTTTTCCTCCCTCTTCCTTCTAAGTTGTCTTGAGTCTTCACTCCTCCCTCCCTCAGCGTATGCAAATTAACCGCCATCTTTGTTGGGTAATTTGCATACTCGCCCTGATTGGCTGGTAGGCGTGGCTTTGGCTGGTGGGTGTGGCTTGGGCATAGCGAAGGTGCGGTCAATTTGCATATTACTATTTCATTAGGTAGGATACCTATAGTGTATATAGACAAATACTATATGTATAAAACAAAAATTGTTCAATATATCAAATCTTAAGTAAATAGTTATAGTCATAATGTTAAGCTGGATGAAAATGAATAGAAAATTAAAGAACTGATGATGAAGACATCCATTAACCTCAATTTTTTGTGGAATATTTGACAGCCATTAAAAGTGGAATCAAAGGAACAAATGAAAAACAGTTCTGGACTTGAAACATTTTCTGAGGCTTAGTATTCTTTCAGGAGGCTTTGCAGCATTGATCATGAATGACAGTAGAGTAAGTTCTTAATGCTGTAGTTTTATGTCCCCACGGTATCAGTTCCAAGACATTATATGGTGTGTTTTTTAGAAAGCATTAACTAGGCTGTCAGAGATATAAGCTATATAAGTGTCCCTTTTCTTTTCATCATTTTTAATATCTTGAGGGCTTTTCATTATAGATTCCTACTGCCGTAACCTAAAAAATTATTCTCATTTCTCAACTTACTAAGTCTTTACCTTTAACATAGTTCATGGCTTTGTGAATAATGTGTATCTTCAATAAAAAAATCAAGAGATATTACCATCATATGACACCTTAATGAAACAAAATAATGACTTAGAATTTCTAATATGAAATCTAAGGGTTTTTTTTAAAAGCATACCTCTTTTGGTAGATTTCTTTTTAGTTAGTTCCCTTCCAATTACAGTTTCTCAAATAAATCTCTTGACATATAAAACCCAAACCTTCATCAACATTACTATGATTCTGAATTTCTCCATATTGTTATATCCATTCAGGCATGGAATGCACTAATGTAATGTTTAGAAGGAAAGAAATAGCTGGGTGGGCAGTAAAGAAAGGTTTGAAATATAATCATTTCATTTTTCCTCCTACATCCACTTCCTTCTTCTTTCAACACTATAATTCCACTGCAGTTCAGCAGTGCTATGCATATGTTATTTATGAGTAATATTACATGTAAAAGTTACAAAGTAGAAAGTTATGTGTATTTATTGCATCTTTTATTTATCTTTTTATTAAATCAAACCATACAAGTAAGCTATGCGGAAATCTCTAATTAGATTTCCTCAAAAATATACCTATAAGAATGACTGAAAAGACATTTTTTACATCCTAAGCTCAAGTTTGTAATTATAATAATGCTGGTGGACTTGCCCTAGTGTCTTAAGGTTCTCTAGCCTTTGATCTGATAATCAGAGTTCTTGGTCTATAATTAATTTTGATGCAAAACTTTTACAAAGAGAATGAATAAGAAGTTAATTTTAGTGATTCAAATCTATACTGATGAACTGCATACTGCTCCATGTTGTATTGCTAGAATAGAAAGTTATGTGGTTCTGTCTAAAAATACATTTTAAAGGAGTTTCTCTCACCATTCACAGGAGCAGCTTAAGTGAGGTGATCTTTTTCTGCCCTGTCCTGACACCCCCAATTCTTTCCTCATGAGCAGCAAAGCAAATGCTACATGTGTCTCAGAATCACTATGTTCAAAATCAACCCAATGGAGAGTAGGTGTATAGTAGTGTAGGCAGTATTACATTTTCCTTTTTTAACATGAACGATTTTGGGGGAAAAATCTTACTCTCATGGGCTATTTTTAGAATGCTTCTGATTCTGGACCATTTCTAACTTAACAGCTGGATCTACTTTATTCAGATATGGGACCCATATGGCTACAGCCTTCATGTGTCCACCTTTGTTTCATACCTAAGCATCTCCATCTAAAATCCTGGTATCGAAATTCAATTTTTAATTTGTTCACCTTTGCCATATTCTTTCTTCCTTCCTTCCTTTCTTTCTTTCTTTTTTTTTTTTTTTTTGAGATGTCTACGTATAATATCTCTCTCTTCAGGATTTGAACACCATCTTGCTCTTGCCAGTCCCTCACACTTGGGACATCACTCCTGCTTCTGAACACCTGTGACTGTGGCCCTAGTCCCTAATGCAGATTGCTTTGGGGGAATCTGGATATCATCAGCTCCTAGATTCTGCATTGCAGTGGCCCACTCACCTGCCTGTTGGGGCATACTTCCCCTCAATGAGTGACGTCTATGCTTTCCGCCCCCCCTTAAACCTGAGCAGGGTTTGGGACTAAGTTAGAAATGATACTATGTAACTTTCGAGTCCAGTTCATAAAAGGTGATAGAGCTTTCACCTTTTCTGTTGGGTTATTCACCTCTCCAGTCCTGAGCAACCATGTGAGAAGTCTGATATTCCCGGAGTCACCATGGTGTGAGGAGCCCAAATTAAACCATAAAAGGGAGGCCACATGGAGAGGCCCCTAGTCTACTAGTATATGAAGGTGGGGATGCCAGGAAGCCCTCAACTGCTTCAGCATCCCAACTACTCCAGCTCTAAACACCATCTGACTTCAACCACATGGGAGACCTGAGTGAGAGCTACTTAGCTAAGCAATTCCCAGATCACTGATTCCTCCAAAACTCTGAATGATAACACAACAATTGTTAGTGGTTTAAGTCACAACCCCTGAGGTGATTTGTTATGTAGCAGTAGATAATTGCTACACCTTTTCTATAGAAGGTAAGTGCATTTGATTAAAAATGAATTATATATAATTACCATATGTAATAATTAAAAATGCGTTAAGATGGTATGTTTATATTTTGGTATATGTACTGGTTTCCCAAACAGAAATATTCTTATTTTGATCTCATTGTTTGAATCTCAAAAGGTGGTTTAATTCAGTTATCAGTTTTATTTTGTCTCTTACTATTTCAAAGGATGGGTTAATTTCTATTGAAACTATAGTGATTATATTCCAACACTTTCAACTTTGAAAATTAATATAGTTTATTTATGTTCCTCCAATGTCAAATTATTTCTTCAGGTCCTGGTTGGTGTTGCTCAGTGGTTAGAGCATTGCCCCACCCACATAAGGGTCATAGGTTCAATTCCCTGTTAAGGGCATGTGCTTGGGTTTTGGGTTCTATTCCCAGCCTTAGTTGGGGCTCCTATGGAAAGCAACCAATTCATGCATCTCTCTCACATCTCTGTTTCTCTTTCTCTCTCTATCTCTCCCCCTCCCGCTCCTCCTTCCCTTCCAATCGCTACAAAAAATCAAAGGAAAAAAATATCCTCAAGTGAGGATTAACAAAAAAATTGTTTATACAGTATAAAAATCTTTTTCTACATTCCTGCAAAAAAACCTTTTTTTGTGAAACATATTTCTATTTTGTGAATAAAGTACCACAAATAAATAATATAGTCAGAAAAACTCCTACTGGATAATAATATTAAATCAACTGTCATATTAGGGGGAGATTTGAAGAAGAAATTAAATTCCCATTCATTAACTCAAATGAAGCAACTGCTTTAATGCTTTCCCAGTAGGCACTATCTTATCACTTGGTAAACATCTTATTCGAGATGTTTCCTGATTTTAAATATATGCATCAAACAAAACGTGAGGTTGTGAACTCAACTACTATTAGTAATATGAATCTATGAACTTGATTCACCTTAAATATTTAAGGTGAATTTTTTTCCAGAGGACAATCATATTAAGAACATTTCCATGTATGCCTGTTAAAATGATACAGAAATTAACATTAATCCCTTAATATGACCTTGGAGTATTCAAATGGGCCCTAAAACAAATGTAAAGCTTTGATTTTACATGATGTTAGGTCATAAACATGATATTACATCCGAAATTCTAGCTCTAGTTCCAGTAAATATATGTATTTTTTACTAGAAGTCAGTGTAATTACAATGAAATTGAGCTTCGGCATTAGGTTTCTGAAGAAATATTGACCAAAGGAAAAGTGGGATTTCTCTCAATGACATGGTCTTTTCTCTCCTAAATGCAACTGTGAAATGGCACCAAAGGAGTCATTGCCATAGTCATAACTTCAGTGTGTGTGCACATTATGGATAAAAAACTGAAAATAAATAAATGAGAAATGCTTTCTTTGTAGAAATTTTTAGGTTAAATTTCTTTATCTAAATTACTGTCATTGCAATGAAAGAAAAAAATAGGACATTTTATTATTTGAAATGAGGTATCACTTTATACTTGTCAGAATGGCTATCATCAATAAATCAACAAACAAGTGTTGGCGAGGATGTGGAGGAAAGGGGACCTTTGTGCACTGTTGGTTGGAATGCAGATTGGTGCAGCCACTATGGAATCCAGTATGGAGTTTCCTTAAAAATTAAACATGAAACTGCCTTATGACCCTGCGATTCTACTTCTGGGAATATATTTGAAGAAACCGGAAACAGTAATTGAAAATAATATCTGCACTCCTACGTTCACTGCAGTGTTATTTACAATAGCAATGGTTTGGAAGCAGCCCAAGTTACCATCCATAGCTGAGTGGATCAAAATGCATTGTTACATTTATCCAATGGAACCTTACTCGGCTGTAAAAAGGAAGAAAACTGTATCTTTTGTGACAGTATGGATGGGCTTGGACAGTTATTATGCTAAGTGAAATAAAACAATCAGAAAAAGACAAATCCCATCTGATTTCACTCATATATGGAATCCAATGAACCAAATGAACTAACAAAATAGAAATAAACTCATAGATACTAAGAACAGACTGATGGTTGTCAGAGGGGAGAGGATTGGGGGGCTGGGTGAAAAAGGTGAAGTGATTAAGCAAAAACAAACAAACTCATAGGCACAGACAACAGTATGGTGATAACCAGAGGGATAAGAGTGGTGGTGTGAGGTAGAAGAGGGTAAAGGGGGATGGAAGGAGATTGCTTTGGTGTGGTTAACACACAATATAATATAGAGAAGGTATATTACAGAATTGTACACCTGAAACCTATATAATTTTATTAACCAATGTCACCCCCAATAAATTCAATATTTTTTTTAAAAATGAGATTACAGGATTGTGAAAAAAATATTCAGATTGCCATTTCATACATTTTAGCTGTTTTTCTAAATTTAATTATTTTTTCTCATTTGTGATATATACAGATTGAAGCAGCATACATATTCCTCATCTTTAAAAGGAACGAAGGGAAGGAAAAGGTAGAAAAATAAAATATAATTAAATTTGGCATAACATGTGCTTATAGCATTTTGTTAAATGCAACATCTATTTCTTTATTTCTAAGACTGAAAATACTCTGTAATAATGATTTCCTAAATAAAAGTTTCCTATCTAAGTTGTAGTCAGTGGATTCCACTGAAATAAAAAAGGTAAATACCAAATGGGGTCACATTTAAGTACCGGCCTCCTTTTACTATATTTTCAGAAGTCTAAATGTACTAATATCAGCCCATAATACTTTGTAGTCCCTTCATGTAGATGGTGGCAAAGCTGGCATAATAAATCAATAGAACAAATTGTCAGACCAGTAATGTGGCTTCTGCTGTTCTGCTTCTCATTAAAGGCAGTAACAATTGGAAAAAAGCTATTACTGCATTCAGAATTCTTAATGAGGTTTGCTACCAATTAGTTTGTTGCTCAAGTACATGCTTTGACATTTGGTTAGCTAGAAACTTGGGCAACTTTTCATGCAAAAGATATTACTACACATAAGCCTGAAGTACTTAGCTGTTCTAAAATCTGAGCCAGTTGATAGAATCAGTACTTGCAAAATACCTTAAGAAAACATTGACCTTCAAACACCTGCCTTCGTCTGAGTTGACACTGAATCAATAAAGAAACTTAAAGCCAATGCTTTATTGATATCTGAATTAATATGGTTTGCAAAATTTTTTATTATGCTTTGCAAACTAACGTCAGGTTAAGCTATTGTGCCTGAAAAATGTCAGCCTCAAAAAATTGTCTGAGAAATGTGATGGAGCTTCTTTGACACATTCTCATCAAGACCCTACTCTGGGATCCTCTTCTTTTCAATTACATCAAGGCTATGAATAAATATTGCAGCATTCTTTATACTGCAACTAGGATTTTAAGCTGTATAAATCATGGAGGAAATGCTAGTGCATCAGTCACTGGATATTTTTAGTTTTACCATTATAAAGAAAGATTTGTAATGCAAAGAAACTTTTGTAAAATATCACAGGAGAAAAATAAATAGCTTGTGGCATAGGATATCAAGAAAACTCATGTTAAAAAAATACTCATATACATAATATATTTGGGGTAGATTATTAAGTGGAAACTGTTTCTTAGAAGTTTAAAATGAACAAAGATGTGGCAAAAGTACTGACTTAGCAACAAAAACCGAAGACATTTAGAGTTTCTGAGAATGAAATACAATAAGCTACCTCTTGCATATCAGAATAAAGTGATGCAGTATGATCTAAGGAGTTGTGCATAAAGGTCCTTTGAGGGTTCAGAGGGAAGGGCATCGAGAGCCAACATGTGTCCTGATTCTTCAGCTTCAATATCATTTGCTCAATCTGGTTCTTCTCTACGTGGGTGACATTTATTCCTAGCCTTCAATCCATTTAACATTTTTCTCATTGCCTTTTATATTTCTATCAGTTCAGATACCTAAATGTCACAAAACTCCAACTTGCACTCCTTTGAGGTTTATATTCAGCACATGATCAAATCTGAAGTTTATTCATGTACAACATTTTCTTATTCCAGGTCCAAAACCATTGCATTAATAGCCTTCTAGCTTAAAATGCCTTATCAATGTCCACCTTACCAATAAAAAGATGAAATATAAAACAAATCACTACTTTGGAAAAAAGAATCAATACACATATAATGTGGTAAAATATCCAAGGGAGCAAATATAAAAATATTAATATACTATCACTTGAGAGTTGAGATATGTTCATTTACATGTGTGTTTTTTTTATACCTACTCTTGGCCTTAGCATATTTTCACATTTTTATACCTTTATTCTTATACCGTTTTTACATGTATGTTATTTTTACCATATTTTAAGTTAGTTGAAGTTATCCAGTTTGATTTTGAGAACCCCTTAAAATTTAACATGGTTTGCAATCAATAGAATTATGTCCCAAATTTGAAATTTTGAGCCTACCATCATATATATGTAAATGTATTTGGATGATTTCTGTTTCAAATAAAATTTAATGGGAAAGGAAATGAGAGGATTAAAAATTGCAAGGCCTTAATTCTAAGACCAAATGCAGGACTTAGAATGGAAAAGTCATCGTGGTATTTTAAGAATGGCATAGAGGAGGAAACAAAAGATGATCCAACAATATAGAAGGTTAGGTTTAGTTAAGGTAATGAGTCTGATACTACTCAGATGAAACACTTACTCTTGCTATGTGACAATATTGTACTTGTAGTTATTCTTGCTATTATATTATTAAAGCCCACTGACCACAATAAACCAAACTATAGTCAAATAAAATTGGGATTTATTAGCTTGCTTTAGCAAGGAAGACCACATAACTAGGTAGACCCTTGAACTAGCAAGGATTAGCCAGAATTTGTAAAGTAAGGAATTGCTAGGACCACATCAGCCTGGGAGGTGTTACCGTTAGCTGTAGTTTTTAGATGTGATAGGTCTGAATGAACCTATATTAAAAGAGCTTGAGCTTAGATAGTTTGTCTTTCATGTCATCATTTGGTACCATTTATCTGTTATGCAAATCACAGTATAATCTTTCAAGATGTGGTTTCTATTTGAATTCTCAGTCCTCTGCTCATCCAAGTATAAGAACTGCTTATACTTATTAGCATCAATGTACTCAAATCCCATAAGGGTTAAATGAAATGAACTCATGTTATAAAATTAACTAGTCAGGAACTAATTATAACAAAGAAAGATTTCTTTCCTCCTTATTGGCATTCCAATTCATCGAAGTGGTGCTATTATACACACATGGCACCATCCCTCCATTATCGGTTCCTGTTTTACTTCACCTCCCACTGCTGCCCAGAATTTGCTGAGCCACTCTCTCGACTTTATATCAGTAACAAAGGGTCCAGTCTGGGTTTAGTCTGGTTGAACTCCAGCAAGATTAATGAAAGAAAGCACTGAATTTATTATTCCTTTATGGAGATCTGGATGAAAATTTATACTAGCTGACCTTCAAGTTCCATTCAAATGCGTTTCTATGATTCTTTGAATCCTGTGACAAAAATATGGCAAATGGATTCTTCAAGGCAAAATAGTTGTTTACTAACTCAACAAAAATCACAACTTTGAGCTGCCATTGCTTTCTATAACAATATAATGCAACAATTCATCATTACTGAAATTGAAATAAATAACTATAATCCAGTGCATGGGCTAAAATAAATAAGCACTATAAAAAAATGTACATATGATGCTAATATAGTTTAGCCAGACCAAAAATTTGAATTATAAGGGTTTATTTGAGTTGTATAGACTATGGTGGGAAGCAAGTGTAACTTGATGAAGGTAATAATGTCTATCCCTCTAAATGTCAATATTTGCCCATAGGTAGCTAAATATATACTTTAACTTGTAGTTTTACCAAAGATTATGAGTTCTTGCTGATCTATTCATATGTTTATGATGGTTTGGACTCTTTCTGCATTTGCAAGTGGTTGGCTGGGATTATCCCTAGGGTCATGGCCATGGACATGAATGACAGTAGCTGGTCCCCAGGGTGTTCAATTGCATGGTCATTAGACCATTATTGGAAGACCGGTATGGACTCGGTCTCTATGAATACTTTTACCACTGAAGTATTATTGAGGAAGGAAATTTTATTTCCTCTGGTTTTTAATGAAAAAATATATAATTAATTTTTTTGAACCAAATAGATGAGTTCTGGACGCTACTTTAACTTTCGGGGCCTTTTTTATCCTTGGCTAAGTTACATAAAATTTAGGCTTTGTATAATTTGTCCCTGCACATCCACCATAAAACCCTATGTTGATAATAACCAGTGCACCAAAAAACCCCTATGAAATGTATTTCTTAATATGTTCTACTAGAATATTTGTTAATATGAAAACAAAATCAATTAAAAAAACTCAGATTTTATTATAGGAAGGTTTTTGTCAACCATGTTCTTTAATTAAACAGAGGTCTCATAAATGTCAAAACTTCCTTAGTGAACCAAATCAAACCTTCATCCCCCACCCCACCAAATCTCAGATGATGGAGTAATGCATCTCTCAGACTTCTTTTTACTTGTCAAAAGAAACAAATAAACAAAAAAGTATATAGTTACACATAAAACTTTTGATTTAGAAAGAACATCCACAAAACAGTTGTTATGGTTTAAATAATATTTCCTTAAAAGATATGTTGAAATTCTCATCCCTGAAAACTATACATTTGATCTTATGTGGAAATAGGGTTTTTGCAGGTATAATCAAGGCAATATAAAGTCATTAAGATAGGCACTAATCTAATATGGCTGATGTCCTTATATGAAAAAAAAAACAACTCCATGTAGAGACAGAAACATACAGGGAGAATTACATGTGTCCACAGAGATTGAAGTGATGCAACCATAAGCCAAGGAACACCAACACTTGACAGCTATCTCCCAAAGCTAGGGAGAAGCAAAGGGGGATTCTACCCACTTTCTCAGAGGGAGCATAGTCCTTTTGAGCTCTTGATTTCAGACTTCTAGCCTCCAGAATTATAAGGGAATAACTTTCTATTTTTCTTAAGCCATCCAGTTTGTGGTTCTTTGTTACCACAACCCTAAGTTACCATAGGAAACTAATATAACAGTGTTATCTATTTTTACAATCAACTTTGCCAAAGAAAAATGAGCCAACTCTTAAAAAATAAATCAATTAAAATATGGAATGCCATGATCTTATCTAAGGAAGCAAAATTAACTCACCATATTCATATGATGTGTGACATTGACAATGTTCCCACACAAATTTTCTTTATACTAATATTTTCATGTGAAAAAATAATCCTTTCAATCTATGGGAGTTATATTGATTTAAGCCATATATTTTCTACAATTGATAGCACAGCTAGAAGTTAGTAGATTTCAGTTTTGGTGCTCCTATTTAAGAAAATTTACCTGCTGATATTTCTGTCATGGTTTCCAGACACGAGTAACATGGCGGAGGCTGCTGAACCACTAAGTGGAGGCACAGAGTTATGAAATCAGTATTGATTCCCGTGAAAATACTCAGCTTTTCTGAAAAAATTTTCCCAAACATAATCTGATTTCTCTAGTTTCTCTACAAGGAATGTAAAGGCTGCCCCCTAAATGATGACTCTTACTGCAAAGTGATGATGATGTTTCTTGAGAATTACATTTAACAGTAAGGAAAACCAGCATTATTAATAATGGTGAAGTTTTTTAAAAGCCCTTCTGTCAGAAAATGTGATGAAAATCACTGCTTTATGATATGCCTTTACCCACGTAGAATTCCAAAACTATCTCAATACACATTAGCTTTCATTGTTTAGTCCTCCATTTGGCATTATGGTGTCAAATCGTCACATTAAATGCGTTACTGTCCCATAGTATAATGGGAATTATTGAAAATGCTAAGCACTATATTAAAAAAACCTCACAGTATGCTAAATATCCACTGGTGTATAAACTTTTTTTTTTTCTATAGAAAAAATCTAAACACATTTTCCAAAAGAAAAATAAAATACATTAGGCTTGAAGAAGAAAATGCTGTGTTTTAGATAGTCTATTTACTAATTATACTTGGTTTGGGGGAAATTTCAATTCATAAAACATCTTTCTATTTTTAACAGCTACTGTGGCTTTCAATATTTATTAGTTATTAGCCATATTAGTACCAAGTCAAAGCTGCGGTTTTGTACACAACGCCCTAAAAGCTCACCCTACTAACCTTTACACAGACTTACAAGTCACTGGTGCATAATAAGTATAGCCTTCACTTAATGAAGCTAGGTCTTTATATTTTTAACACTCATTTGGAAAACCAATTAACTCTGGCTCTATTGAACAAATTGAACAGGAAATAAATCAAGTGCTAAAACATTGGTGATGAGCCAGATTTTCTGTAATTAGGGTGTTGATATGCCCAAGGCTGTCTATGTGGAGTTCTATAGTTTGATTGACAACTTTCACAGATTAAAGGCATTACATTTTTTTTTTTAATACACTGCTCCTATCCTTCAACACCCATAGATTGAATCACAGGGAAAATTCCTAAAAATGCCTCAAACTTACAATAGGAATTTCACTTACTATTTCATATTTAACTTGCCAAGATAATATCTACTGCAGTAAATAAGATGTGATTCTATTGTTCTTCACACCAGTTCCAATTCAGAAAGGATAATTTTGCTCCCTGGTTAAAAAAAAAAGATCTTCCCTTTGTTAAAATCAGAATATTAGGCAGGGGAAGCACAATGAAGTGAAAGAAAGGGAAAGCAGACAACAGAAGGGTGATGGAAAGAAGGGAGTTAGGGACACTTAAGAGGCTTCTGAAGGTTGTTATAACAGTACACAATGATGAGAAGAAGGAGTGACTAACAAGTGAAGTGGAAGCTTCAACAGTGGGAAATTGGAAATGTGAACTCAACTGCCACTGAGAGATAGAGGAACTAGTATCCAGGAGAGAGTCCTGCTCTAGGGATAGGTGTGTTTGGTTTGGGCTAGAGTGAATTCATGTGCTTTATCAGGGTCTAGATGAAATACACTTCAAGATTATGTACCTTACTTTGCTGTTATTTCATGTTCACCAGGCAATTTTTACACTGGACAATGGAAATGACACGAAGGTCATTGGAAATGTGTGCCTCCCTTTGTAAATTGCTAAAGTGACACTTATATTGTACTCATCTATCTCTTCTGACTTTGGTTAAAGAAAACTATTCCTTCTGAACCTGCTAAGTCTAGAAGAATAGTAAGACTGGGTTTCCAAATCCACAAAGGGAACAAAATAAGGATAAAAGATTGTAACATCCAGCCTGTCTCCCTCTAACAAATGCTTTTGTTTCTTTTAGCAAATAGTTTAGTATAATGTCCTGTAGTCTGATTAATAGCTCAAAGAAAATATACATCCTACCTAATAAAAGAGTAATATGCAAATTGACCACACCTTTGCTACACCCAAGTCACGCTCACCAGCCAATCAGGGCGAGTATGCAAATCAACCCAACCAAGATGGCAGTTAATTTGCATACATAGGCACCATGAGTGGACCCTCTGCGATGGATCGCAGGGAGCTGGGTCTGCTCTGGCACCAGGCTGAAAGCCTCTGCCTGAGGCTTTTGGCCTGGTGCAAGAGCGGACCCTCTGCAATCGATCCCAGGAAGCTGGGGGTTGTTTTGGTCTGGTATACCAGCAGACCCCCTGCGATTGATCACCTGGGCAGGGAGCTGGGGGTCTGCTTTCGGCCTGGGCAGGAGCGGACCCCCTGCAATTGATCGCAGGGAGCTGGGGGTCCACTCCTGCCCAAGAGGATTTGGTCTGGGAAGGCCGGGGAAGGGGCTGAGCTGGTGATCAGAGGGAGCTGGAGGGGCCTGCCCAGGCCTAAAGTTTTGGCCAGAGGCTTTAGGCCTGGGCAGGGCCCAGCCCTCAATTGGTGTGAACTATAGAGGAAACACCTTTTCTGACTGCACATTGGCTAAGCTTCCTGTATGCCACTGGTAATATTCTTAGTAACTTGGGTAATAAGAATCCAAAAAGGTGATCTAGGGTTTTTCCCCCACACTTCTGGAGAAAAAAATGAAGGTCCGTTGCTGGAGGGCTAAGAAATGTCATATCCTACCCTAGCCAGTTTGACTCAGTGGATAATGCCTCAGCCTGCAGACAGCAGGATATGGGTTTGATTCTGATCAAGGGCATGTACCTAGGTTGCAGGCTCCTCCCTGGCCGGGGTCCAGATCAGGGCTCATGCAGGAGGCAACCAATCAAAGTGTTCCTCTCACTTTGATGTTTCTCTCTGTCGTTCCCTTTCTCTTCCACATTCTCTAAAAGTCAATGGAAACATATCCTCAGGTGAGGATAAAAAATAAATAAAGGAATGCATATCCTATGAAAGACACATCTTGAAAATGCCTAAAGAAAGTTGTCTTTTTTTCTTGGTGAAGGGACTGGAGTCCATGTTGATGAAAACACCTTGGTGGCTGTGGTGACTGGCAGTGGCTGCAGTATGGGGTGATGGGGCTGGTGCCTTCCCCTGATCAGCCCGGTTGCCTCCCACAAAGGGAGGCCAGACTGCGGCTTAGGCCCGCTCCCCATGGGGCGTGGGCCTAAGCCATCAGTAGGACATGCCCTGAGGGCTCCCAGTATGTGAGAGGGGGCAAGTTGGGCTGAGGGACCCCCGACCCCCAGTGCACAAATATCGTGCACCGGGCCCCTAGTCTTTATATATGTTACTATGAATTGCTTTACTGAACCCCAAGAGGTTTGGGAAAATCTATAATAGCCTCAATAGCAAATTTAGTACATAATTGAATTGACTACTTCCTCTAAATGTCCCTCTTCTCAATTTTTCTCAGTATTTTTCCTTTTAAAAATTTTATAATATTTTGACATTTGGAAAACCTTTATCCCTTTTGTAAAGCAGGCAGTTTTTGATTTATCTCTATGTATAAAACCCTAATATGCAAATAGATTGAATGTCGGAACAACCGATCGCTATGATGTGCACTGACCACTAGGGGGCACGTGCAGACCATGGCGGGTGTCAGCCGCAGCGGGATGGTAGAGCAGGTGAGCAGGGGTGCCAGACCAAGGCAGGGCACTGGTTGCTGTCATCAGGCAAGCCTCTGGTGGTTACTGAAAATTCTTTACTCCTGCGCACCCACTGCCAGTGCTGGAGATGCCACTCGCACCCGCTGCTGGGACCCGGCGCCAGTCCCGATCGCTCAGTGCCATCGGCAGGTGTGAGTGGTGGCTACTGACCCCGGTCACCCCTCAGGGCTTCTTCACCTCCCCCTGCTTCTGAGGGGCGATCTGGGATGGCAGCCGCCTCTTGACAGCCCTGCTCGCACCCGCTGCTGGAACTGGAGCCACTGCTTGGACCCACTGCCAGTGTTGGCCCCACTCGCACCTGCTGCAGGCACACGGTGCCGGTCCTGATCACTCAGCGCCATCAGCGGGTGTGAGCGGTGACTGTGGCCCCGATCGCCCCTGAGGGCTTCTTCATCTCCCCCTGCTCCTGAGGGGCTATCGGGGCAGAAGCTGCTGCTCACACCTGCTGACAGCACCGGTCCCACTTGCACCCACTGGGGATGCCGGCCCCAATAGCTCTATGCTGTCAGTGGGTGCGAGTGGGGTCAGTGCCATCAGCACATGGAAGCGGTGGCAGTGGGAGCAGGGCTGCTGGCAGACAGGGTACCGGGGGGCCACGGTGGGAGGGGCCAGGCACGGGCACAGAGGATGGTGCTGAGACCCGCCCCTGTGCCCACCGCAGCCCCGTGGCCCACAGTTCCTTTCAAGGTGCACGAATTTGTGCACTGGGCCCCTTGTAAAATATAAAATAATGATTTCATCTATACAAATGAGCTTGGGGTAATGAATGTGATCAATGAGTCCAGAAGAAGGCATAAGTAATAATAGATTGAGCCCCGTGGCCCACAGTTCCTTTCAAGGTGCACGAATTTGTGCACTGGGCCCCTTGTAAAATACAAAATAATGATTTCATCTATACAAATGAGCTTGGGGTAATGAATGTGATCAATGAGTCCAGAAGAAGGCATAAGTAATAATAGATTGAGGGCAGAGATTTTTCCCATCTACTTTTAATGGATAATTTAAATAAAAACTTTTTATATTAATTTCTATAAAATATTATCAAATATAATGTAAGGGAATCAAATAAAATTCTGGAGCTCACTTTGTTCCTACTGTGATTTTCTCCACCCCCTCTCCTTCTAGGAAGATATACAAAATTCTGGGTTTGATGTATCTCTTCTTTGTCAATATTTTTATGCATGGTACATAGATATCTATAAATAATATCAACATTGTGTTTTCAACATTTTGTTTCTTGTTTTATTGATTAGTAACTGAGGGCATTGCTTTCTCTGAGATTAAATTATATCCACAAACATTCTTCTTTATTCCAATAGGACTTTACTAGTAAGCTTGATTCCTGTTTATATGTACTTTTCAGTAGTAGGAAAAGCAAGTTTCAGTACTCTAGCACTTAGGTGAAAAAATACAGTAAGTAAATAAGTGCAACATGACAATTGTTGAAGTTAGAATATAGGAAAGTAAAAAGCAAGCTGATGAGGAGAGATATCTCTGAGAAGCAAACTTTAAACTAAAACCAACTGATAAGGAGGAGACAATGTGGGTAAGATCTAGGATGAGCAGATGAGCAGTTCTGGTAAAGGAAGCATCAGGCACCAAACAAACAAACAAACAAACAAAAAAACAGGAACAAATGGGAGCTTTTAAACAAACACTCTCTGAAGTATATTCTATTTTATTTATTTTCAGGTGCGGTACAGAAACGTTCTTTAGCTTGCCCAAGCTAGAAAGTGGTAAAACCTAGATGCAAGCCTAGATATTCTGTTTCCAGAAACTTGCTCTCAACACCTACAGCTAATTGGCTGAACAAGCAAGAACTTAATGAAGATGTGCAAGGTAAGGGAGCAAGGTCTTGGTTTCCTGTGATAAGAGATTGCATTTTGTTGTTGGTTTTGTCTAATTGCCATCAGAAGATTTTGAAGAGTTGTGAGCAGTTGAGTGATACCTAATTTATATTTAAGAAGGATGATTCCTACAGCTGGGAAAGCATGGATAATTGTTAGAGGTTAGGAGTGAAAGCCATTTAAGACTTTCATGGAATTCTAGGCAAAAGATGACGATGGCTCAGATCAGACCACACTTAGCCTGGCCAGTGTGGCTCAGATGTTGAGCATTGACTTATGAACCAGGAAGTCACAATTGGGCTTCCCAAAGGTCACATGCCCAGACTGCAGGCTCCATCCCCAGTGTGGGGCATGCAGGAGGCAGCCGATCAATGCTTCTCTCTCATCATTGATGTTTCTCTCTCTCCCTCTCCCTTCCTCTCTGAAATCAATAAAAATATATTTAAAAAATACATTTTGTTCTGATAAAGCATGTGAGTTCAGTATTTTGCAATATATTATTGCTATTTTTTTAAAGTTCTAATTAAAAGAAGAAAGCCTTTCTAGATGTAGAAATTGAGTAGAACTTATTTGATGGCTACAGATCACAGTCCAATACCTCAAGCAAGCAAACTCAGGAACAAACTATCTTTTCCAGAAAGTACCCCTAACATGGGTTAATTCTCTCAGTGTATGATACACATGATAAGCAAACTAGTGTCATGATTCTATTCATCAATGGGGTAATTGTGTTAAAATGATTTTACATTATTCATTTCCTATCAGGAAATATCTGTGAATAGTTCCTTCCTCGTAGCATAATTTGCCTCCTAAATACTTATGTGCATTTTTAATGACTTTGTGTTGGAAGTAAAGGTTGCTCAAATTTACAGTTTTCAAAATGTGTGGCTACTATAAAATCTGGAAGTTATAAAATTAAAACTTAGAATATAGGGGCCAGTAAAACATGTGCATAGGTCTTTTAATAAAGAAATAATGCCTGAAGTAACATGCTCCAAAATAGCAGATCTCTATTCCAAGGTAAATCATGCAGAAATGTTTACTATCGATCCTTTCTTAATTTAGTAATAAGAAAAAAACATTTATTTTTATCTTCAGAGTTTTCTCTGAAGACAGTTTTCTTTTAATTCTTTTTTAAAATATGTTTTTTTATTGATTTTAGAGAGAGAGGAAGGGAAAAGGATAGAGAGATAGGAACATCGATGAGAGAGAGAGACATTGAGCTGCTGCCTTCTGCTTGCCCCCTACCGCAGGTCCAGCCTGCAACCTGGGCATGTTCCCTGACCAGGAATCCAACTGCGGATGATGCTCAACCACTGAGCAACATTGGCCCTGAAGACTTTTTTCCCCTCCTTATTTTAATAATATAAAAGATGCATGGCTTTCAAAGTTCAAAAAGTATTTTAAAAGGATCAAGTACCTAGGTTTATAGCCAAAAAGCTCTGAATCTTGCTCCTATTTTTATGTATCTTGTCTAGTCAACATCTAATCATACAGTTGATGCATCATAGAATTGTACACTTGAAACCTATATAATTTTCATAACTAATGTCACCCCAATAAACTTAATAAAAAAGAAAAACAATTCATAAAACAAACAACAAGAAAGAAAATATTGGACTCTTCTTTGTATTAGAGTCTGACTACAGGAAGACATGCATTTTAGAACCTCCACTTTCAACTCTATCAGGAAAATTAAGTACCCTGAAAATCCATACAACACACATGCCTAGGAAGAAGGCTTTAGGTTTTAATGATAAGACATTCACATTATTTGTTTCAGGTGCTACTATGATGTGGTCCAAATTCAGTTGTTGGATTGTCTACAAATGACTGATTATGTAAAATTGCCAGACCTATACTGGAAACCTAAATTTCTAAAAACACAATTCACTACATATTTTTAAATTAGAGTAATACATTAACCATAGTCACATCATTCAAATGACTGATTGTCCACTTTGCTAATATTAAAACTGGGCAGATTTATTGTGTTAGGTGGTTTTAAATCTATAATTTCACAGTTCTGATCTGGGAAATTTTCATAAATTTTTTTTATTACAAATTTAATTTGGTATTCACTTTAATATTCATTTTATTTTAGTTGAAATTAAGGGATACATTATTTCATTAGCCAAAAGCATGTGGAAAAGTATATAATTTAGGTTGTGAAATGGAATTCATTTATGTTAAAAGGGTATTTTTATAAAATGTCATTGAGGTCTTTAAAAATTGTATTTGTCAAAGAATTCTCATGTGACAATATATACTTTCTTTTTTATGAAAGAAAATGAATCAGCTTAAAATAGTGTTTCCATATTGGGAAACTCATTCTGGGTCTTTGGGATTGATGATATACCTGCTGGATTTGTTCGCATTAATAGCTGCCATAATTCTGCATCAGATCACACTTAATGTTTGCAATGAACTTCTACATCTCCAGTTCTGGCAAAGAGAACCCCAATCTGTGTGTACTTACACCACAATGATCTTAAACGGTTTTCTTAGTAGGTTTGACAGTGAGTAGAGGATGTGTCTTCTCTAAAGGTCTTATAACAAGTTCATATAGTTGAGAGGATTGTGAAAATTTATGGGCAAACAATCACCATCTCTAATCCATTGACAGGGTCACTGTTTAACATTTGTACTGGGAATTTGGTTCTGTAACAAGTCCCCATAAAAGAGGTGGCACGTTGTAGCTGCTAAGAGTACAGACACTAGAGCCCCAGAGCCCGGGAAAGATGGTGGCTCCAGCATCCATTTATTGTCTGGGTGAACCAGACCAAGAGACTTCACTTCTTTGGGTCCTGGTGTCCTCAGATACTGAATGAGGATGATGAGAAAAGTGTCTGTTTCATTTCATGGTAAATGGTTTATATTAATAAGTCAGTCTGTATAAAAAATTTTAACGCAGCTCCAAGCCACATAATAAGCACTATAAAATTTATTGTAAATAATATTTTAAAGACACAGTGCTAGATTAGGTTGTCACCACTAAAAACATTTCTCTCCCTTCCAAAAATAGGAGACAGGATATCCTTTACCTGAGAAAACAATGTAAAAAGACAGAAGAAAGAAAGAAGCCCCATCCCCAAATATATTCTGCTTATTTTCCAAATGTTCCTTATTTTCAGACCTTGGCCCTGATCTTCATGTAAAGAATTGTGGCATTTTAGGGCGGTTTCTGAGGGTTAATTCCTGTTTGCCTTCCTATTTCTATTACTTTGCCTGATCCACTATGCGCTGTGCCCCAGGAGGCTGACCTCCTCAGGCTGTGTCACTTAGGTTCTCTTGCCACCTGGCTTTCTCTTGGTTAGGCCAAGGGGAGGCACTAGCAAAAATTCAAATTACAGAAGAGAAAGAGATAAGGATGTTCCTCCCAAAAGCACCATCTTCAAAGGCCATCACATTGGGGATTAGGGCTTCCAACATATGAAGTTCGAGGGAGGCTTCAACATATGAAGTTCGAGGGAGGCACAGCTGATATAAAACAGAGATATTGCATAAATTAATGCTCCTTGTTTTGGAGGGTAACTGTGAGGACCTCACACTGAGACGTGATTATTCTGGGTTATTCCTGATGTAGGAAGGAAGAACCTGGGAGATGTTTGCGATGCTCCAGAACTCTCTGTCCTTTACCAGAGCCTCTGGATTGTCTATATGCTTCACGCTGGGTAGAAACCCTGATCAGTGGATCTCATTTAACAATCTGGTCCTGGATCTAGTGAGGATGCATGCACAAATAAGCACACACACAACATCTAATTACAAATTTTAATAAAGGCTATAAAGGGAAACTTTGAGGTATGTTAAGAGAGGATAAAGAGAGGACCAAAATATGGATTTGGGTGTGAACTAAGGTTTCTCTGCTGAGGTGACTTCAGGATTAAGACCTGAATGTTAGGTTCAGAAGAGCAAAGAGGGTTACAGGCTGGGGGAGGAGTGCGGGGATTATTATATCTTATTCTTTCTATTTGTACGTTTAATTATCAGTTTTCTTTCATTTCCTTATTAACCTAGCATTTGACAAAACATCAAGAGCTCATCTTATGTGATGATTAAGTCACTAAAAAGTGTGATTACTACTTCAAGTCTTAGCTCAAAGGTTCTTTCTTCTGTGTCTGTGTCCCCCAGGTGGCTAGGAGGTAGCCAATTCCACATTTCAGTACATCCCTCTAGTCCACTCTGCCCCTTGCCCCTTTGATGTGCCTGTGTTACAGCTCTTATCCCAGTGATTCTCCTCGCCTACCTAGAGACCCTTGATATCAGAGGCCATTTTTTTAATGTATATTTGTACATTTTTACTATCTTTCATTTGTTTCATATAATTTTATTTACATTGGCATATTTTATATACCTGGCTCATAGGTGATGCTTCACAAATGTTTGCTGAATAAATGAATGTAACTTAGGTTGTAAGTGTTGAAAGCACTTACATTCATTAGTATTCAATTAGGGTAGAATTTTTAATTTATCCTGGAAAACATTAACTGCAAGTAAAATGCTTGTTGAAAATTTTATTTAGTCTTTGAATCCAGAGAGCTCTATAGGGCTATTCTCTATTCACTTTAATTTGGTAATATCTGTTAATATAACACTGATTGTGTGTGTGCGTGCGTGTGCATGCAGCTGAAATTATGTGTGTGTTTGTATTGAGGATTTTAAGTAGTTCTATTTTTCATTGACTTAACTTTGAAAAATAAAGTCAAACAAGAAACAGAAACCCAAGAAGCTTAGAAATCAAAAGGATCTAATAAAAGAAAACAAAGTAATTCTATAATGATATTTATTAAAACTATTTATCTACAGGTCTATTAAGCACTGTGGAAAACAAAGTTACGTAATTACATCAGATGTTAAGGCCAGAAGTAAAGTAGAATGGTCCCCATAAACTCATGTACCAAGTCATTTTCATATGAGTCCATAGCAATGCATCAATGTAAACCTGGAGTCACGGGCGATATTCAATATTTAATGCAGTAAAAATGGTCAGGGCAAACACGGACCCAGAGTCTGGGACGTTACGGAGAGTTTGTCCAGAACATGTGGTACTGTGACTGGATAAACTGCACTAGAAGGCAACGTGGAGATTAGGAACCAAAATATCAAAATCTGCTTTTATCTCTTATTTCCTATGCCCACTCATAAGTGTGCCAGAAAAATTGAAAGGGAATTTCTTCTAATTCCTACTGAAGTTGACTTCTACTCTGAATCTTCTCTGCAATAAGTTGAAAAAATAGACAAGTTCACGCTACATATAGATAACATCTTGAGAAGCTTGAAGGCAAAGTGGTAATTGCAATGTGAAACCACACTTTTCATGTCCTCTCTAATTAAATTTTTGAAGCAGATAAAACAAGAAGCTCCAGGGTATATTGATGAGGGTGCAGCCAATTCTTAGGGCAAAGGAATGTGGGTTCACCCTTAGCCTAGTCAAGTTCTGAGTGGTTAGTTTCTGTCTTTCCTGTTTAGGACCAGTCCTGAATGAAGTACATGAGTGATATACTGAGAGCTGTAAGTTCAAGAGATGTTTTTCTCTAGCACATGTTCTCAAATCTGTCCTACCCCAGGCTTTCCTCCAGCTGCAGGCAGGTACCCAGGACCCAGGCTTCCCCCACAGCCCCAGCTTTGTCTGGAAGGACATCCGGTCTAATTAGCATGTTATGCTTTTATTATTATAGATGGTGGTTTTAAGGTAAGTTATTATTTTATATACTTAAAAGGAAATGCTCCTAGCTAAATGCTTGACTCTAAGCAATACCTCTTTTTTAGAGATGTTAAAATGTGAAAAATATACACCTGAGTATTTTAGAAAAGTTGTAGTTAGATCAGATACTTTTTTTTTCTTTACATACTTAAAAATGCATTGAACATAATAATAAGTCAGAGGCTCAATGATTTCCTTCTTTTCAAAGTTGGTAAGTCTGTTAATTAGCATTAAGGCTCCTTAAGCCTTTATAAAACATGCTCAGTAACTTCTATACCAAAGGAATTCTTAGCCTTAAAGGATATTTGGCAATACATTTTTGCTGTTTTGATTCTGGAGGATTATTGAATAGCTGGCTTATTATCAATATTTTAGTAAAGTAATATACCTACTTATACTTAACTAATCACTAATTGCAAAATTCCTGAAGGCCACAAAAAGAAAAGTGTGTGTGTGTGTGTGTGTGTGTGTGTGTTGTACACATTAGGGTTTATAATGTATCCTTACTTTTAATTTGTAAAACATATGTTTCAATCATGTACTGTGTTTCCTTCATCTGTCCTGTGACTAAAGAGACATTTTGATGATATCCTGATATACTAGTAAATATTTATAACATTATTTTGAATTCCAAGCAACTGATTAATACAAGAACCTTATTATATAATTTAATTAAAATTTGTGAGCTTCCTGTATTTTCATGAATGTGATTAATATTTTCAGTTTACATTAAACATACAAAAATGGTCAATAGTGTTGTGGGGTCGAACCCTGGAATCAAAAATAAGACCACCGGAGGCTGCTGATTGATTAAAAAAAGCAGGCAAGGATTTATTGAACTGGCCAGGACGGCCGCGAGGGCACCACACGCAGGTGGCCACCCTCACGACCGCGCTGTCCCAGGTGTAGGCAGCCCTTTTAAAGGTCCAAACCACAAAAATTTTCCTTTGTTCTAAATTCTAAATTCTAAAGTCTGGGAACAGCCTGCAGGGGGGTTCCCAGCCCCTGCTGGACATTATTGGAATGTGGCCCTATCTTGGGAAAGCAGTTTTTACAGAAGCAGACCCAGGCGGAGTCAGTAATCTCTAAAGGTTATCTACAGTTTCTACTCCTGGAGCTACTGAGTCAGTGGGAATCAATCTCCTGTAGCCCTGGTCCACAGGCACAGGAAAATTACCTCTGTGAGTCTCCAGGTCTCAGTCTGGAAGCTGAGGTAACCACCCTATTGTCCAAGCAAGCAAGTGTGTACAAAAGCCAGCATAGCAGGGTTAAAATTCAAACAGCAGTTTTTACCTAAGTATGGTTGCTACCATACTTCAAATAGGTTTAGCTATAATTTCTTAAGCATCTTCTTAAAACTTATAGTGGTACTATAAGTATATTAACAAAATAATCCCTTATTGACAAAGAAATGAAATTATCTAGCTATTTAAAATATGCCAATATAGAATAAATTAAGTAAAAATTTTCCATAACAATTTCCAAGAGCAATTTTAACCATAATAAACTGTAAACATACTCTAAGCATAATTAGGGGTATTAAGTCATTGTATGAAGTAAAGGTATCTGTACACTAATAAGGTAGGGAAATATTAATTATTCTAAATAATTTCTAAGTATTTTAAGGAACAACTACTTCATTCAGGGCTAGTTTTAGGAATGAGGCCACTTAAATCATGATTTGGAGTGTGGCTTGCATATATTCTTATTTAAAAGTCTCTTCCCTCTTGTCTTTTGTGTGTCTCAAACCCTCAAATAGCTTTAAAAGTATTAAAATATGATAAAGTAAATAAAGGCTGCCATTTGACATCAGAAAGCTGAATTCAGCTGCCATTTCTGCCTTGAGAAAACCCTGATTTTATTTCCCTCAACCCAGATTATTAGAATACTTATCTCAAAGGATTTCTGGTTGGAGCACAGGGGAAAATGTTTGTAAAAGCCTATTCTAAACTGTGAAGTGTCATGTTCAGCACTTTTTTTTAGGGATTAGGGACCATTGATTGATAGCTCAAGTCCTTAAAATGGTCCAAATGGAGAAAGATAAATGACTGATTGAATGCCAGTCATGATCTGGCTGCTACTGACCCATGTGTATTTGGAACTTAAGAGACCTGTGAGATGGGTGTCTCAAAGTCTTTTGTGTCTAAATGAGGCTTGTATGATTGAATCTTAACTTTTTTGGTTTTAAGTCTAAAGCAAAGAATATAATTCCTAAATGCTTTTGAAGATAAGATTTAGGTTCCATTTCTTTATCTTTAAAAGGGTAATTGTTTTTTTTTAATTGAGTTTATTGGGGTGACATTGGTTTGCAAAACCATACAGGTTTCAACAAACCATCATCTGCACACTGCATCACGGGCCCACTGCCCAAGCAAAGTCTCTTTTTGTCCCCAGTTCCCCTTTGCCAAATGGTAAATTAAAATTATTAGTATTTTAAAATTAGAAAATAGTAAGTTGAAATTAAATTTTATAAACATCTCAATAGATTATAAATATCTAGATCAGGCATATGTAGTTTACACTGATTCTCAAATATACACACTAATTACAATTTTATAAATTCTTTTTTTATTGCAACTTTCCTATAAAGCATCTTCTTTTTTTTTAATATTTCAAGGGATTTACCAGCATAGATGTTCAAAGGACAAAATGGGCAGGGTGTTTACATTAGATATCTTGTTATATCTATAAAATTACAGTTTGTGGAGCTATTATTGACATTGGTATGAATGATGCCTGTAGCACAGAGTAATGGCAATTTGTTAGCAATGCTTTTTGGCCTGAGTGACATTTTTCACATTACCTACATTCTTTGTCCTGGAGTCTTTTCAAAGCACTTGCTGTTGATTAAATTTTAGGCCCAGCAATTGCTAACATCTCCAAAATGTAATATTTTTGAAATAGCTTTGAAAATGCTATTTCATTCACACATTCTGGAAGAGATTCTTTTCCTATATAATACCATATGTTCAGCTTCTATCAGATATTCCCAATTCAAAAAAAACCTTCTGTTTTACGATGCATCACATCAATCAACATGGTGTTTATTTGGAAGACATTTGGTCATGAGCTATAACATTCCTTCCAGATACAAATTAAATGAAACCCCAGCATATACTTCTCCTTCATTCATCATTTTCAGGTAGTTGGATAAGACAGGCTTTAATGACTTGAAAAGCTTTGCCAGGGGAAAGAAAGTTCCAGACATTTTGGTGTGAAAAATACTATGATTCTGATACTGCTATAATTGACGCATTAATAACAGGAAAGGAGTAAAGGGAAGGCAGGTCACACCTGGGAGCAGAGATCATTGGCCAGAATGGGAGTAGCCACTGCAATCCACGAAAATTGGGAAAACGTAATCACCTAAACAAAGGAACTTGCTCTCTTGGCTTTCTCCTGTGGCACTTGGCTCATGGGGCTCTCTCATTCCTGCTTCCTTGCATTTGCCTGTGTTTCTTCCACAGCCACGCGACCCTGCAGACCCCACATGCAATGGACTGGTGGACTGCAGCGGGAAACACAGATTAAGCTAGTCTGATGGTGAGTTGGACTGTGCCAGCATGGAATGGAAACTCTGGACCCTGGCTCTGAGTTTAGCCCTGCTAAAGCCAGAGCTACACTTCTTCTATGGTGGACTGAGGGAGAGGGGACCTTGGAAACGCACGGATTTCATTCCACACGAATAAAAATCACTAGTTCTCCTCTGAGAGCCTCAGAAAATTCTTTTTCTGGGGATGTCACAAGAAGTCCACTCCCACGAGCAACAGGGTGGGAACGAGGACCTCTCCCCATCTGTAACAGTTACACTGAATTTGTTCCCAGTTTCTCGCCAACAAAATATATTTCTGGGACTTTTTGAAAACAAAACAAAACAAAACAAAAAAAAAAAAAAAAAAAAAAAAAAAAAAAACAATAGAAAGACCATAATATCCCTGAGCAAGTCTCAGTTTCTTTAAAATTTGAAAAAGGCTATTTCCCTCCCTTTATCCCTTCCTTCCTCTCTCCGTTTTTCTCTCCCACCTCCCTTTCCTCTACCCTTCATTTAAACCATGTTTTTTTCCAATAACTGTTAGAGTGTTTCTAAATAACAAGACTTTGACTCTCCACATGGACATAAGACAAAAATAGACAAGCATCTGATACATACTGGCGACTTGATCTGTATCTGTTGGTAAATTTTCTGAACAGTTTCCATGCAAACAAGATTTCACCTATGCTACCATTAACCTTAGGAGTACTTTTGTTTTTATTTAACCATTCATATTATTTCTGTATATATTAGTAAATAGAATAGCTTTGAGAAAAGAAATACTCTTAAGGTAGAGTTACTCAAAGAGAACTATTTTTGTGTGGCTAAATATACTTTCCTTATTTTTGGAACCCAAATTCTGTTTTCATTATTGTTATTTAAAAATAAAAATATGCATTTAAACAGCATATGAAATTTAAGATACAATGAACTACATAATGAAGTAAACATGCAAATGTAATCACTTAGCATCATAAAACTAATTAACAGCAGAGAGGATGTATGTTTTCACCTTTGGTAGTTCTGATTCCATTTTAATTTTCTCTATTATAATTGCAACCAAAAATATTCTCAAAAGTTAATTCCTTTTGGTTTAAGGGCATCTATTGTATTTGCCTTTTTAATGTTTGTTACTCTAGAAGTAAATGCAAATATGTCACTGCATCAGCATCCTTATCAGATGAAAATCATATGGTAGAGACTAGGTTGCCTACTCATAATGTTGTAGTTTACCATTCATTCTTCTCTTTAGGAAAGGTATATTGAAAATAAGTCCAACCCTAGTTGAATAGTGAATAGAATGTCCTGTGGCTCAGTGAATAGAGTGTTGTGTTGCTCATGGACTGGAAGGGTCATGGGATCAATTCTGGTCAAGGGCAGGTACCTTGGTTGCAGGCTTGATCTTGGCCTTGGTCAGGGCATAGGTGGAAGGCAACCAATTGTTGTGTCTCTCTCACATTGATATTTCTGTCCCTCCCCTTCCCTTCCACTCTCGCTAAAAATTAATGGAAAAATATTCTTGGATGAGGATAAATAAATAAAAGAATAAATCTGATTGATTAAATATTAATGCATAGGCATCTTTTTTTTGTAAAAAAAGGTAATTTAATAGAAAAGTTGTAATTCTATTTTATGTTTACTTATAAATTTGAATCATATTTACTTATTACAAGGTTTATTGAAACCTTGGTATTATGCATTTTAAAAATAATAAATATGTGATTTGTTAATAGAGAATTTAAATATTATTAAATTCATTTTTTCCTTCCTTCTTCCCCTATCTATTGATCTCCCTCTTTCTTTCTGTCTTCCTTCCTTGCTGTCAAGCATGAAGTATCCATAATGAGCAAAGCAAAGGGATGCATAGTATACTCCTCAGGGTCTGGAACTGGAATTTTTTTTTTTTTCAAGAATGACACTTAGTGATCACAGATTTTACTCTCATCAGATTTTTTTAAAACTTGCCAAGTTGATTAGAAGAGTGAGAAAAGCTTAAGATTCATCATTTGAATTTTGGAGCTCTTAAGTCTGAAGAGATACATCCAAAATCTACAGCTGACATTTTGACTAATGCAGATGGAGATGACAACTTCAGACTGATCAGTGGCAGAGGGTTCATTAAAAACTGTTATGCTGTTATCGTTGTAATTAGCTAGTTAATATTAATAAAAGGAAGAGTAAGATATTGTTGAGCATATTCAGCTAGAAGCAAAAGCAGGTTTGCTTCACCAGGAAACTACAACCTCATACAGCATTGTTCCTCTAAGGGAATTAGTATCCCTTTCTTCGCCCATCCAGTACTGACTGTTGTGGGGAGAAGAGGGAGATACTCATGTGTGCAATAGAAGTTGGGGTGGCGCACAGGAGGTGCTTGCCTGTCAGAAGCACGCTAAATCTTGCAAATAAATTGGTTAATTTGAAGAAGCGCCTGGTTAAAATCCCCAGGAAAAGAATTCCCTCTCGTGTTTGATCTCTTGCTCTTGCTCTCTCTTGCTCCCTATTCCATACTTACCGGTGCACTCGCCTAATCTCTCTCCATAGCCATGTGGCCTTAGGCAGCTGCATGGCCCATGGTCCTACAAACCCCACACACAACGGGCTGCAGCTGGGAACACAGCTAAGCTAGAAGGATGCTGAACCAGACTGGACTTTAATATGGAGCAGAAACTATGGGCAGTTGCCTTTGCTGAAGACAAGGTTGGACTTCTTCCATGGCAATTTGGACAGAAATGGGACCTTAGAGGGGAACCCCCTTAATTTTACATCATCAATATAGCTTTCCACAAAATTCCACCCTCCATGGGGGCCTCAGGAAATTCATTTCCTTGTGGCAGCAAGAACTCCAGTTCCTCCAATAACAATGCCAACATAGTAATTCTTTATGGAATGTTTCTCATAAAATGTGTTTTAATTGAATAGCAGTGAGGTATAAGAAGAGTTGAATGTCAGGGGTGTTTTACAAATCAGTTGCGGTTTGTGAACCTTGGACATAGCTCCTTAATCACAGTGGTGCATTTCTCTAATCCATGGCATAGAGCTATTGCTGTAAACTGGAGCCATCTCACAGTGCCATTGCCAGAATCTACTGAGATAATGAATATGAAAAAGCTCTGAATAGTAGAGGGTAGTGCAGAAAGACAGGATCTATTATTTCAACATAGAATCTACATTGTTTCCCTAAACCTTTGAGGAAATCTGGTTTACTCACTTAAAACAATATTGCATTGCCATAATTTTCAGATTACAAGAACATATACTTAAGTGTACTGTGTCAGTCACTGCCAATTATGTATATAGACTCCAAATTCTAGTAGGAAAAGTTAAGGTACTAAGAAAATTAAGAATATGCTGAAGCTTTATCAATGAATTAATCAGTTTTGCAAATCTACTGACCTTCATTCATTTCTTCAGCCTTTTAAGCACATATTGATATTTTTGTTGTTTATTTTTAGTATTTTTAAACTTAGGGAAGTTTCCCCAGGATAACAAACATTGATTGTGAGCAACTTAATAAACCACTGATGTCAAACTGTGTTCCTTAGTTTTTAACGTGATAATCCTGAGGTTCACAAAGTATTAAGTGCTACAGGTAAGGTCACCTCTAACTCAGGAGGAGTAGAGCTGGAATGATAATGTGTTCTGATTCTCAGTCTAGGTTTCCTTTTCACTCTCTGCCACATGGAATCAGAGATGATTAAGGGATTTATGTGTCAGTTCAATAAACCTCAACTAGCATGGTCTCTTCTTTGCCATCATTTTGTTTGACACAAAGTGGCAATTCAAACTACTCTGGACCCATCTTCTCTCCATGTAGCTGTTTGGGTAGACAATACAGAAACCTTAGTTGTTGTATTCAATAAACATTCTTATACACAGACTCCACATAAGTCGAGTTTAGTATTTTTTTCCACATGAAAGACACATGCATCATTAAATGGACCTAAAACGCTGACTAAATTACATGAAAAACAGGCAGCCTGCTTGTTATTTTTTTACTTAATGAAAATTTTCATATTTTATTATCTATCTACTCACAAAATTAGGTGGGACTAATTTTTGATGCTTCCAATAAACAAGAAAAATGTGCTTGCAGTGTGAAAAATCCTGTGACTGCCTTGTGTTATTTGCAACAGATGAGGCTAATTTGTATTCAAACAACAGTGCTATAACTAACTAGAGAAATAAAATGGATGTCTACGACCCCTCTTCAATTATTTAGTAAGGATGAAGTGTCAATTGGCTAAAAGTAATGATGCTGTGGCTATATTTAGTGTTACACCACTTAGATAGAAATTCAAGATGGACTAGCACATATACACACATACATACAATAGATTAATAGCACTGAAGGTTAAGCAAGCCATAACCACCCTATTAGATTTAGGACACCAAAGTATTTATACTCCAATTAGTTGGTGTTGACAAGAGGCTTACAATTCTTCTATCATATTATGCAGATAGAATAGTATTTTTCTTTAGACATTTATATATTAAATATAAATTATTTGAAGTTTAAGAATTTATCTATTGAGCAGTAGTAGCAGAATTTATTCATCCATGGCACGTCCTCTAGACCAGGGATATAAAGAATGTTAAGAAGATCTCAAATGCATTATAAGGTGCACTACAGAAACTAGATGTAGAGTACCATATACATTCCCAGATTTCTCTTATGCACAGACTCCACTTAAAGCTAGTTTCATATTTTTTAAACGTGTATGTATCATTGGATATGCTATTATTAATTGTTAACTTTTTAAAGTCAGCAAAAATATAATTCTAATCCAGAACATGTCTTATTCTAACACTAACTAAAGACAAACCATTAGTATTTGAATGGAACCTTATTGTTCCATGGGTCAGCAGGTACTGAAATAATAGGGAACATGTGGGATATAATTTTAACACAGGATTCTACATGCTTTTCTGCCTCTGTTGTCAGCAAAATTTTATATTCTGGAGACCACTCTTTCTTAGGTACCAATGGCTATATGTGAGTTAGCTAATGTTTTGGTGGAGGAAAGGGTCACAATAAAATAAAATAAAATAAAATAAAATAAAATAAAATAAAATAATTAAAAAAAAAACAGATGAATAACTATGAAATAAAAAAAACCACCTGCTTTAGTGTAAGACAGAAACATTCAAACATTTCCTTTAAGAGTGAATATTCCTGCCTGGTTTCCCCTTTTTTTCAATGTTATGATAACACTAGAAGCCCGGTGCACGAAATTCATGCACGGAAGGGGGTTGTCCCTCAGCCCAGCCTGTACCCTCTCCAATCTGGGACTCCTGGAGGGATGTCCGACTGCCAGTTTAGGCCCAATCCTGGTGGGATCAGGCCTAAACGGGCAGTTGGACATCCCTCTCACAATCCAGGACTGCTGGCTCCCAACTGCTTGCCTGCCTGCCTTCCTGATTGCCCCTAACCGCTTCTGCCTGCCAGCCTGATCACCCCCTAACCACTCTGCTGCCAGCCTGGTTGATGCTTAACTGCTCCCCTGCCAGCCTGTTTGCCCCCAACTTCCCTCCTCTGCCAGCCTGGTCACCCCTAACTGCCCTCTCCTGCAGGGTTGATCACCTCCAACTGCTCTCCATTGCAAGCCTGGTCCCTCTCAACTGCCCTCCCTTGCAGGCCTGGTCCCTCTCAACTGCCCTCCCTTGCAGGCCGGGTGCCTCCCAACTGCCCTCTCCTGCTGGCCATCTTGTGGTGGCCATCTTGTGTCCACATGGGGGCAGCTATATTGTGTGTTGCAGTGATGATCAATCTGTATATTACTCTTTTATTAGATAGGATAGAGGCCTGGTGCACAGGTGGGGGCCAGCTGGTTTGCCCTGAAGGGGGTCACAGATAAAGGTGGGGGTTCCCTTGGGGTGTGGAGCGGCCTGAGCGAGGGTCCTGTGGTGGTTTGCAGGCCGGCCACGCCCCCTGGCAACCCAAGGGGAGGCCCTGGTATTTGGAATTTATTTTCCTTCTACAATTGAAACTTTGTAGCCTGGAGCAGAGCCAAGCCTGGGGCTCCGGCAGCCATTTCTGTGGCAGTTAATTCACCTTCTACAATTGAAACTTTGTAGCCTTAAGCGGGTGAGCCCAGCCAGGGTGTGGGGAAAGCTTTGCTTCCCCTGTTGCCACCGGCAACCGTGGCCTGCTCTCTCAAGCTCCATTCTGCCGCCATTTGTTTGAATTTGTTTACCTTCTATAATTGAAACTTTGTAGCTTGAGTGGAGGCTTAGGCCTGCAACGGCTATGGAAAGCTTGGCTTCCTCTGTTACCTGGGAAACCTTGCTCTCTGTGGCTGTAGCCATCTTGGATTGGGGTTAATTTGCATACTCGCCCTGATTGGCTGGTGGGCGTGGCTTATGTAGCAGAGTGATAGTTAATTTGCATATTACCATTTTATTAGAGAGGGTGATTGGTGGAAATGGGTGAGGAGTGACCACACCACCAGGGATGGCTCCTGACTCAAAGATTACAAGGGCCAAAAAGCCACCTGCCATTCCCTTCAGCACTAGAAACCATACAGAAACTGAGTTAGTGACTCGTTACCACTTGTGTGCTTTTTTCTGGTAGGGACAACTAATTAACAGCTTGCAGCAGACTATTGCCTGAGGGACAGGAAAATCCATTCTGACCAATTTCTATGAACAAACCTCATTCAACAACTCTGGAAAGTATAGAACCTACCTACCACTCAAACCAGAAAGAGGGTGAAGAACCTGGCGACCTATAGGAGTTATATGAAGTAGATGCCTCTTCAGCTGACCAAGAAAGGAAAATATATAACTGAGAACACCCATTAATCTTGGGCAATGACAAAATATCCTCTTCTGGGACAAGTAAGTGTTAGAGTCAGAAAGATAAATATCACATGATCTCACTCATTTATGGAACATAATGAACAACATAAACTGATTAACAAAAACAGAGACAGAGAAACATCGATCAGACCGTCAAACCTCAGAGGGAAGGTAGGGGAGGGTGGGGGTAAGGAGGAGAGATCAACCAAAGGACTTGTATGCATGCATATGAGCCTACCCAATGGACACAGACAACAGGGAGGTGAGGGCATGAGTAGGAGGGGGGTAGGGGGGTAATGGGGGAATAAGGACACATATGTAACAGCTTAATCAATAAATAAATTTTTAAAAAAAGAATGTCTAGCTGCAAAACAGAAAAAAAAGAATTTAAACATAGCACACTTTTCTTCAGAACTAAGAAAAGGAAAGAACAATTTGGAAAAGGCACAAAACAAGCACACTAATTTGATCCAATTATTTCCACCTGCATGTGGATTTTTCCATGGGGATTAATGATAGATGGTATTGACTGGTTCAGTGTTGACACAAAATAATTCATATATATATGTTACAAAGTATATATATATATATATATATATATATATATATATATATATATATATATATATATATATACACACACACACACATACACACATATACTAGAGACCCGGTGCAAAAAATTCGTGCACGGGGGGGTTGTTTCTCCTCAGCCCAGTCTGCACCCTGTCCAATCTGGGACCCCACGGGGTATGTCTGACTGCGAGTTAAGGTCCCATCCTGGGGATCGGGCCTAAACCGGCAGTCAGACATCCCTCTCACAATCCAGTACCACTGGCTTCTAATTGCTCACCTGACTGCCTGCCTGATTGCCCCTAGCTGCCACACCCCGCTGGCCTGGTCACCTCTAACTGACCCCCCCACCAGCCTGGTTGCCCCTAACTGCCCACCCCTGCCAGCGAGGTCACCCCCAACTGCCACCTCTGCCAGCATGGTCGCCCCTAACTGCCCCCCCTGTCAGCCTGGTCACCACCAACTGCCCCCTCCGCTGGCCTGGTCACCCCTCACTGCCCTGCCTGCTGGCCTGGTTGCCCCCAACTGCCCTCCCTGCTGGCCTGGTCACTCCCAACTGGCCCCCCACCCAAACAGCCTGCTGTTCAGTCATTTGGTCGTCCCTCACCAACCTCCCTGCCAGCTGGTTGCCCCATGCAGCCTGCTGTTTGGTTGTTACTGTTATTGCGATGGCGTCCCTGACAATTTGCATATTCCTCTATTATTAATATAGATATTTATATGTTACAACTGTTATGAAGTTAAAAATTGGGGATGCACCCAACTTTGTTCTAAAAAGCTTATGTTTTGAAACATATTGTGTAAGGTTTTTATTGTATTTACTAGAGGCCCGTTGCAGGAAGATTCCTGCAAGAATAGGGCTTCCTCGGGCCTATTCCGGCAAGAATAGGGCTTCCTGCGGCTGTCTCCGCCACCCCACCTGCCTCCCTCACTTTTCTGCTGCCCCACTTGCTTCTCTGCAGCTTCGCTCCCTTCTGCAGTGCTTGGCTTCCTTCTACACTGTCTTCAGTCTTTGCTCTGAGTTAATTTGCATACTTGCTCCTGATTGGCTGGTGGGCGTGGCTTGAGAGTGTAGTGGAGGTATGGTCAATTTGCATGTTTCTCTTTTATTAGATAGGATTAGGGTGACATTAGTTAATAAAATTATATAGGTTTCAGGTGTACAGTTTTGTAATAAATCATTTGTATATTGTATTGTGTGTTCACCACTCCAAGTCAAATCTCCTTCTATTATCATTTATCCCCGCTATATCCTCTTCTACCACCCCCACCCCCTTTCCCTACATCACCATACTATTGTCTGTGTCTATGAGGTTTTTGGTGTTCTTTTCTTTCTTTCTTCATTTTTTCTTTTCTTTTCTTTTTTCTTTTCTTCTTACTCCCTTTACCTTTTTCACAGCCCTGCAATGCCCCTCCCCTCTGACAGCTGACTGAAATAATATGGTACTTGTCTTTCTCTGGCCATTTCACTTAGCATAATATTCTCCAGGTCTACCCATGTGGCCAAGTAGTATTCTATTGTGTAAATGTGCCACAGCTTTTTTGTCAACTCATCTACTGATGGGTACTTGGGCTGTTTCCAAATCTGGGCTATTGCAAATAACACTGCAATGAACATAGGGGTCATATATTTTTTCAAATTGATGATTTGGGTGTCTTCAGATATATTCCCAGAAGTGGAATCACAGGATCATAGGGCAGTTCCATTTTTAATTTTTGACGTAACTCCATACTGCTTTCCACAGTGGCTGCACCAATCTGCATTCCCACCAAGAATTCATTAGGGTTCATTTTTCTTCATATCCTTACCAACACTTGTTTATTGATTTATTGAAGACACCCATCTGACAAGTGTGAAGTGATAATATCATTGTAGTTTTAATTTGCATTTCTCCGATGATTAGCATGTTTTTTATATGTCTATTGGCCATCTGTATGTCCTCTTTGGAGAAGTCATATTATGTAAATCTTAATTTCTGAAATGTTCAAACTTAAAAAATCCTTGTTACATTTATATTTGATTAATGCCTAAATTAAAATATAAAAAAATTAAAGAAAGGCTATCATCCTATCTCTAACTCTTTTATAAACAAAGGGCATGGTAATTTTCTATTACTCTTAATATTAGTCATGTACCTTGGAAATAGTCTATATAAAATTTACCTCAAAATATTTATATACACCATTGTCAGAATACCTTATTGTCTCTTCTAAGAAATCAAAGCTCTTTACATTCTATTTCCTTCTTCAACTTGTACATTGTGTAGAATCCAGGAAAGATATAAAGGAGACCCTGAAGCCCAGAATGATTTATGACTTATTCAGGCTCCTGTGACTCCTTGTCAATAGAAATATACCGGACTCCCGCTATTTTCTCCATCTGCATTACCACCACAGCAAGCCAATCTGCTTTCATCTTTCACTTGGACTAATATAGTGGATTCATGACTGGTCTGTACTTCTTCAATTGCTTAATTCCAATTCATTTTATATGCTGCAATTAGGTGATTATTTTTTAAAACAAATAAATCAACTTTAATAGATATTATTTTGTATTTACATAGCACCTTCTTCAAGAATTTTAGATGCTCTACAGAAATTATATGTAATTGATCCCCACAACAACCCTATGAGGTAGGAATTACTCCCACTTACAAGATATAGAGACTGAAACAACATAGGTTAAGTGATTTGCCCAAAGTCACACAGATAAGTTGACTGAAGCTTTAGCCTGCCAGCTCCCAGTGAAATACCTCATGACAGAATCTTTCATGAAAGCATGGATGAATGGAACAGAATAACAGATATCAGTGGGGAGGGGGGTAGATGGTGGGACGAGATTAACCAAAGGTCATATATGCATATATGCATAACCCATGGACACAGTAGTGTGGAGAAAGCCTGTGGTGGGGGGGAAGGGGGTTGGTGGTGAGGGACAAAAAGGGATAAAATGGGAGACATCTGTAATACTGACAATGATAAAAAAAAGTATCTTTAAGGAAGTATCTAGAGTAGTGTATTATATAGGTGATCTTTCAAAAATCCAAATGTGCTCACATATTCTCTTGCTTAAAGTTCAAAGATTTTTTACTGCATAAGGGTAAAAATATACTCAACCTGAGCAAAAGTGGTTAAGTTAGCCCTGCCCACCTGTCCTGAGTCATTTCCCACTCTTCTCCAGGCTTACAATGCTTCAGTAACTACAGATTTCCTTTAATAGGGCAACCCTTTGCACACCTGAGGGATTTTACAGATGTTTTTCCTTTGGCTGAAATGTTGCTCCCCTTCCTATAATTGGCTAATTTTTCATATCCTCCAGATCTCATCTTAAAACCCTTTCCTCAGAAAAAGAAAAAGCTTCTCTGAACTTCCAATCTAAAATAGTCACGCATCTTACATAATCGCATGGCAATATCAACCTTTATTACATAGGAATTGGGTTATAACTTGTAGTCATGTATTTATTTCTGTGATTATCTCTGTTATTTCTCTGCCACCTCACTCTACTTCATGGGTGTTTGTAGTTGCTGTGCATTGACTACCTTGTGCCTAGCAAGGGCATGGTTAGTAGCAAACCAGTAAATAATAAATATTTGAGAGAGAATGAACAACTGAAGAGACGGATCGGTGGATGATAGAGTCATAGGAGGCAAAAGTGTTTAATAGTCAAGTGTATAGGGTCCATAGTTGACTTGGTTTAAATCCCTGGCTTTGCTATTTATTTTTTCTATGAGACTGGGCGAGTGAATAAACTTTCAAGTCTTTTTTTTTTTTTTTAAACTTACGTTTTGGTTTTATTATAATGGTGAAATTGAAATGATCTGTAAAGTTAAAAAAGTAAGTAAAGAGGTAAAAAATGTGAAGAGAATGTGGGGAAATTAATGTGTTAATAAGTTATTGAAAGTCAGTGAAAGATCTAGAACACAGGTGTTTGCATAACCTTAGATTAAAAGGAAACACATACTGCCTGAAAGGAGAGACGGTATCACACGGATACTGAAAGGAGGAAATAAGAATGGATGATAAGGAAACAGAGCGGAAGAGAAGTTCATGACGAGTGCTTCTGGTTCTGCTGCCTCTTCCCCCATTTGAGTATTTATTTTAGAATGAAACTTCCACAAATTGTTTGTGCATTAATTGTAATAAAATATTTTCAGTAAGATTTATCTAGTTTTTGAAAAATCTTTATAAAATAACTAGAGGCTCAGTGCATGATTAAATCATGCACGTGTAGGGTCCCCTAGGCCTAACCTGCCATCCAGGCCATATCCACTGCCCCGCAAAGCCTAGCACGCTCCGCGGACACTGCTAGCAGCCTGCTCCCCGCTTTTGATGGCAGGGGATCCGCTGGTGCTGGAGCGGACACACATCCAGCTCCCCCGCTTTCGCTCTACGCTTTTGATGGTCCTCAGCAAGACGTGGGCTCGCTGCCCCAGAGGCCCCTTCTGTGCCGCAGCACAGCCATGGCGCAGACGCTGAGCTCGCGCCGCTGCTGGCGATGTGAGCTCAGAGTTCCGCCAGCCCAATTGGCCACCCCGGCCACCCCGAGTCCCGCCCCCTGCACCTCCCACTGGCCCAATCGTGGGCGTAGCGGAGTGATGGTAATTTACATACTACCCTTTTATTATGTAGGATATTTGTCCTCAATTATTACTAGGGCAAGAACACAAAAATAAAATCAATTTACATGAATAAAAACAAAGGGCCATTTTCAAAGAACTTTCAAAAAAGTTTCACAATATAATTTTCAGTTCAATATAATTTTCAGTTCAGTGCAACAAGAAGATGCTGATAGATAATAGTAAATAATACAAGCTGATTCTAACTAGCTTATGCTAAGCTGGCTGGCTCTTAGAAATCCTGGGCAGCAAGTGGGACAAAACAAGTATGGGTGCCCCCTGAGACAGAGGGAGAAGTCACCTTCTCATCCCAAGTGGCATGTGTGATGGCACAGGAGATTGTGGGTGTGATTCGAGCTTCTGCTCCAGCTTCATTCCAACATGAATCCTCAGTGTCAGCAGCCCAGGTGAGTTCATTAAACTCAGGTTTAAACCCAGGAGAAATACAATTCTTATCTGGCTACTCTGGGGGAGGAGGTCTAAGTTCCCACGTTTCATTCCCTGATCACACAGAAAATGATCTCTATAAAGAGAAATGGAGACCTGCAGCCCGAACAGCAGGCCTCCGTGACCGCTGGGGCCATCTTCGTCATATGTGTTTATCATGTTATGGAATTAAGTTGTGAGAGTTAAATACAACTTTTATCAGAATAAATATCAATTTGTAGCTTTCTAGCCCTAAAACAACTGAAGTTCCAAAATCTCAGGGCATTTGAGCTCTGCAGGTACTAATCAAAAGAAATGGTATATGCATATAAGCATAGCCCATGGACACAGACAACAATGTGGTGAAGGGTGGGGCTGGTGGAGGGGGGTCGAGGGGAGGAAATGGGGGACACTTATAATAGTGTCAACAATAAAAAAATTTAAAGAAAAGAAATGGTGATTTCCTTATTTTTTTTTAAGGTAAACCAAGCATCTGAACAAGCTCTAACTGGAACCAACCACTCTCAGCTTAAGCCTTCTTTTCTAGCTTACTCTGCCTCACTGCTATTTAAACACTCTGAAAATAGATAACAAAATAAATGCAGTGTGTCATTTTGCATGGTTACTAGATTATAAGCCCTGTCCAAGGCAGACTCCATGTCTTCAAATTTACCTTCTTTTCTATAATGGTGCTTTGCATGTAGAAAATATTCAGTAAATATTTCTTGCATACATTTGTAACAGAAAGCAATTCAACCTTTTAAAATTCATCATTATCCTATATAATAAAAGCCTAATATTCTAAGTGTCTGGTTATCTGGTCAGCTGTTCAACCAATCAAAGCATAATATGCTAATGATATGCTAAAGCCACTCAACTGCTCGCTATGATGTGCACTGACTACCAGGGGCAGACAGTTGACCAGTTAACCAGTTGCTATGACGTGCACTGACCACCAGGGGGCAGATGCTCCGACCGGTAGGTTATCTTGCTGCTGGGGTCTGGCTGTGGAGCCCTCCCACAGTCCCTCCCTGGCTGGCCAACCTCTCATGTCCCTTCCTGGCCCTGATCGTGCACTGGTGGTGCCCCTTGGCCTGGCCCGTGCCCTCTCGCAATCTGGGACCCCTCAGGGGATGTCGGAGAGCCAGTTTTGGCCCAATTCTGCAGGCCAGGCCAAGGGACCCCACTGGTACATGAATTTGTGCACTGGGCCTCTAGTGTTTAAAATAAGGCGGCAAAGTAGATCTAGAGGGGAAACAAGATTCAAGAGATTAATTTGGCTTTACAGAGATGAATGTTACCCTCTGATTTCTTAAGCAACCTCATTAATGAATATTTATTGGGACCTGACTGATGACGTGGCCCTGGTCTGGGCATTATGGATTAAACACTCGCTGTCTCCATGCACTCTGTTGAGACAGGATTGCCTGCATTTTCCCAAATGAGCCCACACTCGCATCTTCCAGGGAACAGTATGAATCATTTACAACAGTTAGCATTGAAAAGCACAGTGGATGTGGTAGCATTTATTATAAAACATACTCATTTGAAGCAGTAATTGTTTTGCTACCAGGGCACAGCCCTTTATAACATCCCTTAAACAGTTTTTTTATGAAGATGGAACTTTAATTTTTCAGTAGCTACCAAGTGCAATGCTTGAGTACCTTTCCTCATTTGTTTTTCATCATGAATCACTACCCAGAGGCGATCATTAGCTAATTTGCTGATTTATGGTTGCAGTTTATGAGCGTTAAACAATGCTAAGCCATTTTTGTTCCTTGCTCGGTGCACTGGCAGATGAAGAATGTCTGTCCTTTATATTGTTCGCTGTGTAAAGAAAATGCACCTCGCCCTATGTGTTCCTGGCTCCTATGACATCTGAAATTGCTTCCTTATTACTTTCCTGCTGGATCTTAACAGAAAGCAATGTTTACCTAGCTCCCCAATCTGAAAGCTGCTAAGGTTCTGCGTGCTGCCACCTATGACAAAACAAGGTCAGAACACTGGGTTAGCATGGGAATCTAATAGTTATTACTTATGCAGTTTTCTAGTGACATACATATTGAAGAGCAAAATTGGTTACCGCTGGGTAGGCTGGCAGGGCCTGGCATCGTAGCGGTATGATACATGTTTTGCTTATTCAATGAGACACAAACATTCACATTCAAAACTTGTTTTGAATAATGACAGTCTATATTACTTTTGCATGTGTGACCCAAATCTCACAGTAAAGAGGAGAAGGATTTCGGATGCATTGTGGGACTGCCCTGGTAGCTGTTTTACAGTCTGAAGAGCTAGATAGGCCAGAGTGTGAAACAGCATGAAGTATGCTTCTAAATTTGCAGACAAAATACACATATCGGACAAACAATAACAAGTGCTGGCAAGGATTTGGAGTCATTGGAATGCTCAGACATTGCTGGCAAGAATATAAAATAGTGCAGCTGCTTTGGAAAACATGGCAACTACTCAAGGAGTTAAACACAGTTTTAATCTGACCCTGCAATCCCACTCCTAGGTATATACCCATAGAATAAAAAATGTAGATCCACACAAGAACTTGTACACAAATTGTTCATAGCAGCATTACTCATAACAGCCAGAAAGTCGAAACAACCCAAACAAATACCATCAACTGATGAGTGGTTAAACACAATGTAGTATATCCATGTAATGGAATATTGTTCAGCCATGAAAAGGAATAGAATACTGATATAGCTACACCATGGATAAGCCTTGAAAACACTAAGCTAAGTGAAAGAAGCCAGACACAAAAGGCCATGGTTCTGCCATATGATTCCATTTTTATGAAATGTCCAGAATAAGCAAATCTGTAGGTATGAAATATAGATCAGTATTGGTTAGGGGCTGGAGGGAGAGTGAAATGGGGAGTGAGTGATTGATAATAGCCATAGAGTTTAGTTTTGGAGTGACAAAAATTCTGAAATTAGATTGTAGTGTTGCACAATTTTGAATATAATAAACACAATAGAATTTACACTTTAAATCAATAAATGGTATGGTATGTGAATTATATATAAAAAAATCACGCTATTGCCTTGGCTGGTGTTTCTTAGTGGTTAGAGCATTGGCCCGTCCACCAAAGGGTTGCAGGTTCCATTCCTGGTCAAGGGCATGTACCTGGGTTGCAGGTTTAATCCCCAGCCCGTGTGGGGGGGGAGGGGGGGCGGTGCTGGAGGTAATTAATCCATGTGTCTCTCTCACATCGATGTCTCTCTCTCTCTCTCTTTCCCCGTCCCTCCCTTCCACTCTCTAAGAAAAAAAATCAATGTAAAAAATATCCTTGGGTAAGGACTAACAACAGCAGCAAAAATTGACATTATTACTGATGTCTTCATGTAATATGCATCTTCATGGTAGTCAGGCCAATATTTTCCACATGCTTATAAAAGAACGCTTATTGAAATTAATTTCTTTTAAGAGGCATTTCAACTTTAATAGCCACTATTCTACATTTTTATTAAAAAGCCCAGGACTGGGAAGGCCTTTAGACTGCTTTTTCAACTTACTCAACATCAGAGTAGTCATACTGGTGAGAAACCCTCTGAATGTAAGGAATGTAGGAAACCCTTTAGACTGCACTCACAACTTACTCAACATCAGAGTATTCATACTGGTGAGAAACCTTATGAATGGAAGGAATGTGATAAGGCTTTTAGACTTTATTCATTTCTTACTCAACATCAGAGAATTCATACCGGTGAGAAACCCTACAAAATATAAGAAGGCCTTTAGATAGCATTCACACCTTACTCAACATCAGAAAATTCATAATGGAATTTAGTACAAGAAAGCCTTGAAATGTACATTATGTTACAGAATATCACAAAATTCATGTTTGAGAATTGTTTTCATGCTCACATCTAAGCATAAGAAATTTTATATTACAGAAAAAAAATTTGCTTTAAAAGCCTTCCTTCACCATTCAAACATTGTCTCTGGCAAATGTATGTCAGAAAATAATACAATTAATGTAAGAAAAGCTTTAGCTTTATTTATCACTAGAGACAAGGTGCATGAAATTCGTGCATGGATAGGGTACCTAGGCCTGACTGGAGATCAGGGCCAATTGGGGCCTTCCGGAAGCCAGCCGGGGCTTCTCTTCCCCAGCTGCTGGCTGCTAGCTGCTGGCTAGGGCCTCCCTTCATTCCAAACCACCCCCTGGTGGTCAGTGCATGTTATAACGAGTAATCGGTCTCCTAGTTGAACTCCCGTGGGGACAATTTGCATATTAGGCTTTTATATATATATTAGAGGCCCAGAGTGCAATTGAAATTGCATGAGGAGGCGCCCCGCCTCCCGCCATGCAAGGAGGCACCCCGCAGAGGGCCAGGACCCGCGTAATGCCGGCTGTTGCATTGTGTTTGCTGGGGTGGGGGCGTGCTCTGAGCTGTACATTGGCCACTTGGAACATGCCCCCAGTCACCACATTGTGTCTGCTGGGGTGGGGGCAGGTGCTCCTGTGTGTTGTGTCTCCACTCCAGCCCACCCCCAGCCCCAGCCTCTCCATGGCCGCTGGGGCTGGGGTGGCATGCAATCCCCTCCCACCCATCTGCGCACACAGTTCCTCCTGAGTGGTCATGATGCAGCCTCCACCTGAGTGGTCGTGATGCCTGGCTAATTAGCATATTCCCTGTTTATATATATAGATATAGATTGTCTCCATTTCACCACTTTATTACCAATGTGTTACTGGACAAGGTACTTAAACTTCTGTGCCTTATCTTGTTCATTTGCAAAATGGTGATAATATGTATATTATTTATTGCTGTGTAATAAATAACCACAACTTAATTAGTAGCTTTAAATCAGTGATGGCAAACCTATGACACGCATGTCAGCACTGACACGCGTAGCCATTTCTGATGACACGTGGCCGCTGAGGCAACCGCATGCCGAGGATGAAACATTTGTGAAATAATGTTTTTTCCTCAAAGTGACACACTACCCGAGTTATGCTCAGTTTTTTGGCGAAGTTTGACACACCAAGCTAAAAAGGTTGCCCATCACTGCTTTAAATAATACATATATATTATTTCACAATTTCTATGGATCAGGAGACTGGGTATAACTTAGTTGGGTCTTCTGCCTCAGAATTTCTCATAAGGCTAAAATCAAGATTTTAGCTAAGGCTGGGTCTCATCTGAAGGCTCAACTGGGGAAGGGATCCATTTCCAACCTCATATGGTTGTTGAATGAATTTATTTTCTTGAGGGCTACTGTACTGAGGTCCTAAGTTTCTAACTGTTGGCAAAAGGCTGACCTCAGTTCCTTGTCACATAGACCTCTTCAAAATGGCTGCTTCATCAACAAATAGTCTGCTAGAATCATAATATTTATAATCTTGTGTAGTCTAATCCCTGAAGGAATATTTCACCAATTTGTGTCTTCTACTGGCTAGAAGCAAATTTCTAGGTTGCCTACACTCAAGGGAGAGACCAGGAGGTAGGATCATTGGGGCCAATTGAGAGTCAGCCTGTGTACACTCTAACAGAATTGTAAGGATTAAGTAGTTAATACTTGGAAAAATAGCAGCCACATAGCATGTTTTCTGTACATATTATCTGTAATTGTTATCATTAGTATTAGTGAATTCATATGAAAGGTATTTCCTATAGAAGTAAAAAATTGAGAAATGCCTCCTATTACTGCTCAGCACTTATTTAATTTTTTCTGGACAAAACCTAGGATGTTATATTGAATGTGAAAAGTTCATCATTTAAGCTGCATCATAAATTTCATGCTGAAAAGAAAGCCTTAAGAATTTCATGAATATGAAGTTTCTAAGAGTACAACTATTGAAGAATCAAAGAGAAACATGAAATTATTTCCCCATAATAAATTCCTGAAAGTAAAGATTTTATTATCTCTTGTCTGAGCACCATTCAAAATTAATTAGAAACTATAAAAAAGATGACAAAAAGGAAATGAATCACTTGGAAATTTAATATTGTATATGCATATTTATGCATATTTATGCGTTTGTGTGCATAAAATACTTGTATAAAAGAAAACATTTTATTACAGTCAATTTAATTTTGGTGCTCAAATTGTCCCATCTTCAACCAGTGCATGTTGGGTCTTTTGAAGTGACCCCCCCTAGAAGTTAGTTTACTTGGCTGTACAGTTGGTCAGCTATGGATGGTGCCTAGGCACAGACTGATCCTGAAAATTGGCAAGGGTTAAATAACTTTTTTGCTTTTCCCTTTTGAACCAAGTTTCACAGCCATCAAAAGCTCATCAAATAAAGTAATTTTTTAATCTAGTAAATACAGAGAAATTCATAGGATTAGGAAAATCACCACTCTCTAGTTTCCTAATGGAATAATGAAAATGATCAGTATATATTACAACTATTAAGTGGAAGATTTTATAGTGAGAATGCTAGAATGGATTTATCAAGCTGACCTCTGAATCTGTTCATCTGTTTTAGCCTCTATAAAAGTGGGGCTATCAGACTATTCACCTCCTGAAAGAATGCAATAGGAAGTATGCACCACTACTTATAAAACCTTATTTCCAACATCATGCACTGAAGGAATTAAACCTTTACATCAAATTATTTTAAACCAATAATTTATGGAATAGATGAATAAAGCAAATGGCAACACAACAAAACAGCCAAACAGATCCAGAATGTGTAAAATTCTACAAACAACCTGCTTTCTTCAATTAATACATGGAATGAAAAAAAAAGGAAGGCCAACTGTTAGATTAAAAGACACAAGAGACATATCAACTAAATTTAGTATGTGGACATTACTTGGACCTACTTTTAACAAAATGTAACAAGATTTTGGAGACAGTAGGGAAAATGTGGACATGCACCAAGTTAATTAGATGATATTTAGAAATAATTTTGTTAAAGGATGATCATGTCAATGTGGTTATTAAGAAATAAGTGCTCCTGTGTGTTAGAGATATATGCTTCTATGTTTATGAAATGATAATATTCAGATTTACATTAAAATACTCCAGCAATAGAAAAAGAATGAAAGAGAACTGGAAAGTAGATTGACAAAATGTTGATAATTAATGAAGTGGAATGGTTTGTATATGGGGGTTCATAATAATATTTCTACTGTTTATGTTTTTTAAGGTTTTAATAAAAATATTTAATATAAAAACTGAAATAAAAAGCCCAGGACTTAATTTTTTTAATATACTTTTTAATGTACCTAATTATAATTTGATATATCACATTTGATATTTTTCACCTCTTTTTTTTTTAAAGAAGCCCTAATTCCCTTTGTTTGAATTTCATCAGTGGCAATCTTTTATATTTCTGATATTGAACATCACATCATTGTTAATATTCACACTAGTTTAAAATCTGAGCTGATTTTAAATTTCTCCTACTGCCTTTGGAGAGGGAGATGAGGAAAATGATCCTGCTGTTTCTACTTTGTGATTCTGTTTCTAGAAGTTTAATGGAAGTAGAATTCTATCTCTCAGACAAAAAAATACATTACAAAGACCTCAAATTATCATATTTCTCTAAATCTACTATATGATTTCAGATATTTTATTACATTTCACTGGGACTATAAAATGATCTCTTAACTGGCATCACTCACTCCCTGGCCCTATCGCTCTAATTTTTCCTTCACATTTAATCTTCCCTGAAGCACATTCTGTTAGTGTTCCTCTCCTCAAAAACCTTCAATAAATACCACTTTCCTATTGATCTTAGCATAATTTTCAGCATGGTAATTGCCTTTTCTTCCCATTTCATATCTCAGTAACTCCTATGTGTACATTATACTTCAGTCAAATAGCTCCCTTCTTATTTCCTATTTTTCTCACCCATTTTTTACTGTGATCTTGGCAACATCCCACTGCCTGGAATGATTTCATTTCAATCACTCTGTTGATATCCCATCCAATTCTTAAGGCATCCTCTATAATAGAAGTGTAGTATGCAAATTGTCTCCTCGACTGGAGTTCTTCCATGAGTTTGACCAGGGGGCGGGCTGGCTGAGGGAAGGGAGGGAGGTCCCAGTGGGTAGTGGCAGGTGGCTCGGGGAAGGGAGGGAGTACCCTGCCTGCAGCCGCTTGGGACCCTACCAGTGCACAAATTTCGTCCACTGGGCCTTAAATACTAGTGTGTCAATAACAGGCAACACGGAAATCTCATTAAATCAGGAACTTCGTCATTTCCTAGTTTAACCCCAGTGACCAGATCAGTGCCTGGCACAAAGTTGAAATTCAAGCTATAAATAAGCAAATAAGTAAAAATTAATTTATAATTAAATGAAGGCACTAATAGCTTCTTTATTGCCTTCTTGATACCCCAGTTCTCTCTGCTCCTCCCACTTCACCAATAGTCTGATAACAGAGGCTATTACCTCCCAATTCTGACTCATTCTTGAGATCAGAGTTGATGTCAATGACATTTTAGAACATTTCTCACTAACTGTTATAGGTGGGATATGATGGTGGTAGATGTGTAGAGACTAATTCTTAGAAAACTTCTTTATCCATTATTCTTTCAAAGGAAATGTAGTGCATCTCTCATTTCCTTGCTATTACTGTAACTAATTTCTAAGCAAGGGTAATATAGATCAAGTTATTGACTACTTATTGAATTACATTCTGGAGAATAATTTATATGTCAAATTATATGTGAATTTCTCATATAATGTGATAGAAAATCTAAACCATAGTTGCTACTCTTATTTATCCCAAAGTGGCTACTATTTCCATAGAATGAGTCATACATATATGTGTGCCTTTTTGACTGCTTACACAGTACGTGGCTGTTGTCTACCTGTTGGTTAATGAGGTCAGAAAAGTCTGAACCGAGATGGGTTTTGTCCTATTGGAAATATTTCTGTATTTAAATATATTTCCATCTGAGGAATTAGAGTTAAAACTTAAAAATACTAATATATAAGAATAATTTACATGCTTTAATAGTAAATTATTTGCAAATGCAAATTTATCTATCTACTAGGAAGTCCTATAATAATTACAGAGATTTGTAATTCAATTCTCAAAATTAGAAGACATTTCTTATATAGGTTTTAAATAGTTGCTAATGTAAGGACTCGAAAAATAAGCACTGCAGAATCCATTGTTTCTAAAAATATAAGGTGGAGCCCTTGCTAAAAAATATACATAGCACATAAGCATAGCCCATTATTGAGTAATTTGTGGCATAAAACAGCAAACCATTTTAAAAATTATATTTACAATTATTGTTTTTCAATGCATTTAAAAATAGAAATAATGTTATTTTTATTCTAGCAAAAGGGTAGTTATAGCAATTTACATATGATGCTTTTCAGTGTCATAGAGACAGAGAGTAAATACATTACAATTATTATAGTTTTTCCTGAGAAAGGTAATTTAGTTTCAAACATTTACTGAATAAAATTTTAATTTATATAAAATATATTATGGTCATTGAATACAAACCACACACATCCATCTAGATAAAGAAAGAGGTCCTAGACCTTTTGTCAGCTAGGAGTGTCTTTCTTAAGGATCTGAGAGCCATCCCTTTCAAATTAAGCATCATGGTCAATGGGATATACTTTAACATTGTTCTATGACTTTTTCCATGAATTAAATTATCTCCTGATAAAATTATCTGTATTTAGTAAGGTCAAAAACTGTATAATATTCCATTAAGTTTATGTTCAATAACTTTAGTATTTAAGCATTATAAATAACTAGAGGCCCGGTGCATGAAATTTGTGCACAGGGGGGGGGGGTGTTCCTCAGCCCAGCCTGCACCCTCTCCAATCTGGGACATCCCTCTCACAATCCAGGACTACTGGCTCCCAAATGCTCGCCTGCCTGCCTTCCTGATTGCCCCTAACCACTTCTGCCTGCCAACCTGATCACCCCCTAACCACTCCCCTGACAGCCTGATTGATGCCTAACTGCTCCCCTGCCAGCCTGATTGCCCCTTACTGCCCTCCCCTGCAGGCCTGGTCCCCTCTAACTGCCCTCCCCTACAGGCCTGGTCCCCCCCAACTGCCCTCCCCTGCAGGCCTGGTCCCCCCCCAACTGTTCTCCCCTGCAGGCGTGGGTCCCCCATAACTGCCCTTCCCTGCAGGCCCGGTTGCCCCCAACTTCCCTCCTCTGCCGGCCTGGTCACCCCTAACTGCCCTCCTCTGCAGACTTTATCGCCCCCAACTGCCCTCCCTTGCAGGCCTGGTCCCTCCCAACTGCCCTCCCCTGCTGGCCTGATCGCCCCCAACTGCCCTCGCTTGCAGGCCTGGTTCCTCCCAAATGCCCCTCCCCTGCTGGCCATCTTGTGGCAGCCATCTTGTGTGTTGAAGTGATGGTCAATTTGCATATTACTCTTTTATTAGATAGGATAGGATAGAGGCCTGCTGCACGGGTGGGGGCTGGCTGGTTTGCCCTGAAGGGTGGGGGTTCCCTTGGGGCATGGGGTGGTCTGGGCAAGGGGCCTGTGGTGGTTTGCAGGCTGGCCACGCCCCCCGATGACCCAAGCGGAGGCCCTGGTATTTGGGATTTATTTATCTTCTATAATTGAAACTTTGTAGCCTTGAGTGGAGTCCAGGGCTGGCCAGAGTGTGTGTTTCGCCAGGGAAACCCAAGTCTCCTGCTCGCTCCATGACCATAGCCATCTTGGTTGGGTTAATTTGCATACTCACTCCTGATTGGCTGTGGGCATGGATTGTGGGTGTAGTGGAGTGATGGTTAATTTGCATGTTTCTCTTTTATTAGTGTAGATGGTATAGTAGCATTTTTGTATATTTGATTAAGCTCCTTTTGGATAATTTTCTTAGACAAAATATACTAACTTGAAATTCCTCAATCAAAGGGTATAAACACTTTTATAACAACTGATATATATCCAATCCGTATTTTAAATACACATTGCATCAATGTAATGCCTATGCCAATGTATACCAATTTCACTAAAACCTTGTCAAAATTGAGGATTATACTTTTAAAACTACTTTAGTTATTAAAGGTAGTACTTCATTTATGTTTTAATTATGTTTGTACTAGAGGCCCAGTGCACGAAATTTATGCATGGGGTGGGGGGGTGTGTGTGTCCCTCAGCCCAGCCTGCATGCTCTCCAATTTGGGATATCCCTCTCACAATCCAGGACTGCTGGCTCCCAACCACTCGCCTGCCTGCCTGATAGCCCCTAACTGCTTCTGCCTGCCAGTCTGATCACCCCCTAACCAATCCCCTGCCAGCCTGATTGACACCTAACTCTTCCCTTGCTGGCCCGATTATCCCTAACTGCCCTCCCCTGCCGACCCAGTCACCTCTAACTGCCCTCCCCTGCAGGCCTGATCGCCCCCAACTGCCTTCCCTTGCAGGCCTGTCCCTCCCAACTGCCCCCCCCCCCCCCGCTGGCCTGATCGCTCACAACTGCCCTCTCCTGCTGGCCATCTTGTGGTGGCCATCTTGTGTCCATATGGGGGCAGCCATCTTTGACCACATGGGGGCGGCCATCTTGTGTGTTGGAGTGATGGTCAATTTGCATATTGCCTCTTTATTATATAGGATGATTACTGGAGTTTTTTTTAACTTTTCTTGGATGCTATAAATATATTTTCTTCTGAGTATATTGTGGTTTTTTTATGACTTTAACTGATCCCCTATTAATGCTTTCAATTAAATTAATTTGTAAAGTATAAAGTGTAATGTTAACCATTCTATGTCAAAAAATAAAATGTAAACATCATGGGAGATAATAACCCTGTCTTCCAGTTTCTGTGGGATGGTAGGAGCTAACATCAGTGGGCACATTGTTCCGAGTTGCAAAGCTGTTTCCAATCATAAAGATATAAGAAGTTATATTTCTCCCCTCTGGATAAAACCAATTAGCTACAGATGATCACCCCAATTACCAGATAAAGTCAGGATGAACTCAGTGTGACAAATGGTGCTGACAACTGCTCTTACTTGAGGACTAGTCATTGTTTATTCTAGTAAAAGGATAGTTACTTGAAAACATGTATATAATGGGCTGTAGCTTCTTGGCTATTTCTTAGTGGATTGTTTATCTTGAAAACATGTGTGCAATGGGTTGTATCTTCTTGGCTATCTCTTATTTCTTTGCAATCGCTTAGTGGATTGCCTGTGGTGTCCACCACATTCTAGCTTAATGCTTATTCAAGAATAAAACTTTTTATTCTCTACCACATTTGTGGAGAGGATTTCTGGATTGGGATATTTTGCTTTCAAATATATTTACCCAACAATTTATTGATTTTAACATATGTAGGTATGTTATTTCAGAGCAACAAATGCAATCAATTAATTGTACTTTACTAGTTAGAAAACATTTGATAAAGTCTTTAAAAATGATTGCTTCTGCTTAATGTTATAAGATGATTTGATTGTTGTTGAGAAATAACTACCCTTCCATAACTACTATTAGTTAGATACACTGAGTGGCCAGATATTATGATCTCTGAATGCATAATAATCTGGCCACTCAATAATATATGCCCAGTGCATGAATTCATGCATGGGGGAGGGGACATGGACGGTTGGCCGGCCTGCCTGCTGGTCGAACTCCTGGTCGAGGGGACAATTTGTATATTAGCCTTTTATTATATAGGATATATATTGAGTGGCCAGATTATTATGCGTTCAGAGATCATAATAATCTGTCCACTCATTGTATGTCTGAATTCCTCTTTTCCTTCGTTTAGTGACTGGAACACTTCTGCTAATCTCTAACCGCCTAGCCAAACATCTGTTACCTTACTGGCTCCTGAAGTTCAGTTTAGAAAGCAATTGTTTAAATATCATTATGTCAGCTGTGTACTGGGGTTGTGAGTATAAGATAAGGCAAGATGGACATGGGGAAGTGGTCTTAGAAACCTGCCTTTTCAACAAGTCTCCTAATTCTGATACAGGTGGTCTGTAGCCCACATTTTATGAGGCACCGTTTTAAAAATTGATCAACCTGCCTCTATTCCCTTCTACATCCTAACTCCTAAAACCTAACATATCTATAGAAAATTGCTTAACATATAGACACATGAACAATCAGGTCACAGCGTTACATGTACAACATTAACATGTATGAAACTCACCATCTAGAAATGGAGATACAAGGAAATGCACCAAAAATTATATATTGAGAGGGATGGAAGTATATTTTCTTTTTGCTGAATTCCAGGATTTTGATATATCCTGTTATTCAATGTACTTACTATAGCTTATGTCATCTCTTTAAAAAATTTCCTGATCATTGATACCTGAAATCCCTGACCCACCTCAGAATCCTACCATAACTCATTCATATTGCTTTTACTGTATTTGTCATAATACTCTGTATACTTGTTTATGTCCCTTTTATACTGTAAACTACTAGAAGACAGGGTAAATTTCTTATTTATATTTTCAATCTATGTTGAGTAAAAAAGCAGACATACAGTGTTTACTTTTGAATAGTTAAATAAATGCATTTTCACACAAATTTGAATTCAAGTATGTTGTTGCCAGAAAAATTAATGGAATCATGGGGAAAAAGCAAAAAGATGGGCAGCACAATCTTTAATTATCACACAGGCGCTACAGCCATCCAAAGATTGTCTAGGGATGAATTATTTCATCTCACTGTTTATTTTTTAATTAAAGTTCCCAGAATTTGCTTATTAACTTCCAGATTTTATCCAGTAGAGATGCAAATAATTTCTGGTGGAAGAGATAACTGAAAAGATAGATGGCCTGTTGGATACTAACCAGTTTGTATCTAATTAATCAGTATGTATGCTATTTACCATTTCCTTATAATGTTGCTTATAACTACCATAACTTCTTAAATGCTATTTGTCCTGACCACAATATCACTGCTTCCATTTTAATTATTGAGCTAAATAGAATCATTGACACAGATTTATATAATATTTACCTGAGAATAATGATTTTACCTCTGAAAATTAAACTTTAACAGTATACTTTATTAAAAAATAATTATGTTTTCAAACAACACTTAGAAGTTGCTTACATGTTAATAAAAGTCATGTGATTTTGGAACATTGCCCTAATAAAAATAATCTACAAAGTATATAAACATAAATTTTATACAAACTAAAAATCTCTTTAATGAACTCTAAAATAGAGAATTTAGCATCCCTTTTGTTTGTATACCAATAATGGGCTTATTTTAATCACTAACTTGCTAAGTCTAAGAAAATGTATCTATCCTTAGTATTGACTTTTGATTTAAATGGCCTGACAAGTAATATCCCTTAGAGAAATTAGGTTTTCATAAAAAAAAAAACACAAAAAATGAACCTTTGCTAAAGACACAGAAGGAACTTTCAATGATATTCATAAAATGCTATTAATATGAATCATAGACCATGATTAAACCTCTTTAGAATAGTATAGTGGAGAAAGATCTCCTAAGATTTCCTTTGTGCTTAAAGGTTTATTAGAATTAATTTTAACCTTAAGTTGGAAACAGGAAATAGCTGCACAGCTGTTGTGGGAGGATCATGGCTCACTGAATGGGATGAGAGTAACAATATCTATAGACCATCCTAATGTAAATGACCATCCTCAGGTCACTTAGTCTGTCTGAACTTTAGTTTTCAGGTCTGAATACTTTCTAAAATCAAAGCTCCTCAGCATAGTAGGAGATAAGGCTTTGTCACCCAGAAATTTGAATCAAATCCTGGACTTAACACTTACAAATGCTCCATCCTATATAATAAAACCCTAATATGCAAATCAATGAAACTGTGGAATTACTGGAGGAGCGACCAGTCGCTATGATGTGCACCGACCCCCAGGGGGCAGGAGCTCAATGCAGGAAATGCCCCCTGGGGGTCAGTGCACTCCCACAAGGAGAGTGCCGCCCAGCCAGAAGCAGGGCTCAAGGCTGGCAAGTGCAGCAGTGGTGGCAGGAGCCTCTCCCGCCTCCATTGCAAGTAGGCAGTAAGGAGTGAGGGGTCTGGGCTGCAAAAGCCCCGGACTGTGAGAGGGATGGCTGACTGCCGGCTTAGGCCCGATAGGAATCGGGCCTAAGCTGGCAGTCAGCCATCCCCTGAGGGGTCCTGGACTGCGAGAAGGCATAGGTCGGGCTGGGGGAAACCCCCCAGCCAGTGCTTGGATTTCATGCACCAGGCCTCTAGTCCTAGGGTAACTTTCTAAGCCTCAATCTCCTACCAATAGAATGAAAATGGAAACCTGCATTTTAATGGATCCCCTGGAAGGACAAAATGAGAAAACTAATACAAATAACTAGCCTAAACTCTGGTACTCACATAGCTAAATTCCAATATAGCTCAGCTATTTTTTTAACACCTGCCATTTTACTAGACCCAAGTCACTATTATTATAGTTTGCCTAAGTGAGATACCTATTATTCAAGGGAAAATTGTTGTTTTTATTGTACCATTGGAAAATACATTAGCATTTATTATGAATAAGTAATTAGCAAGGAGAAAATTAATCCTAAAAATTAGTCTACCTAGCTTGAATCTTTCTGTTAATAATTCCAGCATTATCTAGTCCTGTTATGTTGACTTAATACCCAAAGAGGCTATTTAAAATAATTATAATTTGTACCAATCATACTTACAAAAAGGATGATAGGTATCTACTCTCTGACAAGTTCAGAGTCAATTATCAGGGTCATTTGTTACAAAATTTATTTAAAACATACAGAGCTCTTTTCTTTTAAAATTGAATTATTGTACTTTCAGACACTAGTCCAATTTTAAATTGTCAGCTATCTAGCACAGAGCTCTTATCAACCTAATTCAAACAACTGCTGTGAGGAGTCTGAGGTAAAGCTTCTATAGGGAGTTAAAAATGGGCTCCCCGGGACAATAGGGATGCTTTAGAACATTGACCATCTCCCCCTCCCACTCACACCATTGTTGTTACAAGCCACCAAAGGGATTTCCTTATTTCCTACAGACCTGTTCTTATTGGAGAAGGTTGTAAACAACTTGTCAAAGAAACAGATCGTGCCTCCTGAAAGGTCCTCTTACTAGTACCCTGACCACAATAAGAGTGAGGACCTCAGAGTTTCCTTGCTAGCCTATTCCAGCAGTCTTTCAGCTGGTCCCTCATTTCCATTTTTTCTCTAATCCAGCAGTTCACCCTCTGCGATGTTGTTACAATTAACTACCCCCAACAAGTATGATTATTTCACTTCCTTGCCTAAAAACCTCTCCTGGAAAACAGAGCAAAAAATACACACTGCTTGCTTTAATACAATGTAAATGCCGCCTTTTGTCATTTGGATATTGCCGTGGGCTGAACTGTGTCTCCACAAAATTCACATGTTGAAGCCCTAACTTGGCCCAGTACCTCAGACTGTGACTGGATTTGGAGGTAGGACCTTTAAAGAGGTAAGTGAAACGATGTCATATGTGTGGCCTGAATGCCCTATGACTGGCATTCTTATAAGAAAAGGAGATTAGGACACAGACAACACCCAGTGAGGGGTGGCCAAGTGAGGACACAGCTAGAAAGAAGGCAGCCTTTGGCAAGCCAAGGAGAGAGGCTCCAGAGGAAACCACACCTGCTGAGGCCGCCACCTTGGACTTCTAACATCTAGAACCCTGAGGAAATAAATTTCCGTTGTTTAAGCCACCCAGCCTGTGGTAGTTTGTTAGGGCAACCCTAGCAAACGAATACATATGTATTCAACAATGAGACATTCACTAGGTTTTATGCCTTGCATACTACTTCATCAGTGAATTAGAATGCAGTCTGTGTTTGGCAGACAGGAAAAAGATACTAAGATGCTATTTATTAAAGATGAACTAAACTTAGTATATAATTAGAAAAAAATGTCCACTTCTTTGTAGTAATAAAAATGTAAACCAGATTAACATTGATTTTTATCTCTTATCAAATATAATTTCCTTTTAATTATTTCTTACAAGACTCAGTGAGATTAAAGAAGAAGGTCACATCCATTACTGATGGCAGTCTCATTTGCTAGAACCTTTATGGAAAGTAATTAAGAAAATTTTATGAGGAGATTTAACAAAAACATAAAATAGACTGTGGACCTGGAATCCCACTTCTCTTAAATGATTTATGGAAGTAATATCCAAAACTGAGTGTGTGTGTGTGTGTGTGTGTGTGTGTGTGTGTGTGTGCTGTACAGGGTTATGTTTACTTTGCTTTATTGAATTATTATTTATAATGGAAAATTAAAAGCCACCTGCAAATGTGACTGTGGTATGTAAAGGATGGCTTTAATCTTAACTCTATCTGACACACCTGATCACTGAAGCAGGAACAACCTACTGAAATGTCAAGGCCCTGTTCCCTCCATCCTTCTACACATGTACACACACACACACACACACACACACACACACACACACACACTCTCTCTCTTGGCCATCACCACAGATTGCCCTGACTTTGGTCCTTAAGGAGTTGGTATTTGATATCTTTGCTTTCCTTGGCCTTGGTCAGCCCTCTCTATGAATTCAGCTTTAGCATCCTCTGCTACTTTGCCCTTCTGTTATTTCAGTGAGTTCTTGCTTAAGCTACAGCTCTCTGGAGCCTATCCACAAATCTATTCACCGAGTTTGTTGCCTAACAAACCTATTCTTAATTACCAGCTCCACACTTTATAAGCATTAAATGTACTTGCCATATGCTTAAAAACTTATAGCCATTAAAATTAGGTATTAACACTATGTAACACTGATAAAATAATAAAATGTTGCATAAACATAATTACATTTATGTGAACAAAAGCCTAGGCACTGGAAAAAAGACTAGAAGGAAATGAACTAAAATAGTAACATACTCCTTTGTTTCCTCCCTTCTTTCATCCTGCTGACATTTTGGAATCTACTGAGTGCAAAAATGTAATGAAAAGCAAATGTTACTTAGGCAATTTGATATACATAAAATATACAGTATATCAAATGTATATAAAAAGTACACAATAATACGTAGGTATCAGATACATACATCAAATGCATATGCATCATACATCAAATGTATGTATCAAATATACATCAAATGTAGATATAAATATTTATAATACTAATTGATATATATATGCAGCAAGAATACTACATTTTTTATTTGCTGCATTCTGTCTCTGTATCTAGTAGGTTTACGTTAAGGGACAGGGAGATGAAAACTGAACAGAGGTAGTTTAAACATGATGAAATTTCATTGCTTTTTCATCTAAATATCAAGGTGGCTGGTTTAGGTTGATTTGGTTTTCTAAATGTCAGTTCCTTCTATTATTATTGCTCTATCCTGCATGACTTTGACTTCAAAGACCATGGGGTGGCATCTGTTTTACTAGAAGTTGGCTGAATGAATGAACAATAAGAGGAAAAGGACCTTTAATATTATCTTAAGAAAGACTTTTAGAAGCTCCCATAGAACAATTATATTGGCCAGAACCATGTCTCATGTCTGCACCTAGCTGCAAGGAAGTATGGGCCATCCAGGCTCGGTTCAGGATTTCCATGGTGACAACTAAATAACTATCCCTATGAAAGATATACAGAAGAGTTATTAAAGAGAAAACATGTCTGGCACAATGTCAGGAATTCTGCAAATTTTAAAATACAGTTTTTAAATGCAAATTATGAAATTTTGTTCTCTCCCTACCCTAGATTAAATTTTTCTTCAGTTTCCTTATTCTATGAACATCTCCTTTGTCTTATATCAGTGGTCGGCAAACTCATTAGTCAACAGAGCCAAATATCACCAGTACAACGATTGAAATTTCTTTTGAGAGCCAAATTTTTTAAACTTAAACTATATAGGTAGGTACATTGTTATTAACTTAATTAGGGTACTCCTTCAATCGCACTGCACGTGCGCGCCTGCAAGGTGGTATTTTGTGGAAGAGCCACACGCAAGGGGCCAAAGAGCCTCATGTGGCTCGTGAGCCACGGTTTGCCGACCACTGTCTTATATCATCCAGATTTGGATTTACTTATTTTAGAATTTTCTTTTCTTTTCTCCTTCTTTATGCCTTTTATAATGTAAATATTTGCCCAGAACCAGATCATATACCTAATTTTTTTGTTGCTGTTTTCCTGAAGCCTGGGGAAAAAAGTCCCCACAGGAACAACACTGAGGTTCACGGGCATTCAGTGCGCTGGGAGAAGCAGAACAGTGATTTATGTCCCAAACTCTTTTCTTTGGTGGGAAAAGTCTGAGGTGGGTTCCAAATGGCGCTTTAGAGGGTCCCCTATACATTATTTCAGAGAGTAAGGGTGTGGGAGAGAGGGATAGAAACATCAGTGATGAGAGAATTGAACCACGCCTGACCTCCATGTTAACAGGTCGACACTCAACCATTGAGCCACTCTGATGGGCTGAAGTATTTCTTAATTTTATTTTAGGAGTGTTGTTTTGAAGAGTTTCTTTTGCTTCTTTTGTTTTTGGAAGAAGATAGATTTAGAAGGTTTCTTTCCAGGTTACTGAGTTAGTGTGTTGTTGTATAAAACCATCCTTTTTTTTTTTTTTTGCTTCTGTTTTTCCCCTGGTGTATAGGTGTATTTTCTGCTAAGACTTCAATACTTCAATAGCAGTGACTTTTAAGCCTTGTAGGCACTTAAAGAGGTCAAGGGAACACTCCTGGGATTGCTGAGGCAGAGTAGAGTAAAATACAATGTAGTGGTTTTGTTCATCCTTCTGTTTTTACACACAATGCTGGCAAAACATCTCGGGGAGAAATAGTTTTTCTGTCCAGAATACAAGAACAATTCTATGAGGCAAGTCCTTGCCTTCTTCAAAAACTGTGCTGATGACCATGGCTACAATCTTGCTTTGGGATATATTTCAGAAACATATAAAAAATGTATGCTGAGTAAGTCTTGGATATAATAGCATACTCATTTTTTCAACTAATGTAGTGAAATGACTATATACATTGACTAAAAAGAATGAAAAAACCTTTCTCTTAAATTTCCATGACTTTTTAATGACATTACTTTTTGCATAAGTCATCAACTTAACTACAGCGACAGCTTAAAATTTGTCACAAATGATCAATTACCATTCCTGATAAGGAATGGGCATATCTAGTGAAGAAATTAAAAAATCAAGGCTGGCATAACAGCCTTATTTTCTTTCCATGTCTCTTCAAAATGATCTGGATTCTGATAGAATCTATAATCAATCTTCCATGGATAATATTTACGTATTTTTTGAATAACAATTAAAATTGTCACAGCACCTTTAAGAAAAAGCCGTGTTAGTAACATACTGATGTTGTTGCCAGAGCGACCCCAGCAACTTACATAGAGCTTCCCTTTGCAGCTTCTGGAATTGATCAAACAGTATGACCTCATAAACCTCATGCAGGCAATGCCGATGCGATTATAAATCACTTGTGGCAACTCCTGCTCCCTCATAATTTGAAATTCTTGGTATCAAATAACCGCCTTCATTAAAAGAGTACAACACAATGTGGATTTTTCACTGACAGCAAATAGTATACTTCTATGAATATGACAAATCATTTCAACTTGCTAAATGTATTATTTAAAGTTGTTTATGTTACATCATATTCTGACATAATATGTCATGCAAATGAACATATGATGTTATAATTGTATAACATGAAAAATTCCAGAATCCATACTCATAGATCAAGTAACATACACTTACTGTGAAGAATTAAATGCATTCAAGATTGGTATCATGTCATGGCTTTAAATTAGTCCTACTGTCAAGTAATAGAACTTATTTGGTTTATTTTCTATATTTGACACAATCAAATGAGCACATAAAAAGTATTTATTTTTACTTCCTATTCTACATTCTCTTTAAAGCCATTTGTATCTAAGAGAATTGATATTTTACTTCCAAGAATCTTCTTTGCAATTAAAAAAAAAACACACCAAACCCCAATATCAGATAATCTTCCTTTTTCTTTCTTTATGATCTTGGAAAGGCTAAATTTACTTATAAGGTACTATATTACTCAATATTGAATTTTATTTCATTTTCTATGTTCATCACCTGAGCAATTTAGAATTTGGCATAATATCAATTAATTATTGTTTTTTTAATATTAGCTTCTTTCTATATACTACCTTCAACACTTTTCCTATAACTTTAAAATTTAGTTAAAATTTTTATTTTTGACTCATAAAAATGTAACCACTTAAAATTTTATGGAAAGGCATGAACTTACATTATTTAATATACTGTAATATATGGTATCAAAACCATCTTTTATCCTATAAACAACAAAAAATTCCTGGAAATATTTACAAAACCATGTATCTAATAAGGACTTAATAGCCAAACTATATAAAGAGTTCATACAAGTTAATATAAAAATAAATAATTAAGAAATGGGCAAAGGACCTGAATAGTCAATTTCTAACTAAGATATATGAAAGTCCAACAGGTACATGAAAAGATGTTCAATACTACTAGTCATTAGAGAAATGGAAATTTAAGCCACAATGGGATATCACCTTACACCTGTTAGAATGGCCATCATCAAAAAGACAAGAGATAACAAATGCTGGCATGGATATAAATAAATGGGACCACGTGTGCACTGTTGGTGGGAGTGTAAATAGCCACTATGGAAATAAGTATGTAGAATCCTTAAAAAGTTAAAATCGGAACTACCTTATGATCTAGTGAGTCTACTTCTGGGAATATCCAAAGGAATTAAAACACTAACTCAAAAAGATACCTGCAACACCTCCATGTTAATATCAGCATTATTTAAAATAGCCAAGATATGGAAACAGCTTATGTGTCTATCGATTGATGAATAAAGAAGTTGTGATATATATCACACAATTGCGTGCACACACGCGCGCGCGCGCACACACACACACACACACACTATAGTATTAGCTATAAAAAATGAGGAAATCCTATCATTTTCAACAACATGAATATATATTGAAGGCATTAATGTAAAGAGAAATAAATCAAATTGAGAAATAAAAATACTGTATGATCTTATATGTGGATTCTTAAACACGCACACACTCACAAAAATAAATCTCTACACAACTCAGAACAAAAGATCAGCCTTGTGATTATCAGAGGTGGAGAAGGGTGAGTGGGAATTAGAGGAAGGTGGTCAAAGGTACATATCTCCAATCACAAGGCCAATAAGTACTAGGGATCTAATGTACAATATAATGACTACAGTTAACGCTGCATGATATAGAGGGTCATTGTTAAGAGAGATATTTAATCCTAAGAGTTCTCACCAGAGGAGAACATTTTTTTCTTTTTTCTTATTCCTGTTATCTATCTGAGGTTATGGATGTTAGCTGAGTCTACCATGGTAATTACTTCACAACATATGTAAATCAAACCCTAATGCTGTATGTATTTAACTTGCACAGTGATATATGTCAACTATTTCTCAATAAAAGTTGAAAAAAGTAGCTTTCTATCTTATTATATAGATTTTGCATGTTGCCCATATGGACTTTCTAAAGGTTGAAAATTTGCTTTCCTTTTACTGAAGTCTACAAAGAAATAAATGTTCCACAATTATTTTTGTGTAAATAAGAAAATCAGTGCATATAATAAAATTATGAGATTAGTTTTCATATTGAAAATGAAACTTCTCTATATTATTAACTTTATAATGTTATATATTATAGCTAGTTTCCATATAAGAGTGGTATATTTGCAAGATATTCTAGGAACCTGTGCAAGTGATATATAATCTATCTGATCAACATTCAAGTCATCATATATATTTTCATTTATAAATTTAAAATAATGTCTAGATATTGAGGAAAAAATAAGTTATAGAGGAAAAAATAAGTTATTCCCATAATTACTATGGATAAGAAATTCAGTGAAAACTTTTTTGTAGACCGAAACATGAGGGACAATATATATATATATTAAATTATATATGTGAACAGATAATATAAATTCTCCTGGACCCTCAAATAATTAGAAAGTGCGATTCTGGACAAGTTATAAAGCTCTGTGGCCAAAGTTTTTCCTTGGAATATCTACTTACCAATGCTATGTAATGATTAATTTTAATAGGTTGCGTACATGCCTGGGACAGGAGATACAGTACCTTTAGCCCTAGAAAGGTAAATATTAGGTAAAAAAAATCCATAAACTGTTGGAACCCCTTTTAGGATGACAAATTAGTAGGTAAATAGGAAAAATCATATAACAGAGAAAAAACCAATGGTATTCCTCCCTGAAAGGATATTATCTCTGAGTGAAAATGAAAAGAAACATCTATTCACTCAGGGTTTGGACCTATATTCATAATATCAATTGGCCTAAAGCTCCTTGTGCCAAAAATGTGGTTAAGTAGTCCTGTTTGGCAATGCTTCCACAAACCTGCGAGGTATAAATGTGTATACGAACATCCAAGTAATGGATAATATTCAGAAAGACTTCATATGTCAGAATTATAAAGAAGGATGTCTCTGTGTTTAATATGACTACATATCTAGAAGAGGGTATTTGAGCAAAAGGGGCAGGAGGCAAACAAAATACAGAACTTTTATTAGTTAAAGATATAGTAATAAAAGCAAATCAAATATCAGATTAAATAAACTAAATCTGAGAAATTACACAGATTCTTGCAAATGAGGGAAATAAGTCATAGTATTTAAAACACACAGAGAAGAGAATGAGGAAGTTCAGTGTATTATAATCAATGTTTGAGAACGACATAACAGATAGAATAAGAAATTACTTGAAATTACAAAAGCTTTTATAATTGATGAAAAATGCTAGTCCATAAATTTAGTAAACCTTAAAAATCTAAAGTAGAATAAATAAAAATAAATCCACACTTAGATGTTTCATAGTAAAAACTACATCAAAGAAGAGAAGGTCTTACAAGCAACCAGAGAGAAACAGATGCCCTACAAGCAGGGATCAGAGTCAAGGCTGACTTCTCAATGATAAGAGCAGCAGGTTGAATATCTTCAACATAATGAGAGAAAATATTTGGCAACATGAAATTCTTTATCCACTGATAGTATCTTTCAGTGAAAAGGGCAAAAATAGAAACATTTTAGATAGATTAAAGACAGAGAATTAGTATTAACAGACTGACAAAATGAGCTTCTAAATCATGAACTGTACAAAGAAGAAAATTTATGAAAAGAAGTTTTGAGAGCAAGAAGGCATAAGGGAGTCAGGAAATAGGATAGGGTAAGTATAAAGAAAGATGGTATATAAAACAAATTCAATCTCTAAATCCAGGATAAACTGAAAAGTATTGCATAATCGAATGTGATTTGAGAGGGATATTGGAATTAATTCATTGTGCACTTGTTATTCTGGAGGAAGGTTTAAATATTGATAAACTGTATTTTTTGTTAAGTTAGATGAAGGAAACAGGACCAGGAGAATCTAAGATGGTCCTGAGTAGGAAGAGGAAACAAGAGGCCTTACATGATTAGATATGAGGATTTATTAAAAAATAAATAAAAATTTATTTAAAAACTATGGAAATTAAGTTGATGTGAAGTTGGTGATAAAAAATGAAACCTAAATCTCTTTACATACTGTACATAGAATCTGTTCCCAGTCAATTAATGTGGAAGGAAAATTGATACATTTTCAAAAGAAAACTTTTGTAAGATTTTCATTACCTCAGAATAGGAAAGAATTTCTTACATAAAACACAAAACTCTCATTCTCTAAAAGGAAAACTGATCAATTCTACCATATTCAAAGAATAACTTATATTCAGCACCCATCATAAAAAATAGTGATAAAATGAATCACCAACCAGGGAATTATTTAAAAACAAATAAAAATGACAAAAGGCTAATATCTAGAAGACATAAAGAACCTTTACAAATAAATACCAAAAACAACCCAATAGAAAAGCAGGCAAAAAATCATGTAAGCATTTCCCTAAAGAAAAAAACAATAATAGACAATAAATGCATAACAAATTTCATTAGTAATCATAAAAAATGCAAATTAAAACCACAATACAATTTTAATTCATATTTGATTAGTTGGCAAGAATGTGAAGTAATAAAGACTATAATAATATAATAGATAATTTAGTGCATCTGCTTAGAAGAACAGTTTAACTCAGAAAGTTGAACATTGTCATTCCCGATGGCCCAGCACCAGGAAGCTAGCACAGGAATGTGCATGACAGTAGTTTTCATAAAAGGAACAAAATGAAAATCTATCCAAATGTTTATATACAGCAAAATGGATATTTAAAATTCTGGTATAGTCATTAGTGAAAACAAATAAGCTACAGCTGCAAAATGAATAAACTTTAAAATTAAGAATGTGCATACTCTGAGTGAGTCCCTTTTTATAAAGTTTAAAAGAAACAAAATGAAACAATACATTGTTTTGAGATATACGTATGTATAAATGATGAGAAAAGCAAGGTGATGATTATCATTCAGTTCAGGACATTATATCTGAGAAATGATGAGGGCATATGGTTGGAAAGGAATGCAAGGGAGGCTTCAGACTTAATCTGTGTATTTAATAATTTTTTCCACTTTGAATAGATTATTCTTTAAATACAAAGTACAAAATAATGGTATAAACTCATATGCTTTCAACTTTTTAGAGCAATAAAGAATAATGGAAGCAGCTATTAGGATAATGAAATTACTGCATTTTTTTATTTTTAAAAATAGCCTTTGATTATTCACAGTTGTGCTTATATAAAACTAGAGGCCCAGTGCACGAAATTTGTGCACTGGTAGGGTCCCTAGCACCTGCTGGCTGCTGTTGGGATACTCGCTCCCTTCCCCTGGCCGCCTGCTGCAGCCACTGGCCAGAGTCTCCCTCCCTTCCCCCAGCTGTCTGCCAGTGCCAGGGCCTCTCTCCCTTCCCCCAGTTGGCCCACCCCCTGGTTGAATTCCCAGAAGAACTCCATCAAGGGGACAATTTGCATACTATGCTTTTATTATATAGGATACCAGAAGAGCCGATTCATTTGTTAACTATTTTTTTCTGATAAGAAATAGTGGCTAACATTCATTACACATACACACAAAAATAACTTTAATAATAAATCATCAGAAGTAATTTTTCTAAGAAATCTAATAATTGATACGTTTTGGCAAAGTGCATCATTTAGACCATTTGTTAATATTGTATAAAATTTATACTGATTAAACAGAATAGCTTAAAGTAGTATCTAATTTAGAACAAGAATTAGTTGATGTTATTTAGCCAACTCCTAAGTAAATGATAATATTTTTCTTCCCCCTTCACCCAAACCAGTGATATTTTTCCTCATCAATAACTAGTCAATATTTGCTTAGGTGCCTCTGCACCACAACAGTGATCATGGTAGAGAAGGCTGTGTCTTACACAGATAACGAGGTGAGCACCTCATTTAAATGCATCTGAAAGGTCTCAGTGATGAGAGTCAAACAGATCTGAGGGAGCTCATGTGAGTAACAGGGGAAACTAGCGGGAGGGTAGCCTAGACGGATCTGGCACAGCCTCTCCCTACCATACTGCAGCCCAGCCTTGGCCTGAGAGTCTAGTTGAACTCCTGATGCCATGATTAAAAAGCCTTCTGGGATTTCTTGTCTCCTACTACTCCCAACAGGGGTATACCATCTATTTTCAACTGTCTGGCTAGACTGATGAAATTCATTCATTTAATTGATTTGTAATTGACACATTATTTGCAAAGTGATATAGGAAATAAAGTAGAATAAGTCCTTACAATTTAGCAGAAGAGACAGGCAAGTATGTAATTGACTATATAAAAGGCAGGTTGAACCAGAGGTCACTTTCAAAGGTGTTAGTTAAGGAATGATGATACGAATTCTGAGTTGGGGACCTGAAAGGTTGAGTAGATCCCATTATATGCATTGTATGTAAGTGTGTGTGTGTGTGTGTGTGTGTGTGTGTGTTTGAAAGGTAGAGAGAATATATGTAGAGAGTAAAGGCAGGGGGGTGTGAAACTGCAGGTAATGTTTTGGGATAGTAAATGTTTCAGGCAGAGCTAGGGTTAATACAATCAGTATGGGGAGAGAATGAAGGAGGAAGTCAAGCTTGCCCAAGAAAACCCACTTCTAGGGTAAACAAAAACACCACATAGTATATGTGTTACAGGTGCTAATAAGTGAAGTCCTTTTGATCTGTTTCACTCAGACCCCACTACTGCCTGAAGGTGACGCTCTTCAAAAAAATTGTACAATCTATACTCTCAGGACGGATCCAGACTTAATTTTGCACTCGGATGTCGAGTGTGACTCGACATGGTTAGCATTAGAATAAAGGAATCGAGAAAAAAGCAAGCGAGTGCAAAGGGTTAACTCTGAGAAATCGGTTGCAATTACATCTCTATAACTGCCTGTCCTTCACAGGCCAGAGGAAGCCTTGAACAAGGTACTTTCCACATTTCCATGAAATATTACATCTGTATTGAGTTATTTCATGACTCGAACATGCCATTAAAATCAAGCTGCTAACAGGCATCAAATAGGACTTTTGTCACTTTGGTAATTATTTTCATCTCCATGCCCATACTCGTTCATTCTATATTACCTAATTTCCGAGGTCAAACTAGCATAGTTGGTTATAACTCTATAAATTTAAATTGAATTATAATCACCTTATTCTATTTATTTACTATTAATTTTTTTGGTCATTTGTTGCATAGTTCTGATTTTTCCTGCTTATCTTCTGTAAAATTGAAGTAGTCTTGAAGACTCATATTTATTTCCCTCAGATTATATAAAAAAAATGACAGCAAGGGAGACATTATTTATTTATTTGTTGGCATATGAGGAGCATCCTAGCGCAGGAGTAGTTGACAAATAAATGACCGACTTGAAAGATTAGGTTTTGTAACCTGTTCCACTTTCTCACTTTATGGTCTCAGAGCCATTACCTTGAAATTCAGTTGTTCCCTCTCTGCCTTACTGATTGCTGAAGTCTCTAAGTGGCCTTAATGTCAAATCTCAGGTGCTAAATTTTATAACAAGATCAATTTCCACCACATTTTTACTGCCAAATACATTTTTTAAAGGATGCATTAAATTTGAGTCTGTCGGAAGCACGATGGCTAACAGGTTCTTTCAGAAGAAAACAAGTAGTGCACTTGTGTGAATATTTATCTGACAGTAGCTTACAATACTAGATTATTACAAATGACCGGGACATAGCACTACTAGTGAGGTGACACCGGAGAATTTATCACCAGAAGTAGGTAGAATATTGGTATTACTGTACCTACATTCTACTAGAAAAAATGAGGATCCAAGGTCATTTATCATTGAGCAAGACACTCACTTGCACACTGCCTCCGTCACCCAGCCTTCAGAGGTCTGTAGAAAATGAGATTTTTTTAATGGTATTCAGCTGTTGCTGTGAGCAGTTTCGCAGTGTGCTGCATATGTGATGAAAAGGGCAGGAGGGGCTTGAAGTAAAAATAATTCTATGCAAATCACCATCTCTGAGAACTAGCGGAGTAGATTCAATATGATTTTATGGAATGTTCTATCCCTTCTCTTTGGCATACAGCTCCTCTTAGAAAAGCAGTAGCCTCAGGTAATTCACACAAGCTAAAATTTCAGGATCTTCTTTTGGTCACTATTACAGAATATATGTTTCTCCTTATTAATTGGAATCTGGTATCTGTCATGAGATAAATACAAAATATAATGGATGCTTCATATTACGCCAGAGATCAGCAAACAATGGCCCACCTGCCACCTGCTTTTCTCAAGTAAAGTTTGATTGGAACGTAGTCGCTCTCATTCATTTGTATATTGTGTGTGGCTGCTTCTGTGCTACAATAGCAAAGTGAGATAGTCACGATAGAGACTGTATTTCCCCCAAAGCCAAAAACATTTACGTTCAGGTCTTTTATAGGAGATGTTCCCTGACCCCTGTATTGGCCCAGCCCTGAAGGAATAGGAGGAAAGGCAGGAAGCCAGAGGATGGGAATGCTTAAAAAATATGGATATTGGGATAATCATAATTCCTATAGAGCAGTGGTCGGCAAACTCATTAGTCAACAGAGCCAAATACCAACAGTACAACGACTGAAATTTCTTTTGAGAGCCAAATTTTTTAACTTAAACTTCTCCTAACGCCACTTCTTCAAAATAGACTCGCCTAGGTCGTGGTATTTTGTGGAAGAGCCACACTCAAGGGGCCAAAGAGCCGCATGTGGCTCACGAGCCGCAGTTTGCCGACCACTGGTCTAAAATGTTTCCTAACTGAAGCTTTTATATAAAATGCAGATAAATTGGAAAACAAGATCTACACTATAAAGAAGTGTGGCAAAAAGTAATATTGAGGGTGCAGAAAGGGGGAGTGTTGGTACCTAGAAGATGAATAAAATCTGGGGATCTAACATCCAGCATGGTGACAATAATTAACAAAGCGGTATTATATACTTAAACGTTGTTAAGAGAATAGATATAAAATGTTGTCACCATACACACAAAAATGGTAATTATGTTAGGGGATGGAAATGTAAATTCACCTTATTGTTCTAAGTCATTTGTGATATCTACCTGTATCTAGTCATCACATTGCACACTTTATACTTATGTTATATGTCAATCATATCTCAGTAAAGCTGGCAAAAACCTAGCTATGATATATATAAATTTTAAGAAAGACATCTTCTAGAATAAACTATTTTCAAGTTTAAAAAAAATAAAATATTGAATAACGTTCAATTTTTAGGTTACCTAAAATGCTTTGCACAACTCAAATTCTGGAATTAGTTCCAGAGTGTGGTCTAATTAATTTACTACATCTCCCATAATGTTTCCCACGGTCCCATCTTTTCCAATTCACTCCTACTGAGCATATGCTTTCACGGGCACTTCCTGCCTCTGGTGTCTGCCTGCCTCAGTTCAATGACGTGCACGGCCCCATTAATACTCGGGTAACACAAAACCTTTAACCAGTCCTCACTAACAATCAACTTAATTACTAAATTCTCATTGAGGCATTTTTTCCCCCACAGCTCTTTCAAGCTTACCCACCCCGCATTTTTTAAAATATATTTTTATTGATTTCAGAGAGGAAGGGAGAGGCAGAGAGAGAGATGGAAACATCAATGATGAGAGAGAGTCATTGATTGGCTACCTCCTGCATGCCCTCCACTGGGGACTGAGCCCGCAACCCAGGTATGTGCCTTTGACGGGAATTGAACCTGGGACCCTTCAGTCCACAGGCCGATGCTCCATCCACTGAGCAAAACCAGCTAGGGTCCCACCCTGCATTTTTATATGTTCACTACAGTCCAGGTAGATGTATTAGATGGTTCCTTGAAGTACTTCATTCATTTTTCCCCCTATTGGCATCATTTGCACTAAATGTCCAAATGATATTTTTGCTAGCTTCCCCTGAGAGGGAGCAGAGCAAGGTGGATTATAGCCAGACCATTTGGTTTGAAATCCCACTTTTGATGCAGGTTACCTGGATGATGTGGGCTCGCTACTCAATCTCTCCCTGAATGTAACCTTTTGTAACTAAGAAAGTAATAGTAATTAACTCATAGAGATGCTAATAGGATAAATTAAATATAGGCATGTTAAGCACTTAGGCAAGTGCCTGCCATGTGTTAAATGCTACGTTGTTGTAGCTTAGACCACCTGAGCACCTCCCTTGAAATGGAACTCAAGAATATTAGCTCTGCTGCTTGCTGGCTAGGTGACTTTGGGCATACTACTTAACCTCTTTACACCTCAGTTTACACCTCAGTTTCTTCACATGTAAAATGAGACTAATATACATATGAAAGCCTAAGTGTCCATCCGACCATCCAACTGGTAGCTATGACACACACTAACCACCAGGGGCAGACACTCAAAGCAGGAGCTGCCATGATGCACACTGGTGGGCACCATGGACCTGATGCCGACAAACCAACACTTGCCTTCCCCCAAGTGGGACACAAGCCCTGCCACCACCCCAGAGTGACACCCCACCAAATCACAGCCAATGCTGCCAAGACCCCATGGCGCAAAATGCGGCCCATAGCCCAGCCCAGCCCAGAAATACTGGCTGTGGGTGCCGGGTAATGATGTCAAGTAACAACGCCTGGCTTCCTCTCCCTAGGGACTGGCTTCCTTGGAGTTTCTTTAGCCCAGGAACACAACTTGCTTTATAGCCCAGTGCAAAAATTTCTCACTGTAACCAAATTGTTTGTGAAGCATTTTCTTAAGCCTCATCTCATTTGATCCTCACAGAAGTCCTGGAGTAAGGAGATAGGAGACTCAGTAGAATCCTATTTTCTTCATTAGCCAAAAAGTGGAGATTTAGAAAATTTAGAAACTTGACCCGACTTAAAAGAAGTAAGAAATGGTAGAACTTGAAAATGACTTCAGTTTTCTCATTGTGCAGAATATAGTCACACACTGCTACAGTTAAATATTTTACCCTTTGTTCTCCCTGTGTGATCTACAATAATAATCTGCTTCATGTTGGTATTTACTGCTGTGTTGCTGACAATTATCTGAAAGAGAAGTTGGGGTGCTTCACTGGGCTGGAAAAAGTTTAGCTACATCAGAAAGCAGGTCTAATTAAGCAAGTTTATTCTATCTCTATATATAAAAGTCTAAGCGACCGTTCTGACTGGTCACTATGATGCACACTGACCACCAGGGAGCAGAAGCTCAATGCAGGAGCTTCCCCCGGTGGTCAGTGAACTCCCACAGGGGGAGCGCTGCTCAGCCAGAAGCCAAGCTCACAGCTGGCAAGCCAGCTGCAGTGGTGGGAGTCTCTCCCGACTCCATGGCAGTGCTACCAAGCAGGAGTGGGAGGCGGAACAGGCCATCATGAGCGCAAGCAGCACAGAGCTGGCTCAGGCTCCACCCTGGCTGCCTGCCGCTTGGCACCTGTGGGGACTGGGCCTAAACTGGCAGTCGGACATCCCCCAAGGGGTCCCAGATTGTGAGAGGGCGCATGCCAGGCTGAAGGCCTCCCTTCCCCATGCACGAATTCGTGCACCGGGCCTCTAGTATATATATAAAAGGTAAGTTGACTCGCGCATACGCAATACATATAAAACTCTCACTGGTGCCAATTGCACATGTGTGTTTTGATCTGTCATTGTTGATCGTGAATTTGGTTGACACTTCTATTATAGAGAAAGTGTGAATAATGATGTCAAAATATTTCTTCTAATTAATTTTCCTTTCAATGTACACGAATCTGTGCACTGGGACACTAGTATCACCATAATAGTTGTTGTAAAAATTAAACACTAAAGGTAAAGAACTTTGCATAGTGTCTGGCTTATAATAAGTACTTAATTATATCCATTGCTTCTGTTCTCAGTATCATTATTATTATTACCATTGTTGGATTCTTTGGCTACTTTTAATATTCTAGATTTCCAAAGAACTTCAGTGTGCATTTAACTGCTCCAGTCTGACTACTATAAAGATCAAGAGTACTGTTTGTTTTCCTCCTAAATTTCTATATGAACACAATATCAAATAGATAGCAATGGAACTAATCAGTTCTTCAAACTTTCTGAGTGGAAGCAAAGCAAATAAAAAATTTTACAGACATGTTTAGTTTAGTGGGATTTCCAGAAGGTGTCATAACTATTTTACACCCAGTCTGTGAGGTAGGTCAGGAAAACATCAGCATTTATCTAATAATAAAGTTTTCAGCCCACCCTCACAAAGTAAACTCTGCACTGAACTTGTGAGCTTTGTTTTTTGTCTAGGTGAGGTATCTGTTGCCTTTTTAAAGCCAGGAAATGTTCCTTTTATCTGTGTGAATCTAACAAGCTGTTAATTTTGAGGACAGACCTGTCTCTGCTATCAGACAGGTTGCTAATATTTTTATCTAATTTTTTGATCCTCAAATTTCTTAATGGGAAATAAGGATTATGGAACTTACCCATTATTATTATTATGAGATTATGTATGTTAAAGCCCTAACATACAATGGACATCTATTAAAGGTGACTGCCTTTTTTTAAATCTCTCATTGTTTCTTCCTGTGAAATTAGCATAATATAGGATGGACATTCAAGTAAATGTCAAGTTGAATTGAATCAAATAGCATAATATATTTTAACATACTAAGAATTTATAAAGTTGCTGCTAACTTTATTGGTATATAAATTTAGGATTTTTTTCTCTGGCTTGATAATTTATTTTATGTTTATTCTTGGTCAACTCTCATTTGAAAAGGAAACACAGTTAACTATAAGTAAGCTCATAAAACTGAAGTAATTATTTTCATCATCTCATAATATGATGTATTAAAATTAAGAAGTTGTGATTTTATAGTCTGGGCAACAGGGAGAGATTGATAATGTTAAAAAAAAACTAATCAAAATTTAGCATTTGAAACAAGGCAAAGAAAGTAGCTAAAGATGACTTTTGAATTTTTAAGGTTCAATTAAATAGAAGTAGACAAATCAGTAGGAATTCTAACTTGGAAGACTTTGATGACTGGTATAGGTGCATGGGAGTAAGAAAAGGTATACTGTTTAAATAAAAGGTCCACAAAAAATTGGACACTCCCAAACAAATATGTCAATCAGAGAGTCAAGGTTTAAGACAGTTTTGGGAATGAAAGCTGAAAACGCGGTGTTATGGTAGCCTTGTAAAGAGCTTAGCATAAAAAAAAAGGGGGAATATAGCTGGATAAATCTTGTTAGTTTGGGAAGAAATTTTCATGGAGATTATTTTCTGGGAGGAAGGGAATTTGGTAGATTTATTTTGGATGACAGGAGGTGCTTAAGTTACATATGAAAACTATCTGTTGTCTAAATTTTAAGAGTATATTTTCTTACATAAAAGAAAATCTTAAATGAGACAGATATGAAGTAAAAATATTTTTGTTTCACTGTATTTAGACTGTAATATGTATAATTCTGTTCTATATATAATGCATTGCTTAAAATGTTTTAACTTATAATGGGAATGTACAACCCAAAAGATATGTTTGCTGAAAATCTGGCTTCAAACATAGAGGATGTCAGTTCCTGCTTAATGAGTAAGTATTCTTTTACCTACTAAATCCCCCAAAATATCTCTTGAAACCTTTTCCTACATCCAGATTATACTAGCTACATTACAGTAAACTATACTCCTGTTTATATTTTGCTTTTGGCAATTATTTGTTCCTTTAAGAGTATCAGTAGCTAAAAAAATTAAGTGTGTGCGTTTGTGTGTGTGTGTGTGTGTGCGCGCGCGCGCGCACGCGCGCCTTCTACAAGGCCTTCAGAATTCTTATGAGAGAAGACACCATAAGAAGAGAAATTTGGATCCCATGAATCTCACTGTTAGATCTGCTGGAGGTGAAGGCTCCAACATTTTTCTATGTCATCCTCTTTTTCTACTTCCTGTAAATTTTAGAAAAGCTGAAACTCAGTTCAACATGCTGCCAAATGGTCAGTCTAGTTACTTGGAAGACACATGAGTCACATGAGTGAATACATTTGTACTTTCCCCCCTCTTTTTTAATGTCCATTTAAAAAAGCATTGTAGGGACTACCAGGAGACCTGTGAGTGGCATTACCATGTGTGTGACTTAGGTTTAGTCATCATTCTCTGAACCTTAATTTCTTTAACATTAAAATCATGTAGTGGACTGGATAAGCCCTTAATAACATCCCAAAGTGCTTGATGGTCTTTTGCCTTCAAGATACTCTATATAACTGATGAAGCGTGGTAGGTGAGGTATACTAGATTATATTCAACTCTCTCTACAGATGTGGGGCACATTGGGACAGGAAAGAGACTGTGATGAATTTCAGCATGACAGGCAGTACTGGGAATTCTGAAGTCACAAGTGCCATCAGCTATAAAAGAGGTTTTGGTGCTGGGCAACCATCTGTCATGGACAACTTCCCAATGGCTTGGCTAAGGAATCTTTCTAATCGCTAAGCTTGGTTGATTTGTCTATTTGTGAAAATCTCTTATACTGTATTTTTGCTAGAATTCACCAGTATGGAAGTGGCACAACATTTCACAGCCAGAATGGCGCAGGCCCCAACCAATCAGATCTGAGGTCTGGTCAAGCAGAATGGATACCAACTGGTGCCCTGTTCTGGTGCAGACCAGCTGAATAGATCAGTGGTGGGTAGCAGTTACCATTCTGGCTGGTTTACTATTTACTATTCTGCAAAGGCATAACTTCCAGCAGTATTACTTAATAAAAAAATTATTGCAGTATCGCTGATCACCAGAAACTACAACATGGGCCGAAATTACAGCAAAGGGCATTGGCTTTCATTTTCAAGTAGTCACATCTAGTGCTGCAGCATCGGGAAGAACAGCAAGAATAGCAAAAGCAAAACCTCTCTCACTCTCTGTGTTACACAATCCCCATGATTCATATTGTGTGTGTTTGTCGTTTTAATTTTTTTTCTTACAGCAAGAACAGAAAAAAGAAAAACAAAGATTTCAGGATTCCATAGAGGTAGAGAAGAAGAAAAGACCACCTGAAAAACAAAACAAATTGGTCACCTCCAGCATCCTAACCCTTCTATCCAGTATTCACACTAGTTGCCATCTACAGCCATCCAATTCTGCTGGTATCCATGATGGTGCAAAACAGAGAGCAACTCACTTTACAAGAATGTGTATAAGCCAGAGGTTCTGCAGAAGAATGGATGTAAAAACATGAAGGAATGTGAAGAAATCAAAAGCCTGCTTTTGGTACATTCTCTAGTTTGCCTTTAAGAAATACAAGGCAGAACGGGTTAAATGAGGGTGATACCTGTGTCCCTCCACTGCCAAATTGAGTAATAATATGATTTCATATAAAGGGAAAGTACAGTTTCCCATCCTCAATTATAGGGAGAAATTGTCTTAATTCAAACATTGAGATGATTAAAAAACTACTGCAAAGAACATTTGTAACTGTAACTTCCTAGGAAAACGCTTTACCTCATATATCACAAAAAACAAAGATCCGTGGCTGATGGAGTTAGCAGCCACTGTTTTCTACTGAGTGAGGAATCCATAATGGAAGAGGGCCAACATCTAGACAAGAACTCAATCCTATTTCACCATTCCTACTTGGTTGTCTGCAAAAACCACTGACAATCTAACTAGTAAGGCAAGTTGTATTTAAGTTTTCCTTGCCAGAAAATTATAAGGGTGGTGTTGATAAAACATGAAGAATAATGGTTTTCAAACAACAAAAGAAAAAAAATAAATTTTAGGATTCCTGGGTATGACTTGTCACCCTGTACAGGGTCTTAATTTTTTCAGTTGGGATACATTCATTAAAATCAGTCCGATGTAAAAACTATTAATTTGTACCCAGCAAAGCTTTGTAAGAACATTCTTGTAAAAATAAAGGCCCAACTCACTTTCATTACTAATCCTTAGGCCATGTGTATGGACAACAACTAAAAGATAATATAACCTAAAATATAATGTTAAAAACGAAAGCATGATGGAGTTCCCTAAGGCTGAGGTAGCTGTTTTTGGCATTTTTGCCACCACTCTCCTCCCCATGTCTGTTGCTGATGCTGCGAAAGCATCATGACGTTCTTCTCCCCAGCCTTGCCTGGAGGGAACTCTAAAATACTTCATAACATTTTCCATCAGCTAACAGTCATCTCCAAAAGGTACAGAGAGGAAACCAATTTTCATCCTCTAAGTGTTACAAAAGGCATTAGTCATCACGTAATTATAAGACACAGGTTTGGCTACAATCCTGTGTGCTGTGGCCAATAAAAGAATCTGCATCTGTTCTAAGATGACTAAAATATCTAAGACATAATGCAAGAAGAAGGATGTTTTATTTAAGTTTCAACTTCAGAAGAAAATGCACACAATATTAAAAGATAGCCTCTTATATTTGAGGAGCAGCCATTTAATATTTTAATAGCATTTAAATATCACTATCAGCCCGAGCCGGTTTTGCTCAGTGGATAGAGCATCAGCCAGTGGACTGAAAGGTCCCGGGTTCGATTCTAGGCAAGGGCACATGCCTGGGTTGCGGGCTTGGTCCCCAGTGCGGGGCATGCAGGAGGCAGCCAATTGATGAATCTTTCTCATCATTGATGTTTCTATATATCTCTCCTTCTCCCTTCCTGTCTGATATCAATAAAAACATATTTAAAAAATAAAAATAAATGCTGTCATTCTATGGAGAGTTGGACCTCAGTAGTATTATGCCCATTCTATCATTTAAAAAAATTCATTAACCTCACATGTTTTGGTTATTTTAGATATTAGTTACATTTCAAAACACAAAACCTTACAATACATTCTGGTAAATTACCATCTACTAAGAAGAGAAGAGAGCATGAAACTCAAACAAAAATGTATAATGCAATACAAATATCCAATCTAGAAACTCTAATAAAAGTTTCCCTTCATTGGGGGAAGGCTCTTGGCTATTACACAGAAAACCACCACATGTGGCTCCCTCAAAATGCAATATAGATCAGGCTCATAATCCTTCCTTCCACAAAAATGGCACAAGAATTGATTTCAATTATCATTAAATACTTATTTCCCTCTCCTGTCAAAAAAATGTTCCATATACATGAAATTGAAGGTTGGCAGCCTGAACTCATTTATGGAATTTTAAGGACTATTGATTTACCAGTGAATTTTTCTAGTTTTCTCTTTGTTACTGGAAGGATGCTTCAGAGTCAGAATTAGATGATAAGATGGGCTGGAATGCCAATAGGCTTTGTTAAGACTGATGGAGAGAAAAGCACCTCAAAACTTTGTCAAAATGAGTTTTATAAATTAGGTTAACATGATTGATTGTACTTGGTCAAAATTTCTTATGTAGCATTGAATTCATGTCTCTTCTTGCTTTGTTGTGCCCCATATAACTCTTTAATATCAGAGTGTTAATCATTGGAGAAAATATGAGGTAATTTAAAAATAAATTGGATCTATGTCTTTGGAAACTAGAAATTATTTTGTGCACCTCGGGGGTTTTTGTTATTGTTTTCTTTTTCCATGCTGCACCAACATATCTTACCTAATAATAGAGAAAGATGTAAATTGACCGTACCTTCACTATGCCCACAGCCAATCAGAGTGAGTATGCAAATTAACCCAACCAAGATGGCGGTTAATTTGCATACATACCTGGGTCCTGGGAAACTCCTTGGCACCCAGGTCATTCCCAGCCGACCATCAGGCGGAGGCTTTAGGCTTGGGAAGGGGCAAGCCTGCCATCGGAGGGGTAGGGGTCCCCTTCCCAAGCCTAAACCTGGGGCGGAGGCTTGAGGCGTGGGCAATCGGAGGGGCGGGGGTCCCCTTCCCAAGCCTAAACCTGGGGCAGAGGCTTTAGGCTTAGGGAGGTGCCGAGCCTGTGATTGGAGGTTCTGGGGGGGGGGGGACCCTTCCCAAGCCTAAAGCCTGGGGAGGAGGCTTTTGGCTTGGGAAGCAGCTGAGCTTGGGATAGGAGGGAAGGGGAAAATATCAATGGAAAGATATCCTCAGGTGAGGATAAAAAGAAAAATAAAGAAAGAAATGTCATATCCTATGAAAGACACATCTTGAAAATGCTTAAAGAAAGTTGTAATTTTTTCATGGTGAAGGGACTGGAGTTTGTGTTGATGAAAATACCTTGGCAGCAGCAGGGTGATGGGGCTGGCGCCTTCCCCTGATCAGCCCAGTTGCCTCAAGCAAAGGGAGGCCAGACTGCATCTTAGGTCTGCTCCCAATGGGGTGCGGGCTTAAGCCATCTGTAGGATATTCCCTGAGGGCTCCCAGTATGTGAGAGGGGGCAGGCTGGACTGAGGGATCCCTGCCCAGTGCACGAATTTTGTGCACCGGGCCCCTAGTAAACAATAAGAGAGCATTGAAGCATTGAAGCCGATATTTATATTGTCGGTTTATGTCAGGGTGTGACATTCTGATGGACACTTGCAGATGTTATGTGCCTTTATCTGCGCATTTAATTTTCCCATTCAACATTTGTTAAAAAGACAGCATCAACTCTTACTTATTAACGCTGCCAACATGGTTACAGCTAAGCACAGCAGTATAGACAGACTTTCAGTACTAGAAAGAAGCTAAGGTTACATAGTCAATATTTTCTTTAAACAATACCCAGCCCCCTCCTCCAGCCCTCCATATATACTTCCCTAAAAACGTTGGCATTGTTTTTTTCTAGGGGAGGGCATGGCAGATCCACAGTTTGTGGGTCCTGAAGATTATACAAGTATGAATTCTATTAGAAAAAGTTTACAAAACTATGAATACAAATTAAACATGAAAGTGAATATTTATTTTGAATGAGAAAGGCAATCACAACTAATTGCAAAATTTAAAAAGCTGAAATCTTATAAACCTTACAAAATCCTGAAAGTGATATAGCCTTTTTATTAACTAACTACTTGATATACCGCTATACTATTTTTCCACATTTTGGAACAATTATTTTTGATCACCTTCTAAAATTACAATATTTTCTGAAGTTAGGACAGAAAATTCAAGTTGTTTTTTTTTTTCCTCTCTAGCATGGCTGATAGAAAAGTTTGGTATTTTTTTATAAAGTTTTGAAAAGTTTCAGTTTCACAAGTTATTAATTGGTATGTTATAGACTATTAGGATTATTGTCAAAATCAGGTAAAATTCTATCAAGTTTTTTTATAGCTGAGCTGAATGATATGGAAGAGGTTTACACAGAACAAATCTGGCCCAATACAGTTCAAAACTTGTTTCTCCATCACTAAACACAACTTTCTGCACCAGTGCTGCCGTAAACCATCAAATAGTCTGACCTTGGTCCATGAACACGTGTATCCATGAATACTAGCAACTGTATCCCTAGAATCATTTCTATAGCAGAGTGTTAGGAACATGTAATTTATACAAATAAAAATATTCCACTAAATGCAAACTAAATGAATCTCCCACACAAACTTCACAAATATCAAAATCTCACAAATAGCCTTGTCCACTCTAACCCCACCTGACCTGAGGGGAAGTGTGACTGGTGGGGAAATGATCTCAATTGAAGGCAGGTAGAATACCTTACTTGTGCAACTAGAGACATGATCCTCTGAGCACACTCATGAGGCCCCTCTCAGAGTCTTGGAAAGGAGATTCTTTTGCTTCAAGGTCAATCCTTTACTGCCCAACCCTTCCCACCCCAGCCCTCCCTTCTGTCTCCCCACTCTCATATACGAACACATTTGAATGAGCTTTGATTGATTTTTATTCACCCCCACATCCACTTGTCATTAGACCCTTCTGTTTCCATCTTCAGTATTATCCTTCACCTTGATATTTTCAATCCATTCCTATGCTCAGAGCCAAGGCCACATCTCAGTGAGCCTCATTCTTGTTCATCCCCTAAATCTTTTACCCCTTTTTCACTCTATTCTCCAGTTCACCCTAAGCAATTGAGAATTATAAATTTCCCTAAAACCTTAGTTTATCCTCCGCTCAAAAACCCTTTTATTACAATAAGAGAAGTTATAATGTCAGAATTTGAGGTATCCTGTAACTATAATATTACTTCTACTGCTATCTTAAATGAACTCTGTCTCCCAAATAGCCCTCTCAGATTTAGATTTGCTTTGAATGGACCCTTTTCTACCCTTTTTTTTTTTTTTTTTTTTTGCATGGAACTTCCTGCCTCTTCTGTCTACTTCTCAGAGTTATACTCATTCATCTTAGTTTTCTATTATTCTTTTCCTTACCCTCTTAGAGGTTTTTAAAAACACCCATAGCCATAGTGATAATTCCCTTTAGAAGCAGATATACAATGTGTGGCAAAAGTAGGCTTACAGTTGTATGTAAAACAGTTTATTCTTGTATTATTATTTATTAATGATTGTATTATTTTCCATACCAACAACTGTAAACCTGCTTTTACCCAACCCTGTAGTCTCTCTTTGGCATTAATATATGCTATGTTGTGCTTTCATTATTTACTATTTTTATAAAATATATATATATATATATATATATATATATATATATATATATATATATATATATATTCACTATATATATGTAACATCTTTCTAACAAAATCATCAGTAGGTTCAATTCAATGGCTATTACCAAGCACTTAGAACTACAAAGATGACATACATTTAAGAAACACTTTCTGCGTTTAGGATGTTTAATCTTGTAAGTGGGAGGAGATAACAAAAATTACTTCTAATAGAGGGTAGAGTAAGATAAGAGCCCTACACAGCAATTACATATTGTATGTTAAAAGTTAGACTAACCTTAGTCTCTCCCACTAGGTGGCATGCTTTCGAGAGTAGAGACAAAGTCTATTTGGACACAGTTTTCATATTTCCAGTGCTTAGTTTCTGCAGGAATTGAGCTGTCCATAGTGGGAGGTGTTCTTGTCGGGGCTGGGATATGTCCTACATATCACTAAGGGGATCCAAACACTGACCAGTGGTCTGGATGCAAGGTATGGAGGACACATGACCTGTGGTAGTATATGCATGTCAGCATGACAAAGAATATGTAGAATAATGTGACAGGCACAGAAGCTTTGGAAACAGAAAACTGGATGCCATCCTCAATCCCAAGGCTCAGTTTCCCATCTACTAGATTGTCCATGCTATCATGAAACCAAGTGAATTAATATTCAGTGACCAAAACCTAGTAAGTATTCAAAAGATTAAGTTTTAGTTGACTCCCATTGAACATGTTATCCATTGTAGAGCTAATCAGCTTCATATTTTGTTGTGTGGGTGTGTTTTTTTAAAACGTACTTTTCAATTCCCTAAATCTACTTCAATCATGGTGACGGACTTGTAAAATGTAAAGGAACTCTTCTTAGCAGAAGGTCAATGAAAAGAAGCTTTAAAATACTTTAAGTCTGGATTAGGATGTGTATCAAACTAAAATCCCCATTTTTTTAAAGATTGAAGCTAACACTAATGATGGTTATAAACAGCAATCTCACTTACAGTAAGCTGTTTCTTGTCAGGCAAGTTGCAAGGAGTGGATTTGATCACCCATATACATTCTATGTGATCAGAAGCTTAAGGTTCAGACTCAGCAGGGGAGAAGGAAAAGTAAGAAGAGTGAAATGGCTTGTGGTGTCATCTGTAATAAAGGGAAACCTTTTCTAAGAAATTTTATTTGAAAGTTAAGAACTCCTAGAGATTTTCACCACCAACTCAGCATGGTACTATTATTTTGTTACCAAGACACTTTAACTTTGTTTTTCCTACCCTTACAGAGAAATCAATAGTTTAAAATTAGAGCAGAGTAGAGGCTCTTGAGTGTTAATCAGGGCTTGGTACTGAGACTTCTGAGGTTGTTGTAAGCAGCTTATCAGCCATGCATTAAACTTTGTATGTACTCATTGACTAGTTTATAGAAAAAGAATTAAAATACAACATATGACAGGCTTTAAAAATATAGCAAAAAAGAGTTTTTACAAAACAGTTATCTACTTTTTCCTGTTATCAACAGTACATTATCATAGATTTATTTTGGGATATCTGCCAAATTCATAATATTTTCTCCTCTGGAAAATAGTGTCCCCCCATGGTACCCTTGGGGTTAGGTCCCCAATAACCATGCTTATATTTTGTGAACTTCACCCCATTCCTCCCCTCTTCACTGGTGGCTGATGACTGGTAGATTCCAGGCATAATTTTCAGAAACTCTCGCCCTATTGTCACAGCTGATTCACTAGTGTGAGACACCTGACAAAAGGATTCCTCCAACTGGGGATCTAGATTAGACTGAGAGACCGCCAGCCAGTCAGCATCTGTCGGTGACGAGAACTAAATATAAGCTTTACGAAAGCAGATATTTGGTCTTTGTTCACAACTACATCTCCAGGACCTTCAGAACAGTGCCTGAAATAAGATACAGGCTTAGAAATGATTGAGTGAATGAAGGCAAGGGATTAGATACTTTAAAATCTAAGTTAAAAATCAGATTACATGACTTTACATAATTTCTTTGACTTTAAGAAACACCCTCCTCCTAGATTTCTCCTTTCAGAATATAACCTTTTCCATCCACATTTCTACAAACTCTTGATGTTTTTTTTTAATTTCTTTATTGATTAAGGTGTTACATATGTGTCCTTATTTCCCCATTACCCACCCTATCCCCCTCCACTCATGCCCTCACCCCCCTGTTGTCTGTGTCCATTGGTTAGGCTTATATGCATGCATATAAGTACTTTGGCTGATCTCTCCCCCTTACCCCCAACCTCCCCTACCTTCCCTCTGAGGTTTGATGGTCTGATCGATGTTTCTCTGTCTCTGGATCTGTTTTTGTTCATCAGTTTATGTTGTTCATTATATCCCATAAATGAGTGAGATCATGTGTCTGTAGCTTACTCTTATTTGCTTTGTATTCCAATGATTTCTTCACTGTAAACTGGAATGCATGTGAAAGGCTACAATGTTTTGCCAATCTTGTTCTCTTTCATGGTGCCCCGTGTATGCCCTGTAGATTATCTGATTAATAACACTATTGACCTCTATGACCTGAACAGCTTTTCTCTCTTTTAATTTTTGAAATAAAGACATAACTGTTGAAGCCTTTATTTAGAAGGGAAAAATACCGTGGTGGCAATGTACATAAAGATGGTAGAGTGGAAAAGATTCTTCAGAGATTAAAAATGATCCCGTCATTCCCGTTGTGGATTTTAATTCATTCATTTAGCAAGTACTCATTTCCTACATCCTATGTCTCAGGGAAAAGAGGGCAGAACCAAAAGTCAGCTCTGTTTTTCCTGGCCTGAGGGCCTATTTTAGGGTAGAATATGCTTTTTTGCTTCTGATTTTGAAATTTCCAGGTTGTCTAAAATTTTAAACGTTGAGACCTGATGTTATATAAATGATACTTTAGATCAGGGGTGGGGAACATCCAGCCTTGGGTCTGCATAAAGCCTGAGAAATCGTATGGTCTGGCCCTGCCGAGGCATTAGGGGTGAGTTAATTTAATGTTTGATCAAATATAGCAGGCTAATTTTTTCATTCTTTTTCGTTAATCCTCATCCAAGAATATTTTTCCATTGATTTTTAGAGAGAGTGGAAGGAGGGGAAGAGACAGAGAGAGAGAATGATCAATCTGAGCGAGATACATCAATTGGTTGCCTTCTACAAACCCTGACCAGGGCTGGGATCGAACCTGCAACCAAGGTACCAGTTCTTGACCAGAATCAAACCCAGGACCCTTCAGTCCACAGTCTGACGCTCTATCCACTGAGGCAAACTGGCGAGGGCATAACACGCTAATTTTTATGCTGATAATTTTGTATGGCCCGAGAATGATGTTATAAATATCCAAATGGCTCTTGGCAGAAAAAAGGTTCCCCACCTCTGCTTTAGATGAACACATTTCCCTTTTTCCAGTAGAAATGGATTTATAACAATAATTTTTCATCACTCTTGCAGGTATTAGTCAATGTTTCTTATTTAAGCAGTAACATTATTCCTAATAATTAATACACTCTAAGCACTAATATACTCTTATTGATACCTATCAACCATGTTCACTTGAATGTAGGATTAAGTTTTACTTGGTTATTAACCAGTCCATAGAAAATATGTTTTGAGTACCCAGCATGTGACAGTAAGTATCCTTGATGAGTTTATATTTAATAAGTAATCATTTACAGGGGACATTTAAGAGGACAGCATGTCTATGGGTGGTTGAATGAAACAAACACCTAGATTAGGAAATGAGAACACTGAAGAGGTTGATGGCAAAATTAATCTGTTTCACAGAATTATGATCTGGCTTGCATCAATTCAATTTAACATTTACAATGGACTTATTCTGATCACACGAGTGAATAGGAAACTTTTAAAATTTTCACTATCAGGTAGGGGGAGTGGATACAAGAACTAGAATACAATGTGACCTGTGGAATACTAGAAAACTAGATGAAAGGTCAAAGGGTGTATCAAGGATACAGTGGATGGGAAGGGAGGGAGATGTTTATAGATGCCGTGTTTCTTTTGTTCATTGTACATTTTTTTAAAATTCTTCATATCTGCCAATCCCATATCTTTCATATAGTGAAAGAGAAAGCAAGGTTATTTATATGAAAGACCAGTTGCATGGTTATACATTATTACCAACGTTTATAATATAACCATATTATACTTGTCAAATACTTCTGAGTGTTTTATGCTGACCTTTATCATATCCCAGGAGAAGCATCTGAATATATGACGATTCACATTATGTTCACAATTATTTCCATTTGGAAATTGATGGAGTCTTATAAAGATAAGAAAACCTCAGGATAGTTTCATTCTTAAAATGTAAGCTATTTAACTGGTACTAACAACAATCGAGGCACCTTGTAAAATGAAAGCTTTTCTCAAAATGCTGCTGTTTACTAGTACGTGCACTGTTGAAATTCTGTTGCAGATGACATTCCCTTTCTGCAACAAACATCATCTGCTAGATTCATAGCATATAAGTCTTTGAGGCTTAGCTTGTTACTCAATTAACTAAAATCTTCCTAACAACCGCCTTGTCGAGGGTACTTACATATTCTTCATAAGCCTCGTGGGCTGGAGGAGGGGGTGCCCTGTATCCTGGCACCGTTGGGGTCCCCCGAGCTCGTGGGGTAGAGACACCTCTTGCTACAGGGGGCACTGGGAGAGCGCCCCGGGTCACAGTGGTCCCTCGAGGAGTGAGAACACCTCGTCCAGGTGGTAAGGGAGGCGGAATGGCACCCCCACGACTCCTAGGAAAAACAGGACATGTTCAGATGGGAAACACATGAGGAGAGAAAGGGACAAAGGGACTAAAACAGATAAAGTGCTCCTTTTATAGCCTCCACACCATGGGAAGAAACCACATTTATTACCACAGGGGTGTGTGTGTGTGTGTGTGTGTGTGTGTGTGTGTGTGTGTGTGTATGTGTGTTTAATTGATTCTTCAGAATGTAACGTACTTTGATCTCCACAGTAAATACTGGTAAATAAATTTTGTAAATACTGGTTATGACTTAGCTATGAAAACCATGTAAAATACTTTGATATTTTCTTTTATAAAACTAAATAAACAAACAAACAAAACCAACCCATTCTCATTTTTGTTCCACACTTACCAAGAAGACCCAAATGAGAGCATTGTCTAATCTATGACTCACTGGACCATGTAGGAAACTGAGCTAAATGTCAATGTCCCCTCCATGCTGGAGTTTATTGACAGTGATGTGCAATGTTGTCATTTACCAAAAAAAATAAAATAAAATAAAATATCTGTCTGCACTTTAATACTTAATAAAAGGTGAAACTCTAACCATGGTGATATCATTCTGTTTATTATAGGAGCTCAAGCTCGAGGTCACTTGAAATCACAGCTCATTGTCACTGATTTATTGTCATGCATGTAATCCCCTGAACTGGTAGAGTCCCTGATACAATTTATTTTCCTCTGGTAACTATGGTGCTAGTGAAATACATTAGGACTCTGCAATAAAAAATAAATAAATAGACTGAATACTCTGTACTACAGTGCTTGACACAAAAGTAACTTGTACTAAAAGCCCTAGATCAAATGGATGCAGCCAATTTTTATGGTATTCCGAGGCCTTTGGAAAGGTGGAGTGCTTGTCTGAAGTCTTTGGGCAGAAGCATGGTTATTTCACTTTTTATTATGTCTGAAAGGCTGGCCTGCAGAAAGCACTGCTTTCAGCAGGAACACTAAAGCTTGGGGAAAAATAATGATCATTGGGATGTCAACAATCACACGGTTTGGCTGCACCCACAGATGGGGAATGTAGGTTATGCTTTCTGCTATGAATAGCAGTCAGCTGGCTCTTTCTTGCTTGCAGAAAATGAGCTCTCACCAGTGAACAGTAAGAATGCTGGTAAAGCTTTTAAAAGTTTTAAATAGATTACAGAGTTGAGGAATAGAGGAATTATCAGAGAACTTATTGTGAGTCTAATGTATAGAAAATGCACTCCTAGACCGGGGGAAGCTGAAATATAAAAGACCCAGAAGGCCAGGTGCCTGCTTCAAGCACAACAGAGCCGAGGAAGCAATGTTCTACATTATCATGATAATGTAATACCATATTCTATATTATCATGGTAATATAAAACACATCTATAAAAAGCATGTAAAGACCAATATTACCTTTACTGGACTGAGCATCTATCTGTTTGTTTCCTCATAAACAGGGTGAGCATATTTCAAGGTTTGCTGAGTATCGTTCTGATTTACAGCTGTTGTGTTAGCTTGCTGTTCAGTTTAGCATTTTAATACTCTTAAAAGTGTCCATGTGGGGCTAGTAAATTATATGTCACCTACTTTAAACTACATTCACAAGCCCAGGGTATATCACTGAATAATCACAGGTAAGTATTATAGCTCACTGGGCCTGAGGTGGATTTTTTTTTTTTTCTGGTGAGTCAAACCCGATTCTGAATCTGTAACAATTATTCTTGTTTTAAAATGTTATGATCCTTTCCCTAGCTGGTTTGGCTCAGGGGATAAAGCATTGGCCTGTGGACTGAAGGGTCCCAGGTTTGATTCCAGTCAAGAATATGTGCCCTGGTTGCCAGCTCGAACCCAAGTAGGGGGTGTGCAGGAGGCAGCAGTTCTCTCTCATCATTGATGTTTCTATCTCTCTCTCCCCTCTCCTTTTCCTCTCTGAAATCAATAAAAATATATTTTTAAAATTTTTATGATCCTTGCATCAAATCTAATTTCTTATCACATTCCTTCATCAAATGTCTCCAAGACACAGCCCTAGCAAACCTGTCTCCAGAATCTGTCCTTCCCCTGGGGTATTAACCCCATATCTCTCTTCTCCAATTCAACTCAAGATTCAAATCACCTATTTTAGGATATGATCCTTGGCTGCACCCACACTATAGTATTCTTTCCTTCATTTTATTGACTTCTTGAAATTTCCTTGAAATTAATTCTTCAAATCCCCATTCTTTAATTAAAAAAAAAGGGTGAAGGGATTAAGAAGTACAAATTGGCAGTTACAAAATAATCATGTGGATGTAAGGTACAGCTTTGCTAATATAGTCAATAATCCTATCTAATAAAGAGGTAATATGCAAATTGACCATCACTCCAACACAGAAGATGGCCAGCCCCGTGTGGACACAAGATAGCCGCCACAAGATGGCCGGCAGAGGAGGGCAGTTGTGGGTGATCAGGCCTGCAGGGAAGGGCAGTTGGGAAGGACCCGGCCTGAAAAGGAGGCAGTTGGGAGTGATCAGGCCTGCAGGGGAGGGCAGTTAAGGGTGACTGGGCCAGCAGGGGAGGGCAGTTGGGGGTGACTAGGCCAGCAGGAGAGGGCAGTTAGGGGCGACCAGGATGCCAAGGGAGGACAGTTAGGGGTGACCAGGCCTGCAGGGGAGGGCAGTTAGAGGCAATTGGGCCAGCAGGGGAGCAATTAAGCATCGATCAGGCTGGCAGGGGAGTGGTTAGGGGGTGATCAGGCTGAAAGGCAGAAGCGGTTAGGGGCAATTAGGCAATCAGGAAGGCAGGCAGGCAGGTAGGTGAGCGGTTGGGAGCCAGCAGTCCTGGATTGTGAGAGGGATGTCCCAGATTGGAGAGGGTGCACGCTGGGCTGAGGGACACCCCCACCCCGCCCAGTGCATGAATTTCGTGCATCAGGCCTCTAGTAATTCATAACTATGTATGGTTCCAGATGAGTACTGGAAATATCAGCGGGGGGAACATTTTGTAAAGTATGATTGTCGAACCACTATGCTGTACACCTGAAACTAATACAAAATAACATTAAATGTAAACTGTAATTGAAAAATAAAATTTAAAAATGCATCTAAGTATTGTTTTTGCCACTCTGTTGGAAATACTCTTGACTGACATCACAAATAGCCTACTGATTTCAAAATCCACTCAATTTGTTTACAATCCCCTTCCCATTTCACCTCCCCTATTATACTTATCACTGAAGACTTCTATCTGGAAAATGCCTTCTTTGGACTTTAATACCCTGTTTTTCTCCACATTTCCTCCCTCCTCTTTCTTACTCTTTAACCTCCATCACTGGCTCCTCTATTCCTGAACGCCCCTTGGATTATGGGAATATTTTCTGTCCTCTATCCTTTTTATTTTATTTTTCTCATGGTGCACCCTGCAGTCCCTAACTCTAATGATGGCTATTATCTGCTTCCTTCTTAACACTTGCCATGTCCCAGATTATGGGTTTTACATCAGAAGGTTCTTAACTTGTCTGCACATTAAAGTTACCTGATAACCTTTGAAAATTTCCTAATTCTGGGCCATACCTCTGGCCAATTAAACCACAATATCTAGAAGCAGGAGCCCTCACTGATTCCAATGTGCAGACACTTTGAGAACCCCTGCCTATACGCACCATCTAATTTTAAAATCTTCACAAGCTTTTTATGTAGCCATTTCTACTGGTAAGCTGTTCTAACGGTTCGGAACCAAGGCACGGAAAGTACAAGTCACCTGCCAAAGGTCATGCTAGCACATCCAAAGAGTTAGATTTAATTATAGGAATAATTATTGCCTTCATTTAACTTGGTTGTCACACCTAATCTTAGTTGATGATACAATAGTCTCTAACCGGTTTAGACATCACAAAGGTATGTTTGTCTTGGGCCCTCTCTCTTCTCCAATACCTAATTAGGCACTAATTCCCACAAATTCTAATCTCTAATCTAGTCCTACATATCTACCCTCCAAGTGGTGTTCATTTCTCTTTTGGATAATGGACTTGTCTTCTACCTGGCTTTCCTGCCATGAGTCAGTGTCTTTTCTCTATCACCCACAGTGATGACTGAGTAGTCTTTTTTAGAAACAAATATGATTACTCCCCTCTTTAATAAACTCCATTAGTTCTCTGTATTGATTCTCATTATAGGAAACAAAAGCCTTCAAAATATGCCCCTAAGGTTTCATTTTCTACTGTTTGCTCTCACTCAGCATATAGTGGTGAAGGGTGTTAGAGATGTCATATATCTTAAGTCTTTAGTTATATGATAGAAATTATTATAATATATATGTGTTTTCTAGTATGTATGTATTATCAAGAGAATTAGTTTTCATAGTTATGTTTAGTAAAACATAAATTTCTTTATGTATATACTATCAGAGAATTTGTTTTCTAGTATGTATGTATTATCAGAAAATTAGTTTTCATAGATATGTTTATTGAAACAAATTTTTTAATTAAATAAATTTTCAACAAATTATTATAGAAGTTTAAAATATTCTAGGTAAAATTCTTTTTGAATATGTGTAAATGTTATAATTAACTTAATAAAGACAATTTCGTTAACATGTAAAAATTAACATTAACTTCTGTTTTGAAGGGTTTTCTGATCAATGTAATTTTCTGTTTGAGAAGGTTTTTCCTTATTCCTTATTTGTAGATACATTTTATCATGTGGTTTGAAATAGAAGACAACAGAGCTCTGCTCCATTTACTTTCATTAATGTTAATACATTAAAGATATCAATAAAGCATTGAAAGTGAGGTTTAATTTTCAACAGTAATTGTCTTTTCTTTTTTGCAGTATTAGATCTGTAAGACATATGGGATATTAAAAACCAAAAGCTTTCAGTCAAAATTTTCCTTTAAAATAATTAAAAATCTAGACCATAATACAGTATTCTTTATTAAGTCATTAAGGAGATTAAAATTTTAGTACAACATTTTACTGAAATAAAAATCTCATATAGTTCACTCAAATATGGCAAATGTGATATTACATTAAGCAACATTAATAACAAAATAAAATCTATTAATGCAATGATTTTATAATCTCAAAAGCAGGTCAATGCATTATTTTTTAAAATGGTCTCAAGGAATATAAAATGGGAACAGAAATCTCTGTAGACATAAACTGTCATTTTTGAATTATAAGAGCAACAAGTTCATGATTTAAAACATATGATTTAATCATTTTAAGGTATCTGCTATGTCATTTCACAACCCAACATAATGAGGTTAGCACCATAAATTGTTTTAATAAGAGGCTAATTCCATAAAAAGTATGTCCATAAAAAAGTTATGTCACATTTTTAGCAATAAACAAATGTTTCTGGATAGCATTAAGAATTCTGTTTTTATTTCTTAAAGATAAAAGTGTAAAAATAAGCTCTAGAACATTTTCAGAAGTGTTGCCTTTAGTCAAATGTAATTTTAAGAATTGCCACATTTTACCTTTATATACTTATTGCCTTCATGTTTTATTTGGAAATTTATCATTCTTAACTCTTTTTTTTTCTGGTAAGTAAGAAACTGTTTGAGGCATTTATGATTTAAATATTAAAATAGTGGTCTTTTGACAGTACTGGTTGAAAATATTTGGAGCATAATTAACAAATAAATTGAAACAACAAAGTATCCTAGACTCTCTTAAGATGATTTCTATGCAATACAAGAAATAATATTCTAGATCTATGTCTTTCGGAGATTTGAAGGCCAACTATAACAGGGTGAGAGAATGACGGAGTTACAATGTCTGCGTATGAAGGCTATGAGTATTTTTTACTTCACTTCTTTGCAAACTAATGCTTTCAGTTGAAAGCTTGACAATTTCAGAATCCTACAAAACAAATCCTCTCTGATGGCCAAAGACATTGCACAGTCAAGTGTAACTAAACTTTAAATACTCTTACCATCTGCCAAGCAAGAAGTATGCTTCTGGCTTTCTCTAACGGTTATATATATGTACATACATGTATGTACATATATATACATATATGTAATCTATGTATATATAATCTATCATCTATCTATCTATTTATCTAATATCAACTATCTCGATACATAGCTGGCAAGTTAATTCAAGGGTTACTTAAGGCACAGACAACATTTGTAACTTTCTCTTTACACAAGGTCATCCTGATTCAAAAGCATTTAGTGTGTCATCTGCATGTCTTAATCCTAGGGACAGAACCAAAAAGTAGAAAGACTCAGGTTTGCTCCTCTTATTTGCTTAGGGTAATTGTTTAGAGCTCAAACTGTGATTCCTGGAGTCAAACTAACTGTTTGACCCGGGGAAAAAGTCCGATATCTTTCTGTATCTCAATTTACCACCTGTATATAATATTTCATCTTGGTATGGAGATTTGATGAGTTAATTTTTGAAAGTTCTTATGTACTTTATAAGCATTCATTGTTGTTGTTTTTGTAGAGGTGGGGGTTATTGTTGCTGAGGTTGGTGTTGCCTATTCCTTGCTGTGATCATGCCACAGAGCAAGCCAGCAAATCTTGCCAGCCTCATTGGCTACTAATTTACTTAAAGTAAAAACCAATGTACCTTGAAGGCGTTGTGGGGGCTATTCTGATCCCTCTGCCTCTAATACCTCTGCCACGACCAGAGTCTTCCGAGCCATTTAAGTAGGATAATTCACGTAGTTGTTCCTGACGAATTTCATCATTATAGTCCTAGAAAGAAAAGAACATGATCTGGTGAGTTAAAAGAGGGTCTGGGGTCCTTGGAGACTAACAAACACAGTAAAAAAGGAAATTTTTCATTTACTTTCTGGACCTTGTATACAAATATAAAATGATATAAAAGTGTATACTTTAAATTCTTATTTGTACATAGAGAAATTGAAGTTGCTTTATTTATCAAGGAAGTAAGTACTCAGCAGGAAATCAGATGACTTTTGCTGGGATATTAATTGATGTGTTAGCCAGAAAAGGGAAGATAATGATTTGGAGTAAAATCTTGGCATGTACCAAGGTGATGATTGCTAACAATAGAATAAATGAAAAACAACTTATGACTGCATGATACTCATATAACTCCTGATGCATAAACCATAAAGGGGCAATCTCATGGCCCACAGTAGATACTGAGTAGATATTTTATTATGTTAAAATAATAAAAAAAGTGCAAATAATAGGGACAGTGTCAGACAACTGGGAAGCTGTCAAATCAAACCAAACAAATTGATAGGCAATGTTTAAAAATAAGACATTTTCTGTGTTCTAGCATTAGACTGACAGAGAGTTATAGCGATAGCAGAAGGCAAATTTCACAGTAAAAACCAAAGATTTACTCGAAGTCAAAGGAACTATCCATCTTTCTTCAACGTGGAAATGTATCAGTCACTTCAATATGACCAAAGAGTGTATCTGAGTCACTGAAGATGAATGCTATCTTCAAAAAAACCCACAAGTGTCAGTCTCACCTGTTTCTTCTTTTACTAATAAACACATGCACCTGATTAAACACTACAAAGCTGAGTAATTGGTTCTGTCCAAAACATCCACTGAGATATTTGATTCATATCAAAATGTTCTTGAAAGTTGGTCCTGTCCAAAACATCCATGAGTTTATTTGATCCATACCCGATGGTCCTTGATATTTGGTGTCAAAAATATCCATGCTTATAAAATGTCTCTGAGTTAAAATAGACCATAATGTTTATTTACGTTTTTGGTTTACAGAATTAATATATAAAATATCATTCTTTTATTGGCCCAATCATTGTGCTGTGGCTGTATTGCCCCAAATTACCCTTCTTGCCTAGGTGTCCCAGCTGGTAATGGCTCATGGGGTTAGGTACATGGGTTAAGGTTCTAATCTTGAAGAAGAACAACATTTATATTAAGCATGATTTCTGAGAAAGAATCTTGCAGTTAGAGAAATGCTCAGAGGACAAAAAGCTGAGGAGGAGATCTCCTGATTCATGATCTGTTAATATGTCAGCACATATCAATAATCTTTTGGGCGTGGACCAAATGTGTCTATGGATGTTTTGGACAAGACCAAATTTCCTGCAAGGGATTTTGCCAAATAGTCAATCTGATTAAATTATTTTTTCAGTGTAAATATATATTTAAGTGAAATATCTAGTAGATTTTCTAGTGCTGAGAAGATGTTTAGGAGATGAGACTAGAGATATTTGTAAAGGCCAAGCTAACAAATGTTGTTTGAGACTTAGTTGTGGGACCAAAAATCAAGTCTATTATCTCATTATAGTTTAAAAATAAAAAATAAAACAAATGGAACTACATCAAACTAAAAAGTTTTTACACATTAGCCCTGGTCTGGTAGCTTGATTGGTTAGATCATAGAACCAGTATGCTAAGGTTGTGGGTTCAATCCCTGGACAGGGCATATATAAGAATCAACCAACGGATTCATGAATGGAACAACAAACCTCTCTCTCTCTCTCTCTCTCTCTCTCTCTCTCTCTCTCTCTCTCTCTCTCTCTCTCTCCCCCCCCCCCCCTAATGAAAAAGTTTTTTCACAGCAAAGGTAACTGTCAACAAAGCAAAAAGACAACCTACTGAATGGCAAAAGATATTCTCCAGTGATACATTTAGTAAGGGGTTAATATCCAAAATTTATAAAGAACTCACACACACCAAAAACAAACAAAAAATTCAATTGAAAAATGGGTAGAGGACCTGAATAGACACTTCTCCAAAAAGGACATACAGATGGCGAATAGACATATGAAAAGATGTTCAATATCACTAATAATCAGAGAAGTATAAATTAAAACCACAATCTGTATCACATTACAATAGTCAGAATAGCTATAATCAATAAATCTGCAAAACAACAAATGTTGGCAAGGATGTGGAGAAAAGGGAACCCTTGTTCACTATTGATGGGAATGCAGATTGGTACAGCCACAATGGAAAACAGTATGAAGGATCCTCAAAAAATTAAAAATGAAACTGCCTATGACCCAATGATTCCATTTCTGGGTTGATATCTGAAAAATCCCAAAACACTAATTCAAAACACTATATGCATCCCTATGATCATTGCAGCATTACTTACAACAGCCAAGCTATGGAAGCAACATAAGTGCCCATCAATAGACGAGTGGATAAAAATGTGGCGCTGCATATATACAATGAATAGTACTTAGCCATAAAAAATAATGAAATTGTATCATTTGCGACAGCATGGATGGACCTAGAGGGTATTATGCTAAATTAACTAAGTCAGACAGGGAAAGACAAATACCATATGATCTCATTTATATATGGAATCTAAGGAACAAAATAAATAAACAAAATTGAAACAGACTCATATACTCAGAGAACAGACTGATGGTTGCCAGAGGGAAGGGTTGGGGGGACTTAGTGAAAAAGTAGAAGGGATTAAGAAGTTCAAATTGGTAGTTGCAAAATGGTTACCAGCATGTAAAGCTCAGCATAGGGAATATAGTCAATAATATTGTATTAACTAAGAATGGTGCCAGGTGGGTACCAGAAATATTGGAGGGACCACTTTGTGAAGCATATCATTGTCTAAACACTATGCTGTACACTTGAAGCTAATGCAAAATAATATTGACTGTACAATGTAACTCAAATAAAATTGAAAAAAATTATGCCAGTTTAGCTCTACTTATATATGTTAAACTAACATGAAATAAAAACTGTGTGCATTCACCTATACACCTCTATCTAGAAAATGGCAGGTTTGCTTTCAGCCTTATAAGAATTTCTAAAGCATGGGTTTACCTACAAAATCTGTCTTGATTACAAGCAAAAGTACTAGTCCATCCAAAGGCATTTATTTCCTTCTTTTTAACATGTTTCATTTATGTTTATCCTCTTTAGTACCTGGTTATAATAATAATGGGCTCAACACAGTTGGCTGACAGAAGAGCTATACAGTAGAAAATTACAGTTTCTAGCCAGTCATGAATTATTAAATTTCTACCTCTGAATTTTCTCATTCAAGCAACAACCAAACTGAAGAATAAACATACTTATTATTTTATTAGGATCAGGGAATATGATGAATTGCTATTTCTGAATGAACTGACAAGCCACCATAAAAATGAAAAATCCCATAATTTTCCATGTATATTCCTAATAAGAGGGGATCTTTACAGCTTCTTATCTGAGGAAGACCAATGGACTCTCAGGGTCCTTGTGAATTGTTAAAAATGGATGCATTTTCATTGTTCACTGAAGGTTGAGATAAAAATAAACAAATTGCAGATTAATTTAACATATGTAAAATATATTTTAGAGCATATATATTTGATGCCAGAATCAAAAAATATAAGAAGGTTGGTGGAGTCCTATTCACTATATAATCATAAAGAATTTCCCTATAATGTCATTGCACCAGGAAAGTCTAGGAGTTTCCACCTCTCTTTTTCCTTTGGGTCAGATATCATAGTGTGAGGTCTTTCCAGCCTTCCTTGGCGTCCTTATTTATTTATTTATTTATTTTCAGATAATGCTCCTTAATAAAATGCGTACATGTTTAATCCAAAGTTGCCACCTGCCTCTTGGAGCACCTAAACTGACATACAGAGTGTTGACACATCAAGTTCCTAAGGTAACTAAACTGAGAGCTTCGGTAAATCTGTTAACGTTAATGCTGGTGGAGACAATTACATCAACAAACTCTGATAAAATTGAAGTACTTGCCATTTTTTTTATTTAAAAATCATTATATACAGATTAAATTAAAAAGATTTCTGATTACCAAAAAGGGTATAGTAAATGTTTTCAATAAAATAAATTGCATTTTTTACCTTTTCACTTAAGAAAATATGAAAGATTCACAGAGTGAAACTTTGGAAAATACAAAGCATATTTTGGGCTGGAGAGTGGAACAACATGTTTGGCACAGATGAATTGTGGCAACAATGAAAGGCTAGTGTGTACATTTGTGTTCTGGGGTAGGAGAGAGAGAATACTGGCAACTATAAGACATTTAAAAGTACATTAGTGGGAAATGAACATATGACTGGGAAAAGTAGAACAAAAGCATTTTTAGGATCAGAAATGACTAGGATTACAATGATACCATTAATCAGAGAAAGAAAAAAATGGGGAAAAAAGTTTGGAGGTGAAGAATCTATATCTGATCATGATCACCTTAAGTTTAAAGTGCCAAAGAGACATTAAGGGCTACCTTAGAAATTCAAGTCTGGGTTGGTGAGTAAATTTGAATGTCATCTACACATATTTGTGATCATTGAAGCACAGAGATTGCCTAAGAGAACAGTAAAATGATGTAGTGACAAAAAGTGTCTAATCATACTTATAATGCAAATTTGTATAATTTAAGATAGCCAGCTAACTTAATTTCAATATTGGATCATTAAATGTTAAATGATCAGGTCTTTTAATAAACTCAAGTTTTTATAATTGGACAACCAAAATATATACCACTGTATTTATAGTAATAAAGCACCTAAATGTTACAAATACAGAAGTTATTTTAAATGCTCAAGTGTGGGGATAGTTAAAATTCTAAATAATAGTATCCTCTAGACTAAATATATCCTGTACATTATTTTTATAATATATATATATATATATATATATATATATAATTTTCTAAACACCAAAGTCTGTAATTTTATATGATAGTGCTTATTTCCAGTCCTTCAGTAAGCAAAATTCTAACTTTTAAAAAAATGTATATTTTATTAATTTCAGAGAGATGGAGAGGGAGAGATAGAAGCATCAATGATGAGAGAGAATCATTAATTGTCTGCCTCCTGCACACCCCCTAATGGATATAGTGCCTGAAATCTGGGGCCTATGACCTGACCAGGAATTGAACCGTGACCTCCTGGTTCATAAGTCAGTGCTCAATCACTGAGCCACACTGGCCAGGCCTAACTGTTAATTAATGTTTTATAACTACTACATGAGTCTAGTTGAGCTCCAGGGGTCCTCAAACTTTTTAAACAGGGGGCCAGTTCACTGTCTCTCAGACCGTTGGAGGGCCAGACTATAGTTTAAAAAAAACTATGAACAAATTCCTATGCACACTGCACATATCTTATTTTGAAGTAAAACAACAAAACTGCAAAAACACCCGCATGTGGCCCGCAGGCTGTAGTTTGAGGACGCATGACTGCTAGACCATCCTGTTGAACATTTGTCACATGCATTGCCAATGCATCAGGTATATAAACTTTTAAAGATACTAGTAAACAAAATATTCCAAGTTTATCTTGTGTTATCTTATCAGAAATATATCACATATTGGCTCAGCTATAGTGACTCAATGGTTGTCATCAACCTATGAACCAGGAGGTCAGGGTTCAATTCCCAGTCAAGGCATATGGCTGGGTTGTAGGCTCAATCCCCAGTGTGGGGTGTGCAGGAGGCAGCTGATTGATGATTCTCTCTCATCATTATTGTTTTTCTCTCTCTCCCTCCCTCTCCCTTCCTCTCTGAAATAAAATATATACATATATATTTAAAAAAATAAAACCATAGCAGGTTTGGAAATCACATGCCTGCACTTCAAAGAAGAGAAAAAAGAAATATACCACATATTAATTCATTTGAGTAGTACTGAGTTCTAAGATTCTGGAGTCATAAAAAATGCATATGAATGGTTGGTTGTAGTTTTATGAAATTTTAACATTTATGTTAAATTTGCAACAGATATTCACTGAAAAGTAAAACTGTAAGTTCACAATTAGTAATAATAATAATGATCTGTATTTTTATGATATTATTTTAGTATAATTTTATTCATTAATTTAATAATAAATGAGCCCTGAGAGAGAAAGAGATAGAGATAGACAATCATCTAAACATGTGAAAAGTTCATAAGGGACAAAGAAAGGTCAAGTTATAGCAATTCAGACTGAAAAAAACCAGAAGAAATAATTTTCAGTCATTTAATAAATAAGTATTAAAAGACAATTTAATATAATCCTTTAATTTATATGCAAAGCTGACATATTTCAAAATTTAAAATTAAGGCCTACTCATATTTTTAAAATTGTTACTGTCAAAAAACAAAAAGTACTTATGGATAAAACCTTAATCTTATTTTAGACAGGATTCCAAATTATTGAGATTCCACATTTCAAATAATAAACATTGCTTTACTACTTTGGGGCACACCTGCAGTAAATAAAACAAACACGGGCTAAAAATACTCCTTGCCTTGCAAGATGAGTTACAAAGTTGCTTTAAAAGTGCTGATTGGTATGATGACTTTAGTTTCAAACAAAAGCAATTTAAGTTAAGAAATACTAAGCCTTTAAATGAGTCTACCAAGGCCTAAATAACACAAGCATATCATATAAAAACATTTTTTAAATTGATCCAAATTTTAATTTTCCTGTAATATGAGAAATTTTTTGCCTTTTTTTTTTTTTGCTACCAAAATCAGTTCTTAAAATTTGCTATCTTGAAATCATAACAAAGATATTCACAATACTTGTATGGTTCCTTTGCTCCGGGTGAGTCAAAGTTGCCCTATGTAACAGTTTTCATGAAATTCATGAGTGCTCCTTTCTCATCTCTGACAAGGCCCTCCCACTGTGATGACATATGGTGTAGACAGTACACACAAGATCTCAGAGCAGACAGATGTTTGGATGTTCCTAGAGAGGACTCATGCTTCTAGTCTGCCTATTTAATGTATATGTATAATTTCCCAATTACATACACTCATGTCCATCTGCTATGATGGCATTTTGCCCAAATACAAATTGGGAAGATTATTCCACTTGTGTATAGATGCCAGGTAATGACAGGTGTAGACAGTCTACCTGGAGGCACAGTGAAGGACTATTTTCCTGCCAAATTCTCTCCTCTGAGACGAAGATGGGCACTGTTGCTGCACATTTAAAACTGTGATTATAGCCACGGGTAACATGTGTGTGTGTATTTGGCCCTTCCAATGCCAAGACTACCAGATGATATCAGGGGAGAATGAAATGCAGACTGTAACCCATCTGGGCCATGACAAAGAGACCTGGGATGTCCTCGGCCTTTACAAACAGCTAGGTGACCACACTTACATCAGAGTAATAAACAAGAAACTGTGGGAAGCAATGGGTCCTGTGCCAATATCAAATCTGTAGCTGAGTTGAAATGGGTAGGAAGCTATTTCAGACAACACTTAGAGCTGTGCTGGATATTATTTAGCAAAATATCTTAGCTATTAAATAGCATCCCCTAGCCAACACAAGGGTGAGTTTTAATCAGCCCAGGCTAGGGACTAGAAAAACTCATTAACAAAATGTGGTCAAAAACAGTCAATTAAGATTTATTAAGAATCTGCTTGGCGCATGACTCTGCATAAGGTCTGTATAAAGGTTTCCCAAAGCTTATTCATCAAAGGAGATTGAATATCACAAAGTAAAATGTTATGGACTTTCTATACAAAACTGCTAGTTAAGGTAATTTCTGTTACTCAAGAACGTTTTCTTCTTTTTTCAAATAATTAAATATATTGCACACTATGTAACAAGCATAAAAAATAAGATAACTAGAACCAAGATGGTGGTGTAGGCAAATGCCTGTACTCACTGCCTCCCACAACCACATCAAAATTACAACTAAAATACAGAACCACCATCATCCAGAACCACCAGAAAGGTGACTGAATGGAAGTACAACTAGAGAAGCAAAGAAGAAAGCGCACTGAGACTGGTAGGAGGTATGGAGGCACGGAAGGGCTGATCCAGTACTCACCTGTGCTGCTTTTTCAATCCAGACTGAGGTTGTCTCTGTAGAGGCTGCCCGGAAGAGCAAGGGGTCCCAGCCCCACACCAATCCCCCAGCCTAGGGACCCAGAGCTGGGAAAAGAAGTCCCCATAACTATGGGCTGTAAAAACCAGTGGGGATTGGGGCTCAGTGACACAGAGGCTGCTGGAGACCCAGCTGCTCCTCTTAAAAGGCTAGCACACAAACTGAACTTACAAGTCCCGCTTCTTCTGAGCTCCAGTGCCGGGCGAGGCTCTGGAGGACCTAGACAGATATAAGGAGGAACCGGATTGTCTGGCATCAGGCAGGAACTCGGGGGTGGCTTTCTCCCAGACAGCGGTGCTCGCAGGGGTCATTGTTCCTATGTTAGGACCTTCCTGGTTGCAGGGCTGACTGGCAGCCATTTCGGTTTGCTCTGCCTTGGTGATTCCCTGAGACCCCGCCTCATCCAATTTATAACCCCACCCAAGCTGCCTGCAGCAGCTTTTGCCAATGAATAGCCTGTGCTTGAAAATATTAAATAAGCTGCAGCTGAGTCAGGGAGCTCCAAACCTATCAATAAAAGGCACCAGCACCAGTCTACCTTGCTTCACAGCTGGGCCTCTTCTGGGCACTTCCAAACCAAATACAAAGAGGAGGAATCTGCTGATCTCTCTGTAGCTCCCGCTGGGTGGCCCCATGCAGTGGTGGACTTTGCACCTCTCTGGAGACCCAAGAGCCAGTGTACCCAGTGGTCAGTGTCAGAACATACCAGATTATAACTCTACACATCCATAGGCAACACACTCAAGGGGCAGACTCAGTGAGCACCAAAGCCCCATTAAAGCAAGTTCTGCTCCATAAGGGTGTCTCATGTACAGCAGCTCTCCCACTGTAGTCGCAGCTGGTCCCCACAGCCAATTGACCTGGAGGTCAATTCCTCCCAGTGATACCAACAACTACAAGACTGTGCAAACAGCCCACAAAGGGGTGCACTTAGAGTGTCCACCTTAGGTGATTGGGGAGCCTGAACCACTGGGCCCTATAGGATAGCTAATACACAAGGCCACTCTACCAACTTAAGGAGATGTAGCAGCTCTACCCAACACATAGAAACAAATACAGGGAAGCAGCCAAAATGTGGAGACAAAGAAAACATATCACAAATGAGAGAATTGGAAGAAAGCAAACTACTGAATATAGAGTTCAAAACCATGGTTACAAGGTTACTCAAGAATCTGCTAGAAACCTCCAAAAAAATGGAAAGGGACCAGTCAGAAATTAAGCATACATTGACTGAAATAAATAATAATATACAGTGATTCAACAGTAGAGTAGAGGATTCTGAGAATCAAATCAATGAGTTGAAATATGAGGAAGCAAAAAACACCTAACCAGAAGAGAGAGAGAAAAAAAGAATCCAAAAATATGAAGATAGTATAAGGAGCCTTTGGGACAACTTCAACCATACCAACATCCAAATTATGGGGGTGCCAGAAGAAGAAGAGAGAGCAAGATATTGAAAGACTATTTAAAGAAATAATGACAGAAAACTTCCCCTACCTGGTGAAAGAAATAGACTTACAAGTCCAGGAAGCACAGAGAACCCCAAACAAGAGGACCACACCAAGACACATCATAATTAAAATGCCAATGGCTAAAGACAAAGAAAGAATCTCAAAAGCAGCAAGTAAAAGCAGTTAGTTACCTACAAGGGAATGCCCATATAACTGTCAGCTGATTTCTCAACAGAAACTATGCACACCAGACGGGAGTGGCAAGAAATATTCAAAGTGATGAATAGCAAGGACCTAGAACCAAGATTACTCTACTCAGCAAAGCTATCATTTAGAATTGAACATCAGATAAAGAGCTTCACAGACAAGAAAAAGCTGAAGGAGTTCATCACCACCAAACCAGTATTATATGAAATGTTGAAGGGTATTTTTTAAGAAGAGGAAGAAAAAGAAAAAGATAAAAAATATGAACAACAAAATGGCAACAAATACATATTTATCAACAATTGAATCAAAACTTAAATGAATAAGTAATCTAATGAGCAGAATAAACTGGTGAATAAAATAGAATCAGATGCATGGAAATGGAACATACTGATGATTCTCAGAGGGAAGTGGAGAAAAGAAGCTCTTTTATGCCTATATGCATTACCTATGGATACAGACAATAGGGTGGTGAAGGCCTGGGGTGGGTTGGAACCCGGTGGAGGGGGGCGCTATAGGGGGAAAAGAGGCACATCTGTAATAATCTCAACAATAAAGATTTAAAAAATAAGATAACTATACATATTTTATGTAGATATTTTGCAGGATTATAGGAAAGGATTATTTTCTACCTTGTTTTATTTTACCTTAGTAAACCATTGGCCACTGACATATGTGGTCTAGGAACCAAGACCTTTTGAATGGGCATCAGACATCTCATGTATTTGGTGTTATACCTTCACCCATCCTAGTTCATCAAGTCAGTCACTACACCAGTTTAAATTTAGATTGGTAGATACATATTTAGATAATATTAAATGAGAGATTTGGGCTGCTTTCTAAAAATACTAAGTTATGTTTGTTAAGTGCAGTCAAATGCTGAATTTTCTGCAGCAGATTTTCTTGGCAAGTTACTGTGAACATGATACAGGATCTCTAGATGTATTTTCAGTTGAAATAAAAAGTAATTTCATACATTGGCACATTATATCCACCTTAATTTACAAGTACAAAATATGAACTCTTTGTTAACATAGAATTAATGATGCTTATTGGTATATTGATCCAATGGCCCCAAATTCTTCTTAACAAAGAAACTATCATGATAAGGATGGTTTAGGGGACAGTGAAAATTCTGTGCATGAAAATTCTGAGCATTGATAGGGTATGAGCCATATGAATGATTTTTATCAATAACCTTAAAATTCTAGGCCTTCTGTTAGATATGGGAATTTTATATATTCAATATATTAATGAATCTAATCAACCAGATTTTAAGTTCCTAAAGAGTTTTGTTAAAATAAATCCTCCTCTTATTTATTCAATGTATTTTTTGAGTGCTGATGTAAGTGCCGGAGACAGAGTAGAGGGAAGACCCTGAACCAGTGGAGCTTAAGAGAATACAGATGACAAGAGCATTGTTCATGAAATGTCAGAGTGAGCAACATTCTAATAAAATACCTAGACAAGGAAAGAAGGCTTCTTCATATTCTCTGAATCAGTGTACACTCAATTCAACTTTGATTTTTTTTGTCAGTTTAAAAAATAATTTATTCCCAACATTATACTAATGTTTTAGTGGCTGCAACCTTAAAAATTTTTTTTGAAAAAAATTTGAAATCTACATTTTTGTTTTAGAAATGAAAATATTAACTGACAAGAGCTATGCAGATAGATGGCTCTTTAGAAAATCTCTCCTAGAAGTTCTACTCTGCTTTCTCCCAAATGAAAGTGTTGTAATGATTCTTTCTGACTGCATCTTTTAATCAGGAAAACAACCAGCTACTTCTTCATAGTAACTTTTAAAAACATTGTTTGAAAAGAGTATAAAATCTTTTGTACATGCCTTTTTAACAACATATATTTTTATTGATTTCAGAGAGGAAGGGAGAGTGAGAGATAGAAACATCAATGATGAGAGGGAATCACTGATCGACTGCCGCCTGCATGCCTTCTACTGGGGATCGAGCCCACAATCTGGGCATGTGCCCAGAGAGGAAATCTAACAGTGACTCCCTGATCATGGGTTGATGCTCACTACTTGAGCCCCACTGACCAGGCTTAAGTGAATATTTTATTTTGCAGCTCCTAGTTACCTCCAAAATTAATCTAAAAAAATTGCATATAATTCTCCCCAAATATTTAATCAGATTAGAGTAGAATAGTCCTTAAAAGTAATGAAAGTGCCACTTTTTCAGATAAGATATTAGTGGAGAGCAGAAACATGTACTAGATGTGGAAGGGGAACATAGCACAGAAAATGAGCACAGGCAAGCAGAAATGAAAGTATCTGGCTATGCAGAAGGATGTGAAATGGAAAATGTCAACTGTTGAATACTCAAGAAGGAAAGGAAAGAATAGTTGAAAATTTCAGTTTCATGGTTAGTAATTGAAGAAATGGACTTGTAATGTATGAGTGCAATACAGCAAAATAAATATTTGAAAAAATTATGTTCATATATGATATGAAAGTTTCATGTAGTGGCGTGAAATGTCATAATTGTAAAGTAAAAAAAAAAAAAAACACCGATTGGGAGTTTGAAGACCTGGGTGTATGTTCTTTATTCCTTTTCTTGTTTCCATTGGCTTTGCCTCAATGGGAACCATCTGTTGGATTGCTTGGCTGGGTTTCTCTTCCTCAATTTGCTGAGGTCTTTCAATGAATAATAAATTGTATTTACTTATCTGTGAGGTGGATTTGTTCAGCATCCAGAAGGTCTTATGTTGGAGCCTCTTTGTCAGGGGCAAACCTCTAAGCAAGGAAGGCCTGGATTATTTGTTCTAGTTGGCTCACTGGGCTGCTTCTCTGAAGGGTGACTGGACATCTCTCTGCTGTTGGGCTTCCCCCAAGATTCCCTAATCCCACAGCTGTTCTCAGCAGCTCTTGAGTCAGTGGATTCAGACAGCTCCTTTCCTTTCTCTACACAACGAACCTGCACACCAGGTGGTCCGAATCAATCCTATTCTGCAGAAGGGGTATACTGCAGGATGCCACCAGATCTCAGCAACCATGGGATCCATGGTCTTTGCTAAGGCTCCTTTCAGGTCTTGGATCTCCTCCCTCTCTAACCCTGCATCTCAAAGAGTAAAGAGCAAAGGTAATGAGCGCCTTCTTTCTGTGGCTGCCCCCCACCCCCATTGGGCTAGATCCAGATCTGGCCAGTCCCACCCTTGTCAAGCCCTGCTGGGCAGGGGGCGTAGCCTCAGGTCCCCTGACCCGGCACCAGGATGGGGGGTGTGGCCTGAGGTCTTCCAGCCCAGACTGGGGCAGGGGGTGTGCCTTGGGGTCCTCCATCAAGCCCCACCAGGTGGGGGACACGGCCTAAGATCCCCTGTCAAGCCCCGCTGGGTGGGGGGCATGGCCTGAGGTCCCCTGTCAAGCCCCTCCAGGCGGGAGGGGTGCAGCCTCAGGTTCCCCGTCAAGCCCCACAGGCAGGGGGGGCGCAGCCTCAGGTTCCCTGTCAAACCCTGCTGGGCAGGGACAAGGCCTGAGTTCTCCCAACCCAGTACTGAGATGCACCTTGAGGTCCCCTGTCAAGCCCCTCTGGGTGGAGGGGCACAGCCTGAGGTCCCCTGTCAAGCCCAGCCAGGCAGGTGGGCACAGCCTCAGGTCCCCTGGACCGGTGCTGGGGCGGGGGGTGCGGCCTGAGGTGCCCTGTCAAGACCCACCAGGCAGAGGGTGCGGCCTGAGGTCCCCCAGCCTGGTGCCAGGGTGAGGGGCGCGGCCTGAAGTCCCCTGTCAAGCCCTACCTGGTGGGGGGCATGGCCTGAGGTCCCCCGGCCTGGCGCTGGGGCGGGGTGAGCAGCCTGAGGTCCCCTAGCCCAGCACCAGGACGGGAAGCACACCTTGAGGTCCCTGTCAAGTCCTGCCAGGTGAGGGATGCGGCCTGAGATCCCCTGTCAAGCCCCATGGGGGCGGAGGAGGGCGTAGCCTCAGGTCCCTGCTGATTGCTCGTTAAGGCTACTTATGGGAACTTGGCCTCAGCTGTGGGTAGAGCCATCTTTGTGATGGAGTGATGGTCAATTAGCATATTCCCTCTTTATTAGATAGATGAAATGCAGGATTAAGAAAGATCTGGATACTATCTGCAACACTCCTGTCCTTTGTTTGAAAGTGCGATTCCTATTTTGTTTTAAAGTCTAGAGTACCCACAATATAGGTTCATACCCTTTAGTGATGGGGACAGAAAACAGGGTTTCTATTGAACCTGCACAAACTTAACGAGAACAAGAACTGAGAAGAAGGCATTTGGGATTCTTTTATTGCTTCTTTCAGTGAAGAAAAATATTATTAATAAATAAATATAGCAACATTATATAGATTTCAAATGACAAATATGCTTATTTGTTTATATATTTGTCCTAGGTACTGAGGATACAGTAAACAGGAGAACCCTCATTGAGCTTATCTATGTAATAAAAGCCTAAGTGACCGTTACAGCAGAACAACTAGATGCTGGGTCACTATGATGCACACTGACCACCAGGGGGCAGATGCTCAATGTAGGAGCTGCCCCTGGTGGTCAGTGGACTCCCAACAGGGGAGCGCCGCTCAGCCAGAAGCCAGGGTCATGGCTAGCAAGTGCAGCGGCAGCCTCTTCCGCCTCCACTGCAGGCAGGCGGTAAGGAGTGAGGGGTCCTGGACTACGAGAGCCCCAGACTGCGAGAGGGATGTACGGTAGTCAGACATCCCCTGAGGGGTCCTGGACTGAGAGAGGGCACAGGCTGGGCTGAGGGCCCTCCACCCCTCCAGTGCATGAATTTCGTGCACTGGGCCTCTAGTATTCTAATATGGGGAAACAGATAAAGAACAAACAAACAAAGAAGTAAGAAACTTCATTTCAGACAGTAATAAAGTGTAGAAAAAAAGGAACAGAGCAAGATAGTAACTGTGAATTTTCCTCTTTTTCTCTCTATTCTTAAAAAGATGATCAAATATTGCCTGTTGACAAGGAGCCATTTTAAATTGGGAATTTTTAAGGTATGGTATGATTCTCTCCTTTGTGGGTAGTCTTATCTTCTGGGTAGACGTGCAAATCTTTAAGAACCCTGCTTAATAAAAAAACAAAACAAAAACAAATCATAAAAAAGAGAAAAGACATAGACTCTTAATCATAAAAAGAAAAATAAGTAACTTTACAGGAGGCAGGTAGGGATCAAAAAGAGAGGAAAGAAGTTGTTAGAAGTAAAAAAAAAAAATTCAGGCATATTTTCATACATAAAGTTATGAGGCCAAGAGAGAAAAGTGGTAGGGTTGGGGAATAGCTGATAACTCAATATTCCTAAAGCATCATGTCTGAGGTCGACACTACCTTGCATGTGGATGGTACATAGGTTGGGAGCCTGGAGCCTTGTGTTCTCAAGAAAATTAGTACTCACAGGTTGGCATCACCATGGACAGACTTTGGAAGGTTCCCTCAGGGATGTGGATGAGGGGTTGGAGTTAAAGGGGTGTCATTCAGTTCTTCTACAAATAGTGAATTATTGTAGAAGACTTTTCTAGAAATCCAGACATGAAACAATGAAGGTGGGAATGAGGACAGAATTCAAGTTTTATTGTTAACTAGTTTTATATCCAACTAAATAATCCCCAAGGTATCTCTACCAGAGTTTCTCTGCTTTGAATATCAACAGGAGGGCAGGCTACTGGATTTTTACTTCCCTACAGTAAAATAGAAACGTGCTGTCTCCTTGTATTTTTACACAATAATTTCTTCATAAAACACATGGTTAACACTTGGCTTTGCAAGCCATCTCATTTAATATATTTATCTGCTACCAAGTCACTGAGAAAAACAGAAAGAAATTAAAAATACAGCTTTAAAAATAGTATCATAACCCTCTTGAGGAGAAAGGGGATGTTTTGAAAAGCGATTTATGCTTTGGTTTTTTGGGACCAGCTTTAATGCTGGTATAGAATATGAATTGTGATTGGAGTTTTAGGACTATAGTGGCAGTAAAGGGCTTTTGTGGCTATTAAACACCTCAATTTTACTCAGGCATTTAGCAAACCACAAAAGCCATTAATTGGCTGTTTTCTGCACCATTACGGATATTGCTTCCAAAGCATCAGTAAGTACAGAGCAGATCTATGGTTCTCTTTCCTCTATCACCCTCCAGATAATTTATAGACAAAAAATACATATCCAGATATTGCTTTTACAATGAACAATAAACGTTCTTCCAGGAGGTCTGATTTCTGTAGGTTTCTAAACTGACTTAATTCTAAACTTAATTCACTTGATGCTTACTTTGCAAGTAGCCATTTGAGGCACAGAACTCAGTTTGAGTAATGGCCTTGTTCTGAAAAGCTAAAAGTATATTTGTAGACCTGGCTAGGTGGCTCAGCTGGTTGGAGCATCGCCCCATATACCAAAAGGTTGTGGGTTTGATTCCCGGTCAGGGTACATACCTAGGTTGCTGTTTCTAGCAACTGGTGGGAGCGTGTACGGGAGGCAACCAATCGATGTTTGTCACTCACATTGATGTTTCTCTCTCCCCTCCCTTTCCTCTCTCTCTAAAATCAATAATAATACAATATATATCCTCAAGTGAGGATTAAAAAAAGATATTTGTAAACTCTTGTTGGCTTAAAGACCTATATTGTTCTAAGTTACTGAATGATATTTATACAGGCGATTATGTGCATGTGAAGGCTGAGAATACAACTCCTATGAAATTACTCTTGCTTTTCTCTAATTTTTTTGCAACACAACTAGAGCTTTGGGTTTCCACCTAAATTTTCTAGATGCATGAACTTCTGTTTTTTTCCTATTTAGAATATAATTATAGTATATTTAGAATATAATTATGGAATATAATATAAACCAATATTAGATGAATTGTCAAGTCCTGCTTAACTAAGCATTACAGAGAAATGTCCATATTCATTATTAATAACTATCAATGCAATACTGATCTGAAAACTAAAGATTGATCTGAAAAATAATGGAGGATAAATTTAAAAAATCAATCAGGATTTCAAGAGAATGAGAACATAAGCCCCAGACTGGCATATCTGATAAAGACTTATCTAAAATATAACAATGAAAATTTAAAACTCAACAATATAAAAATGAACAACTCAATTAAAAAATAGACAAAAATATGAACAGATACTTCACCAAGAAGTATATAGAGATTGCAAATAAGCATATAAGAAGGTGCTCAACATCATATGCCATAAGTCAACTGTATATTAAAACAACAAGTTACACCTACACACCTAATAGAATGGCAAAAATTGAAAACAATGACAACACTAAATAATGGTAAGGATGTAAAGCAACAGAAACGCTCATACTTTGCTGGTGGGAATGCAAAATGGCACAGCCACTGTGGAAGATAGTCTGATGGTTTCTTACAAAACAAAATATACTCTTACCATACAAGCCAGCAATTGTGCTCCTTGGTATTTACCCAATGCAGCTGAAGGTTTATGTCCACACAAAAACCTTTACATGAATGTTTATAGCAGCATTACTTCTAGTTACCAAAACTTGAAGGCAATCAAGAGGTCCTTCAGTGGGTGAATATATATTTAAAAAATAAAACAAAACCGTGTTACATCCAAGCACTAAAAGTAAATGAGCTTTCAAGCCATGAAAAGACATGGAGGAACCTTATGTACATTTGAAAGTAGCCAAACTGAAAAGGCTACATATTATTTCATTCCAACTGGATGACAGTCTGCAAAAGTCAACACTATGAACAAAGTAAAAGGATCAGTGGTTGCTGAGGGTTAAGGTATTAGGATCTATAAATATGTGGAACGCAGACACTTTCAGGGCAGTGAAATTAACCTGTATAATACAATAATGGTGGATACATGTATTAGTCCATTCAGGATGCAATGATAGAATATCATAGACCCTGTGGCTTATAAACAACAGACATTTATTTCTCCCAGTTCTGGATGTTAGGAAGTCCAAGATCAAGGAGGTAACAGATTCAGTGTTTGGCAAGAACATACTTCCTGGTTCATGAAGGGACTTCTTTTTCTCTGTGTCTTCACATGGAAAAAGGGTTAAGGGATCTCCCTGGTGTCTCTTTCCTAAGGACACTAACCCATGTAAGATGGCTCCAACTTCATGAAATAATCACCCCCAAAGCCCCACCTGCTAGTACCATCACCTTGAGAATTAGGATTTCAATCTATGAATTTTAGGGTGACATCAATATTCAGTCCAGAGAAACTCATATCATAATACATTTATCAAAACCCATAGAAGATACAACACCAAAAGTGAACCCTAATGTAAGCAATGGACTTTGGGTGATAATGATGTGGCTGTGTAGGTTCATCAATTGTAACAAATGTACCACTCTGATGGAGAATGTTGATAATGGAAGAAGTTATGCATATGTGAGGGCAGGGATATATGGGAAATCTCTTTACCTTCCTCTCAATTTGGTTGTGAACCTAAAACTTCCCTAAACCATAAAGTGTATTAAAAAGCTCAGTTAGGATACGATTTTGATGCGTGATGCCATGAAATAAAGAGCATTTTTACCAAGTTGAAAAAAAAATCTCTGCAAGCTTATAAAAAGCATGGTGGTAGAAAAATACTTTGCCTGTAATCAGAGGTAGAAGGCTGCTCGATTCCCCTGCATACACACTTTAGATCTGCACAGAGCCCTATGTGCATCATGAATTCATCTTTATGGCAACTCAGTGAATGATGAAGGGTTGGAGGATTATTACCCTCATTTACAGACTCAGAGGTTAAATGATGAATGTGAGGCAAATCACAAGCAGGGATTTAGTGGTAGAAAACATTTTAAACGCCTTACATTTCTCATCTTGTCTCAGTTAAATTATTCCTATTTTATTTTCCTCTCATTCTAAGATCTTGTTAGCCTAATGCTACTCGGAAAGTAAGCATGCTGGAATCAAAAGAGCAGCAACTCAGAGCTCCAAGTCCCTTACTCTACACACATTATAATGGGCTGTATGAGGGCTGTCCTTCCTAATTGTGTTCTTTTGGGAAACAGAAAAGGAAATGAAAGAATATCACCTTGCCTTGTTGCTAAACTGGTATTATTGCTGTTGTTGTTATTGATGGTGTTGTTGATGGTGTAAGTGCATGTTTGACATGTGTGTAAAATGTGTTCATGTTCATTTTCTGATTCATGAATTAGCCCAGGGAAATAAGCAAGTGATACAAATAAATGCAGAAATTAGATAGGCTGCTTTTTAGATCTGGGGACAGGAATTCTGAGCTCTAGTTTAGATTCTGTCTGTCTGACATTACAAGTCACCTTTTTTTTCCTTTACTATTTCCTTTTCCCTAAATAAATAAATAAATAAATAAATAAATAAAATAAATTAATAAAACCTGACTCCATGTCTAAATATTTGAAGACAACTCAAACTATACTGGGAGCCTCTAGGTAACATTAGTTTCACATATGTACATTGACATGCATGCGTGTTTGTATAAGATTAGAAAGAAAATGAAAACTGAGGGCAAGGACAATGTAGGTGGAAAAGCAAAACACAACAGCCTGAGGTTTATATGCAATATGTGATTGTGCAAAAATTTCAACAAATACAAAAGACATGTACAGGAGTCAGGAAAGAATTACCAAGAGCAACAGAGATTCATGGCACAGAGGGGTGAGGTTGAGTAGCTCACATTATAACAAAAGGGGAATAATTGACAGCATCGTCATTTGTTGACATGTTGGAAATCAACTGTACAAAGTCTGAAGAGATCTAAACTCACACAATGATTAGATGAAATCGTTATGTCAAACTAATTCATGTAAACCAGCTAGCTCATAAGACTATTTTTAAGCTCTTATGTATTGGCTCTTTTTTTTCTTTGCATAACTTTTATTTGTAGAAACTTGGCTACCACATAATCTTTTAGTTAGTGTCTCCCTTCCAAAAAGTATTATCTTGTCTACTTTCTTCATTTTGAATTATTTCTGGCCATGTTCACCATGACTTCAAACTTAAAATGAATAATACCGAACCATCACACCTTTCCACATTTTGAAAACCATTGACCTACTTAGGAAGTAAGAAGAAGACCTGCCCTCTCTCTGTGGGCACTAAAAGCCTGGCATTCTCCATGTGGGGGCCTATCACTGGGTCTTTCAGAGGGACATGGGCATGAAATATCACAGTGCCTTTCATTCCCTTTTATAATTCAAAGAGTGGTGTGAGAAAATCTATTTTTATGTGTTTTGAGTTGAAACAAAAATCAATTTCTACTTAAAAAGATAATATAGGACCCCGAGAGCTTAAAAAGAATAAAAACATGGTTGCAGCATTACTGTACAATGGTAGCATGATAAAAAAAAAATTGGTGCTACAATTTTCAGAAGAGTTAAGTTTAAAACTATGAGCAAAATATTCAGTGTATTAATGTATTATATTAATGTATAACTATACTAGACTCTGGAGAGAGGATATCATGTAGCAATTATGAATGTGAAAGTGTGGTCCAATTGCCTGAGTCAGATTCAGACACTGACATTTATTTGTGTGGCTTAAAATAGAACACTAAGCCTTTGGGATCTAAATTTTCTTTCCTATAAAATGGGATTAATAATAGTAATAAACAAAATAGTAGAATTTTGGGGAGGATTAATAAATAAACATATGTAAGTTGCTAAGATACTGATCACAAGAGAAATGTTAGCCATTATATCCCCCATGCAGATTACAAGATTCCCTACTCTGATACACCACCTATTTGAAATTATAAGGCAGGTCTGTTGTATCCACTTTATTTTAGTACTTTGTAGAATTTTAGCTAAAATGGTAATCCTGAAGTGTTCCATGTGCGTGAATACATTTTACCCCATACTTTCATAAAGTGGTAAAGAATCTTTGAACTACAGCAAATGATAAAATACGAGAAATTTGTTTTTGGCTATTCATCCTTGAAAGGTTAAGGCCTTGGGTGAGAATGTGTTACAGGCAAATCCTGATTGATGAATTCAGGAAGATTCATAGCCATGAATCAGTTAAGGGCTGCTCCTTTGTACAGTACATTTACCCAACAGTCAAGTCTGAAGCTATTCTTGACTGAGTATGTGGAAAGGATACCATCCTAAAAGAGTCTGCAGCCAGCGCATATTTAGACTTAGTGGTCATAATATCATTGGTACAAAGTGAAGTTCTACAGAAAATGAATAAAACAAAAGTACTTAGTTTTGAAAGAAGGTTTTGTAGAAATGCAGGTGGAGTGTACAGTGAAATATATATGATGAAATAGAAGCTTTGTGTAAATCACTTCATAAAAGGAAACATTAATAAAATGTCACCAAAAGCCAGGATACTTATGGGGAGGAGGCATTACCCATTCCACAATCACATTTTTAAAAAAATAAAAATGAAAACCAAAAAGGCAAGAGAAGTTGAAAAAAAAGGAATACTCAAGACAAATATTTGAAATTCAATTCATTTAGGAGATATGTATAAACAAGAAAAATGTAAAGTATCAGTTCATTAAGTCAAATTAGTAGTCTCATTTTTAATTGCATGGTAATATCTTTGGGTAATGAACAACACAGGTTAAAGCTAAAGGATATGTGAAAATATTTGTAATACTCCTATTATTTTAATAAGTGTTAAATAGTTCCTATCAGCAATTTTTTTATTTTATTCATCTGCTAATTAACTTTACTTGCAATTTCAGATAAACAATAAATTCTATTAAATTTCCAAGTTTCATTACTTACATATTAAAGTGGCCTTCTTTACTGATTTTCTGTCAATATGTATGTGAATACACGTGTATTAGCAAATTTCATTGCACACTGGTTGCCAACATTCCTGAGATTTTTAAATTATTATTAAGTTTTATTTTTAATTTTGAGGTGATAATTGCTTAGTGTAACAAGTAATGTGATGCAAAGATAAATAATTAAAAAATTAAGAATCTTTCCAGGATACCTCTCCAAAACACCTTCTGTAGGTTAAATATATCAGATAATGTTTATCCTCTCACTTTTCCATTATATATATTTTTTTAATGATCATATTATTCATGTTGCTTGGCAAGTTTCTCTTGTAACTCAACAATATACCATGGCCGTTCCTTGTGAAGGTCAATGAGACAGAACTCGCTCTCTTTAGTAGCTAATTAGTTTTCCATTGCATATGTGTAGTTTACTAATACAAGTGACCATTCTTCCATTCATGGGTGTTTAAGAGTTGAATACAATGATATGATTATCATTCTATTATATGGTTTCTTTTAATCTCAAGGTTAGATTATCTGAAAATAAATTATTGTATCAAATGATGTATGGGTGGTTTTTTTTTAAATGTAATATACTTTGCCAGTTTTTCCAAAATGGTTTGAATTATTCACACTATTGTCAACAGTATATTAAAGTGCTTATTTCCCATTAATTTTCTAACAATAGGAAGTCATCATTTTTTGTATTTTCCATCTATATAGGTAAAAAATTATACCTCCTGATGAATACCTTTTTTATTAGCCATTTGGATCTCTGTATTTCTGAAAAGCCTTTACATTTTTCTACAGGATTATTTGTAATTTTAAGAATCTATTTGTAGAGACTTCTGTTTCAAACCAAGATGGACTATATGGGAATAGATGTGTTCAACCTATCCGGAAAAAATTTTAAAGAAATGTTGGAAATATAATTAAAAATATATATAAAAAACTCCAATAGTTTCAAAATGCAACTAAGGAGAGTGATCCCCGACTGGTGGAAAACAAATGAGGTAAAGTCTATGAAGCCAAGACACAGAGAGGAATAATCCAGACAGAGCCCAGAAAACTTCCTGAGGTGCAGAGACATTGGTGAGAGTCCAGGGACACTAAGGTTGCTGGAGCTCCCAGGAAAGAGTAATGAAGAACTGTAAATATAGAGAACTCTAAGGACCTAAAGATGATCTATTTTGAGTATCCAATAGAGTCCTGTTCAGCACCTGTGTGAATGGAAACTACCCGGGTCCAAGAATAAACCAACAGAAGAGGCTACAGGGGTCAGTCCACATTATTCACATGGAACCAGGAGTGGAGGCCAACCAACTGCACTAGAAAACTTAATTCACGTGCTATTGGGAAGGGTATACAAGGGGTCTGGTGTCAGTGATGGGAAATAACTAGCCCTAGATTAAAAAAATTCTCTGATCTTGACTAATAAAATGTAAAAAACAAGATATGACAGAATCAAACAGTATTCAAGTAACTTAACAGCATTCTAGAATAAGGTTAATGAATATTTACAGTAATAAAAATATCAGCACTTTATAAGGTAAAATTTACAATGTTTAGTAATTAATCTGAAATTACCAGGTAAGCAAAGAAAGTAAAATATAATAAGATATCAGGAAGAAAAAAATAAATTGAAACTGATCCAGAATGGATACCAGTGTTAGAATTAACTGCCAAAGATATTAAAATAGTGTTTATGAACTCTATTCCATTTAATGAGATACTTAAGTAAACATGGGGAAAAGCCTAAACTAAATTTCTAGAAATGAAAATTGCAATGTATGAGATACAAAATACACCAAATATGATCATAATAGATTAGAGACTGCAGAAAAAAAGATGAATAAACTTGAAGACAAAGCAATAAAAACTATCCAAAATTCACACCAAATGTAAATAAGAATTAAAAAAATAATGAACAAAGGAGAAGACATGAATTACTAATATCTGGAACAAGAGAGGTAATTTCATTAGATATTTTACAGATGTTAAAACTATAATAAGGGACTATTATGAACAACTTTACACCAAAAAGTTAAACAACTTAAATAAAGTAAACAAAGTCTTTGAAAGAAAAATTGCCAAAGTTCACTTAAGATGATATAGATAATAGATAGCACACATAGCATTTTTTCTGTTAAAATTTCGGCTTTATAGTTAAAAATCTTCTCAAAAAGGAAAATCCAAACTTGAAAGTCTTCATTTATAAAATTTACAAACCTTTACAAAAGAAATACTAATTATCCACAAACTCAGAAATATAAAGGGTATAGAATAAGCGTCTGACAAATAAAATAAAATCTCAGCAACATAGAAATAGAAGCAAATTTGCTTAACTGACAAAAAGTCCTATGAAAAACCTACAACTAATATCAAATTAGTGATGAAAGTCTGAATTATATTCTCCCTACAATCAGGAAAAAAGCAAGTCAGCTCACACCACCTCTATTCAATGCTATACTAGAGGTTCTGGCTAATGGAATAGGGCAAATCCTACCTAATAATAGAGTAATATGCAAATTGACCACACCTTCGCTACGCCTAAGCCACACCCACCAGCCAAGCCATGCCCACCAGCCAATCAGGAGCAAATACGCAAATAAACCCAACCAAGATGGCTACAGCTACCAAGAGTGGGAGGAGGCTTGGGTTTCTGTGGTAACAAAAGAAGCCATCCTGTTGCCAGCCTAAGCCTCCACTCAAGGCTACAAAGTTTCAATTATCGATGGTGAATTAACTCCAACAGAAATCACTGCTTGGCTTTGCTCCAGGCTACAAAGTTTCAATTGTAGAAGGTAAATAAATTCCAGATACCAGGGCCTCCTCTTGGGTTTCCAGGGGGCGTGGCCGGCCTGCAAACCACCACAGGCCCCTCGCTCAGGCCGCTTCACGCCCCAAGGGAACCCCCACCCTTCAGGGAAAACCAGTCAGCCCCCACCCATGCACCAGGCCTCTATCCTATCTAATAAAAGAGTAATATGCAGATTGACCATCACTGCAACACACAATATAGCTGCCCCCATGTGGTCAAAGATCCTGCCCCCATGTGGACACAAGATGGCCACCACAAGATGGCCAGCAGGGGAGGGCAGTTGGAGGCGATCAACCCTGCAGGGGAGGGCAATTAGGGGTGACCAGGCTGGCAGAGGAGGGAAGTTGGGGGCAAACAGGCTGGCTGGGGAGCAGTTAGGCATCAATCAGGCTGGCAGCGGAGTGGTTAGTGGGTGATCAGGCTGGCAGGCAGAAGCGGTTAGGGGTAATCAGGAAAGCAGGAAGGTGATCAGTTGGGAGCCAGCAGTCCTGGATTGTGAGAGGGATGTCCGACTGCCCGTTTAGGCCCGATTCGGGATTGGGCCTAAACGGGCAGTCGGACATCCCTCGAGGGGTCCCAGTTTGGAGAGGGTGCAGGCTGGGCTGAGGGACACGCCTCCCCTCCGTGCACGAATTTCGTGCACCGGGCCTCTAGTAAAAGATAAAAGACATGCAGAATGGAATGAAAGAAATTAAACTGTCTTTGTTCACAGATGACAATTCATCTATATAAGGAAGCTAATAGAATTTACTAAGAAGTTACTAGAAGCCATAAATGAATGAATTCAGCAACACTGTAAGATATAAAATATATACAGAAAAATAAATTTTGTGTTTATGTACTAGCAACAAATAATTTGAAATTGAAAATACTAAAACATATTTTACAATAGCATTAGTAATATGAAATAGCTATAATCTTGCAAAAGACGTGAAAGAACTATACACTCTCATTTATAAAATTTTGCTGAGATAAATTAAAGTAAAGCTAAACAGGAAATATGCCATGTCATATGTTGGAAGACTCAATATTGGGAAGTGGTCAATTCTCCTCAAATTATTTTATTCATTTAATGCAATCTAATCTACAGCGTCATCTTGGGGACAGTAAGTGGGCCGTTGTGATATCTGAGAGGAAGGGACTTTTACAAAGGGCCATAACAAAACTTTTGGGGGTGGAGATATTCATCATTTTGTTTAGTGATTGTTTAGCAGATGCATACATATACCAAAACATCAAATTGTCCACTTTAGACAGGTGCAATTTTCAAAATTAATTATGCTACAATAAATTTGATTTTAAATTTTTAGATACTCCTTATCCTTAAACTGTAATGAGCATTATAATTTTTGAAGCTAACATTGCCTAACATTGGTCTTCAGATTTTATTTGTATCTTTAATATATTTATTTTTATCGTTATAATATAAATGTCTAGTCATATAAAACCTTTTATTTATAAAATCTGGGCCTCTTTAATTGCATTAAAATATTGGCAACAACTAAGATTATGTAACTATTCTCTCATATTCTATTTAATATTATTTAGATTTTATTCAACTTAGAGTTTATTAGTTTATTAATGTATTAATTCTATGGAGCTAGAGATATGTTAATTACTATATATTTGATTACTACTACTAGTGATTATACAGAAATACATGATAACTTAAAACTTGGAACATACTTAAGCTTAATTATCTTTGCATTTGCTTTTTTATTTATTGATTAAGTAATTTGCTTAATATTTATTGACAGCCAATAATGTATCAGCACAGGAGATGCAGGAGTGAACTGGTTTAACAAAAATCCTTGCCTGAAGTGAACTGAAAATTTAGTAGTAGGAGAGTAAAAGACAACAAATAAAGAAGTAAATACATTTTGATGTGTTATATTGAATATTAAAAGTGCTACATAAATAATACATGAGCTATGGCCTGTAATAGAAAATAAAACATAGAAAGAAAATTAAAAAATGCCACTGTGGAATCAATTTTAATTTTTAAATAGGGCCAAATCAGGAAGTCCTGATGAGGTGAGTGTGTTGGAGTAGCCTTTGGTTTTTACTCCATCTCAACTAGGAATCACAGGAAAGTTTTAAATAGAGCAGTACACTGATATGATGTTTGTTTTATAAGGATCACTTGGTCTGCTGTGCTGACAATAGGCTGTGGGCAGAATGAGGGGCCATGTGGAAGTAGGCAGAGCATTGCTGATGCAATAACCTTTCTATTGCAGCCTAGCAGCATGGCACCCAGACAAACCAGGCACATGGAAATAAATCCAGACCAGGTGGGAGAGACTCTTTCTAGGTATTCAATTACCACTCATTGTGTTTCCATCTAATTGCAATTAGACCACTCTCCTTAGCTCCATACTGGTAATTATGTAGGGTGGTCAGATATTAATGGTATGGGTTAATTAAACTAAGGGCATAATATGGGCTTGAGTTTAAAACTAAATGAACATCTTTTTTATAATGTGGTGTCTCTATACAACATGAAGACTTGTAATTGAATTGGTTGACATTAGTACTTGAAAAAGTAGCTTGCTAGAAGAATGATCACTAAGATTTCTAACAAAAGGCAGAACAATTGAGTGGATATTCTATTTCTATATTCAACTACACATATGTGTTATGTGTAGTGGTTTGCAAAGTATTTTAAATCACTACTTAAGAGTGGTATTATCCATTTGATATTGATATTTGTGCAATGCACACTTTCTGAAAAGAAAAGGCAAGATTCAAAATGAGTGCCATAGAAGTGTTAAGGAATAATAATTCGCTATTTTATAAAAATATATTGACTGCAAATTATGTGCCAGTAATGAAGAAAACTCTTATAGTTACAAAGATAAATTTATATTTTCTTTAAGAAAGCATTAGTTATTTTGAGTAATAAAATTTCTAACAAAAGTACATTAATATCACTTGGGACCTTTATTGAGCACATACTATGTACCAGGCATTTTGTTTTGCATGTATTATATCTCCAATTTTCATATATCTATAACGTAGGCAATAATGTTTTGCCCTTTTAAAAATGAGAAACATGAAACTTAAATGGCATGTCTATAATTACACATAGGTTACAAATAATTGTAGAAACAATGATTGTAAATAACGTTTTGGTGTTATATTAAAGTACTGTTTGGTTTATAGAGTGAGGTCCAATGTATATAGCAAAGGAAGGAAGTAACCCATGAGTTGGGTTCTGGGTGACAGAAGAGAAGCAAAAAGCATGACAGGAGGAACCATGTGCAAAGGGACAATTTGTTAATATTTTTAAAGAACTGTGGGAAAAGTATTAATTATTGCTGGATGGTGGTGTGGAAGTGGGCAAGTGTAGGTGGAGCAGGGAATGGGCTTAGTAGTTTGCAAGCAGATTGGGAAAGCACCATTCTTAGGGGCATGAAAATGATATTGTGGGTGAGGGAGTTTTAAGTAGAGTATAAGTGCTTTAGAAAGACAAGGGATTGGGAAGCTAAGAGACATATGAAAACACGCTCAAAGTCACTAATCATCCAAGAGATGCAAGTCAAAACAACAATGAGGTACCATCTCACACCTGTCAGATTGGCTATCATCAACAAATCAACAAACAACAAGTGCTGGAGAGGAAGCAGAGAAAAAGGAACCCTCGTGCACTGCTGGTGGGAATGCAGACTGGTGCAGCCACTGTGGAAAACATTACGGCATTTCCTCAAAAAATTAAAAATGGAACTGCCATTTGACCCAATAATACCACTTCTAGGAATATATCCCAAGAAAACAGAAACACCAATCGTAAAGGATAATATGCACCTGTATGTTCATAGCAGCACAATTTACAATAGCTAAGATTTGGAAACAGCCTAAATGTCTATCAGCAGATGAATGGATTAGAAAACTGTGGTACATCTACACAATGGAATACTATGCTGTGGTAAAAAAGAAGGAATTCTTACAATTTGCAACAGCATGGATGGAACTGGAGAGCATTATGCTAAGTGAAATAAGCCAGTCAGGGAAAGAAAAATACCACATGATCTCACTCATTTATGGAATGTAAAGAACATTATAAACTGTTGAACAAAATTAGACAAGAGGCAAAGAAGCATCGAACAGACTGTCAAACTACAGGGGGAACGTGGGGGAGGGTTAGGGGGGTAAGAGATCAACCGAAGGACTTGTATACATGCATATAAGCACAACCAATAGACGCAAGACACTGAGGCATGGAGGGGGGAGGTGACGGCAAGTACCGGGGGGTAGGAGAAACTGGGGGGGAGGTCAATGGGAAAAAAAAAAGGATACATATGACTACTATTTGTAATACCTTAAACAATAAATTTAAAAAAAAAAGAAAAGAAAGACAATGGATTGTAAAAGTGTAGAGAACTCTCCTGAGGAGGTAGCAACTGTATGACATGCTGGGAGATAGACAGAAAGCAAGCATGTACAAATTTGAAAATACTGAACCAGGGAAGAGGGTTGCTACCAGAGGAGTGCTCAAGTTCAATCACTGCACTCAAGAGGCTGCCACAAACTCAAGTGTACCTGAGGGGTCTTATGAGGCAGCAGGGATTTGGGATTATTGGCCATGGAAATTCTCGATATCAGGTAGGATGGGAACTGAGTCTGTGGGTTTAAAACTCAGGAGATAATTTGAAGCAAGATTTTTTGATGTTTTCATCAAGCAGCTGGGAGTTAGAGCTAAGAAAGTAAAGGATGTACTGAAGAAAAAAAAAAAAAAACTTGAGAGAAATACAAATGAGCCACAAACTAACCACCGTTTTCCTGGATTTTTAACTTTTTTTAAGAAAAGTGATCTCTCTTGTGTGTATAAATGAAAACAGTGGGGGAGAGGAAACTAAGATGGTGGCATAGGCAAATGCCAATATTCACTGCCTCCCACAACCACATCAAAATTACAACTAAAATACATAACAACCATCATCCAGAACCACTGGAAAGCTGGCTGAAAGGAAGTACTATAACTAGAGACAGAGAAGTATTGATCAGATGCTCAAACCTCAGAGGGAATGTAGGGGAGGGTGGGAGTAAGGGGTAGAGGTCAATCAAAGGACTTGCATGCATGCATATAAGCCTAACCAATGGACATAGACACCAGGGGGGTGAGGGCATGAACGGGAGTGGGGTGTGGGGCAATGGGGGGATAAGGATACATATGCAATACCTTAATCAATTAAAAAAAAATAGAGAAGTACCATAAAGAAGAAAGCACAATGAGACTGGTAGGAAGTGCAGAGGCACGAAACGGGCTGGTCCGGCACCCACGTGTTGCTTTTTTAATTGGGAGGGAGGTCTTCTCTGCTGAGGCCACTGGAGGAGCAAGGGGGCCTAGCACCACAACAGATGCCCAGCCCAGGGTCCCAGAGCTGGGAAAAGAAGTCCCCACAACTACACGCTGTAAAAACCAGTGCAGATTGGGGCTCAGACACAGAGGCTGCTGGAGACCCAGCTGCCCCTCTTAAAAGGCCAGCACACAAACTGAACTTTGAACTTACAAGGTTCTGCTTCCGCTGAGCTCCTGCAGCAGGGTGAGGCTCTGGGGGACACATTTGTCTGGCATCCGGGCAGGAAATTGGGGGTGGCTTTCTCCCAGACAGAGGTGCTCACAGCGGTCAAAGTTCCCGTGCAGGGACCTGCCTGGTCCCAGGGCTGACTAGCAGCCATTTCTGTTTCCTCCACCAGGTGATTCCCTCAGACCCCGCCTCATCCAATTTATAACCCCACCCAAGCTGCCTGCAGAAGCTTTTGCACAGGAATGGCCTGTGCTTGAAAATCTCAAACAAGCTGCAGCTGGGTCAGGGAGCTCCAAACCTATCAATAAAAGGCACCAGCACCAGCCTGCCTTGCTTCACAGCTGGGCTGGGCACTTCCAAACCCAATACAAAGAGGAGGAATCTGCTGATCTCTCTGTAGCTCCTTCTGGGTGGCGCCATGCAGTGGTGGACTTTGCACCTCTCTGGAGGCCCAAGAGCCAGTGTACCCAGTGGTCAGTGTCCGACCATACCAGATTATAACTCTACACATCCATAGGCTACACACTCAAGGAGCAGACTCAGTGAGCACCAAAGCCCCAATGGAGCAAGTTCTGATTTATAGGGGTGTCTCCTGCAGCAGCTCTCCCACTGTAGTCACAGCTGGTCCCCACAGCCAATTGGCCTGGAGGTCAATTCTTCCCAGTGACACCAACAGCAATCAAGTCTCAAGACTGTGCTCACAGTCCACAAAGGGGTGCACCTGGAGCTCCCAGCTCAGGTGACTGGGGAGGCTGAACCAGTGGGCCCTATAGAACACCTACTGCACAAGACCACTCGACCAACTCAAGGAGACATAGCAGCTCTATCCAATACATAGAAACAAACAAAGGGAAGCAGCTAAAATATGGAGTCAAAGAAACATATCACAAATTAAAGAAGTGGAAGAAAACAAACTACTGAATATAGAATTCAAAACCATGGTTATAAGGTTACTCAAGAATCTGCTAGAAACCTCCAAAAAAATGGAAAGGGACCAGTCAGAAATTAAGCATACACTGACTGAAATAAAGAATAATATACTGGGATTAAATAGTACAGTAGAGGATACTGAGAATCAAATAAAAAATTTGAAATATGAGGAAGCAAAAAAAAAAAAGCAACCAACAGAGAAAAAAGAAACAAAGAATGCAAAAATATGAAGATAGTGTAAGTGTAAGGAGCCTCTGGGACAACTTCAAGCGTACCAACATCTGAATTATGGGGGTGCCAGAAGAAGAGAAAGAGCAAGATATTGAAAACCTATTTAAAGAAAGAATGACCGAAAACTTCCCCCACCTGGTGAAAGAAATAGACTTACAAGTCCAGGAAGCGCAGAGAACCCCAAACAAAAGGAATCCAAAGAGGACCACACCAAGACACATCATAATTAGAATGCCAAGAGCAAAAGACAAAGAAAGATTATTAAAAGCAGCAAGAGAAAAACCGTTAGTTACCTACAAGGGAGCACCCATACGACTGTCAGTGGATTTCTCAACAGAAACTGCAGGCCAGACGGGAGTGGCAAGAAATATTCAAAGTGATGAATAGCAAGGACCTAGAACCAAGATTACTCTACTCAGCAAAGCTATCATTTAGAATTGAAGGTCAGGTAAAGAGCTTCACAGACAAGAAAAAGCTAAAGGAGTTTTTCACTACCAAACCAGTATTATATGAAATGTTGAAGGGTATTCTTTAAGAAGAGGAAGAAGAAGAAAGAGAAAAAGATAAAAAATATGAACAACAAAATGGCAACAAATACATATCTATCAACAATTGAATCAAAAATTAAACGAATAAGAAATCTAATGAACAGAATAAACTGGTGAATAAAATAGAATTAGAGGCATGGGAATGGAACATACTGAAGTTTCTCAGAGGGAAGGGGAAAGTGGTGGGGGCTGTAAGGGATTAAACAAAGATCTTATATGCCTGTACGCATTACCAATGGACACAGACAATAGGGTGGCAAAGGCCAGGGAGGGGTGGGAACCAGGTGGAGCGAAGCAATGGAGGCCCAAAAAAGAGGGACATCTATAATAATCTCAACAATAAAGATTTAAAAAATAAAATTAAATTTAAAAAAAAACAGTGGGAAAATTTTCAAACAAGAAAACAGTGGGAATAGTTTTCAAACAAGTCTCTGACTTTCTAAACAGAAAGTTTATCTTTATTTTATTATTTCTTTTATTTTACATTTTTACCATTACCATTTATCCCCTCTATGCCCTCCTCCACTTCCATCCCCCTTCTGCTCTATCCCCTTTCCCCCTCAATCACCACATACCCCCTTAGAATTCATCATCTAGTGCTGTTTCCAGAAGTTTCTTATTGACACATATAGCTGAGGAGAAACTGTCACAAATTTGGAATAGGACATACTTAGATCACTGACTTTGTCTATGAAGAGCTAGGTGAATAGGAAAATGTGCTAACATTTTCACAGATAATAGCAACAAAAACAACAATAACAAAAATAATAAAAACATAGTTTAACTTATAGAGTTGTTAGGGTGAGTGATAAAAAATGTAAATCATCTAAATAGGTTTATAGACTTATTTTACAAAAAAATAACTACTTTATGGTAACTAAGGGGGTGATTATTATGAGCAAGTCACTGTTTAAGCTTAAAATAATAAATATCTCAATTATAAGCTACCCTACAAGACACAAAAAATGTCATGTCAATGTTACTCAATAAGATAAGTACTCTCCACATGGTATTAAGCCATCAAGAGAGTGGTGCTTATTACTCAGAAAATAGGAAACATCTCCTTCTAATAAATCTCTATATTAACCACATCTTTTTTTAAATAAATAGAATTACATTATCACAACCTTGAAAATAATTTTTTTCTTCTTAAATGACTAGGTTAAATAATTGATTGCCCAAATTCCAAACCTGTGTCCCTGAACACCCTAACAATTTGGTGGGCCACAGATGTCCTGTGCTCACACTCATAATCCATCACTTTAAAAACACAGGTTGTTTTAATTCATAATAAATAGTTGAAAATATGTTGTAATACATAACACTGTATAGTGTACATCTGTTGCACAGAAATGGGAAACAAGGATGAGATATTTATTTTAAATCCTATTGCTAAAGTTTTCAATCAGGCATAAAAGTGTAGTATGTGATAGTTCTGTATCTACAAATAAAGTAGTATCAGAGAAGCAGCTAATTAGTATTGGGATTTGTTTCACAGACATTGAGACTAATACTGTTGACCTCTTGTGAGCTCTGCCTAGTATTGGATGCTCCTACACCTGAGGTGCTTTCTGGTTTCAGAAGAAATCCCAGCTAGTTTTTTACTCATTGCTTGATTGGTGGGCAAACCATGTTCTTGTGTTTACCTCATTATATAAAACTAGAGGCCTGGTGCATGAAATTTGTGCATGGGGGGGGGCGTGGCTCAGCCCGGCTTGCACCCTTTCCAATCTGGGACCCCTCGGGGGATGTCCGACTGTGGGATTGGGCCTAAACTGGCAGTCGGACATCTCTCTCACAATCTGATACTGCTGGCTCCTAACTGCTCACCTGCCTGCCTGCCTGCCTGCCTGATCACCCCTAACCACCTCTGCCTGCCTGCCTAATTGCCCCTAACCACCTCTGCCTGCTGGCCTGATCTCCCCTACCTGCCCTCCCCCGGCCTGATTGCCCCCTACCTGCTCCCCTGCCAGCCTGATTGCCCCCTAACTGCTCCCCTGCCAGCCTGATCACCCCTAATCACCTCTGCCTTGGTTCCTGCTACCATGGCTTTGTCCAGAAGAAGGACCGGACAACTGGAAGATGTCCAGTAGACCTGGTCTAATTAGCCTATTACCCTTTTATTAGTATAGATGCTGAAACTTCCACGGGAAAATGGAAGTTTCACATAGAAAACAATGTGATTGTTATCAAGTCATGTTTTGATTGCCTATTCAAATTCAGTATATAATACAGCAATTCTGTCTTCTACATTCAAATGTATACTTTTTTAGTAATTATAGTCCCTAAAACTTATTAATGTAAAATGCTAAGCAAACCTGAATAAATTTGAGAGGAAATCACTCCTTTTTCCTTCTCCTTATTTACAACTCTCCAATCCTCAGAAGAAAAAAACACTACTTTTCATGATAAAATTATAAAATTGCTAAGTGGAAACAGGGTGGTGGAAAGGAAATATGAGTCTACTATTTGTATAATTCCCATTCTGTTGAGGCATGAGTATTTCAAGTTCTAAATTATTCATATTGTTATTCACAATGATCAAATATCTCATAGAGTGACTTTATTTATTTTACTTACTACTAGATGCCCGGTGCATGAATTTGTGCACTGGTGGGATCCCTTCGCCTGGCCTGCACTGTCTCATAATCCGGGACGCCTTGGGGGATGTCGGAGAGCCAGTTTCGGCCCAATCCCCACAGGGTAGGCCAAGGGATCCCACCAGTGCACAAATCCATGCACTGGGCCTCTAGTATGCATATAATCTCTTCCTGCCCTCTCCCATCCTCCCTTCCCTCTGAGATTCATCAGTCTGTTCCATGTTTCCATGCCTGTGCATTGAGCATCTACCCCCTGGTGGTCAGTGTATGGCATAGCTACTGGTCAAACGGTTGAACAGTCGAACTGATGGATGGTCATTTAGGCTTTTATATCTATATCTATATGTATCTATATGTGTGTGTGTGTGTGTGTGTATGTATGTATATATATATATATATATATATATATATATATATATATATATATACTAGAGGCTCAGTGCAAGGATTCATGCACATTGAAAGGAAATTAATTACAAGGTGGCCGGTGGAGTGGGACTGGGTGAGATGGGATGGACACGCCCTGGAGCCAACCTCCTGCAGTCCCTCCTCGGCTTGACACACCTGGGGTGGTGTTGGAGCTCGAAGGGTGTCTGTGGAGTTTGCAAGATCCCTCTGGCAGGTGGGGTCCCTCAGCCTGGCCTGCGGGGATTGGGCCCAAACTGGCAGTCTGACATCCCCCAAGGGGTTGTGGTGTCACTCCGCAGTTCCTGCATTGAATGTCTGGCCCCTGTTGGTCACTGTGTGTCATAGCTACCGGCCAGTTAGCCTGTCAGCCTGTTGCTTAGGCTTTTACATATATTGATTACTGTACTGATAATATATTTCCCAGCAAATTTTAAGATCATATAATCATAACAAATATGCATTTTAGTGGGGTGCCAACTACAATATAACATGAATTTGAAACAGAAATACATGCAAGTCATTATGTTTTTGCACCATAGAAAGAAAAATTAATTACTCATTCAGGGCATATCTGTTTTCTTAGGTTTTATCATGCGTTGTATTTCTACCTAAATGTTTAAGGCAAAAATAATTTATGATCTGTAGCATATTTATTACTGAAAAATAGATTTCATGATGCTTTGGAAATACCATAAAACTAAGAGTGGTTGTTGGGCCATAAGATTTATTTTCTATCTTATTCTTGTTTCCATTGTTACCACTATTTTTAAAGTTTGCTGGCCGTTCTTTGCTAGTGAAATGTAAAAGTAAATAGTACTATTTATTATACATACATATCACATTTTTTAAATTGTGTAAAAATGACAAATCTGTTATAAGAAAATGTCTTTCCTCTAGAAAAGACTGACCAAGGATCCAAATTAGGCGAGGAAGTGCAATCCAGTGCAGTTTTGCTCCTATGTGGTTGTCAAAGTCACCAGAAAATAGGGGGAAAGCGCTAATGCGAAAAGCCATAAAAAAAATAGTCATGGGGGATTGGAAATTAGAACTCAGGAGTGTATCATTTCATCAGAGTAACCTGTGCCATCTCTGTGCTTGAGTGTGTAACAACTTTCTCATCTGTCACCAAATTATATCTGAGCAAAGGGCACTGTTTTATGGTACACAGTCGTAACAGCTCTATTTGAGTACTCAATGTAAATGTACTGACCAATATTATTATTTTTGTTTGTTAAGTCATAGGAGTTATGTATTTTCAAAATACTTCAGAGAAAGAGTATTTTAGCCATCCTGACAAAACCAAACCTTTACAAAGTGATGCAAATTCTAAGCACCAGTGGCATTTATTTTCCAAGCACCAGTGGCATTTATTTTCCTTGTTGTTTGTATGTCTTATATATCATTTTGCAATGTTCAGTTAAGTTTGTTATTTTTAAAAGTGTTAAACTAAGTTTAAAAAGCAATCTTAAATGTTAAAAGGAATGTACCTAATTGATGTCACATTCTATCTGAATCAGATGTGTGTAAAGTCTTTTTCTTTCAAGCATTTATCATAAAAAAACAACTTTGGAATATGATTCTAAATTTACTGATAGTTAAACCTTAAAAGCAAAATTGATTGATTTTTCCATAGCAGTGTTTAACATGTGTGGGTGTAGGCCAAAATCAAAAGCTAACAAATTTGGCTTAGAGAACATTTTATTACAGTACTTAATTTCCATCACTTAGTCATTTTAATAGCAGTATAATATGAGTCTGCCCAAAGGCCATTTTCTACCATCTGGATACCTATGGGTTATTAAGACCTTCTCAATCATTCTTATTCAACTTACTAAGAAGTAGGTGGCGGGGGGGGGGGAGGGGGGGCGGGCGGGCAGAGATAGAATATAGCACAGGAGAGTTAACATTGCCTATTCAAGTAAATTAATTTAGCAGGACTCTTTGATATTAAGTTCTTGAACATTATCACAAAATATAACAAAAACCAAACTGTGAATTCAAATTCAATGACAAGCAGAAAATTGTAAACTAAAAATGATATGATTGCCCTTTAACCAATGTTTAAACAGAGAAAAGTTAATCTCCATGTACTAAAAATAGGTATGCAATATTTTCAAAATTGTTGCATAAAGCCATTGTTTGTATTAACTTCTGCATAAACGTATCTTTCTGGGTTTCATGGTCCTCTCATCCATTAAATAAAAGATCAAGATTATTTTATTTCTTAACCTTCTCCTCCCCAAAGTTAACATCCTTATAGCTTGTCACTTCTACACTGAGTGGCCAGATTATTATGATCTCTGAACACATAATAATCTGGCCACTCAGTGTATATCCTATATAATAAAAGGTTAATATGCAAATTGTCCCCTCGACCAGGAGTTCGACCAGCAGGCAGGCCGGCCAACTGCCCATGTCCCCTCCCCTTGGCCAGGCTGGCTGGACCCCACCCATGCACAAATTCATGCACCGGGCCTACATATATACTGAGTGGCCAGTTTATTATGCACCGGGCCTATATATATACTGAGTGCCAGTTTATTATGCATTCAGAGATCATAATAATCTGGACACTCAGTGTATTTGTAAAGGCACTGAAAACAGAAGTATTGAGAAATGCCCAAGTTCTTGTAATTAGCAATTCTTATGGGAAATGCTCAAGAAGAGTAATTTCCACCATTGTGTGCCAAGGGTGAACTTTCTGAATGAATTGGCAAGTGCTATGGACTTCATATATCCCCTAAAGAAACATTACTGGCTATAAGTTCGAGAATATACACTGGAAAAAAAAAAAGAGTCATAATGAAAACAAATAAAGGAGGAGTTAACGCAAATAAATTAGTTCATGAGTTGCCTGAAGGAAGCTAAGTACCAAGCTTCAGGAGATTTTTGAGTCATTTCAATGTCAAATCTAGTAATGTATTCTGTACTCAAAGAAAGAAAATTAAAAATTAACACATGCAATTTTTCTACTCAGGTGGATAGAAATAATCTGCTGACAATTTTTTTTCAATGAGCAGCTCTTTTGCATATTTGAAATAAACACCATCCCAATTTGACATAATACTAATAATGTGAATTAAAAAAAATATTAAAATATATTAAACATAAATAATAAAATATTTTCTATGTCTTTTTAATGGAAAATGATCCTATATAATAAAAGCCTAATATGCAAATCTTCCGAACAGCGGAACAACCGGTTATGATGCACACTGTCCACCAGGGGGCAAACGCTCAATGCAAGAGCTGCCCCCTGCCCGCAGCCCCAGGTCATCCAAGGCAGGTGCCAGTGGGGGCCCCTCCAATCACCCCACTGTTTGCCCCACAGATCAGCCCTGATCGCCAGCCAGGCCAAGGGACCATACCTTGCAAGAATTTTGTGCACCAGTCCTCTAGTATTTTAATACATATATAAAGAGCCATGTCTAAAATACCACCCCTATACCACAGAACATCATTATAAGAAAGTATGATTTGATTCCTTTATATATCATCATATAATAAAATTGATTTAGAGTTGATGTTTACATATCCATAAACCTCTAATATATATTTGGTGAACCTTTCTATTAACTGAACTTTTAATAAAGGTTTGAAAGTTTTATAAAGTCTGAAAAGAAAAATACTACCAAAAAGAAACAAAAAATAAATAAATGCTGTACTTAAAAAAGTATTTGAAATTTCAAGTATATATAATGTATATATTATATAATGTATATATCATATAATGTATATATATATATATAATATGTGATAATAATGTTATTTTAACTAGATTTATATACCCATATTTTTTTAGTAATAAAGAGTTTTAAATACCATAATTTCATGCTTTTAAGAGAGAATTGCAGAATAGTGAATTCTTGAATGTCAGAAAAGTGGGATATCACATTGGTACAAGAATAAATGTTTGTCATAATCTCTTCTCTAGGACATATGGAAATACATTCAGCAAATTCTGTCTAATTAAAGAGGCAGGTTCTTTTTTCCCCATAAATTATGCAATCCTGTGTAGCATGAATTTACTTATTAAAATTTAGTCTTGACTTTAAAAGGTCAGTTTTCTTGATTAACAGAAAACTGGTTAAGAATGTCAGATTTATTGTATAAGAAATTAAAAGAAATCTAACTTCAGGTTACCAAAGATTGCATCATTATTATTATTTATTAATGGAAAAAGTCACTCAGAATTCTGAATTGGGTAACAGAAACTTGGAATTCAGAAATTCTCTTGGATGTATTGGGGCCAAGATTCAGGAGATTGAAAGAAGCACAGAAGATATAAGAAACCCATGGCCATATCATATATCTCCTAATGTTTTTTAAGATCTAATTTTTCATTAGCAAATTTAAGTAGACTCTTGGAAGATTGAGGGTGATAAACAGACCTCTAAAAAGAGGCCACGAGACAGTGTTTCCTGCGAGTCATCATCCCTGGAATTTAGCAGAAGTCAGTGGATTTTGAGACATAGAAGCATGGAACAGACTATGGAATCTCAGAGGGAAGGCAGTGGTGGGTGGGTGGGTGGGAAGAGATCAACCAAAGAACTTATATGCATATATACATAACCCATGGACTCAGACAATAATAGGGTGGTGAAGGCCTGGGGCAAGGGACAGGGGCTGGCTAGATGGGGTCAATAGGGGAAAAAAGAGGACATGTGCAAAACTTTCAACAATAAAGATTTAATTAAAAAACTAGAGTCCCAGTGCATGAAATGCTTGCACGGAGCGGGGGGGGGGGGGGGGGGGGGTGGTCCCCTCAGCCCAGCCTGCACCTTCTCCAATCTGGGACCCCTTGAGGGATGTCCGACTGCCAGTTTAGGCTTGATCCTGGGGATCCACTGGCTCCTAATCGCTCACCTGCCTGCCTGCCTTGTTGCCCCTAACTGCCCCCCTCCTGGTGGCCTGATCACCCCTCACTGCCTCTGCGTACCAGCCTGATCGCCCCTAACTGCCCCCTGCTGCTGGCCAGGTCACCCCCAACTCCCCCTCCCTGCCGGCCTGGTCGCTCCTAACTGCCCCCCATGCCAGCCTGGTCACACCTTACTGCTCTCCCTGCTGGCCTGTTCGCCCCCAACTGGCCCCCCTCCCCCCCCCCCCCCCCCCCGCTGGCCTGGTCACCCCACGCAGCCTGCTGTTCAGTCGTTCGGTCATCCCTCACTAACCCCCTCTGCCAGCCTGGTCATAGGCAGCCATCTCGTGAGAGTATGAGGGTTAATTTGCATATTACCTCTTTATTATATAGGATAATCCAAAGAAAGAAGAAAAAAAAGTCAGTGTATTTTGAATGAATGAGAGATATTCTTCATGTGTCTTTATCCTCCTTCCCCCCTTTGCCATTGCTAGTCTCATCTCTGTCAATTCTGTCCTCCACTAGCAATAGGACAAGGTGGGAAGGCAGATAATGACTGAGAATTATCTAGATAGCAAAAGGTTTCAGTGGGGATCAGCAAAGAGAAGAGGTGAGAACAAGCATAGGAGCACCTGGACCATTGAGATGCTATGTCCAAACCGGGAGTTCTTCCGAGGTCATTTCTGCACACACATTGTGTTGGAGATTGTCAGAATAGGCGTGATCACAGATTATATTATCTGAGGTTTTATAGTACTATAATAGAAATTATGCATATTATCCTGCAAATGGGAAACAAATTCCCCTGAGTGAAACTGTATTAATGCCGCTAAATCCTCAAAACTATTCATATTCTGCCCAATGTGATGTGGTTGAATGAGCCTTGTGAGACAATTTAGTGCAACTTAATCATTTTTAAAATTAATAAAATTTGAGGACCAGTAAGTACAAAGCCACTTACTTGAGGCCAAAGATGGAACTAGAATGCATGGCTCCTCATCCCCATTTTTATTTTTAGAAACAGAATTTTACTACAGAGAAATTCAGGGAGTAATTTATAATTATCTTGTATTATTAATTTTAGTATATTTTATACAATAATTATGTGAAAGTGAAAGTTTCCAGTTTTTCAATTCCATTTTACATCTCCCTTCTCTTGGGTGTGCATCCTTCCAATTCATGTTTTAAAGTCTTTAATCTATCTACATTCTATTATATGTCTATGCACTCCTAAACAAGCAACAGTGTATTTTTTGCAAATGTTTTAGCAACTTTCTGTTATCAGTCAACATTGTCTTTGAAGATCTATCTGTATTACAAATATAATTATAGTACATACATAGATTTTTATGTTTCCTTCTTTGCTCCTACCTTTTTAGCTTCTAATAGATTGATCATATTTTCTTACCCTCCATCCAATAATGATTTGAAAAGTATATATTCTATTAAGTATTTTAAACTCATAAACTGACTTCAAATTTTTCCAATAAAGCATATCATTCATTAATATCTTTAGCTTGCCTTATAGTGTCTCCTGCATAGTTCTTCCTCCTAATTATGCTTGTACTTTACCTTGAACTGCCACTCAATTTTTATTTTCCATTTTAGTATTTTCCTATATTTTAGTTTATGTTATTTTAAGCATCTCCCTTATATTATCATTATTAATTTTTCAGGTCAATAATTATTTAGATTTGATCATCATTCTTTCTCAACTTTGAACTTTATTGTTGTATCCTGCATTATATTATTTTATTTTATGTTCATTTTACATTTGGACTGAAGTACAACTTTTGTACTTCTTTCAAGGAGGGTCTGTATCTTTCAACCGTCTAAAAAATATAATTTTTCTCTAATTCTTGAAATGTCAAGTTAGCCTGGAGTTGAGGTGGAAATTGATAATAATTGTTTTATGTCATTGCTTTAAAAATATTATTCCTTTATGTCCTTTATCTATATCTCTATTTTGTATTTCTTTGTGAATCTTGATTTCCCTAAAAATCTTCAATTTTTTAAAAAAAAATTATTCGATAATCTATAGCAGGGGTCCTCAAACTTTTTAAACAGGGGGCCAGTTCACTGTTCCTCAGACCGTTGGAGGGCCGGACTATAGTTTAAAAAAAAAACTATGAACAAATTCCTATGCACACTGCACATATTTTGAAGTAAAAAAACAAAACGGCAAAAACACCCGCATGTGGCCCACGGGCCGTAGTTTGAGAACGCCTGATCTATAGTATCACAAACATATGTCTCAATTATGCTTTCCAGGTCTTTTAATTGTATTTTTCAATCTTAATTTTGTTTTCAGTTTTGAAAAACTATCAGACAATATGTTTTAAAGTAGTGCCTCTGTTCCATTTTCTTAAATCTCTCTTTGAACTCCTAGTAGACATGTGTAGAAACTTCTCATTCCTTCCTCCAGGATTTTTCCTTCATCTCATGGTTCTGCATTCTGTGTAATCACTTTAGACCAATCTTTATGTACATTAATATTCTCCTCAGTTGTATCTAGTCTACCTTTATATCTATCCTATTGACTTTTTTACTTTAGTTCATTTTACTGCTTAGAATTTATATTTGAGTCTCTTGTAAAGGATTCTCTTTTATCAGGTCTTTTCTTGCCTTGTGAATTATATTTCTTTTGCCTGCCATATTTCTTTTATTTAAATGACCACTTTAAAATTCTTATTTTAGAGTATCATTCAGATTTTTCTATTAAAAATGGCTTCTTAGCTGTTATTACTTCTGACTGCTGGATAATGTCATTGGGCATATTTCATATATCTTATAATATTTTATTGTTAACTTACTTTGGGGTCTGATGTACCTTCTGTTCCCTTAACTCACTGGGTTCTTTTACTAACTTCTTCTTTAGGGATTTTGACTATATGTAAATAGGGCAAGAATTGAGATCACACACCTATTTGTGTTAAATGGCTAAAATTACTGGTTTTCCATTTGAATCTGTATTCATAGCCTTGGGCCTATAGGCTAAAGTTTTCCAGTGGGACTTAGTTTGTCCTGTATCTATATTTATAAAAGAAGCTCAGATTTAGTAATGTTTATATAAACTATATTGAGTTTAGTCTGACCTCTAAACAGAATTAAAATCCATCATTTATGGCTTATATGGGTACAGATTTATACCCAGAAGCTACATAGGTCCATTCCTAGGTAATGCAAAAAATTTCCTCTTAACATTCATTTTTTTAACTTTCAATCTGTATTGCCTCCAATTTTTCAATTAGCATATGTACATGATTGAGATGTGAGAGGTTGTTTCCCAATGCACAATCTACAACTCAAAGCAATCAATCAAATCACTAATGATGTATTGTATCACTTTCATGCTTACTGCCCTGGGGGCTGGGAAAAAAGTAAGCATAAGTCTCACTATCTCTCTTCAAAGAGTTTCTAATCTAGTGGTGACTTAAATGAGATTAAACATTTAAATATTAACAAAATTTAAATATAAAAATGCACTAAGATCAGTGACTATTCAAGAAGGGCTGCATCACTTTGAGTGAATGACATGTAAAGGTTTCATGGAAGAGTCAAACCCCAACTTGCTACAAAAACAGATAGACAGATCCAGCAACTATAAATGAAATGAAAACACAAATCATCCAGATTTGAAAGATGCAACAAAGGCAGTGTTTCAAGGGAAATTTATAGCATATAATGCATATGTTAGAAAAGAAGGAAGATCTACCGGTAAATTTAATAACCTAAGTTTCTACATTAGGAAACTAGAAAAAGAGTAAACTAAATCTAAAGTAAGCAGTAACAAATAAAAAAATGAAAACCAAAACAGAAATCAAGAAATTGAAAATAAGAAATCAATGAATAACATTATGAAATCAAAATATGTTTCTTTGGAAATAGTAATTAAACTGACAAGCCTCTAGCAAGGCTCATTATAAAAGACAGGAAATAAATTATTAATACCAAAAATTAAAGAAGGACATCCTATGGACACCAAAAAGGATTATAAAGAAATATTATGAACAACTCTATGTCCACATATTTTATGATTCTATATAATAAAAAGCTAATATGCAAATTGTCCCCTCGGAAGTTCGACTGGGAGACGGGAAGTTCGCTCGCTCACTATGATGTGCACTGACCACCAGGGGGTGGTGTGGAACATGGCAGGTGACCACGGGCGGAATTGGGGCACTGAGGGAGGGAAGGAGGAGGCATGGAGACTGGGACATTGATCACAGGCCAGACCTAGGGACCCTCACCGTGCATGAATTCATGCACTGGGCTTTTAGTCCTATATAATAAAAGAGTAATATGCAAATTGACCATACCTCCGCTATACCCACAAGCCAAGCCCACCAGCCAATCAGGAGCGAGTATGCAAATTAACCCAACCAAGATGGCTGTGGCCATGGAGAGAGCAGGAGGCTTGGGTTTCCCCGGCAATGGAGGAAGCCAAGCTTTCCGCCTGCTCAGGCCTGCCTTGGCCTCCACTTAAGGCTACAAAGTTTCAATTATAGAAGATAAATAAATCCCACCAAAAATGGCAGCAGCCACAGAGCTGGACAGAGCAGGAGGCTTGAGTTGCCCCCGGTGATGGAGGGAGCCAAGTTTCCACAGCCCTGGCCTGCCTTGGCCTCTACTTAAGGCTACAAAGTTTCAATTATAGAAGATAAATAAATCCCAGATACCAGGGCCTCTGCTTGGGTCACTCGGGGGTGTGGCCAGCCTGCAAACCACCACAGGCTGCTCGCCCAGGCCAGCCCACGCTTCAAGGGAACCACCACCCTGATCCGGGACACCCTTCAGGTCGAACCAGCTGGCCCCCACCCATGAACCAGGCCTCTATCCTATCTAATCCTATCTACAAAAAGAATAATATGCAAATAGACCATCACTCCAACACACAAGATGGCTGCCCCACTGTGGTCAAAGATGATTGCCCCCATGTGGACACAAGATGGCTACCACAAGATGGCCAGCAGGGGAGGGCAGTTGGGAGGGACCAGGCCTGCAAGGGAGGGCAGTTAGGGACAAACAGGCTGGCAGGGGAGGGCAGTTGGGGGTGACCAGGCCGGCAGAGGAGGGAAGTTGGGGGCAAAAGGGCCTGCAGGGAAAGGCAGTTGGGGGGGACCCAGACCTGCAAGGGAGAGCAGTTGGGGGTGACCAGGCCCGCAGGAGAGTGCAGTTAGGGGTGACCAGGCCTACAGGGGAGGGCAGTTAGGGGCAAACAGGCTGGCAGGGGAACAGTTAGGCATCAATCAGGCGGGTAGGGGAATGGTTAGGGGGTGATCAGGCTGGCAGGCAGAAGCAGTTAGGGGCAATCAGGAATGCAGGCAGGTGAGCAGTTGGGAGCCAGCAGTCCTAGATTATGAGAGGGATGTCCGACTGCCCATTTAGCCCTGATCCTGGTAAGATCACACCTAAATGGGCAGTCGGACATCCCTCGAGGGGTCCCAGATTGGAGAGGGTGAAGGCTGGGCTGAGGGACACACACCCTCGTGCACTAATTTTATGCACTGGGCCTCTAGTATGGATATAATAGATTAATCTCTTGAAAGATACAATCTGCATAAACTCACACACACACAAAAAATAGACAATATAAATAGGCCTAATCTCTAAAGAAATTGAATCAATAACAAATAACCTTTAACAACAACAAAATCCACAAAGCCTATATGGATTCACTGATAAACTCTCCCAAATATTTAAGAAAGAAGTTATGCCAATTCTGTATAATCTCTTTCAGAAATTAGAAACAGAAGGAATAATTCCTAACTCATTCTATGAAGCTAAGTGACCCTAATATAAAAACTAGAGAAAGGTACTACAGGAAAAGAAAACTGCAGACAAAAAAATTTCATAAACATAAATGCAAAAAAGCTTTATAAAACAGTAGCAAATCAAATCCAACAATATATAAAAAGAATTATACACATGAGTAAATGGGATTTATCTCAGGTATGTTAAGCTGGCTTATCATCTGTAAAACCAATTAATGTAACTCATCAAATAAACAAATTATAAAATAAAAATTACATGATCATATCAATAGATGCAGAAAAATAACATCTGACAAAATTCAGCACTCATTCATGATAAAGACAAAAAAATAATCTCAGAAAACTTAGAGAGGGATTTCCTGAATTTGATAAAGAATGTCTACAAAAACCTCAACTACCATCATATTTAATGGTGAGAAACTCGAAACTTTCCAACTAAGATCAGAAGCAAGGCAAGGACATTCCCTCTTATCACTCTTTTTCAACATCACACTGGAAGTTCTAGCTAATAAGTCAATAAAAGGAAACAAAAGTTATACAAGTTGGGAAGAAAGAAATAAAATCATCTTTGTTCACAGATGACATGATCATCTATGTAAAATATCTAAAAGAACTCACAAAAATCTATTCAAGAAGACAAGCAATTATAGCAAACTTATAAAAAGCAAGGCTAATATATAACAGTTAAACACTTTTATCTATACTAGCAATGAAAAAGTATAATTTGAAATTAAAAACAGTAGCATTTATATTAGCATCTCCACAAATACAATATTTAGGTGAAAATCTAACAAAATATGTATAATAGTTATATGAGAAAACTACAAAATTGATTAAAGAAATCAATGAAATTAAATGTGTAGAGATATTTCATGTAATGGATAAAGACTCATTATTGTCAAGATATCAGTTCTTTCCAACTTGGTCTATAGATTCCAAGCAATACCAATAGAAATCCTGATAAGTTATTTTGTGAACATTATTAAATTAATTCTACAGTTTATATGTGGAGGCAAAAGAACCAGAAGAGTCAACTCAGTATTAAAGGTGAAGAACAAAGTTGGAGAACTAACTATCTGACTAAGGCTTACAATAAGGACAGTAATCAACATTATGTGGTATTGGTACAAGAACAAACCTACAGCGTGGGGCAAAAGTAAGTTTGCAGTTGTGAGTACGTGAAACAGAGTTCATTCTTGTATTATTATTTATTAATTATTGTATTATTTTCCATACTAACAACTGTTTAATTTTGCCCCAACCTATAGGTCTGTTCTTGTACCAATACCACATAATGTTGATTACTGTCACCATATTGTAAACAGTATAGATCCATAAAGTAGGATAAAGACCCTATAAGTAGACTCACAAATATATTATCAACTGATTTTTTACAAAGGAGCAAAGACAATAAAATAGAGCAAAGAAACTTTCTTGACCAAATGATGCTGGAAAAACTGAACTACCATGTGCAACAGAAATGAATCTGGACACAGATCTTATACCTTTCACAAAAATTAACTCAAACTGAATCAGAGACATAAATGTAAAATGCAAAACAATAAAATTAGAAGATAATTTTGGAGAAAATTTAGATGACCTTGGATATGTTTATGTCATTTTAGTTACAATACCAGATATGACCCATGAAAGGAATAATTGATAAGCTAGACTTCGTTAAAATTAAACAATTCTGCTTTGTGAAAGGCAATGTAAAGCAAATACAAGACAAGCCACAGACTCTAAGAAAATATTTGCAAAAGACAAAGCTGAAAAATGACTCCTTCAAAATATACAAATAAATTGGGGGTGATCACTTTGTAGTGCATACAGATGTTGGATTATAATGCTGTACACCTAAAACATATAATTTTTAAAAAGACTCGATAAAGAAGTGAAAATCTTTGAGCTGAGTAAATATTTTAAAAATCTATAAAAATTGAAAATGGGCTAAACATCTTAACAGACATCTCACCAAATATACAGATGGCAAATTAGCTATAAAAAGGTGCTCCACAAAACAGTTAATAAGGGAAATGCAAATTAAAACAACAAGAGATACCATTACACATCTATTAGAATGGCCAAAATCTGGAACACTGACAATACCAAATGCTGGCAACAATGTAGAGCAACAGAACTCTCATGCATTGCTCGTGTTAATGCAAAATAGTATACCTACTTTGGAAGACAGTTGGAAGGGTCATACAAAACTATGCACACACTGACTATATAATCCAGAAATCACACTACTTTGTATTTACCCCAAAATACTTGAAAACTTACATCGACACAAAACTGCACATAAATGTTTATAGCAGTTCTATTCATAATTACTAAAACTTGGAACCACCCAAGATGTCCATCAGTAGGTGAACAGATAAATAAACTGTGCTACATCCACACAACAGATTATCTCAGCACTAAAAAGAAATGAGCTATCAAGCCATTAAAATACATGGGGAAAATGCATATTATTAAGTGAAAATACCAATATGAAAAGGCTACATACTGCTCGATTCCAACTGTAAGGCATTCTGGAAAAGACAAAACTGTGGAGACAATAAAAAGATCAGTGGTTGCTAGGGGGAGTAGGGTTGGAATAAATAGGTAGAAGACAGAATATTTTATGGCAGTGAAATTACTCTGTATGATATTATAATGATGAACATAAGTTGTCATATATTTATTCAAATCTATACAATATGCAATACCAAGAATGACCCGTAAAGTTAAACTATGGACTTTGGGTGATTATGCTAGATCAATATAGGTTCATTCTTGGTAACAAATGTACCATTCTAGTGAGTCATGTTAATAATGGGGGAGGCTATGCATATGAGGGGCAAGGAGATGTATGGGAAATCTCTGTACTTTTCTCTCAATTTTGTTGTTAACCTAAAACTGCTCTAAATAATAAAAAAAAATTTTTAGAAAATATTTTTTTTAAATATCAAGTTAGAAAAAGTGTTTCCAGTTGAAAGAAACAGGATATGCTCTGGAGATGAGGAAGAGCAAAGAATATTGTGGGATAATAATTATTATTGCCTCAGCTGGAACACAGAACTATATCAGAGAGCAAAGACCTGGAACGATTCTGAAGTATTTTATTTTTAAGAGTTTGAGCTTCCTTTATTGAGGATATTTTAAGTTAGAATGCCTCATTGTGAAATTGTTGCTCTGAGAAGGTTAATCTGTCAGCGTTCTACATCATGACATAGGAGAACAGAGGCAGGAAGGCATTGCAATAATTCAATTGTAAAAGGATAGAGACTCAGACTAGTAGACTGGTAATGGAAGTGGAAAAGAAAGAGAAAACTGATGGAGGCAGCTTAACATATTTACACCCACTACAGTATTTTTATTTTTTATATCTCTTTTACTTCTGCAACTGTTTGAACATACTAGTAAACTCCATCAGCTTAGGGATCTTTGTAAGTTCTGTGGACTAATGTTTCCCATCGACAGTGCTTGCACAGAGCAGAATCTTAAATGGTTTTCGCATGAATGAATTAATGAATGAATGTAGTAAAAATGCACAAATTTTTATTGGTCTAACTAATGGCACTGAGGTTAAAAATTAAGGTACTTAGATGAAGGAAGAGTAGGTATGACTATAAATTATCTTCCTCACATCTTGTTTTGTTCTTTTATACTTTTAAATAAAGCTGGATTTTAGACAGCAAAAATATCCTTTCCTTAAGGAACCAATGTGATGGACAGGGCTCCCTATTGCTGATTATAAAACTTTGGGAAGAAACCAAAGGACATACTGGTTCATTAGACACTGGAAGAAAGAGAACAGTTATCGAAGACCATGTAGGTGAAAAATTATAGACTTTATAACACAGCAGTATTCTAGTATTTTCTTAAGAAAAATAGTAGCAGAATGTTTTGTTCTACTGACATGCAACCCACAATAAAGTCCTCCCCTTCTTTCTCTTGATTCTTTCTCTGAACACCTACTCTTCATCCTGTGACACAATTTCTGATGATATTAAATCAAAAAATAAAGACAAAAAGTAATAGTCACATTATTAGCAAAGTGTCTATTCATATATTCAAATTTATTAGGCTTTATGTAAATAATATTAACTGTATAATTTATCAAAGATAAAGATAATCCCAGAAGGTGTGGCTCAGTGGGTGAGCATTGACCTATGAACCAGGAGGTCATGGTTCAATTCCCAGTCAGGGCACATGTTTGAGTTGTGGGCTGGATCCCAGGTCTGGGGCATGCAGGAGGCAGCCGATCAATGATTCTCTCTCATCATTGATGTTTCTCTCTCTCTCTTCCTCTACCTTCCTCTCTGAAATCAACAAAAATATCCTTTTCAAAAAAGGTAAAGATAATAATTATCAAATAAATATGTTTAATGGAGCAATAAAAATGTTTGATATTAGAAATATGAGAATATAATATAAATTTTAATAATAGCACATAACTAAATCAATGTTCAAAAATGAATGTATTACCTATATTAAATAACCTATATGGTACAATATAGATCATAAAAGTATATACAAGAAGTCTTACCTTGCTAAACTTTATTTTAGAGTAGTAATGTTTTATTAATTAAAATAAGTCAGTACACAATTCAATACTTTAAAACCATATTTTTATGGTGAATGAACTTCATACAAATAAAACAGGATTGCCTTATTTGGAAGATCATTTGTTGAAATTTTTATAAACAATATTTTCACAAGGAAATAATTATGTTCAAATATTTATTATACTTAAAAATGTGCTAAGCTTAGCCAGAAGGCAAAATGTATTATCACTCCTTCTCTTAGCTTCTCCACTTCTGCAAGCTTTATTTATATTTTACATTAAGACACAAAAGACACAATTGAACCTCATCTTTATTTTTTACTGAATTTAATACCCAAGTGCATACAGAAATATTTACATGAAAATTTTATTCATTTAGAAGCATTTTCTTTGCAATGTGTTTCTCTTTGTTCCCTAGAAGCTGAATTTCCATGGATTTAATTAAACTGTCTCTTATTGATTTTAATCTTCTTTCTATTATTTCCATATGAAATTAAGCCAAATAACACTTTTCAAAATAAATAGATATGTTTTTGATATACCTAAAACAATACTATTAAGTAAAATACACACAAAAAACAACAACACATAAGATAGGATTCCTAGAATAGTTATATCAACAGTTGGAATCTTTTAATAATAATAAGCAGTTAATTAATACAAAAATGACTTTTTACTTAGAAAAAGCACTAAAGTTTCACACAGAAGGCCACAATCCAGGTCAATAAAGAACTGGTAAGTCTGCCTTTATACATCACATTAATGGTTTCTGTCTCTCTGTGTGTGCTTAACTACATATGCACACAGACAAGAGGAGGGTGGGGAGAAAGAGAGGAGAGAAGATGCAGGCTAATCCTTTTACAGAGGTACTAGGAAATAAACTGTAGATAAAAGTACTGGGCATAGATACCAGTTGGCGCTTCAAAAATCTACTTAGAGGTCACAGAATCAATACTGTCCACCACATTTAAAACAACCAAACACTATAAACATGTTTGGGAACCACTTCGGTACTTCTTATAACTGAGCTTCACATTGTTATCCACTGGATTAATCACCTAGGCCAGATTCCTTCAGCAATACCGCCAAGGGAAAATATCACATATAAAAATGCACCACATCCACCTTTCCAGAATCACCTCTTTCCCCCTCTCCTTTCAAATTTTTAAGATAGAATGGTAAAGGCAAAAACAAAACAAAAAACAAACAAACAAACAACAAAATAAACACCCAAGTTTAAAACAAAAGTGAGCTAAAGCCTCAGATCATCTGAGCTGCCACTGTGCTTGACACTGGAACTGTGTATAGGACAGCTTCTTTGTTAGTCACTTTCAAATAGTGCATAACACTATCCTAAAGTCAAGCCTACCCTAAAATGTTTTAAATCTACTTTTTTTTTTTTAAGTGAAGAAGAAGAAGAATTCTATGTCCATCAAATCCTAGTGAGAATAAAAAAAAAAATCACCTGGATGGTTCATATGAACAGACTTGAATGAAAGGGCTATTTGGAGAGTCATTGGCTGGAGAACACAAGCTATCCTCAATCTATCAACAGGACAAGGCATGGCCATCACTGATACTGAAGGGACAAGGGGAGGAAATAGTGACAGGAGAGCTAGAACCATGGCGGAGGGATTTCCCAGTGGATGTTTAGTCCTGAGGGATGGAGCTACCGCTAGACATGTAGCTCCAAAGCAAGGAGGAATATCCAGACCACTCACATTCTCTTACCACCTTCTGCATCCCTGCTGTTGCCTCTCATTGCCCAAATCAGGCACCCCGCTTAAGCCAGAGGGCTAGGAATTAAGGAAGGAGCAAGTATCAGGGATCAGCCTTCCTGGTATTAGCGCAGAGAAGAAAAGAGAGGAGAATGGACTTGGGGTGGGCAAATGGATAAAAATCCAACAAAGATACTCAGTTTCAAAAATCTGTATTTTTGTTTCCGCTCTAGAATAATATACTAAAGGAGGAAAATATGACCAAAGCTTCTGGCTAAAATATGTCAATCTTGTCTATCACAACTTATCCACTGACATTAGCTGACAATTGTCCATTTCCTACCACCATATATTATAAGCCATCTGCAAAATTGAGGTAGATGCTCATCTGTCAGTTAATATGGATTGGCAAACAAAATATCCACAGAGTATAACAACCCACAAATAAAATTTCAAAAAGACTGTACAGGCGATCCAATTTCACTAGTAATGACACTGCCCATTTCATTACTCAATACCAGGGCACAGATATTGACATTCTGATAGATTCGGTTCTTGGCACAATCCCAACAAAAGTAAAAAGCTCACTAAATATTTTTTCATTGTTTTTTTTTTAATCCTCACCCAAGGATATAAATATATATATATTTTTGCCATTGATCTTTAGAGAGAGTGGAAAGGAGGGGGAGAGACAGAGAGAAAGACACATCAATTAGTTGCCTCACGCAGGTGCCCCACCGGGGCCAAGGATTGAGCCTGCAACCAAGGTTCATGCCCTTGACCAGAATCCAAACTGAGACCCTTCAGTCCACAGGCTGACACCGTAACCACTGAACAAAACTGGCTAGGGGTACATATTTTTAAATTCAGTTCTATAGCATAAGGTACAGGTATTATTAATGAACTAATGAGTTAGTCAGGGAAGGGAAGTAAAATACAAGTGGGCAGGCTCATAGAAAAGGTAGCATCTGGCCTTTTAGCTGAGTCCCTAACAGAGAATTTAAAATTGTGGTCTTAAACAGTATGGGTCACATCTGAATAGTGGATCAAAAATTCAAACTTACTGGGTCTTGACAATTTCAATATATAATGAAAAGGGAAAATGTGAATTTTCAATGTATAGCACAAACACTAAGGATATGTATTATGAAAATTTTATTTCATATATATATATATATATATGACTATACAAAGTCACGATATGAAATGCATTGTAGCTCTCAAAAATGTAAACACTTGGCATATGGCAGCTATGATTTCAGTTAAGCATGGCAAACCATGAGAAATGAGATCTATGGTAGCTGTAGAAAGATAAGCATGGATATCTGAATAGTACATAAAGGAAAATATTTTCTAATAATTCACATAAGAACAATATTTAAGAATCCAAAGCCTATGAAATCTGGCATTTTAGTTATATTTTATACTGCAAAGATAATTGGGAAGAAACTATTGTGGGAAGGCAGATGAATATAAGAAATGAAAATTACATAAAATTCAAGCAAATAGGATATTTGTACAGATAAATGATATATGTAGCTAACTAAATTGTCTTTGAATCTAAACTTTGTCTTAACACTTAATTATTCTTTCATCTGTGTTATTTATATCATTGTGTTTTGTAACAAATAATAATTGCACTAGACATGATATAAAATACAGAGTTGTCCTTTTTAGCTGAAGAAAATCCTAGTTAAAGTCTCTCTACATATAAATGTTTAGATAAAAGTACTTTTGCCATTTGATGGCAATATATTTAGGTTACAACAGTGTAATTCCTGGTTGAAGAACGGAAGGCATAAAGTTGGCATACCCAACAACCTGTATCTCTGAGCAAGTTTACTAAATTCTGTCATCCTTTTTTTGTAAAATAGAGATTATAATTCTTTCTATAAAGTGTCATTTGTGGATAGTAGTCCATAATCACTAATTATAATTTTACTTATAGATTTATGTTTACAGGCAAGATAGAAAGTTTTGTGTATTTATATAAAATTATTTAGACTAAATTTTAAATGAATAACCAATGCCTCCAACAATTTATTTATATTCTCAGTTGTAAATAATTTCCAGGTTGAAATATCTTCCATGTAAAACACCTATAAATTGTTTTATCTACCATTCTCTTACCTCTTGTTTTATTTATTTATTTATTTATTTATTTATTTATTTATTTATTAAATCTTTATTGTTGAAAGTATTACATATGTTCCCCTTTTCCCCCCATTGACCTCTTGTAGCCCGCCTCCACCCTGCACCCCAGGCCTTCACCGCCCTATTGTTTGTGTCCATGGGTTATGCATAAATGCATACAAGTTCTCTTACCTCATGTTTTAAACTTGAAATAGAAATAGGCAATATTACCTATAGCTAGATTTATTGTTAAAAAATATTTTGCTGAGTTAGCAGAAAGTTTAACACAGTATTTAAAAATAAAATGTGGTATTCTCTGACAGCTGAAAGTTCTGAAAGGCATCAAATGCACTGATGGTTGTTAATTTTTTTTTAAGCCTGATAACAGACTCAACAGGAAGGTGGGTGGCTGTGTGACTAAAAATTCCTGTATCTTGGAGAGAGTTGTCTTTGGCAAGCTTATTGTATGACAGCTGATATACTGTTGGAAAAGACTCCCTGTGTGAAAATCCTATTTTGTTGCATCTTAATTCTCTTCACTTGGATACAGTACAGTTCCAAGAGTTGAATGGCTTGCTATTTAACAGTAAGTGCTGATGTTGAGAATTCAATATATTACTCTGGTGTAAATGATCGTATAGTAATCACTACCGATATCACCAACTTCCTTCTGAAACAGATGCTAGGAAATGAATTTCCTGAATTAAGATAGTAGAGTGTTGAAATGTTCACTAAAAGTTAACATTCCAGATGTTCTAAGGCTCTTAATTCTAGACTTTTTTTTTCATACAGATAGAGTTACCGTCTGTTCCCTGATCAATCAATGATGCTGATGTGATTCTGGATTCTGTGTTTGTTAATAAACAACATTGAGTATTATGAAAGTGTATATTTTCTTTAAAATTTTCCTATCTGTATTTATTTAAACTACATTAGCTTTTAGTTTGGTGCCCTCCCTGGAAAAGAATGATTTGTCTTCACAAGACTTAGAATGTGTAAGACAAGATATCCCTTGAGGATTGTAAGTGATAGTTCCTTTAAGTTGATTTTCCTTGAGGTGAGGCTGGATGTCAAACTTCCCTTCTGAGAAGGGAAAGAATCTGAGTCCCATTGCCATTTGTTTGGGTGGTGATTCTTTGTTTCTGTTTATGCATAAGCTTAAGAATGCTATGGTTCTCAATTTCATTTTAGTGATGTTTGCAGTGACAAAAATCTCACAAATATTATTTTCATGATTAGGGAATATTAACCAAGAACAAATCTGGAGTGACTGAAATAACAATTACCACACATATACACAAATGCTTATAGGTAAGCTTTTCATTAATTTGGAAAATTTCCCCCCAAATAAGCAGGAGATTGGGTGCAAATCATGCTATTTCTGTTCTGTTCCATGGTTCTTTCCTCTGAACTACAAGACAGTAACCATCATTTAAAGGTGGGGAAGAATGACTAAGAGAAAAACTTTGTTCTATGTCAATGAAATTGTATTAGGGGCACATTTTTTATACTAAAACAATTACTGTGGACAGTGTCTTTGCTGCTCTAGAAAGGTAGTTTTGACACTGACAAATGACTCTTTGTGCAAACAGGGGGTAAGTCTCTTGGAGAAGAGATCTTTGCAATGACTTTAAAGAGGCTCTCAAAAATATTGAGGGAGGAATTGGATAATTTATAGTTCATAATCTACCAATCATTTTAATTGGCATGCAAACAGCACATTTTAGTTTATAAAAATTAGTTTTCATCTGTACTAGCATTGTACTATAAATGGTCTAGTATTATTGCTACTTTATTTTTATTACAAGCATTTTTTTTAAAAAGATGCTTGAAAACTTGCCTCTTAGCATAATGGTCAAGAATATAGGGGTTTTGTACAACATCCTGCCATACTAATAATCTTGATGGCTCCCTAATCCAGTTCCTTTAAATGTATTAGTTTGACAGAAAGGCACTTTAATAAATTCAAAGACAAGATTAGAACATCAGAAAACAGTGTAAATTACTGAACACTTTTATAGGATGCACAGATCTTCAGTTAGTGGCCAGAAAGTGACCTTGACAGAGCTATTTACAGCCATGTTAAAATGCACAATTTAACCTGAAGTGAATAAAAGGTGTTTATCACATCAGTGTCGATAAAACTAACCCCTCACTCTCTTGTTCAGGAATTTGTATTTGGCATACTGTCTCAGGAGTTCAAAAACCACATTAGAGAGGTTCTATAATTATAGTTTTTGCAGTGTAAATAGTCTTCCTAAAGTGAACTAAAACATTATCTGTACAATCAAAGAAAACCATTCCTTAGACCTAGAACCAAGTGGTTTATCAGAATTCTGTAATTATACCCCACACCTTGCATTGGAGATAAAAGATGTAACGGCTATCAGTGATACTGATATATTGGAAGATCATGACAAAGACAAAATCCATAACACTTGATAAACTTTCTCCAGTTCATTTTTACTTACAACTAATCAGAAGCATACATTGCTGAGCATGTGGCTCCATTTTTCACTTTTGAGTGATGATTTAAGGTAAGTATTTTAAAAGGATGGTTAGGAGAGCTTTTCAGTTAAAAACTATATTGAAATGGCTAACTGCAGATATACTAGTCAGAAGCACAATGAGCCTTGGTTAGAGCGTTGGCCTGAGCACCAAAGGGTCATTTGTTTGATTCCTGGTCAAGGGCACACACCTGGGTTGCAGGTTTGCTCCCCGCCCCCATCAGGGTGCATATGGGAGGCAACCAATAGATGTGTGACTCACCTCTCTCTCTCTCTCTCTCTCTCTCTCTCTCTCTCTCTCTCTCTTTCTGCCCAACCTCCCCTTTCCTCCCTTCCACTCGCTCTGAAAAACAATGGAAAAAATATCTTCTGGTAAGGGTTAACAAAAAAAAATAGAAGCACAATAAAGATGATTTGACTAGGGACAATGGCTTTGATGTCAATACACTGAAGACTGGACTCACAAAATATTTCTGGATCTTCTACCTTATCTTTTTTCTATCATCCTGCCATGATAATATCTTTTTAATTTTCTCAGTTTGGACTTTTAAGAGTAATCATTGAATACACTGAATATAAATTCAAAATGAATAAATACTACTTAAAATTTTTTTAAAGTTCATATACTATCCCATGACTCACATCTATCTCCTTTACACACTATATCCTCAAACCAAGTACAATTTTCTATCTGGATATCGATAAATACTTGAAACAGAACTATGAAGATTATATAATGATTACCACAACCTAAAATGCCAAGTGCATTACACATGTTGCCAAAGTGTTACTATGATAACAATAGCCATTAAATAACTAAAGAACTCAAAATATATCAACCAGTTTAGTCTTCCTAGTTATTATTTTGTCTTCTCCATTCAGTACAACAATATTTTTATCAAGTCTACTCTGAAACATACTTTAGAAGTTACTTCTTTTTATTATATTTGCCAAAAACAGTGCCTATAATAACACTGACTCAAAGGTTAAAAGGAAAACCTGTTCATATCTGATTTAACATAGAAAATTCTAAAAAATGTCTTATATATTTACCTAAATATGGAATATTATATTCATCTAGAATTTTCAAAGCATTTTCATATATATTAGGTAAATGGAGATTCACTATGGCCCAGAGAAAGGCAGGGAACTCTTATCTTTTCTCTTTTAAAGATGAGAAAATCATGGCATAAGTGATATCACTCAGACTGCATATAGTCTGATTGTGACTTTATAAGCAGTTTTCTGGGCTTTCAATATTGTTGGAAGCCCTTGATATACATACTATAAGCATTAGAAAAATAAAGATTGGAATGCCAAGAATTTTTGGACTTGCCCCCCATACAGGCACAAAAATGCATGTCCACTTAGGGCCGAACATCTAAACTTAAAAAAAGAGACATTGAAATTAGAAAACATCACTGTAATTATTCAAATTGTCTAAGGAAAACTCCAGTTACACTGGCTGAGCACTGATAGAGATGCAGAAGTCCAGTTAATATCGCCAGCATCTCGACATAGCTGCTCTCAGGCCTGATGACAACGGTGCCCTTCAGCCCCCAATTGGAAAATCAGGCTGCGGGCACGATTAAAATTGCTCTCAGCCATAAAACTGTAAAAAGTGAAGCTCTCTCTTTGTGTTGATAAAATGTATTCTTCCATAGGAAAACACAAAGCATATGACCCACCCGTGCTCTAGAAATAAAAAGAATTTGCTGATTCTGTTGGAGAATATAGGGCCATGACCCCTCTGCCTTCTTAGAATAGACAAGTGCAGCTTAAGAAAGAATGAATTTAGAGGCCGTCTCAGCAAGAGCGAGGGGAAGGTCCTGGGCCACCAGCAAATAAAACCCCAGGCAAGGTTAACTTTTTTTCTGCTGGCAGAGAGGAGAGTAAACTGTGAGCAACTCATTTAAAGAAGACCTACAGGTTTCTAGACTGGAAAAATAAATGCGGCGGGGAGAGGAGACAGATGGCGATGCAAACCTCGCAGTGACTAAACAAGACATCAGGACCAAGTTGCCACAAAATCAGGATCTGTCAAACAGTCACAGAAAAATATCCTGGCAGAGGGAGGCTCCACAGGCGTCTGGGCGCCCCCGGGCACAGCTCTGAGGAACACGCTTCAGTGGCATGTCACGGTTTCCGGAAGCACCTGCCAAGTTTGGCATTGTCTGCAGTGCTTCCTGTTTATTTTAGTATGAAAATCTGCCCACTGGGGTGAGTGTGTGTGTGTGTGTATGTGTGTGTGTGCGCGCACGTTTGCATATATGTGTAGATAGATCGCTAATGTAAATAATAATTCACTGAGTGCTTTTATGTAGAGAGTGCCAATCACCTGCCTAAATGCACGGAATGATCCTATGGGATCAGGACTATAATTATCCTCAATTTACAGATGCTGAAGTTTCTGCACAAAGCAGGTGACTTTGCCCATAGAGCAAGGATTTGAATGCACACAGTCTGGCACTAGAGGTCATGCTCTCAACTTGCTCTTATTATATGTTCAAGGAGTAACATGCCAGTGTATTTTTTCCAGTCTACAGATGCTCCTCGACTTACGTTGGAGTTATATCCTGATAAATCCATCATAAATTGAAAATAATCTTAAGTCAAAAATGCATTTACTACACCTAACCTACCAAACATTATAGCTTAGTGTAGTGTGCCTGAAATAGTTCTCAGAATACTCACTTTAGCTGTAGTCGGACATAGTCATCTCACACAATGACTACATTGTAGAGCGCTGTTTACCCTCGAGATTGCATGGCTGACAGGCAGCTGCGGCTCATGGATGCTGCCCAGCATCACGACAGGGTGTCATACTACGTACCACTAGCCTGTCAAAACGTCAGAATTCAAAGCACAGTTTCTCCTGTATGGCATCACTTTTGTACAATGGTAAACTCAAACTGTTGTAAGTCAAATCATCATTAAGTCAGAGACCATCTTATGTAATTCTGATTCTCATGATTCAATTTTAATGACTTCTACTTTGTAGCATCAACTAATACATTCAGAAGACATCATAAAATGTATACTGATAAACTTCATATGATTCACTGATGACATTAAAATCAAAATAGCCTGTCTCTTCTACCTCCTGATTCCATGGGTCACATTTGTGGTGTTGTTATCTCCAACACCTTCCCCCAGTACATCTACTGCTGCTGCTCTAGGCAGCTGACCACACCAGACACCATCAGAGCCACAGTGAGCACTCAGGAACGAAATCCAGACCATCAATCCTCTTCCCACCCTCGCCTCACATATACCAAGAAAAGCCCACCAGATTAATAAGACTAGTGTTTAAAGAACAAACAGAACAAAACACGGGACCAGGTAAATTCAGTATTCTCCACACATCCTTATATCCTTGATTGCGAACAGGTACACTCCACCAACCTTCCTGGCTTCTTCACATATTAGCTGTGTGCCTGGAGTCTCTAAAACACTCTCAACATCAGTTCAACCACATTTTCAAATTTAAAACAATATGTCATCTGATTGTTTGGAGGTCTGAGTTAAGTCAATTAGAACAGCACCTGATTCATAGCAAGCATTCAAGAGTTGTTATCCTTCATCAGCATCATTATTTTTACAATCTATATTTATACCCCAATCTCAATCAAAAAGTTCTTACTGTTCTAGTCCCTTATTCAGCCTGACTTCTCCATTCAAACCTAAACTATTTCACTGTGTTATTCCATAGTATAACAAAAGACAAAACAGAACAATATCCCCCAGAGTCTCAATCTCTTAATGGATACAATTTTCATTTTCTTAACTAAAGCCTGGCTCTCCCTTCCCTGCAATCCAGTTAGTGTAGGCTATTTCTGTAAATCTTTATTCTGTCAAGGTCACAAAGAGAGTGTTTTCTCCATCTTCATCAGTGTTGCTCCCAAGGATTAAATTCCTGTTTGGTGGGTTACAAAATGCTTGCAGTCTTGAAGGGAAGACTACTTGGCCACCCTTACTCACACACTATTTTCTATAAACTGTCCAGTGTAACCTCATTCATCTGTGACTTTAAAGTTTAGGTTATTCTTTAAAAAAAACAAACACCACATTCATTAACATAAAATATTTGAAGTAGCCATATGGTGATCTCATCCATTTTTCTAGCTTTCACCACAGTGATATTTACTTCTATTCAACTTCAATGCCACAGTCTAATGGCCATACTCTTGACTTTGCATGACTTGGTATTAGTTTACCTCAAATACGCCATTTAAGCAGGACTATGCTTGTTTATCCGTTTGTTCCTATTCAATCTAGAGCACTTGTTCCTTTTTAACACACTACTGCATTCTATCTCATTTCTTCTCTTTATTGTATCTCTCCTGTCTTCTGGCTTTACTCCCTCCTCTGCTGAGCTCTGACTCCATGATCTGTAATGAAAACCACGCCCTTGACAAGGCTTTCAATTTTCTTGGCTCTGGTTCCTACATCGCACCACCTGACACAAACCCAACTCTGGGATGAGCCAAATCTCTGCCTTTTAGCAGGAATAGCTGGAGGAACAGACAATGCTGCAGGAAGATTTGCTCCAGCATCAGTGGCATTACATAACCTCAACTGATGCCACCAAACAGCATCTGGTTCTTCAAATGTTCTAGGGTTTGCCTAGTCTCTCCTATTGTCCATAGGTATCTGAGAGATTTTTACATGTCCCCAGTCTTCTGACCCAGTATCTCTGCCCTTGCACTTAGTAGATAACACTACTTCCTACTTCACCAGGAGTTATTGGATGGGATCTTTAAGAATTGAAATATTGATTTGGGTTAAAAATATCAGGGTATAGTCTTACCACATCACTTGATGATGTTTTCAACTACCGGCATTAAGAACAGCCTATGGAAAAGAATACTTAAAGCTATATTTAAAGCTACCGGTCATTTCTTTAAAGATTTAATCTTAGATGTGATAAAATCTCAGTTAATGCAGATGGAAAAAATTGACTTGTGAAAGTTCTGAATTTAAATTTTATGGATACATCAGGCACAAGTAAACCAAGTCTGGTAGCTCTTAATAACGTCAGAATAAATTAAATGGAAAAACACACATATAAAGCCAGATTTCTTTTGGCATTAACAGGCAGTAAAACGATCCACCGCACACTGCCAAGCTGCAGAGTTTTGTAGACCAATTCTGAAATGCAGTATGTAGTTTGTGGCAACCATCTGCTGAAATCTCTTTACTTCCTGTCATTCGACTCACATGAAATTAAAATATCGATAGAAACAATTTCTGCAGGGAAACTGGAAAAGCTAATAGGAAAGTCAATAAGGGTTTCATGAAATTATACAGTCTGGTTTCTTGATACTTCTACTACTCTTGCTTATATAATAGGAATAAGAATAAAAGATAAACCTAATAAAAAGTAACTCTGCCACGTGCAAGTGAAAATATGAAGATGATTTCAAGGTAGGTGAAATGCAATACAATGTTAGATTTACCACAAAAGTCAAATCTGCATTCAACGGGAGCCATATTAATAGGAAATTCTAATAAAAAAGTAAAGTTTAGCTCTATAATAAAACATTAAATGTGTTTAAATGCCACTGTCAGGAACTTCTGGGTCCCCTGCCTCTAAGCTCCTATATTCCAGCCAGGTGTATGTTTTTCTGCATTCTTCATACACCTGGCGAGGCTTCATGGCTCTCTGTGATGATCCCCAGGGCTCAGAGACATCCTCCTTTAGATCCTCCATTAAGGTATTTCTTGTTGGAATTGATCTCCTGTACTCTGATAGCTTCTTCCCCACCTGAACTTAGAGCACCTGTTCTTTTCTCATAGTCTAGTTGTCTTCCCTGGCCATATGTGGCCCTTCACACTATTAGCCCTGGCTATCTTCCAGGCCCTCTGCCCCGGTCTCTTCAGTATGTATCCTACTGATATGAGACAGCTAACAAGAATTATCTGACTCCAGAAAGGATATATGTGGCCTCACCCCAAAACTTTAGCAATAGTCTCGAACAGTGGTCGGCAAACTCATTTGTCAACAGAGTGGCAAACCGCGGCTCGCGAGCTGCATGTGGCTCACAAGCCGCAGTTTGCTGACCACTGGTCTAGAATAATCAGCAGATACCAACTGAATTCTATATCAGGGTATGAAAACAAATGTAAAACTCAGAATCATGCTTTTATGCATTTAGTTAATTTTCAAGGCTGATTTCATCCATTTCTTGGTATTCAGTCATTACATTTTCAGAATAATAAGAATATTTTTTTATTTTCCCTTTGAATCACACAGATGGAGTCTAGTCGCAATCGACGTTTTCATATATTTAAAATTACGATTCATACAAAGTTTTAGGCAAGTTGTGCATATTTTCGCACTAATATTATTAATAGAAACTGACCTCATTTATTTGCTAATTGTTATGCCATTCTGCAAATGTTAATTTATATAAAATATGTTAATATGTACATTGGACATATAATATTGACAGCATTCTTGGCGACAGTCTTTTTTTTTAAATATATTTTATTGATTTTTTACAGAGAGGAAGGGAGAGGGACAGAGAGTTAGAAACATCGATGAGAGAGACATCGATCAGCTGCCTCCTGCACACCCCCTACTGGGGATATGCCCGCAACCAAGGTACATGCCCCTGACCGGAATCGAACCTGGGACCCTTCAGCCCGCAGGCCGACGCTCTATCCACTGAGCCAAACCGGTTAGGGTGGTGACAGTCTTTATAATTTTGAAAGTAGTTTAACTGTGTCTTGGAGGTCAAAATCAGAGCCAAAATAACAGATAAATTTCCACTGAATATGTGGTTTTAAAAATAAACACTTAATTTCAATATATATTTGTAAAAAAATCTTGAGATCTTTATAAGCTGTTGTTTTCTAAAATAATCTAACCAAAACATCATAATAATTTTCATGTCCAAAAATAATACAATACCAAATGAAAAGTAAAATTTTTGGAAATTGTTTCTAGTTCATCATAAACATGTTACAGCAATGTTTAAAGAATATTCAAAAGATCATAAGCATTAATCTCATTCTACTGGGTTTTGGAACAATTATAAATAAGAATGAATGGGGTGATGGGTGGTAATGGGGGAATAAGGACACATATGTAGTACCATAATCAATAAAGACATTTAAAAAATAAAAATATAAAAGGTTGAATGGCTAAACAAACAAAAAAAGATGCTTTTCTGATTTATATTTGTGAAGTTACACAGTGAAAAATGGCATTCATGTGGGGAGAAGTTTTTATACTCAACTGATTGTTAATAATTACAATTATGTGTGGTTTGATGTTTTCCACAAAACTGTGGTCAAATGAAGTGGAATAACTCATAAGCAATAGACACATTGGACCTCAGATCAATAAAAACATGAGCAGCTTACACTGATGGATTTTATAAAATAAATATGAAGGTCAGATCTGGAACATTTCAACAAGAAGCAGTATGTCTCCATAAAAATGCCCAAATTCAGCGACAAATAAATTATTCTAACATTTTAAAAAATTTGCTCCATGAAAAGAATTAATTTTCTTCCCTTAACATAAATTTATTTTTTATAAGATTATATACATTTGAGAGAAAATTTTGAGCCAAAAGTCTTCATCTTAATGAGGTAAAGAGAACGAAAAAAAAAAAAAAAAGCACCTTGAGAAATTCTGCTACAGGGTAAGATGGAATTAGCACATTCTACATGATTTCTCCCAATGAATGCATGAGGTAGTTATTTTAGGACACTTAAAAATATCATGCAGGTTGAAGAAGAAGATGAGAATTTGAAACAACACTAAACTGGTGTTAAGTTTACTAACTTTCCCTCTTCATGTATCCCCTGGCCTGGACTCAAGTCAGTGCACAACTTGGAAGTGAGCATTGTCCGAATAAAGAGAAACCTGAGAGGAATTTGCCCTATGATTTCTCAAGAAGGTGAGCATTGTATTATGCTGAGACAATAGCACTACAATAAACTTTCCTTCATTGACTCATGCAACAATTATTTACTGAATGCTTACTATGAGCCAGGCTCTTTTCTTAGTTCTTTCTCAGGTGAGAATCAATAAATATAACAGACAGAGATCACTGGATCTTATATGCCAGTAGAAGGAGACAGACAATAAACAATAGACCTAATACAGTAAGTAAGAAAATTATATTGTGGTTTAGAAAGTGATTAGTGCTTTCTAATCTGATAAGACAATATAAGCAGGGTAAGGGGAATCGGTAGTGCCGGCAGGGTGAGCAAGATGAATTTAAGTAGGGTTTTGGGAAGGACTCATCAGAAAACAATGACATCTGAACAAAGACTTACAAAAGGGGAGAAGTCTACAATGCTGAATCAAGGGGAGTTCATAAACAGGCACCACCTGCTCAAAGGTCCTAAGGTGGTCACAAGCCTGACCTGCTCAAGGTAGGGTGAAGTTACAGTGGCTGGAGCAGAGGGAGCAAAGGAGAGTCACAGAACATGAGGTCCAAATAAAATTGTGGGGTGACCAAATCCGGTAGTGTCTTGAAAGCATCATACATTATTTAACTGTCACTGGGCATGAAGCAGAGTGCCACTGCAGGGTTTTGAGCACAGGATTAATGTGGTGTGGTTCACAGTTTAAGATGGATCATTCTGGATGCTATGCTATATCGAAAACAGACTGTGTGGATGCCATAGAATAAATACGATAAATGCAATAGCAGATTTTATAGGACTAGCTTATAAAATATTACTGAGTAGGATAATGTAATCACTCACAAATATATGTGTGTATATATATATCTATATATATGTGTGTGTGTGTGTGTGTGTATGTGTGTGTGTGTTTAAGAGATACTACTAGAACCTCTGCTCCATGGAAAACACTCTAGGAATGTACTTGTGACCTAAGGCAAGCATATCTTACAGGCAATCTTCAATAAACATCATGCCAAGCAACTAAGCTTTGATAGGAATTGGGCAGCAAAGCTTTTGAGTTTATAATCTTTGTCAAGATCTGAAGAGCAGATCCATTGTGTTGTCAATCAAAGGTATTACCATGTGCTTTTAAAGTTTGCAGTTAAGTTGGACAAGAGCTGGTCTTTGGACTAGCTGACAAAGGGCTAGTTTTGGTTTTCACTACTTTATAGAAGAAGTGGTAGTTAAAATAAATAAGGGGTCTCCCTAGGATGCCTGTCTAGGTAGAAAGAAACATGACCTCATGTCTCGAGCAACTTGTAATGAAGCAGTAACTATAAGCACATTCAAGATTATTTTCAGGAAAGTGTTGTTCTAACATAGACAAAATAATGTGTGGCCCCAATTCTGTGTTCCACTGCACTGGCTCCCAATCCATGGACTGCAGACCATAGGAGGTCAGATTCTTAGTGGGCAGTGTCAAGGTTTTGCAAAGGTGTCTGTTTATCCACATTTGCATGTGAATTTTACTTTTCAATTATTTTAAATAAGTACAACTACTATATGTGGAAGATCCATTAAATGTCCCAACATTCAACATGTTTATAATTCGGGGGCCTCTTTTTAGAGTTAGAGGATGGTCAATAATGATATAAATACATTTGGGAGCTACATGCAATAAATCATTATTTTCTTTATCTCTTTTCATCATTACTTTGTGATAAAAAATTAGGTAGTAATGCCAATTATTTAGGCTAGGTGTCTCTTAGGTTGTGACAGAAGGATAATATGTAAATTTTATATAAATCAGATGTACATCCATATCCCACCTGCTTTATGCAGAATATGGACTCTGGAATCCCAGATTTTCAGTTTATAAAAAGAAAATTAATTTATATTTTATGTATTTAATTTTTTAAATCTTTATTGTTGAAAGTATTGCATATGTCTCCCTTTACCCCACTGACCCCTTCTAGCAAACCTCCACCCCCGCCTCAGACCTTTACTACACCATTGTTTATGTCATGGGTTATGCATATAGGCATACAAGTTCTTTGGTTGATCTCTTCCCACTCACCCCTGCCTTTCCTCTGAGATACAACATCATTTATATTTTAAAGGTGATATCAAAGGTGTGAAAAACTCTGTTTTTGTGGAGGTATGATTAAAGAAAAATGACTTTCTAAGCACGTTTGTTCTTACTCCTCACAAAAGTAATAGTAGGCATTTTAATTATCAAACATCACTAGAGTTGGTTAGTATGTAGCAGTGAAATAAAACATGGCAGTAAACTGTCTTGACAGGGACATTGGTCAAATATATGCAAAAGCAGAGGATATCTCCTGTCGATTTGGTTTCCATTAACCATGTTCAAAACATGAGATGTGACCACAATTAAAGGTCTTTATAAATGACTCGAGGCCTGGTGCACAAAATTCATGCACTGGTGTGGGGGGGTGTCCCTCAGTCCAACCTTCACCCTCTCCAATCTGGGACCCCTAGAGAAATGTCCGACTGCAGGTTTAGGCCCGATCCCGAGGATCAGGCATAAACCTGCAGTTGGACAATCCTCTCACAATCTGGGACTGCTAGCTCCCAACCGCTCACCTACCTGCCTGCCTGATTGCCCCTAACCAATTCTGTCTGCAAGCCTGATCACCCCTTAACCACTCCCCTGCTAGCCTGATCAACGCCTAACTACTCCCCTGCCGGCCCGATTGCCCCCAACTGCCCTCTCCTGCTGGCCTGATCATCTCCAACTGCCCTCCCCTACTGGCCCAGTCACTCTGACTGCCCTCCCCTGCTGGCCCAGTTGCCCCCAACTGCCCTCCCCTGCAGGTCTGGTTGCCCCCAATTGTCCTCCCCCACAGGCCTAGTCCCCCCTAACTGCCCTCTCCTGCAGGCCAGGTCACCCCTAAGTGCCCTCCCCTGCCTGCCTGGTTGCCCTTAACTGCCCTCCCCTGCAGGCCTGGTCCCCCCCAACTGCCCTCCCTCCCCTGAAGGCCATGTCACCCCCAACTTCCCTTCCATGCTGGCCTGATCGCTCACAAATGCCCTCCCTGCCAGCCATCTTGTGGTGGCCATCTTGTGACCACATGGGGGTGGTCATCTTGTGTGAGGGCATGATGGTCAATTTGCATATTACCTCTTTGTTATATAGGATAGCATTTAGTGTTCTGTAATCTTCTCTAATAAAATGGTAATATGCAAATTAACCATCACTCCGCTACATAAGCCACGCCCACCAGCCAATCAGGGCGAGTATGCAAATTAACCCAAACCAAGATGGCTACAGCCACAGAGAGCAAGGTTTCCCAGGTAACAGAGTAAGCCAAGCTTTCCATAGCCATTGCAGGCCTAAGCCTCCACTCAAGCTACAAAGTTTCAATTATAGAAGGTAAACAAATTCAAACAAATGGCAACAGAATGGAGCTTGAGAGAGCAGGCCAGGGTTGCCGGCGGCAACAGGGGAAGCAAAGCTTTAAAGCACACCCTGGCTGGGCTCACCCGCTTAAGGCAACAAAGTTTCAACTGTAGAAGGTGAATTAACTGCCACAGAGATGGCTGCCGCCCCGGAGGGAACAGCAGGCTTGGCTCCGCTCCAGGCTACAAAGTTTCAATTGTAGAAGGAAAATAAATCCCAGATACCAGGGCCTCCGCTTAGGTTGCCAGGGGGCGTGGCCCGCCTGCAAACCACCACAGGCCCCTCGCTCAGGCCACCCCACGCCCCAAGAGAACCCCACCCTGATCCGGGACACCCTTCAGGGCAAACCAGCTGGCCCCCACCCGTGCACCAGGCCTCTATCCTATCTAATAAAAGAGTAATATACAGATTGATCATCACTGCAACACACAATATAGTTGCCCCCATGTGGTCAAAGATCCTGCCCCCATGTGGACACAACATGGCCACTACAAGATGGCCAGCAGGGGAGGGCAGTTGGGAGGCACCCGGCCTGCAAGGCAGGGCAGTTGGGAGGCACCCGGCCTGCAACGGAGGGCAGTTGTGAGGGACCAGGCCTGCAAGGCAGGGCAGTTGGGAGGGACCAGGCTTGCAAGGGAGGGCAATTGGAGGTGATCAACCCTGCAGGAGAGGGCAGTTAGGGGTGACCAGGCTGGCAGAGGAGGGAAGTTGGGGGCAAACAGGCTGGCAGGGGAGCAGTTAAGCATCAACCAGACTGGCAGCGGAGTGGTTAGGGGGTGATCAGGCTGGCAGGCAGAAGTGGTTAGGGGCAATCAGGAAGGCAGGCAGGCAAGCAGTTGGGAGCCAGCAGTCCTGGATTGTGAGAGGGATGTCCGACTGCCCGTTTAGGCCCGATCCTGGTGGGCCTAGGATCGGGCCTAAACGGGCAGTCGGACATCCCTCCAGGAGTCCCAGATTGGAGAGGGTACAGGCTGGGTTGAGGGACAACCCCCCGCCGTGCACGAATTTCGTGCACCGGGCTTCTAGTATGTTATGAAAAAATAAATGATAGAATTTTAGTATCTAAGAGAACACCTGAGAATACAGAAATATCAAGGTGAGATAAATACAACTGTTATAAGAATTAAACTTCCATAAATGGAGATCTTGATATAGCATGTTGTGAATGAGTGAGATAATATTCTGAACAAAGAGATACTTGGCCAAATAAATATTGTAAATCCTTGGTTAAAAGTTAGTTCAGCTTCCCTACTTCAGGACCTCTCAGAGCCTTTAAAATGGTAATTCAGGCTGTGAATATCGAAGAAGGAAATACTGAAGGCAGCATTTTCTAAACTTAATTGACCACAGGGGCCCTCTAACTTTTTCTTTTCCCATGGATCTCTGTCTAGAATGAATGTTCCACAGAATATTTTGGGAAATTATGTTCTCCCATCATCTACATGAAGACAGTTCCCTAATGTGGTCTGATTGGAACACATAGCCTGCAGGTTTTATAGGTTCCCCATGATCCTCTACATTATGATGGGAAAGCCTGTATATGGGCCCCAATAAATCCAAAAATAAAGATTTCTTCTTGATAACCACACCTGTGACCTATAACTTAGAATGATTTCTTAGTAATATGTCAAGAAGTAAGCCTGGGGAAATTTTGTTTCTTTCTTTATATCTAACTACAGAAGCTTTTCCATAATAAAGACAGCTTTTAATAATCTCATGCTGTATGCCCTATGAAATGGCCAATTTTTATTTTGTTTTCAGGTTAATTTTTGAAATGAATGATACCTAAAAATAGACTATAGATCTATAAATGTACTCCTTTCTCTGTGAATAGACTGCAATACAAAATATCGAACCTCCTATACTGCAGCTCATTTACCACATGGATTCACTTACAGAAACCATCAAGAATGAAGCTCAAAGGTCAATAACGCATTGTCCCTTGTGTCAAAATTGGTGCTATAGAGGGATAACACTGCGTTTTAGTGACCCATACATATCATAAATACCAGTACATATACATACATTGTTGTAGAAGAATTTCTAGCTAATGTAAAAATTCAGTTAAATACTTTTAACTTGTTCAACATTGTGAAATTCCACTTCCATCGATCGATATTTATTGAAGCTGTATGTAGTAGTATCAGGCAGCATGTGGCTTGTTACCTGTAATCTAGCTCTGATGTCTGACTTCAGGGAGCTTTGTTTCAAGGGAAACACAGGGTAGATACATGTGCAGATAGCAATCCACTGTCAGTTCATACTACTCTGCAGCACATTGGATCTGCCCTCACATCGATCAATCACATTTTAAATCCTGAAAGTAGATTGACTATTTCTGAAAGATAAACTGCAGTTTCCTCCTTGCAATTAACAGCTTGTTATTACATGTGTTGATTGGAATTTTCAATTTTTTAAAAAGCAACATCTGAGGTATTTAATGAGCTGATGTGATTTACAGACATTGAATTATTTTTTAAAATAAATTAAGCAAGCGTTGTCTTGATCTAGCTTTCCAGTGATTCTGACATTTGAACCGTAACAAAATTACAGATGAACGAGCCAAACAGCATGGCAGAAATGTGCTTCAAAAGAAAACCACTTAAGCAGATTTCCACACAGGTGTTTAGGCAAAAATAGAATCTGTCAATAGGATAAAAAAAATCTTTAGTCAAATATGTATTGTTGTTTTTCTACATATGGGTAAACACCTGGATCCCTAGAAATATTTAGAAAGTTTAATGTTTTACTTTATATTGCATTATACATGTAACTCATGAATATCATTGTATATTATGGAGAATTTGTTAATCCAAGCACTTGGATGAGGAGAGGAAGCTAAGGGTTGTGGCTGTTTTGAAAGGGGGAGCTTTATGTTAGTTTCCTAGAGTTGAGATGGAAACAATAAAAGGAAAATGCTGAAATTAAAGTGACAGGAGTTCAGAGGGTTTGCACATTACCATCTGCAAGGACTTAGGGTTTGCCAAGTACCCGGGGCCAGTTTCAGGATATTTTAAACATCTGCCCCCCCACCCCCACCCAATGAATCAAAACCTTTACAGGTGTGGAAGCTTGAAGGCTTTGAAAAGAGGCAAGAAGGCCCAGATTCCAGACTGCTGCAGGCATGGCCCAGAACCAGGCCTGGGAGGAGGACAGACATTAGGTTTCCTGTTTCTTCCTTACCTCTGAGTATTTTCACTCAGATAATAAAAGTCCAATTGGATTTGGAGAGATGTTTAGTGCTCAGGTCAACATTCTTTCCCACAATTGCTTTTTTCCCTTGTAACCCATGTTCAGTGCATGTAAATGGAAACCACAAAGCAAAGGAGAAGAGGTATTGTCCAGATTGGTTGGATATGGGGCAGTAAAAAATCTGACATCCTAAAAACAGTCACTCTGGTCACCAATATATGGAAGCATTTCTTTCACTATAATATACAATTATTTGTAATCCCAAAGAATCAGAAATAAATAATAGGTATAATTTTTGCATATGGATATTCTGGACTATGGCAATGATTTCCTATTTCAGAGGATGTTCAGGCATTTTACTGCAGGGGAGAGTAGAGAACAATGGAACTGCTGATATTGTGATGGATAATGTTTAGAGAATTACTTCAATTAGAAGTGGAAGTTTGAGTGACTGCAATGAATTAATCTAAAATGTAATAAACAACCCATAGTCAGGTTTTTTCACCCTTGTGAATCTACACTAATAAAAGAGAAAAATGCAAATTGACCATACCTCATCTATGCCTGCAATCCACGCCCACCAGCCAATCAGGAGTGAGTATGCAAATAAACCCAAACAAGATGGCTACGGCCACAGAGCAAGCAGGAGAAAGCCAAGCTTCCTGCCCGCTCTGGCCGGCCCTGGCTGCCACTCAAGGCTACAAAGTTTCAATTATAGAAGATAAATAAATCCCAACAAAAATGGCAGCAGCCACAGAGCTGGAGAGAACAGGAGGCTTGAGTTTTCCCGGCAATGGAGGAAGCAAAACTTCTTGCCCACTCTGGCTGGCCCTGGCCGCCACTCAAGGCTACAAAGTTTCAATTATAGAAGATAAATAAATCCCACCAAAAATGGCAGCAGCCACAGAGCTGGAGAGAACAGGAGGCTTGAGTTGCCCTCAGCAATGGAGGAAGCCAAGCTTCCCACAGCCCTGACCTGTCCTGACCTCCGCTCAAGGTTACAAAGTTTCAATTGTAGAAGATAAATAAACCCCAGACACCAGGGCCTCTGCTTTGGTCACTGGGGGGCGTGGCCAGCTTGCAAACCACCACAGGCCCCTCGTCCAGGTTGCCCCATGCCCCATGTGAACCCCCACCCTGATCCGGGATACCTTTCAGGGCAAGCCAGCTGGCCCCCACCCATGCACCAGGCCTCTATCCTATCTAATAAAAGAGTAATATGAAAATTGACTGTCACTCCCACACACAAGATGGCTGCCCTCATGTGGTCAAAGATGGCTGCCCCTATGTGGACACAAGATGGCCACCACAAGATGGTGTGCAGGGGAGGGCAGTTGGGAGGGACCAGGCCTGCAAGGGACAGGCCTGCAAGGGAGGGCAGTTGGGGGCGATCAAGCCTGCAGGGGAGGGCAGTTATGGGTGACCAGACCGGCAGAGGAGGGGAGTTGGGGGCGACCAGGCCTGCAGGGAAGGGCAGTTGGGGGGAACACAGGCCTGCAGGGGAGGGCAGTTAGTGGTGACCAGGCCTGCAGGGGAGGGCAGATGGAGGCAATCAGGCTGGCAGGGGAGCAGTTAGGCATAAATCAGGCTGTCAGGGGAATGGTTAGGGGGTGATCAGGCTGGCAGGCAGAAGCAGTTAGGGGCAATCAGGAAGGCAGGCAGGCGAGCAGTTGGGAGCCAGCAGTCCTGGATTGTGAGAGGGATCCCAGATTGGAGACGGTTCAGGCTGGTCTGAGGGACACCCCCCCCCCCCCCGCACAAATTTCGTGCACTGGGCCTCTAGTTTTTTCATAAAGAGCCACATTTCCTGATTTTATTACTTTGATAAGAAGTTTAGGGTCAGTTGGCAATAGACAATAAAGCTTCACATTTATTCAGCGTGTATGGAATCTTATTCCTGTTCAATCAAAGTCTCATGATTGATATTGGGGGGGAAATGTCTGAGGGAAATACATTCTAAATGTTCTACAATTGATATAGCGTTTGTAACTAAAGTTTGGAAATGAGAATTATGCTGAAAGGTAATGAAGTAGAGTTGGTAGTAAAATTACCTCATTGTAAGTAAAATATTCATTCATTTAAAAAGAGGACTGTAAGAAAAACTACTTTTCTATTATAATTATCTTCAGCTAGTTTAAGGCAAAATGACCTGTACTTTTCAATATAGATCATTTAGTTTTCTAATATAGAATAAATTTAGCATTTTAATGAATTTTAGACATGAATTTTTCTATTTCCTGCTCCCATACAAAGAGTTTGATGTTTCTAGTGTAAGGCCCTTAATCTTGGATCCATGAATGCAAATCCCCTGGATTTCTGTGTAAAATATTAATGTCCTTGTGCATTTTTGTGGGAAGACTATCTGGAGTTTTCATCTGATTCTAAAGTGATCAGTGATCTATGTGGCAGTAGAAAATGATGGTATCTTAAAAAGCCAAGGTCCTTATAAGGTGATAGGATATGACAGTCCAATTCTTTTTTGTCTTATAAACAATATAAAGCATTTTATTAGCTTTATTAAGGTATATTTGATAAAGTTGTAGAATATTTAAAGTGTACAACATGATGATTTGATACACTGTAAAAAGATTCCCACCATGGAGCTAATTTACATATCCATCACCTTACATATTTACCTTTCCCCCCTGAAACTGTTAATATTGTCCCTAGCTGCATGAGGACCCTATGGCTATTCTCACCCTGAATTCATCTTTTTGGAAGGTGGATTTTGAAAGATCCAAGAATCTGTGGAACCATTGGAATGAGTATTCCTAGATCAGATATTTCATTTTTTTCTTACCTCAACCCATCCTGTATTTAAAGAAAACATCTCTCTAAAGAGTGTCATAATCAGATGTGTTTTTTTTTTCATTTGTTTATTTATAATTTCTAAAATTCAAGCAACATTAAGAGCAGGAAAAGTAGTAATTTTGGGCCTGATTTAAGCAACATTAGGAATATATTTGGGTAATTTATCAAATGATTTCTAATACATATTTATTAAATTTATAGAATAGTGTTATAAATTAATATCTATAAAACTATGTATTTTAATTGGAACACATTTTAAAATAAAACAGGATTTGTGTTATTTTCTTTTAAAATTTAAAAATTATCTTTTTCAAAGTCATACAAATATAACAACATACATGAAGTTATAATTATAACATTGTGTTATGGTTGAATTATTAGATTAGAGTAAGATTTCTTTACCTTCAGTTTACATGAAATAAATTAATTAATTAATCCATTCAAATTTTAAAAGGGAAGAGGGAAAAAAGTGAAGAAATAACTTACTTAAAAATAATTTATGTATTTATTTATTTTCTTGTTTATTTATTTGTTTATTTTAGAGAGAGAGAGTTAGAGGGAGAGGGAGAGGGAGAGAGAGAGATCAATTTATGCTTTTATTGGTTTTCTCTTTTACGTGGCCTGAAAAGGGATCAAACCACAACCTTGGCATATTGGGACAAAGCTCTAACCAAATGAGCTACCAGGCCAGACCAAGAAATAACTTATGATAGCAGTAAAAAATCAATGAACTTTGAGGCAGAAAAATAATAAGATTTACTTGAAAATGCTTTGATTTTTATAATAGTTTTCCAAGCTGTACACTGGAATCAGTCCTCACAGATATATCTATCTGTACATGCATATGAGTGACAACAAGGCCAGCAGTGGGAGTGTAGCTGAAAGGAGAGCTTTAAAAGGCTGGGGAGAGGGAGCCAGAGGTGCGATGCAAACCAAAGTTTGGAGGAATCACAAAACATGATTTAGGAGAAGCTGTGGATTAGAGAAAGACTAAGAGAGTGGTAAGTAAGGAAGGTGGCTGGGAAGAAGATGAGAAGTAAATAGACACACAGAGAGAGGTGCATCATTTTAATGCTAAGGATACTTCTCAGGCAGCCAGGATGCAGTTCTTCATGAGGCCCTAGATTACTGTTTTTCGTGCTCTTAACATTTTCATGGGAATCTGCCTCTAGTCTCAGTCTCTCTCTCTCCCTCTCTTCCCCCTCTCTCTTAATTTATTAAATAATAGTGACCCGGTGAATTAAATTTGTGCACGGGGGGTGGGTGTCCCTCAGCCTGGCCTTCACCCTCCAATCTGGGACCCCTCAAAGGATGTCCTACTGCTGGTTTACAGGGATTGGGCATAAACCGGCAGTCAGACATCCCTCTCACAATCCAGGACTGCTGGCTCCTGACCACTCATCTGCCTGCCTACCTGATTGCCCCTAACCACTCTGCCTGCTGGCCTGCTTGCCCCCAACTGCCCTCCCCACCAGCCTAGTCACCCCCAACAGCCCCCCGTGCCAGTGTGCTCGTCCCCAACTGCCCCCCCTGCTGGCCTGCTCACGCCCAACTGCCCCCCCTGATGGCCTGCTTGCCCTCCCCTGCCCTCCCCACTGGTCTTTTCACCCCAACTGCCCACCTGCTAGCCTGCTCATTCCAAACTGCCCCCCTGCTATCCTGATCACCTCCAACTGACCCTCACTTATGGCCTGCTATCCCCCAAGTGGCCCCCTGCTGGTCTGTTTATCCCCTATGGCCTCGCCCCCCACCAACCTGATCACTCACAACTGCCGTCCCATCCTGGCCTGATCACCCACAACTGCCCTCCCCTCTTGGCCTCTAACCGCCTCTACCTCAGCCCCGCAACCATGGCTTTGTCCAGAAGAACATCCAGAAGGTCTCCTGGAAGGTTTCTTTTTTTTTTTCAGTGCCTCCTAGAGTGGAGGCCAGGGCCGGCTGAAAGCAGGTATCTGGGATTTATTTATCTTCTATAATTGAAACTTTGTAGCCTTGAGTGGAGGCCAGGGCTGGCCAGGGCAGGTGGGAAGCTTGGCTTCCTCCATCGCTGGGGCAACCCAAGCCTCTTGCTCACTCCAGCTGCATGGCTGCCTCCATCTTAGTTGGGTTAATTTGCATACTCCTGATTGGCTGGTGGGCATGGCTGATGAGTGTAGTGGAGGTACGGTCAATTTGCATATTTCCCTTTTATTAGTGTAGATATGTAATGCCGCTTTTCTCCACACATGCTTTTGTGACTTAATCTTAATAAATCCCTTTTCATCATAACACAAAGGGTCTAACCAAAACAGAATAACCTTGTCCACAGTTTTTGGAATATTGGTTAATTCTGTAACTTTGTTACCCATGTAAGAGGACCTTGAAGTTCAGAATGGTGATTTCAAATAGCACTTGGTTTTTATTCCTAAGAATAATCAATGATATACTGTATTCGTTATTGTGTTAGTCCCCTTTTTGCCTTCTGTAGTTCACTTTCTAAGTATATTTTAATGTGCTACATTGTTAACCACTACTATTAACTGTGAGAATGACCACATTATAATGTAAGGAGGTATCAGCTTGTTAGAGATAACAGAGTATTCCTTAGAGAGTCTGGCAAAGCATAATTTCAACACATGTTATTTTAATGCTTCTACTCCTACCATAAAAGTTCCATTACAAATTCCTCACCTATGTTTAAAACAATTGCAAAGTGATTTGACCAAGGTTATAATGCATTTGTGCCATGAAAATAAGGAAGTGAAAGCAAGGAAGAAGTCCCCAGGTAGAACAGACGCACGGGGATCTTACTGAATTAATGAATATCTAAGAATGAGCAGGAAAACTATACCTGCTTTATCACTAAAAATAATATTGGCCAATGCTTACTGAATGATAATAAGTCCAGAGTTGTCTACGTGAGAAGATAAAGGCATAGAGAATGCTCTAAATATGGAGGAGCTTAATAAAGTTTACACCAACATTGCCACATGTAAACAACTTGCTTAGTCCTCTCCAGTAACATCTGAGAGATCTTATAGCAGTTGGGCCTTCATATTTTGAATGTTTCCCTGATGAGGAGGCATCTGACTCATCCCTCTTTTGCTGTCTGACCTTGGGCAGTTCAGGTAACCATACTGGCCCTTAATATCCTCATTGGTAAAATGAGGATACTATTCCACCAGTGGTCTTCAAACTACCCTCTTGGAAGCCCCATGATTCTGAAAACTCTTTAGGGAATTGGGGGGGGGAAATAAAGTATTTTTAAGTATTTTATTTTCAACCATTAATATTTAATTTGCCTTGGAAACCTATTAATTGCTCTGAGCCTAAAATCCCTCCAAACTCTAGAATTATATGAATATATCTATATAGGTATGGGAATAAAAGCTTTAACATAGAAAACATTTCCTGTGACAAAGTGGGCTGTACTTTTTAAAATATATTTTTTTATTGTTGATACTATTACAGCTATCCTCCTTTACCCCCCTCCTCCCAGCCCCTACCCACTCCATCCCCAGGTCTTCACTACTCTATTGCCCGTTTCCATGGGCTATGGCTATAAGCATATAACTTCTTTGGTTTATCTCTTCTCATCCCCCCAACCCCAACATATAGGTAGAAGGTGGATAACTACTCTCCTTCTACAGTTAGAATATGGTTTCAGCTAAAATTACTCCTCTTACAAAGTAAAGACATCATCTTATCCCAGATACACTTTAAATTGAAATGTGAAACAGACCTACTATGTAAAATATGGAGGATAAACAATTAGAAAATACACAAGTTTTTGATACAAGAAGAGTAACCCTTTCTTTAGAACTTAGATATATAAACCAAAATATGGAAGACCAATAAGAATGACAATATCAACCTTAGGTTCAATGAGCAAAGATAGTCTTGTTTCCAAAAAATCTGTTATTTAAGTACTTTGCTACCCCTTGTCAGCAAAAGGCCACTGCCACCAATCTCTTGCCAACTGGAGTCCACCATTTGGGGTGCTGTGAAGGCAAAACCTATATTTAAGTGAAACAGCTCAACTGAAACAGTTTTCAAGCTGGGGAAACCCGATCTTCAATAGAAATTGACAATGTGCTCCACTGAGACAAAGAAGAGGATGACTTATATAGAGACAAGTGTCTACCACTCTCCTATACTTTCTGATTGGTCTAATTTTATGCAAATGAAGATTTCAGATTCACACCATTTGATTGGTCCAAATTGCTTTATCCTCAGTGATCAGAATTGAATGTTCTGATTGTAGAGCCATTTTGATTGGTCAGTAAAGATTCAAATGAGTATATAGCTGTAGAACTCTAAATAATCCAACTTAAAAAATGGGCAAAGGACACTTCTACAAAGAGAATATACAGATGGCCAATACATATGTGCAAAAATGTTCAAAATCAGGAATCATTAGAGATATGCAAATTAAAAGCACAATGCAATATCACCTCACACTTGCCAGAATGGTTACCATCAATAAATCAACAAACAACAAGTGCTGGTGAGGATGTGGAGAAAAGGAAACCCTCGTGAACTGTTGGTGAGAATGAAGACTGGTACAGCCACTGAGTGAAAAATAATAGAGTTCCCTCCAAAAATTAAAAATGGAACTGCCCTTTGACCTAGCAACCACTTCTGGGAATCCCAAAATACCAATTCAAAAGAATATATGCACCACTGAGTTCATAGCTACATTATTTACAATAGCCCCAGTGCCCATCAGAAGTTTACTGTATAAAATGATGTGGTACAGTTACACAATGGACTACTACACAGCCATAAAAAAGAAGGAAATCTTACCTTTTGCTACAGTATGGATAGACCCAGGGATTATTATGCTAAGTGAAATAAGCGAGTCAAAGAAAGACAAATACCATTTGATCTCACTTATATGTGGAATCTAATGAACACAATAAACAAACAACAAAATAGAACCAGAGGCATAGATACATAGAACAAACTGACCGCTGTCAGAGGAGAAGGGGGCAGGAGACTGGATAAAAGAAAGTGAGGGATTAGCCAAAGAATATATGCTAATATCCCATAGACAAAGACAGCAATGTGGTGATGGCCAGAGGAAAGGGGCAGCAGGGGCTGGGTAGAGGTTGGCAAAGGGGGTGGGGACATCCGTAACAGTGTCAGCAATGAAAACAAAGTTAAAAATAAATAAATAAAATTAACTCTTTTCAATAAATAAATAATTTTTTTAAATATGTGGTAATAGCATTCTTACAACAAAATTATTATCCTCTGGTAATATTTATCATTTTCATCACTAAACAGAATTAGAAACCCAACTATCACAAATGGAATACCAAATGGAAATATGCAAAGGTGGTATGTTCTGTTTTATTCAAGTCTAGTTTGTGTCACTTTTCAATGGCATTGTAATTAAATACAGATGTCTAGCTGGATCAAATCTTAGACATTCAATTCTTCTTTTATTATCTAACTAGAGGCCCGGTGCACGAAATTTGTGCACAGAGGGGGGTTGTCCCTCAGCCCAGCCTGTACCCTCGCCAATATAGGACCCCTCAAGGGATGTCCGACTGCCCGTTTAGGACCGATCCTGGTGGGATAGGGCTTAAACGGGCAGTCGACATCCCTCTCACAATCCAGGACTGCTGGCTCCCAACTGCTTGCCTGCCTGCCTTCCTGATTGCCCCTAACCGCTTCTGCCTGCCAGCCTGATCACCCCCTAACCACTCTGCTGCCAGCCTGTTTGCACCCAACTTCCCTCCTCTGCCGGCCTGGTCACCCCTAACTGCCCTCTCCTGCAGGGTTGATCACCTCCAACTGCCCTCCCTTGCAGGCTTGGTCCCTCTCAACTGCCCTCCCTTGCAGGCCGGGTGCCTCCCAACTGCCCTCTCCTGATGGCCATCTTGTGGTGGCCATCTTGTGTCCACATGGGGGAAGGATCTTTGACCACATTGGGGCAGCGATATTGTGTGTTGCAGTGATGATCAATCTGCAGATTACTCTTTTATTAGATAGGATAGAGGCCTGGTACAGGGGTGGGGGCCAGCTGGTCTGCCCTGAAGGGTGTCCCGGATCAAGTGGGGGTTCCCTTGGGGTGTGGGGCGGCCTGAGCGAGGGGCCTGTGGTGGTTTGCAGGCTGGCCACACTCCCTGGTAACCCAAGCGGAGGCCGTGGTATCTGGAATTTATTTTCCTTCTACAATTGAAACTTTGTAGCCTTGAGCAGAGCCAAGCCTGGGGCTCCCTCCGAGGAGGCCGGCAGCCATTTCTGTTGGGGGGGTTATAATTGAAACTTTGTTGCCTTAAGCGGGTGGGCCCGGCCAGGGTGTGCGGAAAGCTTTGCTTCCCCTGTTGCCGGCGGCAACCCTGGCCTGCTCTCTCAAGCTCCATTCTGCCGCTATTTGTTTGAATTTGTTTACCTTCTATAATTGAAACTTTGTAGCTTGAGTGGAGGCTTAGGCCTGGCAAGGGCAGGCGGAAAGCTTGGCTTCCTCTGTTACCTAGGAAACCTTGCTCTCTGTGGCTGTAGCCATCTTGGTTTGGGTTAATTTGCATGCTCGCTCTGATTGGATGGTGGGCATGGCTTGTGGGTTTGGCTTTGTGGGTGTGTCGGAGGTATGGTCAATTTGCATATTTGTCTATTATTAGATAGGATGTGGAAAGCAATATGCTATTGTGAAGAAAAAAAACCCAACAACAAACCCAACTATGAGCTTTAAAGTCAGGTAGGCTTTGGTATACCGGGCTACTTATCTACTTATGTGGCTACACAGTCTTCCTCAGCCTCAATCTGCTCATGTATATAAGCATCACACATCCTTCCCAGTCTTGTTGTGAGGATAACAAAAGGCAATGTCTATAAGCCACCCACTGGAATACCTAGCAGGTGTTAGATTCTAAACAAATGTCACCGTTCTTTCCCTAAAGAACAATCTACAGGTAAAAGATATACAAAGAGAGTAGAAGTAAGCTGTTAGCATTTTTATTTTTCTATTAAAAGCATAGATAAATGAACATTACCCACAAAATTGGCTATTAATGGCAAATGGGAATTGCTATTGTCATATATATCACTTATGTGAATGGTCTGAATCCCCAAATAGGTTTACCATAGTATTTCTACCATTATGTAGGGGCTTTCATTAGTATTTGTGCATATTAACTTGACAACATCTGTATAAAACACATGGAAACAACTGTGTATCAAATCCTTATAGAGGTAGATGTTTGTGGAATGCTATGCTTTTTCTCTTGTGGACTATTTCATTATTTTTAATATGTGATTTTTGATTTATTATAAAACAAAATACTAATCTTAGAAGCTTCACATCATATAGAGTTCAAATTTAAAACCTCTGGTGCCTATAAAGCTATTTTTTGGATGCTTTCTTTTGCGTTCTAAATATAAAGAGACCTCATCACACTAACTGTAGACGACCTCGGTAATTATGGGAAGATAGTGAGCTAAATTAAGTTCCTTTCCCTTGTTTATCAACTCTGACATACCAGCAGATTTTAAGCAAAATAAAGGCTTTGATGATCAGAAACTTAAGTGCACATTAGGCCTTGAGTTCACTGAGATTCAGGTAAGAAAACTGACTGGTATAGGCCTTTATTGCCTAAGGGCTGAGTGAGTACCTGAAAACCAGCATCATAAAACCCCAGAGTGGCAATGGAAGAGTGGATATTTGGGAAAGAGTTTGACTTGCAAAGATCTATACTTCATCCAAGTGGAAAGTTACCATAGACCCATTTGAGTATGCCTATTTTCCCGGGCCAGCAAAAGGCTAAGGACCAGAATGGGTAAGCCCTTAAGTCTGGAAAGATAAAAGGAGACTGAAGAACAGGAAGGCATTTTTCAGGTTCTCACCAAGTTTTTGGTGGTCTGCTTAGTTCTACATTCTTGGTCTATGTGGGGAAGATTGCTTTACTTTCTAACTTTAGAGGACTGGTGTCACTAAAGGTACATAAAAATACAGAACTAGCCTTGGCCAGCATGGCTCAGTGGTCAAGTGCCGACCTATGAACCAGGAGGTCACGGTTCGATTCCTGGTCAGGGCACATGACCAAGTTGTGGTCTCAATCCTCAGTGTGGGGCAAGCAGGAGGCAGCCAATCAGTTATTCTCTTTCATTATTGATGTTTCTATCTATCTCTCCCTCTCCCTTCCTCTCTGAAATCAATAAAAATATTTTTAAAAACACCTAAATTGAGATAAAAACAAAATAGGGGTGTAGGGGGGAAGGTGGAGAAAGAAAAAAGAGAGCAAGAACACCTGCCCAAGGAAATAAAACTGCTGGAGAAGAGAGAAATAAACCTGGATACAAAAACAGAAGCGATAACTAAGATACAGTTTTAGTACTTTCTGAAGAAACAAACAAACAAACAAAAAAGTAAGCACAATATCTACATAATTTTGATCTAAGTAATTTAAGGGAATGGAGTAGAACATTATCACCCTAAATACTGAATTTGGGGTTGTGACTTAGAAGACCTTGCAGAAGGTATCTATCTCTAGAAAACATAAGCAAAATGATAAGAAGATGAACATATTAGAAAAACACAACCGGATAAAAGATCTAAGAGACTTGCTATAAGGAAAAGAAATTTTAAAAAAGGGAAAATATGGAGAAAAGAAAATATACAAATCATAGGGAGAGAATTTCCTTGAAATAAAGATCTAACACCACCGATTGAAAGAGCTCACTGATTTTTAGGCTGGGCTGATGAGAAGAGAGGCACACCTGAGCAGATCCTGGTAAAATTCCTGAACTTGAAGGACAGGTAAAATAATTTCACAAGCTCTCAGAGAGGAAGAACAAGTTTGGTAGATAGGACACAGCTCACCTGTAACACTGGGAGCAGGAAGGTGGTAGAATAGCATCAAGAGACTACTGAGAGAAAGGACTGCATTGTGAGAACCCTAAGTTCCCTCAGCTTTCCGAAAGAAAGGAACCGAGTTATTTGAGGATTGGCCATGATTCTGCTGGCCCATCTTCCATATATCTCATCAGAAGAAGATACTTGAAATAAGACTCAAACTAACCAGATTATTACATGACCAGTTTTACAGCCCACCTTTCTTTAATTCCATATCACCTCCTACCCCATCTGCCAAGACTATTCACAAAGCTTTGGAAGCATTAGAAGCCCGAGGGTAGAGAGTGGAAGGAGATAAACAAGGAGTCCATGCCTCCTTCCCTCCTGGCACTCCCCCCACTGTAAATTTGGGGAAGAGTGGAGTTTTGAATTGAATGGAATTTGAAATTGAAATCATAAACTGGAACTAAGTGGGCTTAAAACTTGAACTGCATAAATTAAGACTCTTCTTATAGGAGAACAAGTGGAAAACTCTGTGATTTGCTCAAGCTGTTGGTAATAAAAATGAAAGAATGACAGTGGTTACAGAAAAATATAAACTAATTCCTACGTGTACTATATTTAGTACAGACCATCCAGTGAGCCATTTCCACGTCTATTTTAAGGAAGTGTTGTATATGCATTCTTATATATACTATGTAGAGAGGCTGGGTGGAACAGACAAACAAAACAAACAAACAAACAAACAAACCACACACACACACACACACACACACACACACACACACACACAGAGAGAGAGAGAGAGAGAGAGAGAGAGAAAGAAGATACAGTTCTTGGAGGAAGAGAGATATGCAAGTTCCCCAGACTTCTAGTTTGAATACTGTCTGGAAGAATCAATACACTGTCAATGGTAGCTTGGTGAAAGAAACTTCAGAGACATGAAATGAGATCAGTGAATCAGGCAGGGCAATTCAAAATAAGCTTATGCTGTATCTCAATCAAAATTAGTTGATTAAAAGTAAGAACTAATTGCTAGAACTGAAGTTGAAGACACATTTCAGGAATATTTAGTTTTGCAAAAATAATGTTTTAAAATATGCTATTCTAAGATTTTCCTGTTGCATTAAAAACATTCAATATAAAATAGACTCTTTGTGGGAATCAACTGCCCCCAAGAAATTAATCAAAACTCTCTTCCCCCACAACTCTTTCTTTATCACTCTCTGTCTCATTGAATTACTTACCTTTGTCTGGATGGTGGTGGTCTTTGTCAAAAATTGATTTTTCCTGACTAGAAAATAACATTTTTGGTTTGATCAGTGTTGCTTGGTCTGTCATCATTATTGCCCATATTATCCAGTTTGGTCTACCAACCCAATTCTCTCTCAAAAGTTTCTACATATATTTGTCTGGCTCTTAAATTCTACAAGGGCAGTGGCTGATGTAACACAAATGTCTAGAACCATGACTGACATATAATTTGATGCTTAGAAATATTTGTTGAATTGAATGTAAATGAAGTTTTCACTTTGCATTAATTACTGCATTATTTTCTTTATTTACTCAGTTAAAAATTATTTACTTTATTGAACAATTCTAATTATTCAGCTACTTTTTTTGTCTTGATTTCTTTTTGTACCACATTCTTCAATAACTATGAGTCTTTTTTAGTTGATTCAGTCTAGGCAAATATTAACAGGCCAGTGTTTACATGTTTATAATATAAAACTGCAGGATTAGCAATTAGTAAATGGTTTGAATATTATATAAAATTTCTATATGATCCTCTAAGATTTTCCTTACACTAAAAGCTGATAAAGTTAAGAGGTGAGATTCTCGCCTTGGAGATTAAACCTGTATTCTTAGGAAGTGCAGATCTTTAACAACAGATAACTTTTTAGGAATGCTGTTAAGCCTTCATGCTAACAACATATGGAATTACAAAAGCAGGGTATTTTTTTTAATTTAATAAATCTTTATTGTTCAGATTATTACAATTGTTTCTCCTTTTTCCCACCATAGCTCCCCTCCACCCGGTTCCCACCCCACCCTCTGCCCTTACCTCCCCCCACTGTCCTCATCCATAGGATTACGATTTTTGTCCAGTCTCTTCCTGCACCCCCCATACCCCTTTGCCCCTGAGAGTTGTCAGTCCATTCCCTTTCTATGCCCCTGATTCTATTATATTCACCAGTTTATTATGTTCCTCAGATTTTTAATTCACTTGATTTTCAGGTTCACTTGCTTGATAGATATGTATTTGTTGTTCATAATTTTTATCTTTACTTTTTTCTTCTTCCTCTTCTTCAAGAATACCTTTCAGCATTTCATATAATACTGGTTTGGTGGTGATGAACTCCTTTAGCTTTTTCTTATCTGTGAAGCTCTTTATCTGCCCTTCAATTCTGAATGATAGCTTTGCTGGGTAGAGTAATCTTGGTTGTAGGTTCTTGCTATTCATCACTTTGAATATTTCTTGCCACTCCCTTCTGGCCTGCATAGTTTCTGTTGAGAAATCAGCTGACAATCATATGGGTGCTCCCTTGTAGGTAATTAACTGTTTTTCTCTTGCTGCTTTTAATATTCTCTCTTTGTCTTTTGCTCTTGGTATTTTAATTATGATGTGTCTTGGTGTGGTCCTCTTTGGATTCCTTTTGTTTGGGGTTCTGTGCACTTCCTGGACTTGTAAGTCTATTTCTTTCACCAGGTGAGGGAAGTTTTCAGTCATTATTCCTTCAAATAGGTTTTCAGTATCTTGCTCTCTCTCTTCTTCTGGGACCCCCATAATTCTGATGTTGGTACGCTTGAATTTGTCCCAGAGGCTTCTTACACTATCTTCAACTTTTTGGATTCTTTTTTCTTTTTGCTTTTCTGGTTGAGTGTTTTTTGCTTCTTTGTATTTCAAATCTTTGACTTGATTCTTGCGTTCCTCTAGTCTGCTGTTGGGTCTCTGTATAATATTTCTTATTTCAGTCAGTGTATGTTTAATTTCTAGTTGGTCCTTTTTCATATCCTTGAGGGTCTCGCTAAATTTATCGGCCTTTTCTAGGAAATTCTTGAAAAACCTTATAACCATGGTTTTGAATTCTATATCCAGTCATTTGTTTTCCTTCATTTCTTTCGTTTGTGATCTGTTACTTTGTCTCCTCATTTTCGCTGCTTCCCTGAGTTGGTAGGGTAGCTTTGCGTGCTAGGTTTCCTATATGGCCCAGTGGCTTGGCCTCCCCAGTTACCTGAGGTGGACACTCTTGGTGCTCCCCTTTGTGGACTGTGTGTACAGCCTTGTTGTAGTTAAGTCATGATTGTTGTTGGTATCACTGGGAGGAATTGACCTCCAGGCCAATTGGCTGTGAGTATCAGCTGTGTCTACGCCGGAAGACCTGTGCTGGAGACAGCCTTATAGGACCAGACTTGCAAAATTGCAAAAGTCTCTGTGCTCAGCTTGGATGGGGTGGAGTCTCAGGGCTGAGCAGACAGTCTTGGCGTCCAGTCAGCCCTGCCCTTGCGTGAGCGCCTCCAGACCTCTGCCTTCCGCGGCTCCCCTGAGTTTCCGCCTGACAGTCCAGATGACCCCTGTAAGAGCTTGGGTCCCCAGGGGCTTGCCTGGAACTGGGGTTCAGTGCAATCAGGAGCTTCCGACTCCCTCTGCTAGGGAGAGCTAGCGGCAACCTCCGCAGTCAGTCTTCTCTGTGCGCACTCACGTGCGCACGCCTCCAAACCCCTGCCAGCCGCGGCTTCCCCGAGGCTCCGAGTGCCTTTCTCTCTACCTGACAGTCTGGACTCCCCCCGTATGAGCCTGGGTCCACGGGGTTTCATCCGGAACTGGGGTTCAGTGCAGTCGGAACTGGGGTTCAGTGTAGTCGGGGGCTCCCTTCCCCTTCCCACCAGAGAAAGCCAGCCAGGCACTCAGCTGCCCTTCCTCTCTGCGTGCGTGTCTCCGTACCTCAGCCCTTTGCAGCTCCTCTGATTCTCTATGAGCTTTTCTCTTTCCTTCTAGTTGTAGAATTTCCACTCAGCCAGCTTTCCTTTGGTTCTGGATGATGTCTGTTCTGTCTTTTAGTTGTAGTTTTGAAATTGTTGTGCGAGGCAGCAGTTTAGGTGCTTACCTATGCTGCCATCTTGGTTTCTCCCCAAAAGCAGGGTATTTTTTATTATAATGTCAATTAATGGTGAAGAAGTAGTTCATCAAGATGAAATCCAAGTGCCTATAGGCAAACAACGCTGGCATCTAAAATGCACTAAGAACTCATGAAAAGAGTGGCCTCAGAGAATTTACAACATTGGCATCAAATGAGACCAGTGATAATTAGTAAGTATTTATTTTTAAGATACAAAGCAAATGCCTGGTCCTAGATTCATAAAGAGAATATTTGATTATCTGTACTCGTGAGGAGTCAGAAGATACTTGTATTAGGGTTTGTAGAAAATTCACACTTCTTTTATCTGTCTTCCAGGTTATATCAATCAATTAGCAATGCTAATGTGGCCTTGGGTTTTAATAATAATAATAAATTATATTATCATGTAATTAATTATATGATAATTATTAGTTCTGTTCTAAGAACTAACAAAATTTTATTTATTTTTAATTCAGAGGCTTATATTACTACTAGAATCTCAGTGCATGAAATTCGTGAACTCGTGGGGAGCGGGGGGAGTCCCTCAGCCTGGCCTGCCCCCTCTCGCAGTCCAGGAGCCAGAAGTCGGACATCCATAGCACTGCCACGGAGGCAGGAGAGGCTCCCGCCTCCGCCGCTATGCTCACCTGCCTGTGAGCCTGGCTTCTGGCTGAGCGGTGCTCCCCCTGTAGGAGCACACTGACCACCAGGGGGCAGCTCCTGCATTGAGCGTCCGCCCCTGATGGTCAGTGTACATCATAACAACCAGTCGTTCCACTGTTCATTCGATTTGCATATTAGCCTTTTATTATATAGGGTTACAAGGTATCAGGCTTAAAAAATGCTCAATATTAGATGATTATACATTTATCCAAATGTAATCAGAAAATAATCATAGTGTGTAGAAATACAGTAGACATTTTCAGAGCAAGCAATAATTACATAAATATATGTGGTTTGTGCTTAGTGCTATTACCTACCACACTATTAAAATATGGTTAATTATGGGAAAGAAAAGGAAATTAATTGGTTTTTATAATAACAATCTGAGAAAATTTTTGACAACTGTTTTACAATAGCCACAACAATAAAGGAACAATATGCAGGTCACAGATCCTGTTTTCCTCTCTGCACTGAACTTTATTTTGTTATTGTTACTGATCATTCTTTTACCTGTAGGATGTTGTTACTGTACATGCTGAACTCCTGCCAGCAGCCAGCCAAAATGCATCTGCCCTTCCCCACCTTGTGGGTCTTACCATTTACCAATGTCGCTTTTGCTGGCTGGTAGGTTTTCATTTAATAAACTGTTTCCCCTATGTATTCACCAAATAGTCAATAGTATAAATTTCAGAGATACATTCTTACATTTGTAATCTTCTAAAACTTTGCAAAAAATTTTTCAGTGCATGAGAGTCTAGTTTTTTCTTCCACTTCCCAGACTTAAAATATCCTGTTTCTGTTTTCTAATTTCCTTATATCTGCTTATATTTTTGTGTGATTTCTACTAGCAATAAGTGTCATTTTCCCATTCCAGAGCTAGGATTACAGTCTTTGAAGAATAGATGGCAAGAATATACTCTTTTTGCTTTTACCATAAGGAGGAAAAGGGTTTTACTTTTCCTTCATAGTCACATTCTTGGTAGGTTTTCTATATAGGTTTCCAATATCTCAAACTTGAAATGATACAATAACCCTAATAGCCCCATTTCAGGAATCATGGCTCTCACCAAGAAACACATCCAATCTAATTCAGGAAGGAAATAAACAACCAGGTCTGATGCTTTTATTTTCTGTTGAATTTACTTAAAGTCTTATTATATGTGAAAGTGATGAGACTAACAAAAAGATACATATATACCACAAACACAGATATAAACTTTACACACACACACACACACAGATATACTATATATATATATATATATATATATATATATATATATATATATAAATTTGAATATATTCATATACATATGTATTTATATATTCATGCCATACTAGGTGTTGTTATAGAAGGCACAAAAAATACCTCATACAGTATGTTTCCTTTCTGGCATTTAGAAGAAACTAAACATGGGGAGTTGTGAATGTCCCTTTGGACATATATGCCTTTTATTTAAATGATACAAACCTCCAAGGATGATCATTAGAGGCTTAACCCAGGCATGACAAATACTTGTCAAGTTCTGTTAACTCATGATATAGTGTTGTTTAGCATACTGCATTTGGAAAGATTTGAGGCCATGACAGGTCTTGGTAAAAATGAATGTTGTGATTTCTCAATTCTGTCAATAACTAACATCTTCAGGAGGTAACAAAGTAATCTATTCATTATCTAATTTCCTGCTAAATGGAACCCCTCCTAATATATTTTTATGAAAAGATATATAAACTCATATTCAATGAGCAGGATTTTGCTGAATGCTTCAATCAAGTATTATGTTTCAATCATTATTGAATTATTGAGTTAATTATTAAGCTTTAGTAAAACTTGCTAATTCAATTTAATTGAAGGTGAGAGTCAGCCAACTTAGGAAAATGGAATACAGTGTCATTATATTAAATTAATCTGCTAACCAGGGTTGGAATAAGGGTAGTTGTATTCAGGGACAGCAAGGGTCCCATTCACAAACTACCAGGTAGATGTTGCCCCTGCACAACCACAGCCCTAGTGCCCGTATATAAAAAAAGGAGTACTACAGAATAAAATAATGAACTTGTTTACCCCTTAACAGCTTGCAAAGGGAAGATAAAGGTATTAACATTACTAAAACGTATAGTAAAGGTTTTATTTCCCTTTTGTCATTGTCAAATAATTTATTTAACGCATGGAATCTGTAAGCCAAATTGGCAAATGTATGGAAGACTTTAATATAACATCTGTTCAAAGCACTCATGATTTATAATTAGTGAGGTTCAACTTATTGATGTTTTATTGACCTGCCACTCTACTTGTTTTGATAAACAGTAGTGACTCAATGGAGTTTAGCAAGGAGATAATTTCCCTGGGCAATAATAATTTTTTTCTTTAACAATTCATTTAAAGTACTGAAAGTACGTTGTTTTTCAACATCTTGTGGCATTCAGACATTTCATGGACAGTTGTACGTTCTAAAGTCAGCAGTCTTAGAAGATTATAGCCCCTGGACAGCAGGCAAACAGTGTGCACACTTGGTAACATACAGGAAGGAGGGGGAGGTAAAAATTCTAACATGGCAGGACACTCCATTTTGTAGAGGAGCTAGATATCAGTGGAACTCTGGGGTCCTCTTCTATATTAGCCTTCTATGTTGTCTAGCATGACTTCCTGGCTATACTTCTTCACCTCTGATGCTTGTGTTAATGTCCAAGCATTTCTGTAGACTTGTATATCAAATGTCAAAGGAAACCTGGATCACCAAGTGATTTCATACAATAAACAAAGAATCAGCATTTCACTCTCCCCCTTGCAGTTGTGATGGATGAAGTAGACAGATGCCCTCCTTGGCTTGGTGCTGAGGCAGGCAAGGCAAATGGGGAAAATCCACGAAGTTGGAGGACCTTCAGTGATTGTAAAATTTTCTCATATAACGAGGAGAGATGTCAGCATGCTCTTTATTCAATCATTTATTCACTTATAAAAAATATTTACTAAGTGCTTCTTATGTCCCCGGCATGGTTCAAAATGGGGGAATAAAGTGGTGAAACTAGACAATAATCTTTGCCCTCATGACATGTATATTTTAGCAAGAAAACCAACAATTAACAAACGAGTTAAAATATATATACACATACACATACTATAGATAATCTGAAGGTGATAAGAGCTCTGAGGAAATACATAGTGAAGAGGGCTGGGGCCTAATGAGACAATGAATGGCAATGTGAAATGAGACAGCAGTGATACTGTGAAACAGAATAGAATTGTGCACACATAATAGTATTGTGTGGTCAGGGAAGGATTTCCTGCAGAGCTAACAGCTGAGCCAAGACCTGAATGACAAGGAGATAGCCGTGCCAATACGCTGGCGAAGAATCTTCACAGGCCCTTACCGAGGACGGAGCCTGGAGGACGGCATGAAAGGAAGGCTGCAAGTCTGGAGGCCAGGAAAGGAGCAGTTGGACAGGCAGAGGTAGAATCCCAGAGACAGACAGGAACAGGTCAACCTGGCCAGCGTTAGATCTTCAGCCTTCATCTGGGTCCGTCTCTATAGAGAGCACCTCGACTGTGGGGTATATTCCCCAAACCTGGCCCAGAGAGCTGTTTCCTCCCTCCATGGCACCCCGTCAGCCATGGCTTCGGTCAGACTATCAAACAAACACTGATTTGCCAGATGTGATGCTAAATGATGGGAATCCAAGAGAGGCACTGCCAGCCCTGCCAATATATATATTTCAGTGGAGAAGATATAATGGAATGATCACAAGCATCGCGAGGTCTAAGAAGGAAAATGCATTAGTGACATTTATAATAAAATAGGGTTAATGTAGCCGACTGCCTAGGTCCAAGATATGTATAGCAATAAAATAGTATTTCGTCTTATATATTTTACCCCAAAAAGTCATTCCTAGACTATCTACTGTAAAAGTAAAATAGATTTAAAAAAACATCCATTTACATAGTACTTCATAATTGTCTATGTCTTTCATATGCAGTACCCCATGTAATAGTCACAATAGCTGTGACAGAGGTCAGTCAATTATAATTATCTTCTTTTTAAAGATGAATAAGCTGAAGCTCTGGGAATTTAAATGCCTTGTCCAAGTCATGAAATGAATTAGTAATGTAGGCAGTCCTAGCATTTTTCTACACATTCAATATCACCAGAAGTTTGGTCTGAGGTAAACATAGTAAAAATGTTTACCCAATATTACTAGGCATTTTGTTCAGAGGAAAAGGGAAGAGAGAACATACATAGCATCCTCATTCTTAAGAAATATAGGGTCTACTTAGGGAGGTGTTCAGATGAGCACCAGATACTAATTTGTGTGGAAATTCAGTGTGCATGTAATGTTAGGGAATAATCATTAGTGGTATAGCATTATTCAGAACCTTGTCCTGAGAGAAGTTTTTAAACTGGGCATATCAATTAATTAATTATGTTGTTAGATTTTGATACTTTTACATTCTGAAATGGTTCTTTTTTTTTTCTTTTCCCGTTCTTAAATTCACTGTCAATCAATGAATCTTATGCATCATTTCCTCTGAGTTTATCCATCAGTTTAGAAATCTACTGTGTTCTTTGTTACACAGATTAATTTTTGACTCCCTCCCCCCGCACCTCTCTCTCTGCCAAAGACTTCTGTCTAGGTACTCCAGAAAACCTTCCTCAGCATTCTCTTGTGTTTGTCTTATTCCCAGCTCTAAGTCTGATGCCAAGATTTCTGTTTGTATGACCTCTTCCTAGAATGCTAAATTGTCAACGTTTAGAAAAGCTTCATTCATTTAATCTTCCTCAATTAAAAAAAAAATCAATACAGAATTCTATTCAATATGCAGCCATGAATTTATTGCCGTACTAACCAAATATTCTCTACTGCTCTCACTTAGTGCAATGCGTTTATTTTTCCAAATTTTGCTTCATGTCAACAAATGTCTGTTTCTATTAACACTGATTATTTTACATTGCGTTTTATAATGAGCCAGCACTTGGCATACCATCACATAAAAATGCATTTGATGATTTCAAATAACATCATTGTCTTGTTACAAGTATGGTATATATAATCTTTTTGTTCCCACTACAAATGCAAATGCTTTAATAATTAAAAATTGCCAATAATACATATCAATTACCAATTTATTAAAAGACACAAAAGAAAAGTATACAACTTCAATTATGTTTTTGTGTTTATGCATTCACTGTCTAACTCTTCGTGGTTATGTACTGATGCATAGCTGGTAATGTAATGAAGACAAATACTGAAGTCGAACCATCATGAGGTAGCAACATGCCAGGTCCTATGCCAAGTGTTTTGGATATTCTATAGTTCATATTAACTCTATGAATAATTAGTTTGCAATATGCATTTCCTTCTATAAAGTCAGTGAAGCTCGAGGCAAATTTTTAAAAACAGAAACTGCTGAGAAACTTCTTTGTAAAAAATGAAAAACACTTACAGGAACCAGGAATTTTTTAATCTCTTCCAATGCATGACTCATACGTGAATAAGCTTCCCCAGGTGGAGCGAACACTTCAATTAACACATGAAGTTCATCACTCAAGTGGGCATATTTGGCTTCCCCACTCTTCCTTAGCTCTTCTTCCTGTGAAAGAAGTTATTTTTAGAAATACAAATCCATTCATTTTGCATTGATTTAACATTCATTGAGACTGACAAAAGGATATAATCTAAGCAAATTTTCCATAAGTAGAAACCCTTTGAGAAATAAAAATCAGGTACAAGCCATTTAAAGATTTTAAAAATCATTTTTGAGTGAACGATTAAAAAAAAAAAAAGCTGGTATACTTATCATCTGCAACAGATTTTAATCAGCTAAATGAAAATGTTAAATCCCTGAGAAGATTTAGCAGAACTGCCTTTAACTCTTCAGTGTGCACCACCACATTCTGGAAGAAAAGGATTGTTTTTACATTTGATAAGTAAGATTTTGCAAATAATAAACCAAAGATTATCACTATTCTTTAAGAGAACAGAACTTTTTAGTAACATTTAAGTGGTGAAAGGTTATTTGTTTGCTATTAAAGTATGCAAAACCAACAGTTATCTCCCCAACAAGTTCCTCTGACCCAGATTATCATTGAGCTTCACAGCCATATATTCTGTAAAAATCTGTAGCCTCATTTTGGTCAATAAGGGTATGTTAAAGAGATGATGGATAAGTATTATGTTGGCATTGATTATGCATGAGCTACATATGCTCAGATGAACTAACAGTGCATTCCTACTGGACCAGATTTTTCACAGTCCTGTACCCAAGTGATTAGTGAAGCCTGATTGGCTCTTCAATCCAGGTGAAGAGCCAATCAGCATCTGATCCATATACTTTGCTAGTGTGTGCTATGTATTTTACACATATCATCTCTAATATCAAAATAATCTTGCATATTACTCACAGATTTCAGATTAGGAAACTCAGTTTAGGCCAAAACCGGTTTGGCTCAGTGGATAGAGCGTCAGCCTGCGGACTGAAGGGTCCCGGGTTCGATTCCGGTCAAGGGCATGTACCTTGGTTGCAGGCACGTCCCCAGTAGGGGGTGTGCAAGAGGCAGCTGATCGATGTTTCTAACTCTCTATCTCTCTCCCTTCCTCTCTGTAAAAAATCAATAAAATATACTTTAAAAAAAAAAAAAGGAAACTCAGTTTAAAAGACTCAGTAGCTTCAGCAAAGTCAGGATTCGAACCCAGCTCATTTTGCAATCAGAGTTGCATTTTTCTTTTAAGAATTTATAAAAGCAAAATTTGGTTAAATAATTAACACAAATAATATTGATTATATTTTATCTTTCTTGACACCTCTTCCCAATTATCTAAAAGTTGTTTCATTAAATTTCAAAGGATAAAAAAAGCAATTTTTAGTTTTATATGGAAAATAAATTGAAAAAATTACCCAAGTAGACCTAAGCTGGATAAACAAAAGCAAATTGGCTATTGATTTTAGATAAGTTAACTGTAGGGCCCAGGTTAATGTGTTTATCTGATTAGAAATGCCCATCATGTTGACACAAGGAAGGTCCATGACTGAGATGGGGAGAAGAGGCAGCCTGCTTTCCTGCTCATTTCTCACCTACTCAGACCTTGGGGATATCAACATCTTTTAGTCTGGTAATCCACACTCCACTTCACTAGCAACTCTCTGTATCTAACTAGGAGTTTTTATTTAAAAGAGTTTTTCTTAGTTCCAAATTCTCAGTTTGGAGAAGAAAAGCAGGGCTTGACTAAAGGAGTATGCACCACTGGGTGTAGGAAAAATTTCCTTCCTCTTTGGGTTCTGCTGAGAGGCAAGCTGCTTCTTATCTCAGGTGTCAGCTTCATTACACATAACTGCTGCAGTAGTTAAACCAGGGGTTGCCTGATTGTGACCCCTTCTCAATACTTACCTAAGCTGATTTCCAGCTGGTTATTAAGGGTTACTCACTAGCCAAGTTTTATAAGGCCTATGTACTGTGAGGTGTGGCTTTAAAATAAGAATCATAACACTGACTTCTTTACCTCATCAATAAAGGGATTAAAGGCCAGCCAGTGTGGCTCAGTGGTTGAACATCAACCTATGAACCAAGAGGTCAGGGCACATGCCTGGGTTTCTGGCTCGATCTCTAGTAGGGGGAGTGCAGGAGGCAGCTATCAATGATTCTCTCTCATTATTGATGTTTCTATCTCTTTCTCCCTCTCGCTTCCTCTCTCTAAAATAAATGAAAACATATTTTTAAAAATTACTGGTTACTAAATATAAGAGATTCTAAATAAAGTCATTAGAAAATATCAAATCCAGTTTTATATATCCCCAACCAATATTTTACTTATATTTTTCTGTTATACCCTAAGGTAAAAATATAAGTAAAATATATCCGTTTTTATTAGTTATTTTACAGAGACTAACATGGCACTGAAGAGAGTATAACTGGAATTGCATTCTTGCATTTAATTGGTAAGAACTTTAAAGGAAACTTCTTCACCAGAAATATTATTTGTATGTTATCTTCTACAACAGACATATTCCTGACTTGTAAATAATTTGTCAATTAGAAAATTTTGCTCTTAATTCAAAATAGCATGTTTATTAAAGAAAACCTGAAAAAAAATCCTCAAAAGTACAAATGTGTTGTTGTTTTTTAAAATCAACAACCACACAATTCAAGATACACTTTTATCACTTTCAGGGTATTTTTTTCAAGTCTCCTTTTACTATAATAATAGTAATGAATTAGAAGTCATAATTTTGGTATTGCTTTTTAGGTCAAAAATACAAAGTACTTTCCATGGAGTATCTAATTCTATCTGTATGACTACACTTTCTGTTAGATAAGGTTATTTCCCTCCTTTTGCTAATGAGGAGACTGTGGTACAGAGAAAGAAACTTATCCAGAGTTACACAGAGTATGCATTATTGAGTTGCATTACCATCCAGGTTATCTGACATCCAAAGGTCAAACTGTTAATCACTATAGGTGTGTTGCTGGTACAGGTACACAAGTGCAAGTAACTTTTTCATACATTCATATTTCCCCAGGGTATCAGCAATTTCCTGGTATCCAGGCCCTATAGTTCTGTGCTCTCCGGGGCACCTACAGCAGATTACAGATTTTTACACAAAAGGCACATCTGACATGAATGCCCTTTCCTCCCCGCCCATACGGGTCTGATTTAGTAGCTGTGTGCCCATCAGTGAGGGGTGAAACTACTATTTTCAACATTCTGACTAATTTCCTTTTTGAAGAGCTTACCTAAAAATGCTAGTGATCTCACATCACATTGTCTATTTCTAACTCTCTGTTTTGCAACCGTCAGTTCCAAACAAGGCATTCATCCAAAGTTTTTTTTGAAGGGTGAGTTCAGATTAGTTTGCATAATTTCTCATGAATATTCATGTTGTATTCCTAAAACAAATGGGCTTCATGAAGGATCTTCTCTATTTCCTTGAATACTGGTGGCAGGATTGGTTAGGACCATCCACACCCTGATTCTATTTTGGGGAATAGGGACTCAAGTCAGCTCATAAATGGGTATTCCCCCTTAGTTCAGATGGTTCAAGACAAATTCCCAACCAGGACACAGAATCAGATGTGCTCTGGTACTGAGTCCAGCCATTTGGTCCCTGGATTTGCCAAATGCCAATTGTAATGCGAAACTCAACATTTCTTAAAATACTCTAAAAGATCCACTCTCAAAATCACTTATGGGTAACATAGACGTCAATGAAAATATCATAGGGCACAAAGCAAAGAGGTCACATTGATAATCTCATTAGGGACAACTAAAAAAAATTCTTTATTCTCTTGTCCCAAGCCCTTCCCTGCTTCATTACACAATTTTAATTTTTTTCTCTTCTATCTCTAATGCGCATATTACTCTCTCCTCCAGTCTGAAATTTCCTAGGGAATTGAAAATTATTTTCACCTCTATTAAACAGAGTAATTTAGTTATTGAATGCTAATTCCCAGCTCACATGTCCAGGTCATTATGGAGCTCAGTGAAATAAAGGGAACACCAGTAAATGACACATTAGAAGTCACAGTATGGAAATGTACATGCATGTGCACACACATACTCACACACATACTAAAGAACTTTTTACAGTGTGATTCTAGCAAAAGTAAGTATTTCCATTTTGTCAAATTAAGAAAGATAGTCATGCGCTTTGGGCATTTTTTAAAGAATATGTTATAAGTTGTTCATAATATGATGTAGACAATATATTCCTCCTTTGTGTTTTTCAGATTTTGGTATTTTGTCCTTCCAGAATTTCCTGAAAGGAATCCCATCACCAACACTGATAGTAGAGAGAACACCTGAATAACTGAGTTGATACCTTACTTATCATTTTTAAACACCTATGTGTTCATCTAGATATATATATAATATGTGATGTCATATACATTTATGTTGTCTTTTCTTAAATATCTAATTATAAGAGAAGTAGTCTTTAAACTATCCACTTAACTGACTCACCAGATTAACAAAATACTTATTCCCTCAAAAAATACATAAGCTAATGTCCAAGATAATATGATGGTTTGAGCTTCTGCCACCTAAGTTTTATAAACTGGGAATCATTTCTTCCAAAACTTATTTACCTGTTGTATTTGTTATTGCATTTAAAAAAAAATAAAATTCCTATTTCAATGTTTTAAATTATCAAAATACTTTCATACCAAAGACATATAGGTTAAGAGAAATTTTACTGTATCATAAATTGCTTCTATAGTTAAATTAACCCCTTCACATCTCATAATACTTCATTCCTAAATCAAAGTATTGCAGCATCATTCTAATTTGTGATTTATCTTTATATATGTCTATTTCATTTTCTGAATATACAAGTGTATCTGATAGGACACAGAAAAGATACTCAATAATTTCTTGTTGCAAGAGGGTGAATATTAGGCTGCATTTTTTTCTGTTATACAGCCATATCTTTACTCTTTTGTCATGCTAAGGTTTTCTTTAATTGCATAAACATTTATTGTCTTACGACCTTGGGATAGAGTGAATTATATTTACCAACATGATTTTCTTTTTAGCTTAGAAAAATGTGTCCAAATTATTATTTCATTCAATGTGTTTCCAATTAGATTGATAATAATGTATAGATAACATATATGCCTATTCAGTGATTATATATATATATATATATATATATATATATATATATATATATGCCTAAGCAACCATTCAACTGTTCAACCGGTAGCTATGACATTCACTGACCACCAGGGGGCAGACGCTCAGACTGGTAGGTTAGTTTGCTGCTGGAGTCCAGCCAATCAGGACTGGATGAGAGAGGTTGGACACGCCCTGGAGCCCTCTTGTTGTCTCTCTCCAGCCCCGATCATGCACTGGTGGGGTCCCTCGGCCTGGCCTGCTCCCTCTTGCAATTGAGGACTACTAGGGGGATGTCAGAGAGCTGCAGGCCAGGCTGAGAGACCCCACTGGTGCATGAATCCATGCACCCTGCCTCTAGTGTATTTTATAATCAAGTAATTATACAAATTGTAGTTTGCACTACATCACGTGTTTGTTCTATGATTATAAGGACAAACATAGTCTAGGTAAGTAAACAAAACCACAAAAGCTACTAACCCAAGAGTATTTTGGAGCTACTCATAAACAATTTAGAGCAAGCAACCATTTTGACAATGGACCTGCCTATCCTATCCCTCTTATGGCTTCTTACCTATTGGGTAATGGGATTGGCAGGTAAGGAGATTGGCAGGTGCAGTTGTTATTATGTTATTCTAATTTCAAGAAAATAAAAAGTTCTATAAATACAATGCTTACTCTTTCCACCCAGGAATCAACCTTAGCTAGCTTTAGAGTCCAGAGATAAGATCCCAGTGATTGAAAATTTTGTAGTAATATTTTAGTAACAACGGCCACCATCTTAGAGACTGAAATATTTTTATTACTTTCTATGTATAGGAACAAATATTTCAAAAATCCTATGAACAAACACCAACTTGTGCTTTTCTGTAGATACCCTTATGAACCAGAGTTTAGAAGACGTCAAGTGTAACAGCTTTCCTAGTCATGAATCTACTACTAACTGCAAACTTTAGCAGACACTTTGCTCTTGTGGCCCTGTTTCTTCATATGCAAAAGCAGAGAACGTTATGTACTAGAGAGGTAATTTTCAAGTGGTGATACATGGAGCCAAGAGGGTTACCGAAAGGTGCCTTATGGACTACGTTAGAGCAAAATGAGGATTCTCCCCCATCCCATTCAACCATATCAGCTCAGCTTACACCTGTTTATGCATAAAATGTCAAGTAAGGTAATATTGTTCCACAAGATCAGCAAACTGAAAGCAATAGACAATGGTAGACATGATAATGTCAAAGGTTTCTCAGAGCTTTAAAAAATCATGACGCGCTATGTGACTTTTCTTCAAAGGCATCCTCATCCTGCAAGTAGAACTTTACTATTAGAAAATCCACTTTCCAAGTAGTGTTTTCTAAGATATATTACTAAGAAAAATAAAAACTCCAAATGGCAACTATTCAGGTCAATCTTTGAACATCTACAATGAGGCTGCTATTGCATATTTTATACACATTATACCATTTAATCTTCATAGAACCCTAAGGTGTAGTGAAAAGTAAAAAAAAAAGATTTTGAGGTCAGAGAGATCTAGATTTAAGTTAGCAGCACTGATATTTATTATCAATAGTATTTGAAAAAAGTTACTAAATTTTTGAGATTTAGGTTCTTAATCTACATGATAAGGAAACTCTAGATTTCTCAGACAAGGATGACAGAAAGTAATATGTAGAAATCACAAGTACAGTGCCTGGTACACAATAAACACTTGAAGAAATGAAAGGTTTTGTCTCAGAGGAGCTAAGGGACTTGGTTGCAGTGATTCAGGAAGTGAGAGAATGGCATTTGGTCTGCCTGACTGACTTCAAAGCCATACTATTATGGTCATGGCTGTTTATTATGAACATTAAATTCCCTTGAAATAATATAATTACCAAACTTTCTAATTAAGTATTTCTTCAAAGAGCTGTAATGAAGAGTGAATTAGTTTGATGATGGTTTACTTATTATTGAGTTAATTTAAATGTATAACTTTAAGAGAATGTACATTTAAATTACTGTAAGTTAAAGAGCTCAGATATGTTTTGGGAAGATAAGGAAAAATTAACATCATTGCATATGCCTTCTTGAATATAACTTTCTAATTAATTATTAATTTATAGTCTATATATGTCACATGGACCATATAATATTGCAAGGCCACATATGATGACAGTTAACATCCCAGGTTCCATTCATGATGACCAGGGTTAAAATCCCAGCTCTCCCACTTAATACTGTGAAAACTAGAGCATCTAACGTATACTATTTGGGACTTGTAATTCCTCACTTGTAAAATGATGACAGTACTAATACTAATAACGTAGTAAGCACTAACCAAATATGATCATTGTTAAATATTTAAAACTGAAATCTCTATATAAAATTATATATGAGCTGAAAGAGTTAATATATTCAAAGATCTCAATTATTCTCCCAGGAGTAGCTCTTCCAGTGACAGGAATACACTAATTTTTTTAAAAAAAGAAGTTTAAAACACATGATATAAAGCACATGCAAGTTTTATACTTTGGTTTTTACTTTAGCAATTACTACTGTCATATTTTATCCTCAGAGTTATAATTTACTAGAGTGCTTTTTGAAGACTTTTTCTCCTTAGCACCCCAGGGGATATTCTTTTAACATAAACCCTCTTCTGAAATAAATAAGTCTATTGTCTGCACAGCTTTCTCCATCAAGAAATTAAAATAAACACACATTTATTATTTATACCATGGCCTGTTTGGGATTTGTCTGAATCACTAACTTAAAAGCATTTTTAAATACACATATGTGAAAATTCTTTTATGTATAAATTAGTTGTCAAAATTTATGCACACAAAAGGTTTTTGTACAAATGGATATACATGCATACATGATAGAGAAGCAATGGCTTAATCCCAAAGAGCACCTAAGGTTCTTGTGGCCTTCACTTACAAATCCATACTATCTGTTTTGTTTTGTTTTTAATATATTTTTATTGATTTCAGAGAGGAAAGGAGAGGTAGAGAGAGATAGAAACATCAATGATGAGAGAGAATCATTGATCAGCTGCCTCCTGCATGCCCCCTACTGGGGATGGAACCTGAAACCTGGGCATGTGCCCTGACCAGGAATTGAACTGTGACCTCCTGGTTCATAGAGCAACACTCAACCTCTGAGCCACCCAGCTGGGCCCTGCTCTCTTGAATTGAAGATGGCAATAACTTCTCCACCATATAGCCATCCATCCTCCACAGGGTCAATTATGAAAGAGAAATCTTTTCACTCTGCACACCAATTCTAGCACTATCTAGATTCATGAAGGGTAAAGTACTAGAAGCATCAATGTAACCAAGGATGATGTTTTTACAAGTAGGTCACTATTTTGAAAGTGGAGAAGCAGATACTGACAAACAGAAGACTCCTTATGCTAGTGTTTGGAAGTTGTGGGTTTACTAGAGGTTGAGACCTTTATTTGAGGACAATCAAATCACACATTCTGGGTACATCAAGGATAGTCTAACTTCTCAGACGATGAAGGCCTATTATTCAAATGGTGAAAAGAATACCTTGATCGAATAAAAGGGCTATTTCATTCTTCAAGAAAAAGAAGACAATCGATTTTGACAAAATGGAACCTATAGAAAGACTTACAACTCATCCTCCTTAATTAACATACAAAAGGTCATGTCCCTACATTTTAATTAAAAGCCATTTGCTTAGTCCTGGTTTAGACTCAGCTGGTTGGAGCATTGTCCCATACAATGTAGGTTTGATTCCCAGGGGAGGTGCATGCAGGAGGCAACCAATTCATGCTTCTTTCTCTTCCTTCCTTTTTCTCTTAAAATCAGTAAAACATATCTCTGGGTGAGGATTCAAAAAATAAATAAATAAAATAATTAAGAGGCTCACAAACACATTTTTAGGAATAGAACCATCTGGGAACACAAATCATCTAACTATGCTTCTCTAGCTTCTTTTTCGTATGCAACCTATGTGAATGGGCTTTGTTCAGGATCAGTGCAGGGGACTGTATGGGAAGTGGAAGCACTTGGAGAACAGTATTGAAGCCCAGAAAGTGGGAAGTGGATCCTGGGAAGAAGCTGGCACTTAGAAATCAGTGGACTTCGTGGGAAAAGGACATCCTATAATGGGTTCATCCAGACCTCAAAAGCTAAGAAGAAACCAAGAAGGAGGTTTCCTTTGAGGTTTGGAGAAATAAGGGAAACCAAGGACAGACCAGAGGTCAACAGGAGTGGGAGTTTCTCTGTCTCCCACTCACAATTTAAAGGACTTCAATATTTAATTTCAAAAACCTTATCTAAGCTGGCAAAAATAATATGCAATTTTAAAAATAATAGCAGCCACAGACAGGAAAAGCAGGCAGAACATGAGAACACATGTCATTTAAACGCTGCCAGGTGAATCGCAGGAAGTAAAGGATGAACACTTGAATGAATACATTTTAGGAAGCAATTGAAATAAAATGCAGGTACAAAACTTTCCAAGGTAAGGACAAAAGGAAACTAAAAGTATGAGGCTTAGTTCCCCCTGTTGAAAATAAAGCAAGAGACTTCCCTATCCTCCATTTTTCAGAGCACTTATCTTATAAAATGTGTGATTGTAAGCTCTCTCTTTGATATATAAATGGGCCTTTTGTCAGCTTTAAGACCCAGACTGTCTTTTTCAAGGAGCTAGGAGAGATATCTTTGAAATGTAAACATCAAGGGAGATAGCACCCTGTAGCTCTAGGTTTCTGTGGGAGGGGAAGACCCTAACTTGGGTGGGTGCCTTGCTCCAAGTTGTAAAATTACCTCCTGTCATAAAGGTAGGAGAAGTTTGGTTTTCCTTTGGATGAAGCCATTAGCTAACACAAATGGCCATCCCCACTAACCAGATAAAGTCAGGATGAACTCTGTGTGACAAATGGTGCTGTCAAGTCCTCTTACTTGAGGACCAGTTATTGTCTATGCTGAGAACAAGTATACCGTGGGTTGTATCTGCTTCTCTACATAACAGAGTGAAATTTCATTCTGTTTTTTTCAATCTTAGTGGGTTGCCTGTGATGCCTACCCCATTCTGGTTTAATGCTTATTTGATAATAAAAGTGTCTTCCTTCTCTGCTAGCTTTGTGGAAAAGATTTCTGGGCTGGGAGAAGACTTTGTTATTAATTATACTAGAAGCTTGATGCACGAAATTTGTGCAAGAATAGGCCTTCCTTCTCCCGGCTGCCGGCACCGGCTTCCCTCTGGCACCCTTGACTGGGGCTTCCCTTGCAGCCCCAGCTTTGTCTGGAAGGTCGTCCAGAAGCACATAGGGTCTAATTAGCATATCACACTTTTATTATTATAGATTTCCCCAACACTCACTGAAAAAAATAGCAACAGATGCTGTTGATGCTCTGCCTATATCCCTTTGCCTTACTATCTCAATGCAACCAGCATTTATTTATCTTTATGCCAGAGGTCTGGTCTGGCTAGGAGTAATAGCCCTACTTATTATGCACATAGCAGAGGGACATGCCAGGGAATTTACTCCCTCCAGGAGCATCTCTCAACTGATTGGGGACAGTTGGCTTCTAAACCCCAGCTTACTCAATCCTTAGATGGGGTAACTTGCATGTTTTTCTTTCTCAAAGGACCCCAATGGGATAAGGTTCTCACAGTTTAATTTGTTTGGAAAAGCACATCAAAGGGTTTCCTTCATCTTCTCATTTTACTTCCTCACTCCTCTACCAGAGTTTCCAGAGATCTCCTTCCAAATAAACTTCATGTAATTAAATCTTGACACAGGTCTTTTTCCAGGGTAACTCAAACCAAGACAGCAACTCAGTAGATTCACGTATGGAGAGAATGATTGAAAGCAGAATTTTTCTTCAGAAAGATAAATGCAAAGAAAAGTACTTGAATACATAATCATAATGAAGAAAAAAATCAGAGATATGGAGGATAGAGCAAATATGTAAACAATAAAAATTCCACAAAAAGAAAACAGAACATAAGGAAGAGCAAAAATAAATAAACAAATAAAAAAATTATGATCTACAGATTATAAGAGCTCACTTGATTCCATCCGGGATTGAAGAGAAAAAGACTCACATTGAGGTATATTTCAGTAAAATCCCTGAAGTTTAAGTAAAGCAAGAGCAAGCAAGCAAACAAGCCCACAGCAAAACACTCTTGCAAGGTTCTAGAACTAGATGTACAAAGAGAAAAAAAATATAATCGGCAATGGATGTCTCACCTATAAAATTTTGAATTTAGAAATACAGATATGTTTATCAGCATCACTTACCAGGCCCTGTGCTGAGTGCTTTATATGCATAATTATATTTACTTTCCATAAATGATACAAAGTACTCAATAACCCTTCTCAAGCACCGAGGACTAAATGGCTGCAGAGTTCCTCGGGCCATGGATGCTGATGATATAATAAGATGATAATTCATTATTTTAACCATCTCACTACAAAGTATGACAATTACTATGCTCTTCCAAGAAATACAGTGTTTAGACTACCTGGAATTAAGTCTGTTGAAACATTTCCACTAATGCAAAAAGACAAGACCTCTTTCCAAGAAGTCTTAGTAGTCTAGAATTAATGAGGCCCTAAAAGGTTCTGAGTATATGCCGACTACAGCAATAAATAAAACAAAAGCTGTATGCCAAGAACCTGGGAGAAGATGGAAAGTACTTTACGAATCACATTACTTAGCAAGCTGTTTCTCGGGGTACCAGCATCCCATTTTCCATTTCAAGAAGAGGTGTCTCCAAGGATGAAAAGGCTTCATGAATCCCGAGACAGGTCTCTTTTGAGTTTGGAGTAGGGCCCAGAGAGAAAGGTGGGATGAAATGGAACCTATGAACCAATCAAGAAGTGAAGACAACATGTGAGCTGCCTAAGAGGATCGTAGTAAAGTCATCTTTAACCCAGAGTTATTGCCAGAATTGCTTCTGAGCCTCAAGGGGTCACTGCCAACCAAGAACAGAAAAGCAAATATGAGTGAATCCCAGCTGGCAGGGAGCAGTAGGTTGAATGCTGGCCTGAAAGAACATTTAGCATTGGGATAGCAATTTGGGAGAGGATGTCTTATGCAGCCAGACGTGTTTGTAGAGGAGACCGCAATAAGAAACCAAAAGAGCTGTGTCCTGGGTGCTGATGTGGAGTGACTACAGACAAAGGAAAAAAAGAGCAAGAAAAAGCCCACAGAAGCTGCTGCAGAAGTCCCTGCAGAATCGTGGAGATGCCACCCCCCTGGGAATGCAAGGGCAGCAGACAGGTCACCGTGGCCCTTGAAAATCTGATATGGAAGACTGTACTTTGAACAAACACATTATGTTGTTCATCAAGCAACGAGACTGAGAAGGGGACACAATTAGGACCTAGAAAGTGGCTAAGCACGGACTAGAATACACCTGAATACACTAGAATACACCTGGAATCCATGTGAAAGGGCATCCACATTTACAGCATAGGTGCAGGTGCATAAATACCACAAACAGCAGAATACAGTACATACAAGTATTGTTGTCACTTTTAGCTTTCTGAAAAGAGGGTTGTCGGATCGTATTAGTTCCTGCTTACCAGCCTCTGCTGATAGCCTATTTACCTAAAATTCTACAATTTCAACATGGCATTGCAGACCTTTTTTAATCTGGCACTGGCTTAGCTCGCCAGTTTCACCTCTGCCATCATTTCGCAGACACTGTTCTCGAATCACTAAAGGAGAAAATCCTCACCTTTCTCTGAAAGCATCCTCTTTCAAACCTCTGTGGACCTCTGTTCTACTTCTAGTTTCAGATAAAATATATTCATCTAGACTGCACACAGCCAGCACTGCAGAACTGACTGCTCCACAGAATCTTAAGTATGACATCTTCTGAATAATATTAAATCATAAATATTTGATATTATAATACTAATACTTATAGTATCCTCCATCAGAATATTTGGTTCCATGGGTCTTATTAAACAGGGAGTGTGTGTGTGGTGTGTTTTTTTCCCCCTGTATGCATTGTGAGAGAAAGAGAGAGAGAAAAAGAGAGAGAGAGTGAAGGGGAGGTAGATTAAGGCACATTATACTTAAGTGAGGCTTCTTACACGTATCTAAATTTTAATAAGATGTATAACCTCTATGACTACTTTTTGTATTAATTGTTTTAATCAAGTAAAGAGCTTAGTTTTCTTATACTTAGATAATAAACACTTTCCAGGGGGAATGGAGGATTTAGGAATCTGGTCATTCAGATTTTGTAATGTCTTATCATACGATTGTTTTCCCTTTGTCTTGTACTCTGTCTTAGCCAAAATATAGTGATAATGTCTAAGAGGAAAGTTTCTCTTATTCACTTAACAAAAAGATGGGGGGGGGGGAGTGAGCATATTTTTGAATTTCAAAGAAGGCAATTACTAATGTTGTAGAGAGTGAATGCTGTTCATAAACACAATTTTTTTTCTTATGCGTTCATCTCTGCTTTGTTTCTTTATACTTACTGAGTATTCTGTCAGGACTAGAAAATACAAACCTAGCACCAGAGATGCCAGAAAGGTAAGATTTAGAGCACAGGAGGGCAAGGACTTACTTGTGCCCTTTTGTAACTGTTTCATATGCCATTGTTGACCATGAATCTGAATTTGGGCATATGACACTACAGCTACCACAAAATTTACCTTGGATGTAGAAAACCCTTGATTCTAATTTTTTTCTTAAAATGTGTGAAATGGACTTTTTTGGACACAGTATAAGTATGGTAGGAGCAGCTAAGGTCCTGGGCTTGGGCTATTCATAGCACATCTTGCCTCAAGTCACCCAGAAAATAGCTCTTTCAGGAGAGGGACTTTCCCCTCACTAACGCTGACAAGAGTTATTTCCATTGTATCATCTGAAAAATTGTTCATCACCACCTACCTATGTTTAAATGGGGCTTAGACTCACTCTTTACCTCAGGGCAACAAGCCTCTTTGGATGCCACATAAACAGAAGGGAGAAGTGGAATGAGAATAGTTTAAAGAACGAGTGTTTACCCTGTAGCCCTGAGAGAGGATGAATATAAAAATAATAATCGAGTCTGCAAAGTTTTAATGCAATCTCTTCTCAGCAGAGCCCTACCCTTCCACAGCTAACCTGACAGCAAGCATGCCTCTGGCTGTGGCAGTCAGCAATGATGCATATAGAGAGGACACAGGTCAAAGACAAGAGGCCCACACAACTGCCCTCCACCTCTTCAACCACAAAAATGAACAAATAAACAAACCAAGCCCTAGCAGGTTTGGCTCAGTGGATAGAGCGTGGACTGAAGGGTTCCAGGTTCAATTTCTGTCAAGGGCACATGCCAGGGTTGTGTGCTTGCTCCTCAGTAGGGGCATGCAGGAGGCAGCCAATCAGTGATTCTTTCTCATCATTGATATTTCTATCTCTCTCTCCCTCTCCCTTCCTCTAAAATTAATAAAAATATATTTAAAAAAATAAAAAAAATCCTATATATTTTTTTGAAGTGAGCATATATATTTAGCTGTCTTGCTCTTGCTGCCAACATGGCTAGTTAAGTGTCTGCAAAATATATCAATTACATATACTGACTATCCACCATGTGCTGAAAAGTATACTAAACATTTTCTCACTTATGATCTATAAGAGTTTACCTGTATTTCAACTTTTAAGGAAATGAAGAGTTTTCTTCAATAAACCAGACAAAATCTTACAAAATGGAGTAACTCAAACACTGGCTCAATGATAACTGTTGAGTGCTCAATTAATAATCATATATTATCCCATATAAAATCAAGCCAGAGACTGGATTCTGACCTGTGACATTTTACTGTTTATCTCATCGTCAGCTGTTAAGAGGAACTAGCTGTCAGGAATGCAGTGGCTTTTAGTACACAAGAAACTCTGTAAGTGAAAAAATAAAAAATTTAAAAATATGTAAAAAAATAAAAGAAACTCTCCTTAGAGAGTTAAATGTTTGGGATGATGGCAGGCACTGGAATATAACTAAACTCTAAAAAGACGTCTCTCAGGGCCAGCATGGATTGACAGTGGATTGCTTTTATTCCAGAGGCCAACTCTGGTAAAAGGAAATCTATCAGTTATTTAAGAATTCTCAGTCATTCCCCTTTGAAACATACTGGATTTTTCTGTAAAATATCTAGAAGGACTGAATTGATGGTTCTGCTCTAAATAGTCACTAACACATATGTTAATGTATTTAAGTAATACATATTTTAAATGCACCTTCATGCAAAGACTCTGTGCTGTGAGTTTTTGGGGTGGACCCTGATCTCAGTTCATCGTTTACATGGAGAGATGAGGCATCATGTATAGATTCTGGTAAGTACCAGAGGTCAGAAGAAAAGTTATGCAAGTTCATTCCTGGGCATATGTATTCACACAGCAATGTTTACTGAGCCTCTCTACCTAGGGAACACTGGTCCAATGTGGGGAGACCCAGCAATAACAAAAGCCAGTCTTCCCACAGGATACAAAAATTAGTATATAATTTCATATCATAAATGCAATAAAAAAGAGAGAAGGGTAGGAGAGTCCAGGGGGATGGAGCATTATTCGCATAGGGCAGTCAGGGGGCTACTCAGCTTTGTGCTGATTAATGAGAAGGTGCTGGATTACTAAGAATCAGAGGAAGAGTGGGTAGGTGGGGGCAGTATTGCAGGTAAAGTGAAGAATAAGAGAAAATGCCTTTAAGCAGGACAATTTTGGCATGTTTGAGGAGGAGAAGAAAAGCTGGTGTGGCTTGAGCCCAGAGAATAAAGTAGAAAGTGAACTCAATAGAGGTCTGAAATCGAAGATTTAGACAACTAATAAAGGGCTTTGTAGACCATGGCAAAAACAGGAGAGGTGTTTTCGAAGTGGATATGTGTATGTTGTCTCTTTGGGGGAGAGGAAGCTTTGTCCCTGAATTTTGCAAAAGTAGCCACAGAATTGTGTGAAACCACAAAAAGTGCAATTGGTTGAAAAGATCAGAATGGCAATAATTGTTCCGTTTTCAAGGGATATAATTGCTAATATAACATTTCCAAACATTAGTAAAAGAGTACTTCTGACTATAAATGGCTATTTTTGTTTTACTTTTCAACACATGTAATGTCTACTTTCATAACCTATGAAGTATTATATATGAGATATGGTTAAGCTGGGATTTGAAGGATGGCTGGGGTTTGAAAATGAGGAGGTAGTAGGTCAAGAAGAATAGCCTGATTATAATCTCACCTGTTTGTCTTGGAGAATACAGGTTCACAGCAATGCCTTTATCCGAGAATTAATAGTACCCCTTTTCACTCTCAGGCATTCAGGATTAAGACAACAAATTAGATGGTCAGCCTTAATCACCAGTAAGGGCATGCAGACATTTATGTCTGAAACAGCAAAAGCTCTTGCCAAGGTTCACAAGGCAGGTGTGCTAGGAGTGCAATGAGATCTAATGTGGAAGAATTAGAATGGGCCTGAGAGTGGAGGCCCCATTGTCATAACTGGGGATTTAACTGGATATTAATTACCTAATCTAAGAAGGAATTTGGGGGATATAGGAGGAGTTTAATATTAATTAGTATCATGTTTCAGAGAAAACAATCAACGCAGTTTATTAAATGCTGTATCTGTCTGGTTTTAAGTTGATTCACTACCTTCTCCCGCCAATTATCAAGCTTTACAGAGATGCCTTAAACACATGTCCTTCAAACTTTCATATTACATGGGGCTTTATAAATTGCTTCATTTAAAAAAAAAATTCTGTTTATGGAAGATATATTAATCTGTAAAGACTTCCATCAATGAATGTTAGCTCAAGATACTTATAGGTCACCTCGTAATAGAAAGAAAATTTTAAAAAGTGAGCATAACTATAATTATTTCTGGGGATATTATGACCTCAAAATTGGCTATGTAAACAGTCTTTTAAAGATCACTTTTAGACCTAGTCAGTTTGGATTAGTGGATAGTGCACTGGCCCAAAGACTGAAAGGTCACTGGTTCGATTCTGATCAAGGGCACATACCCCATGGCGCAGGCTAGGTCCCTGAGTCCATATTTCTCTCTCTGTGTCTCTCCCCCTTCCTTCCACTCTCTAAAAATCAATGGAAAGATATCCTCTGGTAAGGATTAACAACAACAACAAAAGATCACTTTTATTTGTTAAAAAAATAATATATTTTTATTGATTTCAGAGAGGAAGGGAGAGGGAGAGAGAGATAGAAACATCAGTGATGAAAGAGAATAATTGATTGGCTGCCTCCTGCACTCCCCCACTGGAGATCAAGCCCAAAACTTGGGCATGTGCCCTTGACCAGAATCAAACCCGGGACCCTTCAGGCTACAGGCTGATGCTCTACCCACTGAGCCAAACCAGCGAAGGCAAAAAAATATCATTTTTAAAAGCAATATTATCATGTGTAATCTTCTCACAGAGCAAATGCTAAAAATATTTTAATGCTTTATAAAAGAGCATCTGTGATTTGGGCTAGAATTTCTAATTAGAGTATCATATATAGATTCAAAAAGAGCTGTAGCACAAACAACTTACATGAAACATGAAACGAGGTGCTCAGGAAATCTTTAGATGGTCCAAAAATTGGAGAATAAAGAACTGATGTCAACACTCTGATAAAGACATTATATATATATGAAATCAGTAGGGGGAAAAAAACACTGAATCTCTGTATCCAATTTAGTTTTATAAGTAGCTATTTGGTTTTATATCTATACTAGAGGCCCGGAGCACGAAATTCGTGCACGGCAGGGGGTTGTCCCTCAGCCCAGCCTGTACCCTCTCCAATATGGGACCCCTTGAGGGATGTCCGACTGCCCGTTTAGGGGCAGTCGGACATCCCTCTTCAATCCAGGACTGCTGGCTCCCAACTGCTTGCCTGCCTGCCTTCCTGATTGCCCCTAACCGCTTCTGCCTGCCAGCCTGATCACCCCCTAACCACTCTGCTGCCAGCCTGTTTGCCCCCAACTTCCCTCCTCTGCTGACCTGGTCACCCCTAACTGCCCTCTCCTGTAGGGTTGATCACCTCCAACTGCCCTCCCTTGCAGACTTGGTCCCTCTCAACTGCCCTCCTTTGCAGGCCGGGTGCCGCCCAACTGCCCTCTCCTGCTGGCCATCTTGTGGTGGCCATCTTGTGTCCACATGGGGGCAGGATCTTTGACCACATGGGGGCAGCTATATTGTGTGTTGCAGTGATGATCAATCTGCATATTACTCTTATATTAGATAGGATAGAGGCCTGGTACAGGGGTGGGGGCCAGCTGGTTTGCCCTGAAGAGCGTCCCGGATCAGGTGGGGGTTCCCTTGGGGTGTGGGGCGGCCTGAGTGAGGGGCCTGTGGTGGTTTGCAGGCAGGCCACGCCCCCTGGCAACCCAAGTGGAGGCCCTGGTATCTTATTTTCCTTCTACAATTGAAACTTTGTAGCCTGGAGCAGAGCCAAACCTGGGGCTCCCTCCAAAGCCCACAGCCATTTGTGTTGGGGTTATAATTGAAACTTTGTTGCCTTAAGTGGGTGGGCCCGGCCAGGGTGTGCAGAAATCTTTGCTTCCCCTGTTGCTGGCGGCAACCCTGGCCTGCTCTCTCAAGCTCCATTCTGCTGCCATTTGTTTGAATTTGTTTACCTTCTATAATTGAAACTTTGTAGCTTGAGTGGAGGCTTAGGCCTGGCAAGGGCAGGCGGAAAGTTTCGCTTCCTCTGTTACCTAGGAAACCTTGCTCTCTGTGGCTGTAGCCATCTTGGTTTGGGTTAATTTGCATGCTCACTCTGATTGGATGGTGGGCGTGGCTTATGGGCATGGCTTGTGGGTGTGTCGGAGGTATGGTTAATTTGCATATTTGTCTATTATTAGATAGGATCCTAAGTTTTGTTATAATCAAGTTTGCTAAAAATATATTTTCTTGGACTTCTTATTAGAAAAGTAGGTATTCATTTTATATTTTGAATTTTATTATATCAAAGAACAGTTAGTAGACAGGAAAATGGAAATGTTTTCCTATTGCAAATTCCAATTCAGGGTGCCCCTATTTCTTATTAAGTTCTCCACATGATGTTGAAATCTAGAATTTAAAAATTCTATCAATCTCAATTTTTGCTGTCTTGAGTCACATAGAGCTTGATTATTTCTTCATTGTGATAGCATTTTAACTACTAAACAAATAAAGAAACATATATTTTTAAACTAAAACATTCCCATCTTTTGTTTTCTGAGTTAAATCATTCTTTTGGGAACCTGTCACTAACCTGGACTCATTCTGGTGAATTCTAGGTTTTTAACACTCCTCTTAAAGTGTAGCTTTTAGAACTGTCTACAGTTTTATTTTTAGTATTTTTTTTTATCACAGTAGAGAGAAAATAATTATCATCTTATTGATTCTGGCTAAAAAGGTACATAATACCAGCTAACATAGGCTGTCCCACCCTCAACTCCTCTTTAGCTTGGAGGCAACAGAGGTGACCAGAACTCTCTCACATGTATTGCTAATGTGCTGGAATTTTCCTCAAATTCCAGCACTAATGCTTATAGGTAACATCACTGATGATTTGAAATTGGCTGTTAAAATTTTTAATGGAAAGAACCAGTCACATGCAGCCCATCATTCAAGTTTATCTATACTTGTTTGTTGTGCAAATTTGGTGCCCATGATATTGACATTCGCATCTAACTCCACTGATAAAATTATCTTGCCTCGATGTAGGACCTTCTTCCAATTTAACACCAATCTATTAAGTTAGCACTTTGAGGATTCAGCCAGCTATGAATCCTCCTGATCCCAAATACAGTCCGTTAGGAGTTGATGAGAGGCAACATATATGACTGACTCTGGAGAATGTTCTCTCAAGGCAGATGCCAAGACTTCAGTGTTCTCTCCAGGTGGATGTTAGTTCTCCGAATTAACACCTAGCCCAGGTTATGTTTTCTTTTCCTAAGCTCCAAAGACATTTAGCTGCCATGATACAGAAATGAAGAGCACCCTTCCACAAGATATGCGCAGTATTACAGAGACAAATGATTATAGCACACTCAGAAAGCATTAGGTTCCAAAAAATGTCTGAGAAAAATGCTTTGTACACAGAAGTTGGAGCCTACCATCAACTACAATCAACATTTTGGCTCACTGTTTGACAATGTAACTAAGTGTGGAGATATAGTCATCATAATTAATTTTAAAACTGAATTATAGGTATGAATGAACATTAAATAGTTTAATTATTATGCAATGCAGTGATACTAGAAATGAAATCTATTTTCTCTTCAATATAATTAGTTAAGTTCAAAATCTGAATGAAGGAGACTTATTGAAAACTTCAAAGCATTCTGAAAGATTATGAGTAAAATAAAAAGTCATTAAAGCAGTGTAATTAAGGCAATTTTAAACAGTGTAAAGCTATTGGATTAATTCAGTGAATAAGTATTTTAATCACCATTTTGTAGTCATACTTCATTGACAAAATTTTACCCATAATATATTGTTGCTATTTGTTATGCTCCTGAAAAATTCTAGTCAAAGTTTCTGGAAGGCATCCAATTCCCTCTAGCAAAAATAGATTTATTTTAAAAAAAAAATCACAGGATCTATATTTTTGTTTTAAATAATACTTAATTTCTTTTCTATCTTCTGAACAAAACCAAGTAGGCCAAACAAACCAAATTTGACAGGGGATTTCTTTCTTGCAATGGAAAACTAATTTCTTTATTGCCCTTTGTTTTTTGAAGTCATGGTATTAAACCATATTATATTTATAGAAGTTCCAGAACATTGTTTTTGTCTTCATTTCTGACATATTTTAAAAAATATATTTTGTTTGTATGTCTTCTCATTTGCACATTCCAAATTCATGGCAAGAATTAAACAAGCCATCTTGGTTCTAAAAAATAAGAACTTAGGTCTATTTGAAATTGATCTGCAGACCACAGGATAAAATGGACACCCTTTTCCTCCTCTTGACTTTCCATTCACCCAAATTCACCTCAAATTCAAAACCAATTGCTACATGCTCACCTAAGTATAACTTTATCATACAGAGATATAAACATATGCAAGTACATATTTTGAACTATACCAAACCGGTTTTAGACTTAGTCATATTTCCAAAATCTATGTTTCTTTGACTATATCTTATTTCCCTTGTTTCTGTACCTCTTACATTTATGCATTTGCACTGACTAAAATTCTTTCTGGAACTAATGCAAAATATAGATTAACTTGAATGTATTCATTAATTTATAAAAAAGAAAAGAAAAGAAAAGAAAAACACCCTAAAGTAATCTTATAAATTGACTGAGAAAGTGACCTAACTAATTTACATTAAAATAAATGTATGGCCACTAATTTTCCATTATATCAAGATCAACTACTTCTTGGACAAATAAAAATATTTGTAAGTGACTTAAAAAAAATTTTTTTAATTTACCTTTAGTGTGGAAAGTACTACAGATCTGTGACTTTTAAGTGCCTTCAGAAATGCAATATTTTCTTTATTAACAAACAAGAAATCTCATAAATATTCTAATTAAATTTGCATAGTGTTTGAAATAGACATTTTAAAATTATATATTTTTATTGATTTCAGAGAGGAAGGGAGAGGAAGAGAGAGACAGAAACATCAATGAAGAGAGAGAATCATTGATTGGCTGCCTTCTACATAACCCCTTCTGGGGATCGAGACCGAAATCTGGGCATGTGCCCTTGAGAGGAATCAAACCCAGGACCCTTCAGTCCCCAGGCCAATGCTCTATCCACTGAGCCAAACCAGGTAGGGTGAAATTGACATTTTAATTGTTCATTCCTTATATATGGGACCTCTTCTATAAATTAAAATGTGATCAAGTATCATTATTATAAGCAATAATGTTGCTATAACTTAAAGATGTTTTCACTGTACCCCTTTCCTTTATAACTGTAGGCACATGCTGCATTTATGAACCATCAAAACAACCCCTCTTAAATTTTGGAATTGGTCTCTAAAGTGCTAAAAGTTATAAATAGTTTTACTATTATTATTATTATTTATCCCATGTATTACATAAATTTCACCAACCAACTCAAATCAGATAATCATTAACCCAAGAAGGTTTTGGCGGTACTAGAGCAAACTGAGTATTAAAACCAATTAAAAACAATATATGTATTAAATTGTAAAAGGATGTATTTTCTTTTTAAAGCATTTCTGCCCATCAAATTCACTCTAGTGTTTATTTGACAAAAATTATACTAAAAATTAAAAAAATAGATATTTATTATTAAAAACAAATTTAAAGATTAGATGCTTCTTATAATATTGTGGAACTAAAATGACATTAAAGGAATTGTTTTCCCCTACAATTACAAAGACAAAAACAAGATAAACAAGGTTCATGATCCTTTGTTTCAATGTTAGTAATTTTGTAGCATCGCTTCTATGCAAACTAATACTTTAAAGGATTTTTAATAGGTAAATGCATCACTTGACCTAATGACTCAATCTAGAATATTTATGTTTATAGCAGGTGTGTTTGCAAATAAGATATGCAACTTTGAAAGGCCACTTTTATAGGCAAAAAAACTGAATGAGAAGAATTAAAAACAACTGTGCCATGATTTAAAAGTGGAAAAAATTGTGAATCTAAGGTTAAAGATTTATAACCAATCTTAAGTAAGATTTAGAACAATAAAAAAAAAAAAATTTAGACCTGTTTTTTTTAAGTGCATGTAACAGATCATTGGTTTGTCAAACTGCAGGTCAATACAACAGTTTATTGGATTTCAACTAACACTTTAAAAAGTGAAAGAGAATAAAATACAATAGAATCATAATATCAAAGAACATGCCATATAGTAAGGTTTGGTACACACACACACACACACACACACACCTAGTAAGTATTATTTGATAAAATTTGTGTTTCAATTATATATTACTAGAGGCCCGATGCACAAAATTCGTGCATGGGACGGGGTCCCTCAGCCCGACCTGAACCCTCTTGCAATCCGGGAACCCTCGAGGGATGTCAGGATTGGGCCTAAACTTGCAGTCGGACATCCCTCTCTCAATCCAGGACCACTGGCTCCTAACTGCTCTCCTGCCTGCCTGCCTGCCTGATTGCCCCTAACCACTCTGCCTGCCTGCTTAATCATCCCAAAATGCTTGCCTGCCTGCCTGATCACCCCTAACCACTCTCTTGCCTGCCTGATCGCCCCTAACCACTCTGCCTGCCTTCCTGATCACCCCCAACCACTCTCCTGACTCCCTGCCTAATTGCCCCTAACTGCTCGCCTGCCTACCTGATCGCCCCTAACTGCCTCTGTCTTGACCCCCGTTGCTGTGGCTTTGTCCAGAAAAATGTCTGGAATGACATCTGGCAGGTCATTTGGCTGTCTAGTCTAATTAGCATATTACCCTTTTATTATTATAGATTGTATTGGTTTCCTATTGCTGCTGTAATACTTTACCTAAAAATTACAAATCTATGCTCTTAAAGTTCTTCAGATCAGAAGCCTACATCCATGTGTCAGCAGGGCTACATTCCTTTTGGAGACTTCAGAGGAGAAACAGTTTCTTGACTTTTCCAGTTTCTAGAGGCTGCTTTCATTCCTTGGTTTACGGTTCCATCTTCTATTTTGAAAGTATATCACTCCAACCTCTATTTCTACCTTCACACCTCCTCGTTACATATTTACATTTATTTTTCCTGACTCTGATCCTACTATTTTTGTCTTATAAGGACACTGTGGTTACACTGGGTTCACTTGGATACCCAGCATATCCTCTTCATCTCAAGATTCTTACCTTGATTACATCTGCAAAGTCTCTTTTACCATGTAAGATAACTATGTTACACTTTCCAGGTTTATTACGATGTGGACATCTTTGGGAGCTATTATTCAGCCTACCACAAGTGTGCGTGCGTGTGTGTGTGTGTGTGTGTGTGTGTGTGTGTGTGCATGCTGGGTCATGTTGTAAAACATAATTCTTACTGTGAGTTCTGGTTTAAAAAAATTCAGAAGCATTCACTGAGATTAAGTGACAGGCAAATGTAGAGCAAAAGTTCTACCATTTTCTCAGTTATACAGCCATAGGATATATCACTATTTGATCTTAATTTTATTTGTGCTAAACTAAAAGGTATCCTCAGAATCCTTCTCAACAGAGTCCAACAAAATATGTTCATTTGATTTAGAATGTAAATTCAAAACTCATTACCATATCTCAAAACCTTATTATTGTTAAAAATTATGTCCTGCCATGGCCAGTTTGGTTCAGTGGATAGAGCATTGGCCTGCACACTGAGGAGTCCTGGGTTTGATTACGTTCTAGGGTATGTGCCCAGATTGCAGCTTGATTCCTGGTTAGGAATGTGCAGGAGACAGCTGATCAATGATTCTCTCTCATCATTGATGTTCCTATCTCTCTTTCCCTCTCCCTTCCTCCATGAAATCAATAAAAAAATATTTAAAAAAATTATGCCCTAGCCAGTTTTGTTCATTGGATAGAGCTTCGGCCTTCAGATTCCAGTCAAGGGCACTGTACTTTGGTTGCAGGCTCCTCCTTGACCTAGGCCCTGTTCAGGGCACATGCCAGAGGCAACCAATTGATATGTTCCATATAGATATTTCTCTGTTTTTCCCTCTGTCTTCCACTCTCTCTAAAAATCAATGGAAAAATATCCTCGGGTGAGGATTAAAAAAAGAAAAGTAGCAACAATGAGAATTGACTTCAGAATTAAACTGAAAGACAACTTATTACAACTGTGGTGTCACAGTTATAATGAAATAATGGGAAAGGGAAATAAAAGTACCAAATCCAGCATCATACAGATTTGTGGAATTTAATCAAGTATAGGTTTAACAGTTTTCAAATAATGTAAAATAGCAAAAGCATGGTTCTTCAATAACAAAAATAAATTTGGCTATTATTAAAAGCTGGTACTGTTAAGTCTGTCTAAAATTCAGCAGAAACATGGTCTATTGACATACAAAGAAATGCATTTTTTAAAAGATGGAAAAATTGTCAAAAGGCATATTGGCTGGAAAGGTAACAACATTTATGAATGAAGACTGATACATGGTGATTGAGAAGCAAGCCTTTCTTACACCATTCAGAATATTACTGGAGAAGCTTATTCTGTTTTAGTCACCTTACTTGGGAAGGACAATTTAAATGATTAGTGAAATGTAAAAGTAGATGAGAAACTCAAGGGCAAAGTCCTTAAAGAACATGCAAATTAGGTTTCAGCCTAATTAGTGGAGTTAATGGGTCAGTAATCTCTGGTTTAAAGTTTAAAAACCATCAAATATACCCAGAGTTTTGTCACAGAAGGTAACACACTATTTCTATATTTGGAGGATCACTAAGGAAATCTACTACTTAAGTTGATGATACAAAATTGACTTTGGGTGGTGGGCACAGTGTTCAATATACAGATCTTGTAACATAGAAACCCATACCTGAAACCTATATGATCATGTGAACCAATGTTACCCCAATAAATTTAATTAATAAAAACCACTGTCCACAAAACTGAAGGCCTTACAATCATTTGTTCTTTATAAATTGGACTCCTCTTTATGTGATACTGGTTAGAAACACTGAATATGTTAGAAAAATTAAAATATTTTTTAAAATAACAGATACTTTTGAGAGGGTAAAATAAGAACTCTAAATTGCCCTGAATGGAACAAACAAACAAAAAAACACAACAGAAAACCAAGATTTACAATAACAGCAAAGCAAGCTTCGGTGACACTGTCATGGAACATAGTCTTAATAAGAATACATTTTTGACACTTGGTAAATACATTCACTTCTGAATGTTAACCCAAGTTATTTATAGACTCTGCTCACATTACTTTTTATTTATTTTTTAATATAAATGGAGTAATTTGGCCTTTCCACAAAATATGACCAATAGAATCTGTGCACACATAATGACACACAGGGTGGGGGAAAAGTAGGTTTGCAGTTATGAGTATGAGGGATGTATAGTTTATTCTTGTATTATTTATTAATTATTGTATTATTTTTCATAAGAATGACCTGTAAACCTATTTTTGTCCCAGACTGTATACAGAAGATGAACTAAAATGACACAAGTGAACAAACCTCAGAGTTAAAAAGTTGAGTTTTTGTTTCAATTTTCTTTGTCCTTATTACTGACATATGTATTTCATACTTAGGTCAAAGGAAAGTGGGTTATCTGGCATGGCTTTTACTAAAAAAAGATTATATATGAAACAACAAAATAAAATTACATTAAAAAAGAAATTCCCAACCCTGAAGGAATAAAAGAATTAGGAAAATTAACCTGACAGAATGCTTGATAGATTCACGAGGTCACTAGTTTTCTTATCCATTAGAGATTATCATTTTAAGTAGGGGGTGGGGGAATTGTTAGAGGGCAAAGGGGAGATAAATGATGGCAGAAAGAGAATTGACTTTGGGTGGTGAGCACATCATGCAGCAATGCAGATGATGTATTATAGAATTATACACTTGAAACCTATATGATTTTATTAACCAACTAGTAGCCCTGTGCACAACGAATACATGCGCAAGTAGCTCTCTGCGGGGCCTGGCCGCTCTGCACCCACTGCTCAGAGGCTCTCCTGGCCAGAGGCCCATCCGCAGCTGGGCACGGACGAAGCAAGCATTCTGCCAGGCCGCTCACGCTGCCCGCTCTCAATGGCCACCCACCCTGGACTGGCTGACTCTGGCGGGGCTGAGAGGACTGGGCACTGCCATCTTGTGGCTATGGGCGCCACCATCTTTGTGACAGAGTGACAGTTAATTTGCATATTACCATTTTATTTGCATATTACCATTTTATTAGATAGGATGTCACCCCCCCCAAAATTCAGAAAAATAAATAACAAATAAATATAAGTCTTTGGATATTAGAACTTTGCTTACTTTAATGATTTGAAGGATAACATACCAATTTAACCTAAAATTTCACCCTGGGGAGAATCATCATTTCTCCAGACATTGTCAGTGAGTAAAATATAGGCATTCTGGTAGGATCACTGAGCTAAGATTTATATTTATTAGCATTGATTAGTATTCTACAACATTCATAGAACTAACCCTATCTCCCTCTGACCTGACAGCTCCATAAAAAAATATATTAAAATGTTTATGTAACCATGGCATTAAAATAAAAGGCCTGGTTTCACAGAATAAGAAGGTAGAGTTTTTTAAATCTTATGTGTAATTAACTTTATATTAATTTTAGCAAACCCTAGAACTCTTATAAAAAGTAAGCCAAGACTTTCTTGAAAATTAAAACACTTCTAAATTAGCTTATTCTTAGGATCATGCAAAGTGAAATATTTTATGAAAAAAATTATGGCCAAAGTATATTTAAAATTTGAATGAAAAGTGTAAGCCAACTAAACAATAGGGACATATGACAAAGGACGCAGATAAACAATAATTTTTATAGTTTTCACTAAGGTATTAATACATGAGTATTTGTTAAACTTTTATACAATGAATATCCAAACTAAACAAAATTTTTTTGAAATTCACCTTTTAAAAAAATAATGAAGAGAAACTTATGCATAAATAAAACTGAGTCCTAATTACACCACCTCCAGTATTCCAAACATAAACACATCTGTCTCTTTTATTCTAGGTTCTCACTTTAAGGTGCTGTGTTTCAATTTACCCACACAGGTTCTCACTTTATGCTTTCTAATCAAGAGCTCATTATTAAATAAATAAGCAGTTTTATATTGATTATAACATTTTGATAATTTATAGTCCCCCTTAAAAATGGACTAGAAGTGAAAAAAAATTATTAGAATTGATCTTAACAGGATTCTGCCATCTGTTCAGAATCGCAAATGCTGAACTGTAGGAGCACCTAGCATGTAGAATGAATCAGGTAGAAATGGATCTTATAATTCTTCCTGTGATGCTGACAAAATGATGACCATACACACTATATCGATAATTAGTATTACACAGTGCACATGAAAATAAAACCTGAAAGTAAACAAGTATGCAGCTTAGTGACATGCAACCAATAATAAATATTTCATGATAGAAGAATACATTTTAACTAATGAATTTTTGTATGCAAAGTAAATTTATTTCAATTCACATTAAAATTGAATATCCGATAAATAATATTTTGAAATAATTAAAATAAATTTCTCAGCCAACCTCCAAAATCTTTTTGCTATTCCTTATATCATCCTGCTATATTAAAAGAAGATGAAATAACTGATAACTTTTCACTTGAATACTGAAGTCCATTTAATCATATGAAAAGAGACAGTGACAGGAGGCCATGCTAATTAATTAATAATTAATGTGCTGCTATATGAAAACAGATTAGATAATATTTACTGACTTAATTGTGTGCAAGTCATTACGCTCGGTAAGACTGATCCAATGATATATATGAGGTATCCTCTGCCTTTCAAAGTAAGAAATGAACACGGAAATTATATAATTGTGCACTTACATGTCATATAAAGTTATTACCAATTGCATTGCCCAACTATATGTCATGCACTACTAAAAATGTTGCAATTTAACCTCAAAATATGTTTTCTTCTTCCACACAATTTTTATTTTATATTACTGACAGAGTGCTTTTAGATTTTTAAAAATATATATCTTATTGATTTTTAGAGAGAGAGGGAGAGAGAGAAAAACATCAACTCGGAATCAAGCCCTCAACCTGGACATGTGCCCTGACTGGGAATCGAATTGGCAACCCTTCAGTGCATGGGTTGACATCCAACCAATTGAGCCACACTGGCTAGAGTGCTTTTAGACTTATTTAGAAAGATCTGTTTAAATTATATATCTCTTGTGCAAATGCAAACAATTAAAATATTAGCAAAAAAATGGTTCAGATATTCCTAAAACTTTTTCACATTTGAATTTCACATGTCAAATTCTTTCACAGTGCAAGAATTTCCTGAATCACTTTTTGACTTAGAATCATTGGTATCTGTTTTTCCTCCCATAAGTATTAATTCGCTTTGGCTGAGTAACAAATATCCCCAAATTCAAAGGCATAAAACAACAAAGCTTTGTTTACATGTATCTGTAGTTCACTGGATGTTGGCTACTTAGCTTTGCTGATGTTGATTAGGGCTACTTAGATCTGGGAGTTAACTGGTTATTGGCTGGTAGAGGTTGTCTTTGGTTGTGTGTCTCATCAACACATGTGTCCCATCACTAGCAGGCTACTGTAGAATGTTCTTATGTTGATGGCGTACATGCAAGAGAATAAGCTCCTTTTCCAGCCCTGTTTACATCATGTACACTAACCCTTTGCACTCGCTTGCTTTTTTCTCGAGCTGCTACCAATGCTAACTGTGTCAAGTCACACTCGACATCCGAGTGCAAAAGGCTAATCCTCTATCGGTCCAATAGGGGCCCAGTGTCATCATAAGTGGACACTGCAAAGTGACATCGTAAAGGGGTTAATACAGAGAAGGGTGAAGAACTGGGATCACTGGTACAGTTATCCCACCACACAATAGGATCTCCCAGCCATCAGGAATGTTTGATGAATCAGCATTGCTTAAGAGTGCTTCACTACTGTTCCCAGGGCTTTCTTTCAAAAACACTTTGTGTAAAGTTTTGAAGCCCATGGATAAGGACAACTATATCATGCTGCTCTTTGTTTTTGTTTTTGTTTCTATTATTATTACTGCAATATCCATTTCAATCAGAAGTGTGACTATGTAAAAAACATGCATGTTAAAATTATTGAAATATGGCAAGACAATACTCCCTAAATAATATTCCATGTGGAAAAATACTTTCATTATATAGTACTAGGAAAATACCTATCTCCCTTGAAAAACTAGTGTGTTTTCTCTTTTTTAATCACTAGAATAATATAAAATATATGATAGAAAACATAATTTTAGATGGATTTAATGGCAGTGACACCGTTAATACCCCTGGCTAGCATAGTTGCTCCTTCTTTATCTTCATGGTGCTGATTTCCTATTTTGATTAGAAGCTAATTTTCAGGTCTGCTGTGATGATTACATTTGATAATAGACCTCTCAAAGCACTTGTGGCATTGCCTGACACATACTAAGTACTCAATAAATGTTAGCTATGTTACATCTTGTGTTTTAGTTTATTATTTATAGTCTCTTTATGAACTTTATCAAAAGTATTATGAGGAAATAAGTTAAGCAAATAAAGTTGCTAAAACTGTTTCTAAGAGTAGTGCAGATTTTAAATGACCTACAAACAAATTTTGGACTATATTTCCCTAAACAAAAAGAAAGTGGCAGGAGGTACTCATATGAAGTAAGCAGACAGAACTTGACTGGTGTGACTCAGTGGTTGAGCATGGACCTATGAACCAGGAGGTCACGGTTCCATTCCCAGTCAGGGCACAGGCCCGGGGTTGTGGGCTCAATCCCCAGCGTGGGCTATGTAGGAGGCAACCGATCAATGATTCTCTCTCATCATTGATGTTTCTATCTCTCTCTCCTCTTCCCTTCCTCTCTGAAATAGATGGAAAAAGTTTTTTTTTTAAAAAAGTAAGCAGACAGAAAATGGTATCCAATAAATGCTTCTTGACTTGAACCAAGGAACTGGTTTTAGCCAGATCTTTAGACTCATAAGTCCATTTGTGACATTTCCATGTGAATGTCTATAAGTAACCTAAAACTAAACTTTACTTGTACAGCCCTACCAGACAACAATTGTTCACATTACCCCAAGAATCCAGGAATTACCTTTATTATTTGGTCTTACTCACTGATTAACCACATGTATCTCTGAGGCCTCTGGATACTAAAAACGTCATGTATTTCTTTCTCCTAGTCTCCTATTTCAACCCACCACTATATGTTGCTTGATCATTGTAGCAGTTTCCTAACGAGTTACCTGGTTTTCACTCTGGTTCACCCACAGACATTTTCCTTAAACAGAGAGTTTGTTTCAAAAATATAAATCGTATCTATTTAAAGTCTTCTCATTTCACTTAGAGCAAAATCCAAACTCTTCTTTCTTAAACATGCCGCTTGACCTCATCTTGTAATACTTCTCTCTACTCATCACATTCCAGGAAAACGTATTTAAATGTCTCAGACATACCAAAAAAGTACCTTGCTCTGGTCTTTGCATTAGCTCTTCCCTTTACCTGAAATGCCCCTCCCCTGACCTAGTCTGTGTTTTAAAAAAAGAAAGAAATCCTAGCATTTACAGCAGAAATCCAAAATCTCTGGTTTGCCTACACTTAACACCTACAAGATACCCAAGTATCCTCCCGTAAAATCTGCCTTCTTCCTTTCTCACCAATTATTTCTGAGTGATTCAAGACACACGTCATAATTCTAACCAATCCTTTCTCTCTGTTCAAAGTTGTCACTCAAGAACCTGCTTGAAGTCATTTCTACCCCGTCCCTGATGACAGGGGCTATGTGTGCAGCCACCAACAATAATGATGCAACATTTATTATCAACTGAGCCTCAGACAGACCCTGTTCCATGTACTTTTGCAAATTTTATTTAGTCTATACCTTATAATTCAGTGAGGGTGGCTCCCTCAGTTGACAGTGCAATGCCTAACACTGGGGCATCATTCACACGGTATCACCATGCTGTCGATACCAACATTTTTATAAGCACAAAAATACTAAAGACTTCACCAAAGATCACTGCCACAGCAAATGGCAGAACAAGGTTTCAAGTCTGGGAGCAGGCCTCAGAGAAGCTTACAGCCATGAGAAGAAGACAAGTATATCCCTCTCCTTCTCTTCACGCTTGTTGCCTAGGTTATAGAGCAGTTATGTGTGCCCAGAGTCTCACTAAGAGTTTCTATTTTCATCTTTACTTTTTAAAATATATTTTTATTGTTGATAATATTACAAATATCACCCATTTGCGCCCCTTTCTCACCTCTTCTTCCAGCCCCTACCCACCCCTCCAGGTCTTCACTACACTATTGCCCATGCCCATGGGCTATGCATATCCTTATAATAAAGAGGTAATATGCAAATTGACCCTCACACCCTCACAAAGATGGCCGCCCCCAAGTCATCACAAGATGGCTGCCACAAGATGGCCACCCCCACGTTGTCACAAGATGGCCAGCAGGGGAGGGCAGTTGGAGGCGATTACGTCAACATGGGAGGGCAGTAGGAGGCAATTGGGCCAGCAGGGGAGCAGTTAGATATCAATCAGGCTGACACAGGAGCAGTTAGGGGGTGATCAGGCTGGCAGGCAGAAGTGGGTTAGGGGCAATCAGGCAGGTGAGTGGATAGGAGCCAGCAGTCCCGGATTGTGAGAGGGATGTCTGACTGCCGGTTTAGGCCCAATTCCCTGAGGTGTCCCAGATTGGAGAGGGTACAGGCTGGGCTGAGGGACACCCCCTCTGCCCCAGTGCACAAATTTCGTGCACTGGGCCTCTAGTAAGTACATAAGTTCTTTGGTTTACTTCTTCTTATCCCCCTAACCTCATATCAAAGTATGTCAGTCTGTTCCATGCCTCCCTGCTTCAGGTCTTATTTTGTTGGTCAATTCATTTTGTTCACTAGGTTCTACAAATAAGTGAGAGCATGTGATATTTGTCCTTCTCAGTTTGATTTATTTCACTTAGCAGAGTATTTTCCAGGTCCATCCATGCTATCCCAAAGGGTAAGAGATCCCTCTTTTTTGCAGCTGCATAGTATTCCATAGTGTAAATGTCTCACAACTTTTTTATCCATTCATCTAGATAGGCACTTGGGCCATTTCCAAATCTTAGCTATTATAAATAATGCTGCTATGAACATAGGGAAAGATCTGAAAAATAAGTGAACTATTGCAGCCACATATGAATGATACTAATAATTAATATTTTTAAAAGAATATTGATAAAACATGTGATTAAATGCATGGTGGGTGTTCTCATTGTAAATGTATAATAATATAAAAGTATTACTTATTTCTCCATATAATTATTAGGTGGTATCTCTACCATCATAGAGTTATGTACATTTCCCCCCACTCTTCAATATATTAGTTTAAATATGTTTAATAAGAATCAATTATACTAACTTTTTGTTCTTATTGTTTCTTGTAAATAAGGGATAAGTGTACTGGAAGATCTTGCTCATGTTTTCCCAGGCATAGACATGGGTTTCTTTCTGGCGTGGCTTTTTTATTTATTATTTTAATTGGGATTTTATCAAGGGAATCCTACAATTAGTCAAAATGCATGCTCCAAATTGTTTTGTGAATAACAGTTAACTTACATGGAAATGTAGACATATATTGCTGTATCTGTTTTCTTTTGCACATTTTATAACAGTATTGGCTAAATAGAGTATGAGTAACAGAAAAAAAAGGATAATTTAATTCATATGTTAATGAAATATCTAAAATTTTAATTTAACATGAAATCTAACTAATTTGACTAGCATAACAAAGGTTAACTAAATAATCTCTCATTTTAAACTAATATTTAACACTTAATTTGGATTCTAAAATTACTTCTTTCCTGAAGTGAAAAATCTTAGATGTTACTTCTGTCTAGTCAGACAATTCATGAAATATTTTAATTTGAATGTAATTATTTTTGATAGATGGTCATAAAACTGTCATCTATTTACTGAATTGTATAAACCATACTATACAAGAAAATAATAAAAATCTGGTTTCATTTAGGAAGATTCTTAATAATACACAAAGATATATTTGCAAATCTATTCTCCTTCAGCTTCCCAATCTTTGTTTTCTTACTGTGAGTTTCTGTTTGGCCAAAAAAAAACCTAGAATGTTTCCTAGGAATGCTTGCAACATTTATGATGACAAACTATGACCGTGAAATGCATTCAGGGTGGACATATTTGACACTAACACAACAACAGGCACATTTTAAAAAGTGATTCTTCCCTGCTTTTTGTATCCTTCAAACATACATAATTAAATTATTATTGTATCACTAATTCAGTAATATTTAAAGCTGCTAAAATTATAAGTTAGTACACACATAGCATGCATATCACAACATTATAGAGTAAGAAGAATGTCCTATTTATGCAACTTGAATTTTACAGATAAAGTCACTGAGGTCCAGTGTTATAAAAAATTTAAAGTCATATAGCTTTAAACATGTCGCCTAGCCTCTTAGAACCCACATCTTGTTCCACTTAGCTTTGCAAGATTTAAAGAAAAAGTGATGGAGACACATCTGCTATAGTATTTTTTTTTCACCCTCCATTCTGTACCTTAATTAGTATACTACACGTTCTACCTTCTTCTAGTAAAAACATTTGACCAGAATCTGTTTAGTTCATAATAAGCCTTTCATCCAAAAGTCCTGTGATCCTTCCCTAGTGCAGTGACAATTTCCACAGCTCCAGACCAAACTCGGAGAAGCTTTGTGTTCCACTCACCTGTTGTTCCTCTGATTTCATGGTTCGGTCCTCAGAGATACAACATAGAGCCCATACAGAGGGCAAAAAATAGAGTTTCATCAAGATGTAAAGTGCTTGAAAATATAGGAAAGCCTTTATATTTTCCAATCCTACTGATAACAGCCAAAAGTAATATCCACAGATCGGTAAATTAGATAGATGTAATAGTCATTTCTAAATTTCTCTTAGGGTAAGTACAATTAGCATTCCCACTTGAATCATAAAGGCTAAATTGTCTGAGCGTTTCCATCCTGCTCCGATAATTTCAATAATTTCACTCCAGGGTCAGCAAAGATAGATGGTGCCATTTATGCTTAAAGTCATTAGCCTTTCTTCTGAAGTCCCTCCAGTGGCCATCTCACACTTGGGTTTAGATTCCCAAGTAGGCTTTTTCAATCAATCATTTAATCTGAATAGCCAGACCCAGAAAGAAAGAACACAAATAGTGACAACTAAGGAAGAGACTTTTCTTTTTCTTTCACTTTCCCCTTAAACAGATATTTTAGTTTCCTGTGGTCCTACTGGCTTATCCTTGGAGATTTCAACTTTCAACCTGGGATATATTCAATGGTAGAATGAGGTGAGATAATAAAATTCAACCATTTAAAAAATTTTATCGCATCAATAATTTCTGGAAATAATTTAGGAGGCTCAATAATTTGTACCCATGTTCTAGTGTATAAATTTAGTTCTGGCCATACTAGAAGAAATATTTGATAATTGATAGCTTTGGCAAAGGCCTACTAAAGTATTTGAATGAGAAAATAAGATATATGTACATAATTATGATATGTATATATTATACACACACACACACATACATATATATTTGTGTTTATATATTTATATGTATATATTTAACAGGGAATATCTGATCAAGGGTGACATTGAAGTACTTAAGGGCTAGTAGAGCATGGATAATGATCAATCAGTGATGTGTACTGACCAAACAGTCCTGGACACTGAGCAATCCAAAGAGATGCTTGGCCATAACCAGTGGCCATAACTGTGTTCACAATACATGGTAACATTTCTCTTATTCAAATTTTACTACTTTAAAAAATATGTCCTGCCCTAGCCAGTTTGGCTCAGTGGATAGAGTCTCTGCCTGTGGACTAAAAGGTCTGGGGTTTGAGTCCAGTCAAGTCCAAGGGCACATACCTCGGTTGCAGGCTCTATTCGGGCCCTTGTGGGAGACAATCATTTGATGTGTCACTCTCACATTGATGTTTCTCGCTCTCTGTCTTTCCCCCTCCCTTCCACTCTCTCTAAAAATCAATGAAAAAATATCCTCAGGTGAGGAATAAATAAATAAACAAGTAAATAAACAAACACATAAAAAATAAAATGTCTTAATAAAAATCATTCAACAAATCAAATGAAAATTTATGTTGGTGGAACCAATTCATCTAGGTTTTTAAATGTTTTTTTAGTCAAGTAATTTTCATTCTCTAATCTTGTCTCACTTTCCATTACTGGTTTCTATTTTATAAGATACAGCAAATGAACCAAACTGACAATAAAGCAAAGCAACAAGATAGACTGCTCCCTCTCACAAATCTGCCAGTTGATGGACCACACTACTATAAGTTGTGCCTGTTCTCTCATGACTCACAGTGGTGATTTTCACTAGCACTCTGGAAGGTGAAGACTCCTTTAGGCAGGAGCTTATTAAATTGGATAGTAGAATAATCAGACTTGCGACCAAAACATGATAAAATTATATAAAATCGAGTACAGAGGACCATGTATCATAAAAAATTTAACTATGAAGACAAACTTTCATTGTTGAAATGTGAATCTGAAATAAAACATTTTTATAATTTATTAATCCTCAAAATTCAAACAAATAAGACTCTTATTTGAGGGGCAGAAGTACCAATTTTTTATTGGATTGTTTGTCTTCCTTTAGTTGAGTTGTATGAGTAGTTTATATATTTTGGATAGTAACTCCTTGTCAGATCTATCATTGGCAAATATGTTCTCCCATACAGTGAATTTCCTTTTCATTTTGATGGTGATTTTTTTTTTCTGTGCAGAAGCTTTTTATTTTGATGTAGTCCCATTTGTTTATTTTTTCCCTAGTTTCCTTTGCTTATGAGATGTATTTGTAAATATATTGAATAAATTTTGCTAGCTTGTATCTTTTAAAGAATTTTTCTATTTCATCAAAGTTATAGACTTTACTTGTGATTTAATAAATTAACTTATTAATATAATATTAATTTATAAAATTTATTATAAAGTTTTTCAGAATATTTTGTTTTCCTTTTAATATATTTATACCCACAGTAATGTCACCTCTGTCATACTTGGTATTGATAATGTGTTTCTTCTCCATTTTTTTTCTTGAGTAGTCTGGCTAGAGGCTTATCTATTATCTTGATTTTTCTCAAAGAACAAATTTTTAATTCTCTATTAGATTTTCTGTTTTGTATTTCACTGATGTTTTCCCTGATCTTTATTATCAGGAGATAATTGATTTAAATTGCTCTTATTTTTCAAGATTTTAAAATGGAAGCTGAGTTAATTAATTTGACATTTCTTTTTTTCTAATATAAGTATTTAATGCTATAAATTTCTACTTAACTACTTTTTGATGGCATCTCTCACATTCTGATATGTATTCATTTTCATTTCATTTAAATTTTCTAAAGTCCCTTTCATACCTTCCTTAACCCATGGTTTACTTAGAGATATTATTTACTTATCAAATATGTGGGGCTTTTCCCAGAGATTTTTCCATTATTGATTTCTAACTTAATTACATTATGGTTAAATGATATCCTTTTAACACTTGAATCTTTATAAATTTATTGAGACTTGTTTCATGATCCAGAATATGGTGGTTTGTTGTTGTTTGGTAAATTACCTTGGTGATCTTGAGATAAGAATATATTCTGCTGTTTGGTAAGGTGGAAAGTTTCTATAAATGTTAATTAGGTTAATTTGGTTGATAATGTTCAATCCTTCTATATACTTACTGATTGTCTGTATATTCTATAAGCTATTGAGAAAGGATATTTCTCAACTATAACTGTGGATTTGACTATTTCTCATTGAATTTTTTAATGAGTTTTGGCTGTATGTATTTTGAGGTTGTATTTCATATACATAAACTTTGTAATTGCTATGTTCTCTTGATGAAGTAACCCCTCATTTAAAAAGTGACTACCTTATCCTTAATCACATTGTTTTACTAGAAATTTGAGTTATCTGGTATTAATATAGCTACTGCAGCTTCCTTTTGATTAATGCTAGCATATCTTCCATCATTCCTTTATTTTCAACTATTGATTTATAATTAAATTGTCTTTCTTGTGAGGACTTGTGTTTATATCTAATTTGATAACCTCTGCCTTTTAGTTGAGATGTTTAGACCACTTAAATTTAGTGTGAATATTCTTATGGTTAGGTTTAAAACTATCATATTTGTTGTTTTCTATTTGTCCCAGCTGTTATTTGTTCCCTTTTATCTCTTTTGCACCTATATTTAAATTAATTGCATATTTATTTTTTACTCTCTCATATTTCCTTGGTTGGCTTATTGAACCTAACTCTATTTTGTTATTTTAGTGGTTATTTTAGGGTACAAAGTATATACCTTTAACTATACATCTTAATTTACCAGAATCAACTCTCAAGTTATATTATCCCACTCTATAATCTGTTGAGCATGTTACACCAATGTATCCTATCTATCTCTCTCTAAATATATACATATACATATATATATATATATATATATATATATATATATATATATGGTTAAGTGACCAACTGTACATCCATCCAACCAACCAACCAGCCAGCACATATGATACACACTGGCAATCCTAAATAATAAAAGAGTAATATGCAAATTGACCATCACTCCAACACACAAGATGGCTGCCCTTCATGTGGTCAAAGATGGCTGCCCCCATGTGGACACAAGATGGCCACCACAAGATGGCCAGAAGGGGAGGGCAGTTGGGAGGGACCAGGCCTGCAAGGGAGGGCAGTTGTGGGCAATCAGGCCATCAGAGGAGGTAAGTTTAGAGGAACCAGGCCTGCAAGGGAGGGCAGTTAGGGGTGACCAGGCCAGCAGAGGAGGGAAGTTGGGGGTGACCGGGCCTTCATGGAATGGCAGTTGGGGGGGACCCAGACCTGCAGGGGAGGGCAGTTAGGGGTGACCAGGCCTTCAGGGGAGGGCAGTTAGGGGTGACCAGGCTAGCAGGGGAGGGCAGTTAGAGGTGACCAGGCTGGCAAGGGAGCAGTTAGGCATTAATCAGGCTGGCAGGGGAGTGGTTAGGGGGTGATCAGGCTGGCAGGCAGAAGCAGTTAGGGGCAATCAGGAAGGCAGGCAGGTGAGCAGTTGGGAGCCTGCAATCCTGGATTGTGAGAGGGATGTCCGACTGCCCTGTGGGATTGGGCCTAAATGGGCAGTCGGACATCCCTCGAGGGGTCCCAGATTGGAGAGGTTACAGGCTGGGCTGAGGGACCCCCCCTGTGCACAAATTTCATGCACCGGGCCTCTAGTTTAAAAATAAACATTGACTTGTGCATGCACGATACATGTAAAGCTTCCATCGGATTTCCTAATAGTATTACTCCTTCGGGAATGCTGTGACGTAAATTAAAACTGAAAGTAGGTGCAATCATCATGCTATTGAGAAATCTTAATAGTAAATGGGGTCTTTGTAATGGTACTAGATTTATTATCAAAAGATTGCAACCTTGCTGAAATTGGTTTGGCTCAGTAGATAGAGCGTCGGCCTGTGGACTGAAGGGTCCCAGGTTCGATTCCGGTCAAGGGCATGTACCTTAGTTGCGGGCACATCCCCAGTGGGGGGTGTGCAGGAGGCAGCTGATCGATGTTTCTCTCTCATCGATGTTTCTAACTCTCTATCCCTCTCTCTTCCTCTCTGTAAAAAATCAATAAAATATATTTAAAAAAAAAAGAAAAAAAAGATTGCAACCTAACATAGTCAAAGCTGAAATATTACCAGGTTCTGCAGAAGGAGAAGTTGTTCTGATTCCAAGAATTATTTGTCCCCATCTAACATTGCCCTCCCATTTAAATTAATTTGAAGACAGTTTCCCATGATGCCAGCATTTGCGATGACTATTAATAAATCACAAGGACAAACTCTAGACAGAGTAGGAATATTCCTACCTGAACCCATTTTCAGACATGGTCAGTTATATGTTGTTTTCTCTCGAGTTCGAAGAGCGTGTGAGGTTAAAGTTAAAGTTGTAAATACTTCATCACACAGGAAATTAGTCAAGCACTCTGAAAGTGTTTTTACTCTTAATGTGGTATACAGGGAGATGTTAGAATAAGTTTAATCAATTTATCAGTCATTGTTTTTATCAATGTTGTTTTCATATCATGTCTTTGTTGTTGCTATATCATGTTGTTATTTTTTGTTTATTAATCAATTTATATATTATTTTCATATACATTTTACTAATTTTCTTTCATCTCTGACACTTCTATTATAGAGAAAGGGTGAATAGTGAAATTAAAATATTTATTCTAATTAATTTCCTTTCAATGTGCACAAATCTGTGCACTGGGACACTAGTAATCTATAATGCTGTTTGTTAATTAAATCAACTAATAAGTTATTTCAATAAAATTATTTTAATAAAATTAATAAGTTATTTCAATAAAATTATTTAAACTTTGTTTAAAATTTTCACTCATTCTGTGTATAAAGTTAGATGGGCTGAAGTAGTTGAAGTTGAATAAGTGTATGCAATCAGAAGGAAAATTCCTAAAAGACAAAACATCATATAAAATTGATGCAGTGTTATATTAATGATCATATGATTATACAGTGTCCCAGAAATGTATATACACTTTAACAGTTGATAGCTCAATTTTGAAAATGAAATGTATTTTAGTAAGCATTACCCTTACAATTATTCAAAGTTGTGTATATACATTTTTTTGGGACACCCTATATTTGGCCTTGATATACCTTTTATTATTAATTCTGAAAATTAGACTGAAAAACTTCACTGATGGGATCTCTCTCTCTCTCTCTCTCTCTCTCTCTCTATATATATATATATATATATATATATATATATATATATATATATCCTATACAATAAAAGGATAATATGCAAATTGACCAAATGGCAGAACAACCAGTTGCTATGACATGCACTACCACCAGGGAAAAGACGCTCAATGCAGGAGCTGCCCCCTGGTGGTCAGTGCGCTCCCTCCGGGGGAGCGCTGCTCTGTTGGAAGCCCAGAAGCTGGGCTCACGGCTGGCGAGTGCAGCAGCGCTGTGGGGAGCATCTCCTGCCTCCGCAGCAGTGCTAAGCTGTCATTCAGACATTTCTCAAGGGCTCCCAGACTGCGAGAGGGCAGAGGCTGGGCTGAGGGATCCCCCTCCCCGAAGTGCACGAATCTCATGCACCGGGCCTCTAGTGTGTATGTGTGTGTGTGTGTGTGTGTGTGTGTGTGTGTGTGTGTATTATACATATGTCTATATCATCTATATGTATTCTCTTTTTTAGTCATGGTCACAGTAGTGCATATAAACATAACTGACTATATATATATGAACTTTTACTTCAAAAAAAGATAGAGCTGCTCATTTACATAAGAGCTGACAAAAATTGCATAACATGATCTAAAATTTGAAGAATTCTAAAAAGGAAGATAAATTCTTTTTATGTCTAATTCAAATAACTAGTGTTCACTGCATAAGTCTAAGTGATCACACATATCCTTGACCTTCAATAAATCCTCTTTTACACCTACAATTTATTCTGGTAAAACAACCAGAAACAATGTCCAAGTGACTTATTCGAATTTACTTACTTTTCCTGGAAGATAATGAAGGCTTTGGGCCAGTGCTTATTTTCATGTCTACATTGGTATACTGCTTATAGTAACCAAGATAACAATTTGATTGTCTTACCTTCTGGCCATTCTTAATCATATTCATAAGGTGAAATCTGTCTTGTCCAATATGCCCAGGAAAACCAAAGATATTTTGATAGTATCACAAAATTTGGATTTATGAATAGTCATGTTAATATTAAAGGATCATCTTTCATTTTATAAAAGAAAACTTTACATGATATATTTTTCATTGACCTATTAGGCTAATACATTTGTAAGAAATTTAATGTGATTTTCAAAGTTAAAAGAGAATGTAAATATTAAAGAGAACAAAATATTCAAAGAATATATGATTCACCCCACTATTACTAACTACGTAAAATAATCGAATTAGAAAAATAATAATGCACCTTGACAACACCTGAATAGAAATAGCTATAAAGTACACTTTTTGTCCTAATTTAGCTATGAATAAAAGCATCTGACAAGTTGTAAGAAAATAAAATAGAACATAGAACAATTTATCATTTTCACTGTATACATAGAAAGTGTGAGGGTCTCAATGTATTGAAATAGCATGTCTGTGACAGGATAATGTGTCATGACAAATAGCAGTCATCTGCTTGCCAAACAAAGGCACATACATACCTTTTAATGTCAACAAAATGATGTCACCCTAAATGCATTTACATTTTGAAGGTTAAAATGTAGATGCAAAAAAAGTTAAATTCTAAAAATAGATGAACATAACACATTACATAAGGCCTTCAAGAGTCATTTTAGTCCTATTAATTGTACAGAAGCAAAATTAGAGTGTATGAAAAGAAAATAAATCTTTTCATGTGAATTAAAGGGAAATAGCAACAAAACTTCTTCTGAGGAAGAAAGACCCTTGAAGAAAGTAGCTAAATATTATTTGAAAAGAATAGTTTTATACACTTGATGAGCACAAACAAAATTGTTCATATGCTATGTCAGGTATTAGAAAAGTTCTCAATAAATTGTTAGGATTTCACCTTTTAGTAGACTGCCTATTGGGGTTGAAAAAGAAGTTTCTCTACATGAAGTAAAAATTTTTAATTAGTTAACTGCAGTGGGAATTTATCATTTTCTAAAACATCATCAGGTTTGCTAAAAGCTATATGCCTATTTGAATTAACCAACTTGTTTGCATCTAAATAATAAATCTAGATAATATGTTTACCTTCCTGTGTTTCAGTGTATAGGTAACCAGAATTTTATATATTATATTGGTTTCTTACTAGGTAATGAAATTCTGGGCCAATTATTTGTGGGTTTTATATATATATGTGTGTGTGTATATATATATGTGTGTGTGTATATATATATATACACACACACATATATATATACACATACATACATATATGTATATATATATATTATGAAGACAATTAAGAATATTGTTTAAATGTTGCTTTTTATTTGCAATTGTAATTTTTCATTAGAATGTTTCTGCAATTGTCTTTATATCTTGACAAAATTTATTATCTTCTTTGCATTATTACCACAGCTCCTAATTTATAATTACTTTATGGATAAAATGTGACCTAAAACAGCACTTTATTTTGAAAAAAAAAATTTATTCAAAAACTATGGTGGTATTCCTTTTGAAGTGCCTCAGTAAAGATATATTTTTAGAGATCAAAGACAAACTATGTTTATTGTAATACATTCATCACTAAAGTATCAACAAAAACCATGAAAGTAAATTTATGTAAATGAAATTTTCAGTCAGCAGTATATTTACAATGTGAATGAAGTTGGAGTCAGAATAAAATCATAATAAATTTGAGAATATTTTATATAATCATTATTCTTTGCATATCTACATAATTAGTTCTTAAATTTTATTAACTGTGAAAATAATTTATTCTATAAAACATAACTATTGCTAAAAAACAAAGAACGAGATTTTTTTCACCTTATATTCCATTGTTGTCTAAAACTATAGCATTATTTTTAGCATCTATGTAGTTATTTGCATCTTTAAGGCACTAGAACATTCTTTTCTGAAGCTTATTGATCATATGCCTCTACCAATATAATTTGTTGGATATGTGCTCCTTATAAAAGAAAAGACATTGATAAATTATATCTGTATACAATTTCAATTAATATATTATTTTAACAAATAATATCATTTTCATAAAAATTAAGAAAATAATTTATAATATTTACTCTTCACACCACCCACTGATGATCTTATATCTCTTATATACCTACACTGAATATTACTGTAATAAACAAGTAATGACTTGTGATTTTAACGTACAAAGGAACTAGATCTTAATGTAGAGATAAAAGCAGGACAACTAGCCCAGCTGGTGTTGCTCAGTGGTTGAGCATAGACCTATGAACCAGAAGGTCACGGTTCGATTCCTGGTCAGGGCACACGCCCGGCTTGTGGGCTTGATCCCCAGTGTGAGGGTGTGCAGGAGGCAGCCAATCAATGATTCTCTCTCATCATTAATGTTTCTCTCTCTCCCTCTCCCTTCCTCTCTGGAATCAATAAGAATATATATATTTTTAAAAACAGGACAACTAAATGAATATTTCTAACAATTTATTAACACTACTAGTGGCCCAGTGCACGAAATTCATGCACGGAGGGGGGCGTGTCCCTTAGCCCGGCCTGCATCCTCTCCAATCGGGGACCTCTGTGGGATCGGGCCTAAACTGGCAGTCGGACAACCCCCTCGCAATCTGGGACTGTTGGCTCCTAACCACTCACCTGCTTGCCTGCTTGATCACCCCTAACCACTCTGCCTGCTGGCCTGCTTGCCCCCAACTGCACCCCCCTGCTGGCCTGCTCACCCCCAACTGCCCCCCCCTGCCAGCCTGATCACCCCCATCTGCCCTCCCCTCCTGGCCTGATCACCCCTACCCGCCTCTGCCTCTGCCCCGCCACCATGGCTTTGTCCAGAAGGAAGTCTGGAAGGTCTCATGGTCTAATTAGCATATTACCATTTTATTAATATAGATAGGATATGACATACTGCCATAACTATAAATATGTACCAGTATTACTCTATGAGAATACATACTTCATGTGATAGGAAGGCATCTAATACATTACATTGTATAAGTTGTAAGTAGTAGGAAATTTTGTATTCATAACAATAATATACACCCTGTGACTTCCCTTCCTGATTTGAGAATGGTTCCCCAGTTCTTTGAATGTTTCCTGGCCTCTAATGTATTTTTTTTCTGTCATTTGGTGTAACTTTATTTACTGTTTATTGCACATGATTTGAGGTCTTTAATTTCTAACCACCAAAGATTCAAAGGACTATTATTTCCATGAAGTTTAACATTAACATCAGTGAATTCATGTATTCATGTGTGTTTTTATTATAAACATCTGAATTATTCACATTGTCATAGATCCTGAACTCATAAGCATGGACCATGCACAGGCTGGCAACAAGCCAGGAAGCCACTCTGCAAGCAAACAGATACTCTGCATAAGGAGAAAAGTCATAGCATAACATTTAATGTCCAACCTGAGTCACCTCAGAATGTTTTATACATTGACTTCTTAATTCATATAGTATCGGGAACTCAACTGCTTGGTTGGTGATGGGTTTGACCTGGTTTCAGGAGGATTATTCCTGAAATAATTAAGGAAAGGGGGGCTCAATCTTTCTTCTTGGTTGCTTGCTCCTCCCCAGCACCTTCATCTTTCTTCTCATCCTCAGCTTCTTGTGCATCTTCTCCTTCACCTTCACCTCCTTCTTCCTCCTTTGCATCCTCAAATTCTTTCTTGACACCTTCTTCCTCTTCCTCTCCTTCTTCTTCGTCAGCCACTTCCTTCTCCTCCTCCTCCTCTTCAGCTTCTCCTTCAGAGAGGGGTTCATCCTTAGCTTCCTCAGCTTTTGCAGCCTCAATGGTCTCCTCCACCTCAATCTGCTCCTCCTGGACGTGGCTGGTGTATTAAGAAGGTAAGGAGCGAGCAGACATCAAGTAGGAGCTAGTCTGTAACCACCGTAGGCAGATCGACCAAAGACCTGGGAACTCTGGGAGTAGCCACTGGCTATGCTTCCCGTGCTGGTGAAACTGAGCTGGGTCTCCTCACCTTCCAAGAGTTTCCTGCAAGCTGCAATGTCAATGTCCAAAGCCACATTGAGGAGGTCCTGGTATTCTTTTAAATATCCTGCCATTTCACTCTTTGTAGTTCTCAACCCATTTTCTAATTTGTTGATTGTGTCCTGCATAGCACTAACGTCGGAGTTCTGCTTATCCTCCAGCTCTCGCAGCTGCTTTCCCAGAGCTTCCTTCCTGCCCCAGCATGCTTTGATCTCCAGGGTCTTGGCCTTGAGCAGGCGGCGGCTTTCAGACACCTCATCCTTGGTGGCGTGCACCCCGTAGGTGTTCTTGGCAGTGCTCTCGGTCAGCATGGTGAAGCAGCTCTTGTACCATTCTTCTGCATTCTGCATGTTCTTGGCATCCAGCTTCTCGTACTGGGCCCAGATGTCCTTGAGCGCAACAGAGAGGTTGGACTTGGAAAACATGTCCATCTCCATGGAGATCTGAACGTACTGGATCTGCGCCTGCAGCTCGGCGATCTCCTCTTCATGCACCTTCTTCAGAAAGGCGATTTAGTCCATCAGGCTGTCGATGCGCTTTTCGAGCTCCAGCGAGAGCTGCCTCATCTGCAACTTTGCGCGTCTCCATCAGCCAGCCCTCTGCGTCATCATGGTTCAGCACCTTTTCCTGGTAGCTCGCCTGCAGGTTGCTCCCAGTCCCTTCCAAGCCCTGGTGCCTGCTAACTACCCACTGCCCTCTCCTTGCCAGGGACGGGGCTCAGTAGGCTGGGACACAGGCATCCCATTTTTCATTAAAATGTTTAACCCTGGCCTGCTCCATCGGTACCCGCAGGCGGCCCAGGAGCAGACAGTGATCCCAGAGACACTGGCCATCCTCCCTGCGTGGGTCCTCCATAGCGACCTGGACCCTGCAGGCAGCATCATGCGCTGCCCGCCCCACCTGCCCGGATACCGATCACGGCCTGGACCCCCCAGGTGGTGTCAGGCGCAGCCCGCCAGGCCTGCCCGACCCCAATGGTGGCCTGGACCCCGCGGGTGGCATCAGGCGATGCCCACCCAGCCTGCCCGGTTACCGATTGCAGCCTGGACCCCACCAGTGGCATCAGGTGCTGCCCGCCTGGCCTGCCCAGTCACCCATGGTCGACTGGACCCCACAGGTGGCGTCTGACGCAGCCCGCCGGGCCTGCCCGGTCCCCGATCGCAACTTGGACCCCACAGGTGGCATCAGGCACTGCCCGCCCCTCCTGCATATGCAAATTTACCCACCATCTTTGTTGGCTTAATTTGCATATCACTCCTGATCGGCTGTGGGCATAGCAGAGGCATGGTCAATTAGCATTTTTTATTAGTGTAGATTCTTAAAAATATATTTGAAAAATATGCATTTTTGTTTTTTGGGACATCATTTACCATTCTATTTCCAAGCATATGGCAGTTTGCTGAAGCACAAACTAAAAATTCTTCTAAATAATTTGTTTAAGAAAAACATAAATTACTGCACTTTTGCCATCTAAACCTATTTAAAGTCATAACTTTAAAATTAAAATGATTCACCATGAATACATGTTGAAGGCAAAATATATTACTACAGCAATTTATTAAGATAAAATAATATATAGACTTACCAATCTTTCTAAAGGATAGATCATTAATCTTTAATAGTGATATTACAGATGAAATAATTTTGTTTGGTATATATATTCTGATGAGCATTTTGAATTGTTTATCATGTAATATCATTTCTCTGGGCCAAAGCACTGCTGCTCTGAGCTTTTATTTTTTCATCATTCTATTTAATTGTAGGTCTGTAATGTAATTTAATGTAAATGCTGTCTTTATTGTGGCAGTGCAAATTTCTTGTAACAGTAACCCATTAAAGTATATTAAAAGTATTTATCATGATCCTCAGGAGTACCAATAACACAACAAATAGAAACCCAAGATGCATAATTGGTACAAATAATTCAGAAAAATCTCTCTTCATTTGTCTACATGTAAAAAAGCCATATCAATAGCAACCTAAAAAATAAAAACTAGAAAAACACTCTAATAATGAGCAAATACTTCTAATCTTACCAATATTGTGAAATTAATATACTTAATGAAACTGAAATTTAGTTTTGATGGGTCCTTATCCCAGTTTGACACTATAACAGATAGTCTGGAAATGGCATAAAATTATTCTAAAATACTAAACTAGTGATAATTTAAATTATATTGCCTCAGGTATCTTTTCAATTTTGCATATTTTTCTCAATCTCTATTTTATCCAATTTAATACTCTCAGTTGCTTATAAATTTCCTCTTCCTAATTTTAATACATCATGAAATTACCTTTAAAGATATTGCTGTATTTCCATTTCTTGGAGGAGTATTTTGTTATCACTATTTTTAATTTAAAATTTGCTTTTAACCTTAATTTAAAAAAATTAAAAATAGAACTACCATAAAAACAAAAACACTAATTCAAAAAGATATATACACTGCTATGTTCATTACAGCATTATTTACAATAGTCAAGACATGGAAACAACCCAGGTGTCCATCACTAGATGATAAATAAAGAAAATGATAAGGCCTGGCTGGAATGGCTCAGTGGTTGAGTGGCAAACTATGAACTGGTCAGGACACATGCCTAGGTTGCAGGCTCAATCCTCATGAAGCAGCCGATTGATGATTCTCTCTCATCATTTATATTTCTATCTCTCTTCCCACCTCCCTTCCTTTCTGAAATCAATAAAACTTATTTTTTTAAAAAGAAGATAATATGTATACAAATCACAAATGCTTATGGAATATTACTCAGCAATAAAAATAATGAAAATCCTGGCATTTGCATCAACATGGATGGACCTAGAATGAATTATGCTAAATGAAATAAGTCAGACAGAGAAAGACAAATACCACAATTGCACTTATATATGGAATTTTATTGAAAAATAAAAACAAACAAGCAAACAAATAAAACAAAAACAAACTCACAGAAATAAAAAAATAAACTGATGGTTGCCTGAGGTTAGGGTGAAAAAGGTGAAGGAGAATATAGATATATAGAAAAAGCCAGCGACCGGAATGCTATAACAACTAGAACAACTGGTCGCTATGAAGCCTACTGCAGCCAGCAAACCAGCCCCATCAAGGGCGGGGCAGCCGGCCAACCCCCCACAGCCCCTCCTCCCAGTCAGTCTGCCCCCAATCACTCCTCCTTACCCCATTAGGGGACAGGCCCAGCCGGCCAACCACCTGTGGCTCCTACTCCTGGCTGTTTCCACCCCCAATCAGCCCCCAACACCCCAATTGGCCCACAGCCCTTCCCCCAGCCAGCTCCAACCCTGATAGGCCCCCCCACTTTGATCAGGGGCAAGGCCCGCAGCTACCAACCATGGCCCCTCCCCCCAGCTGGCCCTGCCCTCAATCGGCTCCCCCACCCCTATTCAGGGCGTGGCTCGCCGGCCAATCGCCCGTGACCCATCCCTCAGGCCAGCCTTGCCCTGATTGGGTCTCGATCGAGGTGTGCCAGTCAGCCAACCTCCTGCATTCTCCTCCTCACAACAGGCCTGGCCCCAATAGGCCAGACTCCACTCCTTCAGAATTCATGCACTGGGCCTCTAGTCTATATATATAAAAGCCTAAGCGACCATTGGACCTGCAAACCGCCAGTAGCTATGATGGGCATTGACCACCAGTGGGCAGATGCTCAAGGCAGAGCAGAAACCACAGGCATGGAAACATGTAACAGACTGATGGCTCTCAGAGGGAAAGGGGGCGGGGAGAGGGCAGGAAGAGATTAACCAAAGATCTTATATGCATACTAGAGGCCCGGTGCACGAATTCATGTACCAGTGGGGTCCCTCAGCCTGGCTTGAGGGGATAGGGCCAAAACTGGCTGTCCGGCATCCCCCAGAGATCCGTGGATTGCAAGAGGGTGCAGGCCAGGCCGAGGGACCCCACCAGTGCATGGATCTGGGCACCAGGACTCTAGTAGTCAATAATACTGTGATAATTTTACATTGGTGAGAGATGGTTATTAGAATTAATATGGTAATCACATCAAAAGGTTAATATATATGGCTTTTATGATGAAGGTTAGTATGGCTGAATAGAAATTCCTGGTTCAGACCAGCCAGCATAGCTCAGTAGTTGAGCTTTGACCTATGAACCAGGAGGTAACAATATAATTCCCAGTCAGGGCACATGCCCAGGTCAAGGGCTCATCCCCAGTGGGCAGGGGATGTGGGGGAGGTTTGCAGGAGGCAGCCATCAGTGATTCTCTCATCATTGATGTTTCTAACTCTCTCTCCTTCTTCCTTCCTCTCTGAAATCAATTATATATATATATAAATAATTCCTGGTTCAGATTATCTTTCCTTAAGTATCTTATATAAGCTACTTGATTATATCTGGCAAAAACCATTGCTGAGATAATCTATTTTTTTGGGGGGGAGGGGTTGCTCCCTTATAAATAACTTAGTATTTTTGCCTTCATGCACACAGACTTTTCTTAAAGATTGATTGCTTTCGTGTTTTTTTTAGAATATGTCTAATACCTTTGGGAATATTCCTAAGCACATGGTGAGTACTTTCTATATGTAGTTCCAGGCTTTGCTTTTAGTTCCAGGAAAATTTAATGTCATAATGGCTTTTTATTTTGTTCCTTTGCTTTGGTTTCCTTTCTTGAGAATTGCTATTGTACATAAGGTGGATTTCTTTGCCTTTATTCTATACACATACTCCCCTTACATTCTAATCATCTCTTTCTCCCCTTACATTTAAATTTAATACATTACTATTTGTGTTTATTTGCTCTTTTGTTTCTCTTCGTTTTACTTTCTCTTTTCCCCAATTAAACCATTTTGAGGCTGTCCATTTCTGAGTAATTTCAATATTTCTTTTTTAGCGTGACAATAAATAGAAAATTAAATGATTTATTTATTTTGTGTTTATTTTCATAAATGTTTCTTAACTTACTATAAAATTTGGGCAATATCCTTTTCTGTTGTTCATTTTAAAGTAAATTTAGATTTTCTTCACTTTTTGTGATGTGCAATAACCATGACCACCTATCGAAAGAGATAGGAAATATAACCTCTTGCTTTCTGAGATCTGCCTTCTCTGCTCAATGGTCCATTTAAAGTAAATATTCCATTTATTTTTCCCCTGTGTTTTTTTCCCTGTGCTAAGTTTGAGGCTATTTCTGGCAATTTCTCTCATTGTGTGGCTCTGTCTTAGAATTTCAAAAATTCATAAGACCAAGACTTTTTTAGGATCTTCAAATCTTGAAGTGGACCCAATGACTTCACCCATGAATTGAAATACAAAAACACCTTTAGCTTCTGTTCTTAGATTTACCTAATAAAATTTTGGGGATTTTCCTGTTCTTGTGCCATCAGACACCTTATTTTTTTTTTCTGCTTTCCCCCTAAATGATGATAGAATAAGGATCTTGTAGCTTTCATTGGTTTATTTCCACCAACTTGTACTTTGGGTTTGTGGAGGATAATTGTCACTTAGTTTGGGTACAGATGTTGATTTGTTTATATTTTTTCTATGATATCTGTACTGTTTTTACTTATTTTCTTGCTACATATATTACTTAGAGAAAGGAAGTGGAGAGGGGGAGAGAGAGACAGAGACAGAGAGAGAGAGAGAGAGAGAGAGAGAGAGAGAGAGAGAGAGAGGAAGAAGGAGAGAGGGAGAGAGAGAGAGAAATATCGATGTGAGAGAGAAATATCTATCAGTTGCCTCTGTCACATGCCCCAACTGGTGATTGAATCCACAGCCTTGGTATGTACCTTGACCTGGAATCAAACCCATAACCTTTAGGTGTATGAAACAACACTGCAACCAACTGAACCATACCAACCAGTGCCTAAATGTACTTTTTAAATGAAAATAAAATAGTGAATAATCCAGAATAGCAGATACCTCTGTAGAGGTCTAATACAGTGGAGCTTAAGAAATAACTACATACTCACTTTGGAAATAAGTAACCCACTGAATACATTTTCTTTTCCTCATGCAATGTGAAGAGAGTGAGGGATCAATATTGGAATGTAGTGTTTTGTGTAGGGATAGAGTGTTGAAGAACATTATAAAGTTTATAAAACCACAGGAAAAACGTAGGATGTTCTTTCAGTTCCCATTGTATTTAATAAGTACCTATCAAAAATTAAGTAATCAGATAAATATGGATGTAAATGCAGTGTATATTTCATTTTTTTAAAACATTGTATAAAACTGCAATTTTCAAAGAATACTGAGCTGAGAATGGTAAAACCTGGATAAGACTTAAGGCTCTTATTATTATTTCTTTTTTTGAACAGACTATTTCAATAAAAATATTTGAGAACCCAATACCCTAACATGTCATTTGCATGTTTGTGGACAGATCTGACCCTTTGTTGATTGGCTGGTTAACTTGAAAACTAACTACTTGTTTTATGTGGACTTTCTGTGCTTACATATAGTAATTGTAATATTCTCTGGTTATTATATAACTAGTCCTGCAATGTAAAATCCATAGTTACTCTAAAGCCACTAACTTAAAGACATTAGCAAATAACCTGCTTAAATAATTCAATGCTCCACTCTTAACTAATCACGTGGCAGAATGTGAACATCTGCTTGTCAACACATGGGATAATTCACAAATTCCTTTGCCTTAGGGTACTGGCAGCATGTCCGAAAGACAGCTAAAGTTGAGAAGTGATAATACTTTATTTTTCTCTTGTGACTTGAAGTTACTTTCTCTGACCTACAACTAGGATTCTGTTCAGTTATTTGGACAAACAGTAAGAATGGTAGCATTTTTATGTGCGGATGGATCTGACAAATTATATCCTTCAACCAATCCTCAAAAAGGATATACAATCCTCAAAAATGTTAACCATGATAACAAATTAAAGTATAGTCCCACTAAGTATTGATAATAGTCTCATATTTTAGAAATGTTATATAATTATCCAAGCATAATATCTTATAGCAAATTATCCAAGCATAATATTTGATAGCAAATACTTTAATAATGTTAAAATATAAATAATTCATAACCAAAACTTAGTAACAGGTACAATAAAATATAAGGATAGCTATAATACTTACTTGTCAACATTAATAAAGCCAGCTGTCTTGTATTACTTGACATTTGGGGGAGAGTATTTTCTCCCCCTTATGGATGATGTATGAGGAAATCTTCAAATATGCCTTATTTATGTAATATCCTTGTTATAAAACTGTTTTATAAGAGGTATCAAATATTTTATAACCAAATAAACAATGCCTATCCTCTAGTGCCGTGGTCGGCAAACTACGGCTCTCGAGCCACATGCGGCTCTTTTGCCCCTTGAGTGTGGCTCTTCCACAAAATACCACAGCCTGGGCAAGTCTATTTTGAAGAAGTGGCGTTAGAAGAAGTTTAAGTTTAAAAAATTTGGCTCTCAAAAGAATTTCAATTGTTGTACTGTTGATATTTGGCTGTGTTGACTAATGAGTTTGCCGACCACTGCTCTAGTATAATGTGCAAAATATAGTATTTGTGAATAAGTACAATTATGGGGAGTCATAACTGTGTTTAGAAATTGATTTGTAACTCCCATGGAAGAAAAACATTCTGCAGATTATCCCCATTACATAAAATAGCTGAGTGATGCATCTGCATTCAGTACCACTAATGTAGCACAAAGGAGACAAAGATCAGAAATCTAAGCAGCAAAGATAAAACAGAAGAGAACACGGCATATTAACGAACTTATGGATTTCCATAATAAATCAATTTCCTGGATTTTTCCCTAGTATAGCAATTATATGAAACTCATGGATTATCATACCATAAATAAAACTCTATTAATATCATACATAGATTTTGTATTTTAATTTTTTAAGTGAATGTGCATCTGCAGATATAAAATCCTTTACTTAGAAATAAAATTCCTTGAGTAAGAGGAAAACAGATACTATTATCTGAAATAAAGCCTCCACCTTCCATTAGAGGAAAATACTCCTTAGAGTCCCAACAAAAACCTATACATTGAACTTAATGACTAGAGTTTAATTTTACAGTACAGGAGAAAAGAAAAGAGAAAGCAGTATTTTTCTGGAACAGCCACAAGAGATTCACCACTAAACTGTCAGAGCTGAGAAATGGAAAATCTGCTTTAACATCAGATGCGAGGGAGGAGATGAAGACTTTTAATATCACCACACCGGTGCACCGGCAATAAAACAAGGATCTTGCAGCATCTGTTCAAAGTCTGATGTAATTCTTTGGTGAGCATTCCCTTAGAACAATATAATTTTCTAAAGTATCAACCCTAGAGTGTGCAATTCTTCAGAGAAGGTTAAATTTCCCTCTCAGTTATAGCGTTTTGAAAATGCCACTGCTAATTACATGGAAATATTAGACACTTCATGAATCAATTTGGTAGAGCTATTTAAATTGATGCAGAAGGCTTCATTTATCTAACAAATCTAATCTCTTTGACTAGGGAATCAGAATCTCCAGTTTGCTTCTAAACTCTGGGATCTTAATTTAGAGCATTGCTGGAAAAATGTTCTCCCAAAACTTGATTTAGAAATGATTATTTGCATAATGAAAAATTAATAACTAATAAAAGAGTATTTTATAGAACTAATAAATGTTACTGTCAAGTAAATCATGCCAGAAATCAGAGAGTAAATATACATCCAGTACATTAGGAGTACGTATTTCTAACTTTCTGAAAAATGTACAGTCCTGTGATAAGTGCATTATATTCATTAAAAAGATGGTATAAATGTCCTTGTGCTTTAAGTTTTGATGATTTCAAAATTCTCTATCATGAAATCGTATAGCAATACAAAGACATGTATGAATCTTCATAACAGCTTGACTCATAGCGGGCAAAACTGGAAACAATCTAAACTACCATCTAAAAAAGTAATAATAAATTGTGGTGCAGCCACACAATGGAAATCTTCTCTGTGATGCAACAGAACAAATTACTGATGCACACGACAACATGGACACTCCTCAAAAACATTGTGGTAAGTGAAAGAATGTAGGAGAAAGTCTCTACTATATAGATCATTTTATGCAATTCTGGCAAAAGGCTAAATGATAGCAACAGAAAGCAGAAAGTAGTCACTAGGGACCAGGGGTAGAGTAAGGCCCAAAGGAAATTTGGGGTGACAAAAGTTTTCTTTATCTTGATTGTGGTGATACAAATATAATTATGTATGCCTGTATGCCTATATACTTTAAAGTGGTAGATCTTCATATATGTAAGTTATCCCCTAATACAAGTGAGGCAATAAAAAATAAAAAATAAAAAAGATCTGGCCCTGGTGATTTAATAAAATCAATGGTTAGAGGAAAAATATCTGCACTAAATTTACATTTTTGGCTTATAATTTTAGTAATATTTTATAGCAATGTAGAAGAAAGGTTGAATCCTTGATCAATTTTCTAACCTATAAAACTACATAGGGATGAAGAAGTGAGAAAAACTATCCTCCTGAAAAGGAAACTGGGCTCTCCAAACAGGAAGATTTCCCCGAGGAGCCCAGGCTGCTCCTAGTCTTCACCTGAGGATGGAGCTAGAGTTGCCAAGTGGTTACCTCACTGCTCTGCATGTGTTAGCACTAAATGCAGACAGCAGCCAAACCCCAAGGCACGGGCTGCTGACAAAGGCAGCCCAGCACGGGGTGCGCTTTCCCCCTTTTCCATCCAGGGTACGCACTATCTATGAAACAGAGGAGACATTTTCATAAATAAGTTATACTACTTAATTGTATAGAGGCCAGATCATGTTGAAGACTCATGGTCAACTCAACCTTCTATAGTGAGTGGGTAATTTTATGTTTAATTTAAAATAACATGCATCAATTTCCTATTTATGTACCTTGGGTGTAATAGTTTAAGTAACATCAAGAGAAAACCTAGTAAAGTCTATCTCTTCTAATGTTATGGTTCCTTGATATGAATCTGCTAGTTAAAGTAAAATTTTCATGAAAGTGGTTGGTCTTCATATTTATTTTCTTTCTTACATCTAATAATTAAATATTTCTCAGCAATTTCCCAGTGATCACAAGCAAATTACAGTCTCTTCGTCTGCTATACATTTTTGCTATAAAAATGAATGAATTAAACTAATGTCTTTGCTTCTCTGCCAACTTTAACTGTATAATCCAACATACTATGTGCCTGTGGATGTGTATGATTTGGAAACACATGTCATAGTTCTGATCAACTGAACAGAAACTAACAACCATACAGTCTCCTCATAATATTAAGGGTTGCTCAAGTTTAATTACTGTGTCCCAGATTATTATGTTAAAGCCAAGGAGGTTAAAAAAACAAACAAACAAACAAAAATCCACAAAAATGTAGTTTTGCTTTTCTCATATTATGAAATAGTCTTTAAGAAATAAGATAATCAGCCTGGCAGAAGTGGCTCAGTGGTTGAGTGTCGACCTATGAACCAGGAGGTCCCTGTTGGATTCTCGGCCAGGGAACATCACATGCCTGGGTTGCAGGCTCGATCCCCAGTAGGGGGCATGCAGGAGGCAGCCGATCAATGATTCTCACTCATCATTGATGTTTCTATCTCTCTCTCCCTCTCCCTTCCTCTCTGAAATCAATAAATGATATTTTTAAGAAAAAGATAATTATAAGAAAAGGTTACACATTCTTTCATTTTTTATAATACAATTTTTATTAAATATATTTTTATTAATTTCAGAGAGAAAGGGAGAGGGATAGAAACATCAATGATGAGAGAGAATCATTGATTGGCTGCCTCCTACACACCCCCCTACAGGGAACTGCACCCACAATCCAGGCATTTGCTCTGACCAGGAATCAAACTGTGACCTCCTGGTTCATAGGTTGACACTCAACCACTGAGCCACACCAATCAGGCAATACTAATTTTTTTAAGAATAGTTAATTTATTTTTAGAGAGAGAAGAAGGGAGAGGGAGAGAGAAACAGAAACAGCCATGTGGCTGCCTCCCCTACTGGGGATGGAGCCCACAAGGCAGGCATGTGCCCTAGACCAGGAATTGAACCAGTGACCTTCTGGTGCATGGAACAACGCCTACCCAACTGAGCCACACTGGCCAGGGCACCACATACTTTCTTTTATATTATTATTATTATTATTATTATTATTATTATTAAATAAAGTATGAATAAAACTTTTCAATCTGAAATGTATAGAACTGCAATCCTGAAAATATTAACTCGAGATGAGGTAGGATATGTCTATTCAGTTGACTGCTTACTATCTTATTTTTTATTGTTTATGCTACTGGATTTATCAGGGAGACTATTGACTTAGATGAGTTTTATTTAAGTAAATATGATATTGGTGGTGCTGCTGAAGAAATAAAAATCACTCACATATTCTAGTAATATTCAATAAGACAGAAATGAGAGTTATTCAGTATTCAAACACTGGAAAATTATGCAGGTTTTAAATTACTTTAGCTTTAAGTTATTTTAAAGGTAGATAGGTGAAAAGAAAAAAAATCAAGAAAGACTGGGAAAGACATTCCATAAAAGTGCCAAATGATAGAAATAAAATATTTTTCAAAACATGCAAAACTTATAAGAGGAAACAGTAAGCCTGTTATAGAGAAAAAGGAAGCAGCAAATAGAACTTAGGAATGTGAACATTAAAGCGTTTGAAGACATTCCAAATTCTCTAGATCAAAGACTACATTTTGCTTGCCTCTTTTTTGTTATTGTTATTAATCCTCACCTGAGAATATGTTTTCCTGATTTTAGAGAGAATGGAAGGGTGTTGGAGAGACAGAAAAAGAGAAACATCGACATGAGAGAGACACATTGATTGGCTCCGTCTGCCTGCACACTGGCCAGGGCCAGCGACTGAGCCTGCAATTGAGGTAAGTGCTCTTGACCAGAATCAAACCCATGACCCTCCAGTCCATGGGCTGATGCTGTAGCCACTGAGCAAACCAGATAGGGCTGTTTGCTTCTTCTTTTAAATCCCATAGTAATGCTAGAATTGAAGATGTTCATTATATACCTATGAAGTCTACGTGGTTTCTGATATTTAGATATTGATTAAAAATACATAAAAGTGTTTTCTGTATTGACATTTGATATGCTCCCAGACAAATTAAGTGCTGTTGACAAGAAGTATTGGACAATTGTGGGCACAGTTCGCAGAGAATGCCTTGTGAATGCATTCCTGGAAGAGTAAAAACATCGTCCTGGCTGCAAAAAGTCAAGTGGGCTAATCAATTGTGTTCATAGCAAAATATGTAAAATTTCATTTGTATCCTGAGCATTTCATTTTCCTCATTTTGACTTCACTCTTAGTGAACAAATATTCACAGAAAGCAGAAGTGAACTTGGTAATGTTATTATTCATTAGATTGAGGAGCTGGTCATTCCTTTGTCTTCCTGTGGGCTCTGTTAAGCATCACTACCTGTAGCCTGAATACAATTCTCTCTCCTTTTTATCAACATTGTCAAGTGCTCAAACAATTCTCAAGTACTCATGACAACTCTACTTAGCTGAGGAGTGATTCAGATATTAATGGTAGTTTGGAGAATTATCACACATTGTCAAATAAAACACTACCAAACAGCACTTTGCTTTGAACATATATTTAACTCATATGTTTTAAGACCACATGCCATAATTTCAACCAAGCTTATTAATAGTGTTAATACATAAAATAAAATATTAAAGTTATATATATATATATCTGAAAAAACTGCCATTAAACTTTTAAATGACTGGTGAAATAAAGTTATAAGGAGAAAACAGAATACAAAATCAAATAAACATCACTACAACTAATGAAATCCAGAATCCAAATTAGTGCTGATAGTGCACTTGAGTTAAGTGCAGGATTTTCTCTTTAGCAATTTCACTCTGGGCCCATTATCCTCTTAACTACCCAAATGCTAGTATCTCTAAATTCCCCAAGCTGCACTAGAATAAGTTGTCCAAGTTTCTCTTCAAAGAACATAGCTTATATTGGGGTCAAGTTTCAACAATTTAAAGCAAACCTTTAATGGCATCTTTCTAAAAACATACATAGCAACAACAACTTTTCCAACAAAGGCTTTTCTAAGATATTACATAACATTATTATTTAACTTTTTAGATAACCATCCTCACTTGGTTTGACATTGAAATTACTCATAAAATTTAAAAAATGTGTTGTGTCTTATGAGCATAATATTTAGGAAATATTTCTTTGTAATACCCAATTCTATTAGAGTAATGATATATTTAGATGGGCCAATTGCTTTGGTTACTATATATGTGAGCAAAGCAAAGATAGGATCCAAGGTAAAAAAATAAAGCAAATATTATTAATATTCTTAAATATGTAATGAGAGAGAAAAGCCACTACATATGTAATATATGTAGGACTAAATGACATAAAATATAGTAATCTACACTAATAGAAGAGCAATATGCAAACTGACCATCACTTTGCAACACCCACCAGCCAATCAGGAGTGAGTATGCAAATTAACCTGCCAAAGATGGCAGCGGCCCTGCCACCAAGCTGCTCAGGGCCTCTGGGCAGCACACATGCAGGCGCAGAGCAGCCAGGCAGGGCAGGACGCTTGCTATGAGGGGGAGGGGGATGGAGGGAGCTATAGGAGCGTCGCTCCGGCTGGAGCGAAGACTGAAGTCTCGGGCCGCAGCAAAGATAGAAGGCTGCTGCCAGAGCGCAGGCCTGGGTCCCGGGTGCACGAGGAAAACCGGTGTCGGCAGGCAGGGGAAGGAACGCCTATTGCATGAATCTTCATGCAACGGGCCTCTAGTACTATATAAATGTATATCACTAAATTGAATCACCATAAGATTCTGTTTAAAAATTCTTCCCTTATATAGGAAACTGGTAAAAAATAAGTAATTGCAATGGGTCTAGATATTGTAGGTAATATTGATGGCCCATGTACTGTATAACTTAATACATATCTAAATGTTGCTATCTATAAGAAATATAAGTAATGACTTATAAAGCAACAAATTTAGTTCATATCCTCAGCACAAAAATGCCATATGGTTCTTTTTTTGGCTAAGACACATCTTTAAAAATCCAACTTGGTAAAAAAGAGGGACTAAGAAAAAGAAAACATTCTGTCTCAATCATGGTTTGGTGCTTTCTATATGGTGCAATTTACTTCCCTTCTGGGATCCATCTAGCATCCCTGATAAATGCAGGAGCTCTTGCTTTTTTAGGCTGTAGTAAAATTAAGAAGCCTTACAAAGAAATTGGAATTACCTACCCAATTAACCTTGAGTCATGTGACATTAAACCAGACATTCAAATATGCAATACTTTTTAACTAGAATGTTCTATCGTGGGGGTTGGGGGGTCTATGTCTCATAAAATGCCTGTACTAAGAAGAAATTGTTGAATTAACTTTCTTGGAAGCCATCTCTCTTACTGTCAACTCTGAAATAAAACTTTGTCAGGTGCTTCGATCATTTGATTTGTGAACAGGCATAAATAAATTGAAAATAAGCTGTAAGTTATAGGACAATAACACAAAACATAAAAAACACAAATCCAAACAAAACCCCAGACATTATCTAAGTCTTTAGTAATTGCCATGTCAGGGCAATAGAAATGCAAGAGAAAGGATCAAGTATTTGGAAAGTCACTAATGTTGAGAAGAATATATATATATATATATATATATATATATATATATATATATATATCCTATATAAGAGTAATATGCAAATTGACCATCACTCCAACACACAAGATGGCCGCCCCATGTGGTCAGAGATGGCTGCCCCCATGTGGACACAAGATGGCCGCCACAAGATAACCAGCAGGGGAGGGAAGTTGTGGGCAATCAGGCCAGCAGGGGAGGGCAGTTGGGAAGGACCAGGCCTGAAAGGGAGGACAGTTGGGGGCGCTCAAGCCTGCAGGGGAGGGCAGTTAGGGGTGACCAGGCCAGCAGAGGAGGGCATTTGGGGGTGACTAGGCTTGCAAGGGAGGGCAGTTGGGGGGCACCCAGGCCTGCAGGAGAGGACAGTTTGGGGGGACCCAGGCCTACAAGGGAGGGCATTTTGGGGACCCAGGCCTGCAGGGGAGGGCAGTTGTGGGGGACCAGGCCTGCAGGGGAGGGCTGTTGGGAGTTACCAGGCCAGCAGGAGAGGGCAGTTAGGGGTGACCAGGCCTACAGGGGAGGGCAGATGGGGGGAACAAGATCTGCAGGGGAGAGCAGTAGGGGGGAATAAGATCTGCAGGGGAGGGCAGTTGGGGGAGACCAGTTCTGCAGGTGAGGGAAATTAGGGGCGACCAGGCTGGCAAGGGAGGGCAGTTAGGGGTGACCGAGCCAGTAGAGGAGGGCAGTTGGGGGAGACTAGGCCTGCAGGGAAGGCAGTTGGGGGCGACCAGGCTTGCAAGGGAGGGCAGTTAGGGGTGACCAGGCCAACAGGGGAGGGCAGTTAGGGGCAATTGGCCCTCAGGGGAGCAGTTAGGCATCAATCAGGTTGGCAGGGGAGTGGTTAGGGGGTGATCAGGCTGGTAGGCAGAAGTGGTTAGGGGCAATCAGGAAGGCAGGCAGACAAGTGGTTGGGAGCCAGCAGTCCTGGATTGTGAGAGGCAGTTGGACATCTCTTGAGGTCTCCCAGATTGGATAGGGTACAGGCTGGGCTGAGGGACACCCCTCCACCGCCCCCCCGGTGCATGAATTTCGTGCACCAGGCCTCTAGTGTGTGTGTGTGTGTGTGTGTGTGTGTGTGTGTGTGTGTATATATATATATATATATATATATATATATATATATATATAGTAGGAATGTGCTCCAGTTATCTAGTGTTAGATAAACATGCCAAACTTAGTTACCTAAAATAACCATTTTATTATTGTGTGTGAATTCTGTGGGTAAGGGATTTAGACAGAGTACAATGGAGATAACTCCAATCTGCTCCCTGAACCTGGAGCTGCAGACAGGAAGATTCAAGAAGTTGGTGATCACTCAAATGACTAAAGGCTGATAACATCTGGAGAGCTCTTTACTTGCATGTGTAGTGCCTGGACTGGGGTGACTCAAAGACTGGGCTCAACTGGGACTTTCCACTGGTACATATACAAGGCCTCTTCATGAACTCTGACCTCCTCCCAGGGGACAGCTCAGAATTGTCAGAATCCCTGCAAGGCAGCTTAGAGCGCCAAAACTGTTCTTGCAAATGAGGCAGAAGGTGCACTGTCTTCCAGCCTAAGCTTAGAAATCATGAAGCAACACCTCCTCTGCAGTTGTTATAAGCAAGTCGCTGAAACATCCAGATTTAAGGGGAAGAGAATTAGACATTACTTATCTACCTTTAAGTGAAAGTCAAAGAATTTGCAGCCATCTTTCAAACTGTCACAGAATGTAAAATTTAAATATTTCCAAGACATATCTGGCCTCTTTATAGATTGGTTATATCTCAATTGAATTTTGGTTGTAATATTTTGGGTGAACAACAGGAAAAAAACAGATAGGCTTCCTCTTAAAAAAAATCCATTATAATTCTGATTTATATAATGTGAAATGTTTAGCAATTTCTCTGTTTTCTTATATTGTATTTTAATAGCTTAATAAATAAAAATTCCCAACAACATGATGTGAGATAGCTTGATTCTGTGATTCTCTTATTTCATGCCTTGTAGGAAACAAGGGTACAGCCCAAATAACAAATGACAATGGTGAATAAACTACTGTACTAGTAACACTAAATATTATATTTTTGTATATAATCCTTGGTGTATGGATGAGACATAAATTCTAAAAAGTTTCCAAAAGCAGGTCTTAGCTACAAAAATTAAAATAAATTTTTCTAGCTGTGAATAAAATCTGACTAGAGAAAATGCAGGAGGCAGTGAGGAGGTGAAAAGGGATATAGAGGTGATAAACAGTGATGGGAAAATAAAATTAAAATTAAATTAAATATTAAAGTTCTTCAGCTAAAAGATAAACAAAATAAAATAACTTTGATTCCCAATACATAAAACATTGCTACTTCATGCTCTGTCATTAAAGCTTATGAAGAACTGAGCATGAGTAGATTTATGACTGCTAGTCTTTTCAAAAGTCAAAGCACATTATAGTGAATGACTCTCTATTAAATGGTTGAAGATGCTAATGTGAAAAATTATTCCTCACTAATATCATGATATATTTCACTCTTCAACACAAACTTAACTATTTTGATGGTTTGGTCACTTGGAATCCAAATATATCATAGGTTAAAATAATCTTGTATTGGTTCACCATGGAAACACAGGTTTCAGTGTGTCCTCACAAAATATACAAATATTTATAACAAAATGTTGCTAATGACATCTGCTACTGTTCAAGTGGACTATGTTACTGTAATTTCTCAGAATTCAGATAAGAGAAACAGAAGAATACAGTAAAAACAAAAACAAAAGTAAACCCTCTACCTACCTGTAATTTATGATACACTCGTTGTTCTTCACAAATTCAAGTGATAGTCAAGCACAATATAGTATTATGCTTATTTCTCTGTCTCTGTTTGGAAGCCAAGATGAGCGAGGCAGAAATCTTGAGACAGAAATGTTGTTGATCTACTGGACAGATTATCAGGGACACCACTAAAATTAAAATCAGAGTGTCTAGGCTCTTGATTTTGTGGGATTACAAATTGCTTTGTTGTTGGGGATATTAAAGAGCTGAAACAGGAGTCTATGTAACCAATCCCAGCCTGAATGAGAAGCAGTGAGCGCGGCCTCACCCCTCGGGATCTGAGAGACTGCCATGCTGTTTGATGTGAGGCATAGCCCAGAAGCCAAATGAGATAGGATGTCTGGTGCGGGGTTCACACTCCCATTGCCCAACAGGCAGCCGCATTACTTTGAAGATTTTTAGCTGATTTTATTTTTGATGAAAATCAATCTTGCCATGGAATCAGAAAGGATTTACTCTAGTTGCCATCACCAAATACATGACATGTTATGAAATAGAAACTGCACTTGTTATTAGCATATCAAAGAGAGAAAGACTTGCCTGGAGAATTATCACACATTGTCAAATAAAACACTACCAAACAGCACTTTGCTTTGAACATATATTTAACTCATATGTTTTAAGACCACATGCCATAATTTCAACCAAGCTTATTAATAGTGTGCCAAAACATCTTTCATTACAAAAACACTTTATTTGCAACGTGGCCATTTGTGATTCCCATTTAAGAACAATAGATCAGCATGCAAGAAATACGATTTCATGATTTTCTGCTATTTCCTCATTCTTACCTGGGAATGTTCAGCCCTTCTCTGATTTTCTCTAATCTCTCTAACCCTTTTCCTTGGATATAATATGTTTGTTTCTCACTCTTTTCAAAGATAAGACTGTAGGCAGACCAGCGTGGCTCAGTGGTTGAGCATTGACCTATGAACCAGAAGGTCACAGTTTGATTCAGGTCAAGGGCACATGCCAGGATTGTGGCTTGGTCCCAGTTAGGAGGCATGCAAGAAACAGCTGATAGATAATTCTTTCTCATCACTGAGGTTTCTATCTCTCTCTCCCTTTCCTTTCTTCTCTGAAGTCAATAAAAATATATTTTGAAAAAAAGATTAAGACTGTAGAACCACTATTTCCTCTCTTCTTCTTCACCATCTTTGCATCCATATCACTAAAAATAGCAAATCTATCTGAAGCTAAAGTCAGTTACCCCTGAAGAATCCTCAGAAGCTGCTGCTAGAGAAGCCGGCAGATGTGTGGTTATTTAGAACCAGCTGGCCATATGGTGCATAAGGAGCTTAGACTTTAAAGACATTTCTGAACTGCCAGTTAAATTCCTCAGGTATTTTCAAATACTGCAAACATATTGTATATTTTACTTTCTAGATGTTCTAAGATACCTTTTATCAACCCAAATGAAAATTTAGCTTCTTTTCAAGAATTCCTAGATGGTTTTAGGTTGAACAGGTGGAGTTCACATATTCTGGGAATATAAGGTATGATTTTGCTACTGGTGTTATCCTGGATACTACTACATTTTATTTCATTTTTGTTTTCTTTCTTTGCATGTAGAGTTATTCGCTAGGTATAACAAACTAAAAGGAAATGTTTACCCATCACTGCCAAAAACAAAAATCATGAATAAAAACATTCAACTTGTTATAATCTTACTACACCAGAACACTAGAACTATTTTCTATATTATGCAGTTAATTTTATGATGATCTTGTAACAAATCTTAAACTTCGTATTTTTCTAAAGATTAAGAAGTCTTATTAGACCTATAAAAACAAAACCAAATAAGTTTATCCTTCTTTCACCTACTAATTCAAATAATTGATAATTTCTTCCTTTTTCAAAACAAAGTGTTAACCAGATCGGGCCATTTAATTAAGTTCTGTGAGGGCTTGAGTCATGCCTAATTCTTATTTTCTATACAGCATAATATTTATCTACAGTTGTGCACATAGCAAATATGTAAGAAATATTTTTGCACAGTTATTTTGTCCTGGCTTAGACAATTATCCAAATATCTCCTTCATGGTAAAGATCAAATTTATGGCATACATTGTGTAGCATGCCAGCAGTATACCCAGCACAGAAAAGCATCTGCATATTTCCTAGAAAGGTGAGTTAAGGCACTAATTATAAGCAAGGCTATTAATCCAGTTAGTCTGCAAAGGTATCTGACTATGGGGCTTCAGTGAAGGCTGCTGACCGAGACTTTGCCTGCAGGGGCACAAGGAGCACCTGGTATGCTTCAGTGAGTCATTTGTTGATGGATGGATGGATGGATGGATGGATGGATGGATGGATGGATGGATATGTATTTATTGAATACAATTCTGAAAAACAGACTAGCAGTGTGTATTGAGCTCCTTAATGCCTGGTGATATAATCTTCAAACAAACACCACTAACTTATGTAGGCTTGAGCTACCAAGCACCATTCAATTTATACAAGCTGCTTTTCATTTCCTTTTTCAATGAGTTTTGCCTTTGAACAAACAAAAAACAAAAAGAGGAGGTATCCTTTAATCTCAAGACTTACATGATTCATATTGTGTTCATTGAGGCCCTAAAAGTTGGCAAAGATATTTCTCTAAATCTTTCTAGCTCTCACTTTTAATATCTTGGTTTATTCTCCCTCTCTCTATGTGGCATTTATATTTACTTTATATATGGGTAAATATATATCATATATGTAGTTGAATATATATGTATTCCACTCATATACATACATATGCATACACCTTCTTAAATACATACATGTATACATATAATGGCATGAGATCACAAAAGGGAAGGAAAGTCTGAAGACTAAGCCCTGGGTTTGCAGGGCTGGAAGAGGAAGAGGAGCCAGTCACGAGGACTGAGGAAAAAACTATAAAGAATGTATGAGCGTTAACTGATTGTAAATAACCCTTTCAGTGAGTTTTGCTATAAAGGTGAGCAAAGAAATAAGGTGGTAGCTAAATGGGAATAAACATAGTTATAAACAAAGATATGACTATAATTGTCATAATAGTTACACAGATGTGGTTACGGATGAAAATACAGATTCTCCCTTAGAGTCTTTGCACCTGGAATTCTGTCTCTCATTTCTGATTTTTCTATGACTGGTTCCTTTTCATTATGCAGAGTCCTACTTGATCATTGTATCAAAATATTGTTCCCACCACAAGTAACCTCTTTTCTTTTATTTTAATCCTATATCATAAAAGGCTAATATGCAAATCAATTGAACGGTGGAACAACCAGTCACTATGATGTGCATGGACCACGAGGGGGCAGATGCTCAACGCAGGAGCTGCCCCCTGGTGGTCAGTGCGCTCCCACAAGGGGAGCGCCGCTCAGCCAGAAGCCGAGCTCACAGCTGGCGAACTCAGTGGTGGTGGCAGGAGCCTCTCTTGCCTCTGTGGCAGCGCTAAGGACCTCTCAGGGGATGTCCGCCTGCCTGCTTAGGCCCACTCCCCACCAGCAGTGGGACATCCCCTGAGTGGTCGCAGACTGCAAGAGGGCACAGGCTGGGCTGAGGGCCCTCTTCCACTCCCCCCTCCCCAGTGCAAGAGTTGTGCACTGGGCCTCTAGTCCATAATAATGATCAATGCCTGAAAGTATAAAATGTGTTTATTCACTTCTTTACTGTCTGCATCTCCCACTGGAATGTAAGCTCCAAGACAAAAAACATTTTTGTCCCATTTTTACCTGTCAACTAGAATGGTGAATGGCACATAGTATGTCCAGTAACTACTTCAATTAATGCATAAATATATGCCTGTGTGGCTGTGTATATACATAAACACATACACACTTCCAGTGCAAAATCCATTGAGTTTTACGTATAAGTAAGAAAAAGAAAATCATCTAAAATATTCCCGCCTGTTCAGGCCATGTTGCAGAGAAGCAAATATCAGCATAATAATATAAAATTTACCAATGATTATTTTTTTATTTTAAAGTGTTTACTAAGGTAAACTTTTACATACCCCATGTGTGTACTTTTATCTCAGCTGTGTGTCCAACACACTTTGCAGTTAATGTCTTATCTATATTCTAAAGAAATGTATTTTATAGTGTAATACATTATTATTATTATTGCTACTGTTATCATTCAATGTTTTTATTTTGTAAAAAAACAATAAAAATACACAAAGCATAGCCAACCGTGATGAACCACCAAAAAATAATCAATGCAAAATGGGACCTTAAATAACGGGTAATATCTGTAATTTAAACTTAATAGAAATTTAATAGAAGCATATTCGCTTCATGCTAAATTTTTAAATATTCATGCCGGTACCTAATATACTCACAGGGAAAAGGCATCCAATTTAAAACTTTATGAACAGGAAAAAATGTCCAAGTATATATATGTAAAATATATGTGAGTAAAAAATATACACCCATCTGCATGAAAACCTCTGGGTTGGCAAAAATGACTGGGACATTTCTCTGGCCAGTGGAAACTTACAGTTTAAGGAGAAAAACAGAAAATGTCAGTAAAATGTACGACACGAAAATAGAGTAGTTGTCCTGTTATAGTTATTCAGGAAAGCCCTACTGGGGAGATGATATCTGATCTGAATCTTGAAGAATTTGTTACAGATCGAAAACACACAATACCAAGTTTATATTGTAAGAGTGTGAGGTATCTGGAGAAAATATAACAAAAAAATATCGAAGAATATACAGCAAACAGATATAGATTTTGGTGTCATTCTGTCCTCACCATTCTGTCCTCACCTATAGAAAATCTAAATAGGTTTTTGGAGGAGGATAAAAGCTTATAACTGGGGTTACCACTTCTTAAATACTTTTATTATTTCTTCTACACGTACTCAGAGAAACTACAGGCAGGAGAATTGACAAGAATGTAGTTACTTTTGCAATTATATACTGTATAGAGTAATCAAAAGTTACTTAAAAATGAGAGACTAGTAAGAAGCATCCCTTTTGAAATTTATGGAGTGGACTATCGATCCTTTCAAACACAGCACTCATTTGGAGAGTCTGCCTCAAACTTTGCTTTGTCTCTCATTGATCAAAATATAGACTTATTACAATTAAGGTAACATACATAACGTATGCAACATGCACCAGTTCTGGGATATTTCTCATTATAAATTCCTTCATTTAAGATGTTCCATTAATAGTTAGAAGACAAAATTCCTAAGCAGTTATCTAAGTAATATCCATAGTCACAAAAAATATATTAACATTTTATTTTCCATAACATAACAAATTAGAAAAGTATGGCTTAGTCAAATGATAATACCATAAAACATCCACCATTTCTCAATGAATTTTAAATGATCCTTTAGGAATACATCCCTAGGAATACTTCTTTTCCAAAGTGTTGACACACGGACAATTGCTATCAATTTATAAAATGGAGAAATGATAAAGTTCAGATGTGCAATAAATCATTTCAAACATCAAAGTTGATATATTTCTTAGGCTATTGTTCTTGTGGGGTCAGGTAAGTTGTTTAATATCATTGAAACATTTTTTAAAAAGTGGAACTCTCTTGGATTGGGAGATAAGTATATAAAATTGCCTCAGGTAAAAAGATCAAAGTGAAATAGAGCAGAGAGATAAAATGAATGTGATTAGGTGACACAGTGGAAGAAAGAAAAGGGATCTGATCAGGGAATTAAAGAAAATAAGTATACACATATAGAAACATCCCCCAGAAGATTCTCAAAAAATAAAAAAAATAAAAATTTGATTATAACCTACACCAAGGATTAGAAAGAATAAAAATACAGAATTACATATTCTGAAAAAAAAAGGCTGGTAATTTGTTTTTATGTAAATAGAGGACATATCTGAAAGGCAACATAGTGGAACCAGGAGGTGAAACTCATAGGAAATGATGGGAGAACCATTGAGATGTGTTTGTAAATTTGGTCATCAGTGGTACGGGTAATCTCCTGTATGTGTTAAATATCAAATTCAGAGTTCGGTACCTTTGCTTTGTCTCTCATTGATCCTTTGCCCAGGATAGACATTTTAGCACCTGTTTCTTCCTGTAGCCTCTTCAAGGAGTTTCCTCTTGGTCCAAGCAATTTCCCCACAAAATTGAACTAGGAAACAAAATCAATAGAATGGTGGTTTAAGGCACAGAAGAAGAAGAATTTGCACCAAGAATAATTAAGGGATTATGGGTATTTCAAACTTCACCATTGAGAAGAGAGTTATGCTATACACATATACACCACACCACACACACACACACACACACACACACACACACACACACATATACATGCACACACAAAAAAATCTATTTCGGACCTCTAATCTGGTGTCTATTTTAAAAGGGATGCCCCTTCCTAAATGAATTCCAAATTAGTAATATGCTAAACTTATCATTTACTATATCAAATAAATAACACACTTATTTAAGAAAGTAGGGAGAAGTACTATGTTTTAAAAAGTTTCTAAAAGCATTTTTTACTAATCACACTTGAAATAAATGATTTTAACATGTCTATGCACTTTCAAAATTTCAAAAGTTAATCTTTAAAATTGATGTTTAAAACAAAACTTGATATTAATGTTTGTTAAGCATTGTCCTTTATATTCTATTGCAAATTTCATGATGGATAGAAAAAGAGATTCAAATTTTCTTCAGTCTTACATTCTCTATGTTAAAGAATTGATTTTAGGATCAGCAAATAAAGGATTTGGATGCATAAAGAAAAGTTTAAACACTGCAGATGGAGCAGATATACAAAACAGTTTTTCTAAGTGGAACAGTCTGGGGTGGTCTATTCAATTTGTTTATTCATCCTGAAACATGGTTAAAAACAAGTGAACTAAGAGCACTTATCAGAGTATGTTGTTATCTAGTAAAAGGAATATTATCAAACCAAATCACTAGGATAATCAGTAACTGATTTAAGAAATACACAAGGCTTAAAATGTTTAAAAAATAAGTTGGGGCATAAAGGACAAGATAAATAAAATTAACTAAGTGCCTTCTAAATCGAAAATTTTCCACAGTAAGAAATATCCTTAAAGGTGAGAAAATAATGCATTTCCACTACTTTCAAGGTAAAAAAAAAAAGGGGGGGGGGATGTCTGCTCGCACTACATCTATTCAATACTGTACTGGAGTATGGATTGTGTGCCTAGAGGCAAATAGATAAACTGAACAGTATAAAGTTCAGACAGACCACACGTAAATGGTCAACTGATTTTCAACAGAGGTGCCAAAGCAATAAATTTGAAAAGCAGAGTGTTTTTACCTAGTGGTGCTACAACAATTGGATACAAAAAACAAAAACAAAAAATGTATGCCTTACTTCACATCTAGGCAAAGCTTATTTTGAGATCTATCATAGATCTAAACGTAAAAGCCAAAATTATAAAGATTCTAGGGAGAAAGCATACAAGAATGTCATTGCAAACTTAAGCTGGGAAATGTTACCTAACTGGAAAGCAAAGAGCACTCACTACGGCTTTTGCTGACCCAAAAACCATTAAAAAGTCAAATAGACAAGCCACAGATGGAGAGAAAATACTCCTCGTGCATACATCTGAAAAATTACTAGTATCTAGAATCTATAAAGAACTCCAACAAGTTGATAATTGAACACAAACATGCACATCAGAATTGCTGGAACAACAAAAAAAAAAAAGGCCAAATGTTGATGAGAATGTGGAACTCCTGGAGCAATCACTGTTGGCAGTTAAAAATGACACAACTAACTACTTTGGAAAGAAGTTGGCAGTTATTTATTAATTTAAACAGAAAGCTCCACTATGACCCAGTAATTCTATACATAAGTATTTAACCAAGAGAAATAAATGCATATGTTCACAAAATGACTTGCACAAGAATATATTTGACATTTTATTCACCATCCCTTTTAAATTGATAAACCAATGCCCATCCAAGAACATTAGATCAATAAGTTAATGAACAAACAGAAAAGAAATAGCCACTGATTGATACAAAGCATGAATGTAACATGTCACCAACATTTATGTTCAATGAAAGAGCCAGATATGAAAGAGTATCTCATGTTAGATTCCATTAATACAAAATGTTAGAGGCAAAAATAATACACATTGTGAGAATTCATAAGAGTGGCTGCCCATTGAGAAGTAAAGTTGGGTTGAACTGGCTGGAAAGTAGTATGAAGGAATGTCTGAGGTGATGAAACTGTTCTCTATTTCATTGAAGGTATAGTACATTTTTGTCAAAATCTCATCAAGCTCCACACTTACTTATCACCTGTGCATTTCTCTGTATGTAAACAGTACCTCAATTAGGAATGGAGAAAAAACAAATTAGAAAGTTGAAAGCTCATATAAATATTTTCAATATATATCATAATGAAATGTCCTACCATGAAATACTAGTCCCAAACAGTTGTATAAAGGAATATCACTAGACCTGTAGGAAATACATTATTCCAATCTATGTAGACTATTTCAGAGAAAGAAGTAGGGAAATTGCCCTAACTCACTTCAGGAGGCCAGCATAACCTTGATACCAAAACCAAATCAGAAGAGGGAATTTATAGGCCAAATCCACTCATGAAACAAAACCTATTCAACAAAACAGTAGCATAACCAAGGCCTGTTGTATACACAAAAAACAAAACAAAACAAAACACACACACACAAAAACATGATGTTGGAGTTGTCTTTATCATAGATAGGTATACAGGTAGTTTAAGATTTATAAACCCCAATTGCAATTTCCTCATTAAGAAATTAATGGAAAAAAGGTTAACATTTTATTTGAACAGAAAAATACTTTAATAAAATCCAATCGTTATAAAAAACATCATTTTCAAAATGAGCAAAAGTTTCCTTTACCTAAAAAAAGGTTTCTACTGAAAACCAGTAAAATAGTATACTTAATTAGTAAAATAATATCAGAAACAGTAAAGATTCATCTTCTTGGTGTTCTACTCATCGTTGATCAAATCACGGAATAAAGTAAATGTTATTAGTGTTTGGAAGTAAAAAAACAAGTACCATTTATGGTTTATATAATTAAGTACATAAAAAGCTTTAAGTAATTACAGAATTAGTCAAGTAGTTTAGCAAGGTGTTTTATACAAAGTCAATATAAAAAATTCAAGTGTATACCAAAACATATCATTAGCAAAAAAATTAAGGATGTTATCTAGGACAGCAGTAAAAAGTGAAAATAGACTTCCTAAGAATAAATTTAATTATGTATGTTCACACCCTTTATGGAGATTATCTAAAATATAGAAAATATGTTAATAAAGCCATCTAATGAATATAAATAAATTGAGATAGGTCATGCTCATGAAATGGAAACCTCACTATTTTCATAGATTTCTGGTATTCTCAATTACACCTATAAATTCAAAGCAATTCTAATTACAAACACAATAGGATTTTAATCAATTTATCTATCAACTTATTCTAAAATGTATATGAAAATGTGAAAGTCCAAGAATAGCCAAAACATTCTGAAGCAGAAGGATAAGTTAAGGCTATTCCCATCACATACAAGGATTCATTATAAACTGTGTCAGTTATGAAAGCATGATAAGTGTAGTCCTAGACCTAGGGCATAGACAGACAACAGAACAATGGAATGCAGAAACAGACTTCTGCTGATGTTAAAGTTCTATATGATACAGGTGACTTTACTGGCCACTGAGGCAGAACAATGGCCCTCTACTGATAGCAATGTCCTAATATCCAGGATCTGTAAATATGTTAGCTTGCAAAAGGGATGCGGCAATTGTGATTAAATTAGGAGTTCTGAGATGAAGAGATTATCCTGGATGATCCAAGTGTGCATAACCCCCACATAAATTTAAGAAGGAGGCAGCAGAGTCAGAGGTTGCAGGGATACAATTCTATTTTGGAAGGGCCCAGCCCTGAGCCAAAGAATAAGGGCAGCTTCTAGAAACTGAAAAAGTCGAGGAACAGATGCCCCCCTGGAGCCTCCAAGGAATGCGTCCTTACCAACACCCGACTTTAGCCCATCATAACCATTTCAGACTTCTGATCCCTGTAACTGTAAAATAATAAGTGTGTTGTGTTTTAAGCCACTAAGTTGGTGGTGACTGTTACAGCAATAATAAGAAACTGAATATGCCAAGAAAAGAAGGACCTATTCAACGCATAGCACAACTGACTATCCATAGTAAGAAAAAGAAAAATATTTCCTTAACTACAATGAAAAAAATATATAGATGAATTATAGACTAAGATGAAAATAGAGGGAAAAAATTCCTAAGAGTTCTAAAATAAGACATTAAAATCTCCTAACTGTAAAATAAAAGTTCAGTTAAAATGAAGAATATCCATTCATTAAAATACACTACAAAGTAGGTGAAAATTTGTTACAAAGTTGGAAACTATTTCTATTTCATGTTACTAATATAGCATTAGTTTACAAAAATAAGTAAAAAACCATAAGGAAAAGACATTATATGTAGATAAAATTATAAAAATGTCATTTACAAAAGAGCAGAATGGCAAAAGAAAAAAGTTATGAACACTTCAACCTCATTAGAATTTAAACAAAAATTAATTTAAGGCCACAATGAAATATCATTTTACATACACTATGGCCACAATGAAATATCATTTTACATACACTATGATGGCAGAAATGAAGAAGTCAGAAAGCAAACAATGGCCAGAATGTGGATCCATGGAGACTGGTAGACCCTGCTTGTAGGAATGTAAATAGATACAACCATTTTGGCAATGTCTTGTAAATCTGTAAATGCATTAAACCTATGTGAATGCAGTAAACCTTGTAAAATCTCTAGAGAAATGTTAGCACATGTACAAGAATATTCAAAGTCTCAATACTTGAAGTGCAAAAATAATTGGGGGGAAATGCCCATCAATTCAAGAATGGTGTGCTGTCAAATTGATAGCATACCAACACTTGTTTATGTCTCAAAAACAATTCCCAGATTTTTTTCCACATATTCTTCCTTTTGTGTTGGATTCTGTCAATAACTTAAGGTTGCATGAGAATCGGAAGATGGACAATTGTATTCCATTATTCTTGGCAAGCCCTGGTGGTCAGACTGCCTTACTGACCTCTACATGATCTCCCACTGTGTGGATATGGGAGCCCCACAGACCCCTCCATAACCGCCCAGATGTAGGTGCTGGCAGGTTTCAGGCTCAGATCTATACTGCCCATAGGTGGTAACTTTCCTAAAGTCCCGCCCCCCATCTCTTTCGAAAGTCATGTTAGTTTTGAATTATACATTATAACTATTGGATATAGAGTGGATTGTTTTCTTGAGAAAACCATGACTGGTACAAATAAATAAGTAAATTGTGAAATATCATACTAGAATAGTATACAGTGACAAACACAAATTACTGATAACTATGAAACATCAATAACAAATCATAGAAATAAAATTTTGAGTGAAAAACTCAAACGCTCTACATATGAAACTATTTTTATAAAACACAAAAACAAAAAAAATCAAATAGAATTTTACTTGTGAATATATGACTAAGTAATAAGTCTAATCCTCAATTAACAGTGGTAATTAACACAAAAGTCAACAGCTTCATAAACCTCTGGGAAAGAAAAGTAGGGAATGTGATCAAGTGGACTACTATAAAGACGGTATCAAAGTAATAGCATTAGTTTACAAAAATAGTTTACTTATTTTTGTAAACTAATGCTATATTAGTAACATGAAATAGAAATAGTTTCCAACTTTGTAACAAATTTTCACCTACTTTGTAGTGTATTTTAATGAATGGATATTCTTCATTTTAACTGAACTTTTATTTTACATTTAGACTTCAGTTTATCTTAGGGGTTCATGAGTATTAGTTTTACTTTGCTTTACACTCTACATGAAAATTACACATATTCTTTGAATGCATTAAATATTGCATAACTTTTAAAACATATCAAAGAGAGCAATTCCATCTGAGTACCATTTTACTGAATTTCTCTTTAGTACTCTGTTACAGAAGCTTCCTGCCCCGTTACCGATGGTAACAAACCACCGAATGCCAAAATACGAAAGCAGGCAAAGTGATGTTTCTACAGGTAACTATGACTCTGAAAGGAAGAGGTAGCATTCCACTCATTTCTGGCGGAGGACAGGTTGTTGACAAAACATATACATGGTCGCTACTCTCCGAAGTTTTTGTGTTCTGTCTTTATTATGACACGTTTCTCAAAACTTCTATTTCAACACAGTAGCTTTGTTTATTATCAATAACCAATTTGAAAACAAATTGTCTTGCAGCTGTGAGATCTCCTCTTTAATTTTTTCACACTACCTTTTGAAATAGAACAGAAACATCTAAGTAAATAAACATGCTGCATAGAGATTTACTTTCATAAACTGACAGAAAGTATTTTTATGAGTATATAACATTATTTTTAGCAAGCCATCCTTCTTTTAATGTGTTTTCAAAATTTATGAATACTAGTATACAATCTACCATTGCTTTTGCTAATGAGTATGTGTTTATCATAGTTTAGGTTTGCTTAAGTGATTTTTTTCTAATACTGGAGTTTTTGGAACCAATAATGAGGAATGGTTCAGAATACCTTTTTTTTTTTTTTTTCAGGAAGGATTGGAGACGATTTCTATTTGAGATTTTAAAACATCGAAAGTAATCATGCAGTGGTTTACATATTTTTGATGCTGTGCTTAGTTTTTGGAAATTTATTTTAAGATAAACTTTGAAGAGCTAATACAAAAGGTGTTTGAACCAGAAATTTTTTTTTCTCACCTGCTTTAATCATATACTCAGTCCCCCTTCAAACAAAGCAATTGACATAATCCCTGACAGGTGAATTCTCAGTTCACAGACAGTTGGTTCAAATCTTTTCTTTGAAACAAATCTCTTTTAAACACAGAAAACAACTCATACACTACACAGCAGTGTCTTCAACATTTAACCATAATTTAGTAACCCAGGGATTTCTCAGATTCTTAAGGCTTCATAGAGTTGTCAATGGTAAGAGGTTCTTGCCCTTCTGCTCCCCGCCCCCCGCCACCCCCACTTCACCCCCAAGATAAAAATTAAGAGAAGTAAAACAGATTCAAAAGAAGAGGTTCACAGACAACAAGGTGTAGGGAAAGGAGAAAGGGAGGGAGCTGGATGCCTCAAGGGAGCACACACCAAGGAAAAGCATGGCTCCCCAAAGTGCTGTTAGGATCTGGCTTATTATGTAGGGCTGGGTTCTTCACACACACGCAGAGCAGAGCTCCTGCCTTCCAGGTTCCCACTGCGGGCTAGCATTGAAGGGCACAGGCAGAGTGGAGATCTCTGGACAGTGCCTCAAGAGAAACTTTAAACTTGTCTAGACAAGGCTTAAAAGAACAACTGAAGAACATTCCATTCGTTTAAGAGAAGCTTAGCCTGTCTCAGAATGAAGACCATTGTGTTTTCAGCATGTTAGACATTGTCAAATAATTTGAAAGTATTTTGTCCACGTGTGTATTAAGAAAACTAAATCTGTATTGTCAAATCCACTTAGGCTTAAGTTTTATAATAACTTTTACATTCAAAAAGTCTTGTGAGCAATTTAATCAGATTTTAGATGTTTCTCTAAAAGCAAATATTTGGATTGTGTTGAGTAAAATTAACCAAAATAACACATTTCAATGTATTTTTAAAGCAACAAAACATAATTTGTGACAAAGCAAGGCTTATAAAAATAGTGACATTTGGAAAAAGTATTTTGGAGACATTTTAAACACAGAAACCCCAAGAACAGTTTAAAATTGGGAGAAAATTTTTCAGTAATATTTGGTATACATATTTCAAAATTTATAAATTCATTTTCTAAGTATTGGATACCCCAGAGTATCTTACCTATAATCTCCCATTTCACTGTTTTTTTGTGATTAACAATATTTCATCAATGCATGTATGAAAACCACCCCCCCCCCTTTTTTTTTCCTCACAACTTTTACTTTTCTGGTCAAATGTTTATAAACTAATTCCAGCAACTCTGTTCCTTCTCAAGTGTTTCACTACACTTACTTCTCTTTGCAGGGGCACTAGGGTTACATCTGCTTTGCGATGAGAGGGCAGTGTGACCACGAGGGCCACTTGTGAAGAATCTGTGACGGTCTCTGCTGAGGGCCTCATCTCATTTTCCCGCTTTCATATGACACAACTGGACTGGAACTCCCTCATTTCCTGATCCTAACATCCCTCTTGCCCTCATGTTGATACTATTGGAACACTATTTCCATTCCCATCCTATTCCTGATTTGGGGAATGAATCCCTTTCTTGGTCAGTGGAGATTCATAGAGCTGCTGTTCTGCACTTTGGGAGCTCAACAATAAATCAACTTTTGGTATTGTACCCTTGTGTTTGTTGCTATTAAAACAAAGTAAAGCACCCTAGCTGGTTAGGCTCAGTGGATAGAGCGTTGGCCTGAGGACTGAAGGGTCCTGGGTTCGATTCCGCTCAAGGGCACATGCCTGGGTTGCAGGCCCGAGCCCCAGTTGGGGGTGTGCAGGAGGCAGCCGATCAATGATTCTCTCTCATCATTAATGTTTCTATTTCTCCCTCTCCCTTCCTCTCTGAAATCAATAAAAAATATATCTTAAAAAACAACAACAAAGTAAAGCAATTTGGGGCAGATTGTTCAAAGAGAGACCACTGTTGCAGATCAAAAAAATATTCTTCTTGTATAAGTAGACAGGACAAGACAACACTTTAGGTTCTCATCTCAGCAATCATCAAACGTTTAGAATTTATAGAGGATTCTATCAAAGAAAATCACTTTCAATTTAACAAAATTGACAAGGATGAGTATTCAAGAAACTAGGGAAACATAAAAATGTTTTTAAATTAGCCATTAGGTATAATATTAATAAATTGTCATAAACTAAATTTTATTCAAAAAATAAATCAATATATAATCAGGGATGGAATGAATTCAGTTATTTACTAAACACAACGGTTTAGCCTATAACTTGTGAAGTGTATGGAGGATACAAAGTGAACCAGACATAAATACTTCTTTCAGGAAATGTACACTGTTGTGAAAGAAAAAGGGGATGTACATAAACTGTTAGAATAAAAAACAACAATGATACATCATAACGGAAGTACAAAGTAAGTGCTACGAGAATTCAATGAAAGGAAAAAATGGCTTCCACATGGGAAAGTTAGAAAGTTGGTTGACTCTTGATCAGGGAGGTGGGAACTGGGCATAGGAAAAGACAGGAGCATAAAAAAAGGCAGAATGAAAAACATGCAATGGAATTGGGTGGAAATAAAAATGGGAGAGCCAGTCAGAAGTTGTTCAGTGTAACCTGATAATGATGATAGGAGCATAAAGTAGAATGGTGGACACAGAAAATAGAAAACAAAATAAGAAAAAGACTAGCAAAACTCAACAAGACTTGACAATTAATTGAATTGGGTGAATATAAGGAGGGTAGAAAGAATTAGCAATCAAACTATATCCTATACCCAGAGGATTGAAAATGTACTATATCATTAGTAAAATTGTGAAAGATAGTAGCAAATGTTAGGGAGAAAATTTGGGATATATTCAATTTGAGGTGTCCTCCATATGAAAAAAATCTAGTAGCCATGCATAAATAGACACTGAGAAAAAAATGTTAAGGTGAATATAAAGGCCTAGTAATTTTCTAGATAAGGTGCCACTTAAAGTCATGAAATTGCTAAGCAGGAGGAGTTAGAATAGAAAGCCCAGGAGAGAAACTTGAGAAATACTTGTAAATAAAACAGTAAATGTCAATGCATATATGAACTAAAAGAGTTTAGGTAGAAAGGCCTACCAAAAATGTAAAGGGCAATTACTTCAACTTGATGTTAAATCCAAAAATCCCATTTGGAATTGCTCTCATCAAAGGGATGTACTTAAATTTGAAGAAAGCATACTAAGTTGGAGAAAAAGAATCCATTTATGTCAAGTAAAAACAAATTGTGGGTCCTTTAAAATGTGTTGAGTTTGTATATCTTGTGCTTATTCCATATTTGACTCTGAAGTTTTAAAATAACATGGTCTATGTTAAAACCACACTTTTACAGATAATCTGTGTTTTATAGAAATGGCAAAGAAAAGAGAATATGCTGATAAAAATGATTCAATATGAATTTAATGATGTCCTTTTCATTTTGTTATAAATAATTCTTTACTGCCCAGCTAGTGTGGCTCAGTGGTTGAGTGTCGACCTCTGAACCAAGAGGTCACGGTTTGATTTCCAGTCAGGGCATATGCCCAGGTTGTGAGCTCAATCTCCAGTGTGGGGTGTGCAGGAGGCAACCAATCAATGATTCTCTCTCATAATTGGATGTTTCTATCTCTCTCTCCCTCTCCCTTGCTTTCTGAAATCAATAAAAATATATTTTAAAGAATAAAAAAATAATAATTTTTTTACTAAGTTTCAGCATATTTGTGTATAAATCACATTTTGCTTCTATAAAAAAAAAACACTAAGGTTTGCTTCTATAGACAACTAAGGTTTGGTCATGTTTTAAACGGTTGTCGTCCTGTGTGGAGCATTCCTCAATGTCTCTGAGCCATATGTTTTGCCATATTTATACAACTCTAAGGACATCTTCTCCATGCTCAAATTATTTTTATTTGAAAATATTAATTTAAAACACTATTAAGTGAAAAGTATCAAGAAACAATACTAATTGTAATTATAACCACAGCCCACAAACCCTAATTTGTTCAGCATGTACAATTCTACCTAATAATAGACAAATATGCAAATTGACCGCACCTTCGCTACACCCAAGCCACGCCCACCAACCAAGCCACGCCCACCAACCAATCAGGACGAGTATGCAAATTACCCCAACAAAGATGGCGGCTAATTTGCATATCAAGACTGCATAGAAAGAAGCCAAGAGATGCTGAAGGGAGCAAAGCTGCTGAGAAGCAAGCAAGCCGGGGAGAGGAGAAGGGAGGAGCGGAGAAGGCGGGCCGGGGGACAAGGGAGGAGCGGAGGCGGGGCGGGCTGGCGGAGAAGGCGGGCCGGGGGACAAGGGAGGAGTGGAGGCGGGGCGGGCTGGCGGAGAAGGCGGGCCGGGGGACAAGGGAGGAGCTGAGAAGGCGGGCTGGGGGACAAGGGAGGAGCGGAGGCGGGGCGGGCTGGCGGAGAAGGTGGGCCTGGGGACAAGGGAGGAGTGGAGGCGGGGCGGGGTAGAGTGCAGCAGGAAACCCTATTGCAGGATTTTTCCTGCAACGGGAACGCTAGTCTATAACGATAAAAGTGTAATATGCTAATTAGACTGGACATCCTTCTGGACGACATTCCGGACGAAGCCAGGGCTGCAAGGGAAGCCTGCGTCCTGGTTGCCTGCCGGTGGCCAGAGGGAAGCCTGGGTCTTGAGTGCCGCTGGCAGCCAGAGGGAATCCCAGGTCCTGGGTGTCAGAGGGAAGCTGGTGCTGGCAGCCAGGGGAAGGAAGACCTACTCTTGCACGAATTTCATGCATCAGGCCTCTAGTTGTCTAAATAAAATGTTTTCTAGTATACTTTCTTTTTTTTTTTTTCAAATGTATTTTTATTGACTTTATAGAGGAAGGGAGAGGGAGAGAGAGATAGAAACATCAATGATGAGGGAGAATTATTAATTGGCTGCCTCTTGCACACCACCTACTGGAGATGGAGCACTCAACCCAGTCATGTGCCCTTGACTGGAATCAAACCTGGGACCCTTCAGTCTGCAGGCTGACGCTCTATCCACTGAGCAGAACCAGCTAGGGCTCTAGTATACTTTTATAGATGATGTTGTCATGGAGTCACTGGTGGAGGTAGATAATTAAATGTTTACTCCATCCAGGGACATGTAGGCACAAAATTCCCTTTTTATCTGCGTCTTTGCACTTTTAATATTTCACAGATATTTATTTGGCTTTTCAAACAGTCACAGAAATAATACCTAATATCAGCTATATTCTTATATTTTATAATTTTCTATTCATTTAAATAAACCACAGTGATGTCATCACATGGAATACTGAATTTATAAAGTATTTTATCTAAATGTCACATAAGTCTCCTATAAACTGCGTTTACATGTCCAAATTAGAGATGTTTTTCTTTACAGGACTTCTCCCGCTCTACACACTGCCATGAAATCAATATATGAGCTGATGTTTGATAAGTACCTAATCATTCAATTGCTCACTGAGCATCTACTGTTCTACACCAAGGATATAGAAGTGCATGAAACAAAGTTCCTTGTCCCTATGGAGCTCACACTCTATATCTACATTTATTTCCAACTGAAACACTTAAATAGCCTAATGCTGTTCTGTTTCTTGGATGGTATCTAGTTTTTTCAAAGCTTAGGCCACTTAAAAATCAAATATCAGATTGATTAGTATTTTATTTCATATAATATCAATAGGTCCAATCATTCTAAAAGAATATGTCTAATATCTTAAGGTTAGATATTAATTCAGATGTATAATTAAAATATATTACTAGCTCATTTAAAACACCATCAAGTTGGTCAGTATTATTTCAAGGATTTGGCTCTATGAGCAGATTACTTGGATTGCTTTATAACCCAAAACAGGTAGTATTCCTACCTGCTTTTCTGAAACCTTTAACTAAAACTGATATGAATCCGTTAGAAGAGAAAACAAAAAAATCTAAATTTCAAGTTCTTCATCATACCCGTTTAGTGGTATCTATATAATAAAGAGCCACGGTCATAACGACCGTTACGACCAAAGGCTTGACCAGACTGGAAGTCAGTGCTGGGTTGCCGTTGTGACCCAGCACTGACTGGGGCCGCTGCCGGTGCCCCAACCCAGCACTGACTGCCAAGGGGGCTGCGGATTAGGCCCAGAGAGAGGCCTGCAGAGAGAGGGGCCGTAGCCTTTGTGGCAGCTGTTGATCAGAACTTGCCTCTCTTTCTCTCCCAGCCTGGCCAACAGCCGCGCCTCCATTTCTCTGCAGGCCTCCACTGGGGCTGCTGATCAGCCCCGCCTTTCTGATCAGGCCCTGTTGATACATCCAGAGATGCTGACTTGCATAGACTGACCAATCAGAACCAAATCTGGGTGAATGTAAGGAGCCAATGGCAGCCTAGGAGGTAGAGCTTTTGATGCTGACTGGCATAGAAACTGAATGATCAGAACCAAATTGGCCAGCAGAGGAGGGCAGTTGGGGGCGAGATTAGGCCAGCGGGGAGGACAGTTAGGGGCAATCAGGCTGATGGAGGCAGTTAGTGGGCTATCAGGTAGGCAGGCAGAGAGGTTAGGGGCAATCAGGCAGGCAGGCAGAGGGGTTAAGGGCAATCAGGCAGGCAGGCAGGCAGGTGAGTGGTTAGGAGCCTACAAGATTGTGAGAGGGGTCCCCGATTAGAGTGTGTGCAGGCTGGGCTGAGGGAATCCCCCCTCCATGCATGAATTTCATGCACTGGGCCTCTAGTCTATATACATGTAAAAGCCTAAGTGACCATTCAACCATTTGACTAGTAGCTATGATGCACACTGACTACCAGTGGGCAGACACTCAACTCACAGGCATGGAAACATGGAACAGACTGATGAATCTCAGAGGGAAGGGGGAAGGATGAGGGCAGGAAGAGATTAACCAAAGATCTTATATGAATATTAGAGGCCTAGCGCATGGATTCGTTCACCAGTGGGGTCCCTCAGCCTGGCCTGTGGGGATCAGGCCCTCTCACAATCCGGGACCCCTCGGGGGATGTCAGAGAGCTGGTTTCGGCCCAAACCCTGCAGGACAGGCCGAGGGACCCCACCAGTGCACAAATCCATGCACCAGGCCTCTTGTGATATAATAAACTCAATGACCCTTCTGCTTGACTATGATTCCTTTAAGCAATGGACACTGTCTAAACTAAAGATTGTCTTAAGAATCCTGTGGGTAAATTTTAAATTGTCATTTCTGCCCAGTCCTCATTCTCTGATATATCCCATTCAAAAAGTGTCTGAATATTTTAAACATATGTATCCTACCTAATAAAAGGGTAATATTCAAATTGACCGCACCTTCGCTATGCCTAAGCCACGCCCACCAGTCACGCCCACAGCCAATCAGGGTGAGTATGCAAATAAACCAAACCAAGATGGCTACAGCCACAGAGAGCAAGGTTTCCCAGGCAATGGAGGAAGCCAAGCTTTCCGCCTGCCCTTGCTAGGCCTAAGCCTCCACTCAAGCTACAAAGTTTCAATTATAGAAGGTAAACAAATCTTAACAGAAATGGTGGCAGCCACAGAGCTGGAGAGAGCAGGCCAGGGTTGCCCCCAGCAATGGAGAAAGCAAAGCTTTCCACACACCCTGGCCAGGCCCAGGCCTCCGCTTAAGGCTACAAAGTTTCAATTATAGAAGGTGAATTAACCCCAACAGAAATGGCTGCCGGCCACGGAGAGAGCAGGAGGCTTGGCTCCGCTCCAGGCTTCAGAGTTTCAATTGTAAAAGGTAAATAAACTCCAGATATCAGGGCCTCCTCTTGGGTCGCCAGGGGGCTTGGCTGGCCTGCAAACCACCACAGGCCCCTTGCTCAGGCCGCCCCATACCCCAAGGGAACCCCCATCCTGATCAGGGACACCCTTCAGGGCAAACCAGCTGGCCCCCACCCCTGCACCAGGCCTCTATCCTATCTAATAAAAGAGTAATATGCAGATTGTCCATCACTCCAACACACAATATAGCTGCCCCCATGTGGTCAAAGATCCTGCCCCCATGTGGACACAAGATGGCCACCACAAGGTGGCCAGCAGGGAAGGGCAGTTGGGAGGCACCAGGCCTGCAAGAGAGGGCAGTTGAGAGGGACCCAGGCCTGCAAGGGAGGGAAGTTGGAGGTGATCAACCCTGCAGGGGAGGGCAGTTAGGGGTGACCAGGCTGGCAGAGGAGGGAAGTTGGGGGCAAACAGGCTGGCAGGGGAGCAGTTAGGCATCAATCAGGCTGGCAGGGAAGTGGTCTGGGGGTGATCAGGCTGTCAGGCAGAAGCGGATAGGGGCAATCAAGAAGGCAGGCAGATGAGCAGTTGGGAGTCAGCAGTCCAGTGGGATCGGGCCTAAATGGGCAGTCGGACATCCCTCAAGAGGTCCCAGATTGGAGAGGGTACAGGCTGGGCTGAGAGACATCCCCCCTCTCCGTGCACGAATTTTGTGCAACAGGCCTCTAGTTAAGATATAATTTATTAAGATATAAATCATAAAATCCACCCATTAAAAATAAATAATTGCTTCTTTCGTAGATTCACGGGGTTGTGCAACCATTGTTGAAATCTAACCTTAAAACATTTAAGTCCTTGGTAAAAGACACTCCATATCCAGCCGCAGTTACTCTCCATTCCACCCCTATATCTAAACCACCACTAATCTTTCTGTTTCTATAGATTTACCTCGCCTGCACATTTCATATAATTGTTGCCTGAGCATAAGGCAACTGCAAGGCTTTACCTTTCAGGCTTCATTTGGGGAAGCCACCCTTCCCACACCAGGATGGTGCACAGCTAGTGCTTTGCAGACTCCTAGAAGGAATGGCAGTCCGAGGCTCATGCAGGCCAGCCATGGGCATATCTGCATTCCTGCTCCCAGCCACCTCCAGGGAGAGGAGCTCCTTATCTGGGATCTTGATGAGGCAAGGATGCATTTCTGATCCAGTAATTTCCACTCCTGGCCCTTTTCCTTCTCCCCCTCTTCTTGACCCCCCAAATCCACAAAAAGGCAGGAGGTTTATTAAGGCTCCTTGACAGTGAGATAATTTCCACATCTGCCTTGTGTCCATTTGACCTTCACCTGGTGTCATTTCATGAAGAAAAATGGCTGGAAGCATTTTTTTTTTGCCTGATTGTTAACTTTCAGTTTGACTTATTATCCTAATTGACCACCTCAACACCTGAAAACTCAGCATATAGGCGCTCTATTAATTAAAAAGGAATGCATTGATGAATAAACAAATAATGACCTAGTAAGAGAAAGATTACATTACAAGGCAATATGAGAGTGGGACACATTAGAAATGCACAATATCAACAAGTATAGTGTCTCCCGAATTTAAAAAAATATTAAGAAATATAACATTTATCTTTAATAACAGTAGGCATAGTGTATCATTGATTTTAAAAGCTAAGAACTACAACATTTATCTTTCTAAATGCATTTGCAACATAAGGGAAAAGGTATCTTACCATACATCTGAAAATGCACACGTAAGATAATTACAATGGCATTTTTGTTGTTTTCAGCAAAATAACTTAATAAATGCTGCTGACTGAGAATATCTGCATATCTCATTTGCAAAATCACCTAAAGTCTTCAGCAGTGTTGTAATTCACTCTGACTACATAACACCTTAACATATTTTATGAACATAAAACAGCCTAAAAATAAATCCTAAGTGATTGAGAAATTTAAAAATTTCTGACTCTGCTTTAGAATCTATAACCAATATCATAAAACAATATGCAAGTAATTAACAATAATATAAAATATTGTTATTTTGGGATTGTGTATGCATGTGTACAGTTTCTTTTGTGTTACTAAGGTTCTTAACATATTTATCAGAGGTGCACAGGTTTACCAGAGATTTAGAAAATACTTATATTATTAAATATGCAAAGTAGTTTTGATTATTTAAGTTAACACATATATAATTTCATCTCTAGGTAGCTGGATACTGTTTAACAATTTTCCCCAAAACAAAGATGAAACTGTTGATTACTTGACTTTTAGAAGCAAAGCATCTTAAATTATGATTTATTCTTTATCAGGCAAGCACAAAAAGGAAAATTTCTTTGTGATTTTTTATGACAGGAATTCAAAGAAAAAATTACTAAATTTGTGAATGCGTACATGAAATGCAATAATTATTCTATATCTAAGATATAATATAATATTATGAAGTAAATAATACCACAGAAAGCACATTTAATGTACTTTAGTTTCTACTTCCGTGGTGTTAAAAGGTTTTAAAGTGCTTTGATGCAAAAATGGCAAATTACATACTTTAGAGACAATCAATATTTTTTGCATTTTCTAAAAGGGAACATTTTTGTATGTCACTGTTGGGAGACTTGCTCATAGAGAAGCCAGCTATATTTTTAACTGATTTCCTCTCAAAATCTGTATCATAATATCTTACTTCTCCATAGGCAAACTGCATTCCAACTGACTTGAAATGGGATGACAATCAATGTGGCAAAGTCCACTTGTAAAATTCTGTGCAGCATATCTGAAACCAATTGCTTTTAACTGTGAACTAAGCACAGTTACTCACTGTAATCCATAAATGTCTGCCCATTGTGAATAATGTAGGTCTTGGGTTTCTCTGTGTAATGATATATGTTTCACCATGTTTTATTTAGTATGTTTTTTCTCTCTCTTATTTTAAATAGAAGGTTATTTTCTATGAATTTGATATGCTATTATTTACAGATTGACAAATTAACCATTCTTGTAAAAAATCACTCAAATTATTAAAATAAATATTTAGACAAAAACAAGCCTAAAAAATCTATAGTTTATTGAGGAAGCTAATGCACAATGTGTGTGTGTGTGTATGTGTGTGTGTTAACAACCCAACTTTACTGAATATTATAAGAAACATTGCTAGGAAGATTTTGTTTATTTATTCATAAGACAAGTGTTTTTGTCCTGGTCTGGACTGAAAAACAGGGATAATAAACTATAAGAATGTCTAGTAAATACGCTTCTCCCTCTTTATTCTATGTTGCTACTCAGCCATAAGAAAAGATGAAATACTGCCATTTGCAACAAAATGGATGGATCTTGAGAATAACATGCTAAGTGAAATAAATCAAACAGGAAAAAACATCAAGAACCATATGGTTTCACTGATACATGGGAGATAAAACTGACAGCAACAAATAAATAAACATGACAAACAAACAAACAGAAACTCATAGACACAGACAATCGTATTGTGGTTATCAGAGGGAAGTGGGCTGGGGTAAAGGAGGTGAAATATATGGTGACTGAAGGAGATTTGACTTTGGGTGGTAGACACATAATGCAATATACAGATGATGTATCATAGAATTGCACACTTGAAACCTATATATGTTCATTAACCAATGTCACCCAATGAATTAAATAAAAAAAAGAGGGATTTTAACTAAAAAAAAAAAAAATAGAATTGTTCATGAGAGCCTATCCGCCTATGTGAGTTCTAAATATTAAACTCAGAGCTGTGAGTAGCCTAATTTCCTGCCATGTGTAGGAAGTATTGTATATAGTGGGAGATTATGGAGATGAAATACATGGGGGAAAGCAGATAGGGTAGATAGGAAATAAATAGTGCACTATCGTGCTTGAGCCCTGCCTGCTAATTGTTCCTGAGACCCAGCTCCATCCCTCTATGTCCCAGAATTTGAATGTTCAATTCTTTCCTCAAGTATGTGAGATGCCCCTGTCAAAGACAGAAATTAGGGGGAACAATAATTGACTGGAGCTTCTTAAATGAAACTGTGTCAAACTAGAACTGAGGAATTGGATTTGTCACTTGCAGTAAAAATAACATCTTTAAAAATGTAGATTTATATTTTAGAGGTAAACTATGTATATATATATAAAAGTGTAATATGCAAATCGACTGGACAGCAGAAAGACTGGTGGCTATGATGTGCATTACCACCAGTAGGCAGATGCTCAACGCAGGAGCTGACCCCAGCCCTCAGGCCCCGATCACCCAATCGGGCCTGCCGGCCAACCTCTTAGTCTCTCCCCCAACTAGCAGGCTCTGATCGCTCGATGGGGAACAGGGAACCAGGGGTGGGTGGCAGCGGACGCGGGCAGCGGACACGGGCAGTGCCAGCCTCTGCCCCGCCAGTCGCCCCACACACAGAGGGCAACTGGCGGCAGAGGGGCGGGGCTGGTGAGTGGGTGGGAACGGCCAACCTCTCAGTCCCTCCCCCTGGCCAGCAGGCTCTGATCGCCCAAAGGGGAATGGGGAACAGGGGGTGGGTGGCGGCGGGAGGCAGGGTCGGCTGCCGGCAGCTGGGGAAGATGGCCCTGATCACAGGCCAGGCCTAGGGACCATACCCATGCACAAATTTCCTGCACCGGGCCTCTAGTTTATTATAGAAAGCTGCCAATCACCAAGGTACTTCACCACACCAGTTGTTTGCCAAATTTCATATTGTCCCACTGGAAAGAATTTAGAAAGACTGAAAAATGGATATCATCAAGAAAGATTAAATACTAAATCTAATTATGGACCAAATTACATGGTAAATATAACACATTCTTAATTACCATATGTTAAGAGAAGGATATACTAACCAAATAGTTTATTATTCCTTTCTTACTCTCCTCCAATGAGTACACATTTGTATGTGGCCATATGATTCTGTAAGGTGCAAATCCAAAAAGGTATTGGGTAATGGGGTTTGCAAACTGTTCCCATCTGACCCTGGTATGTATTTGATACTGTTTTGCTGAAGAGAAGGAGTAATGAATGCTTTGTGAAAAAGAGGAAAATGAAGGAGAAGGTTTAATGCCTGCCCCCACTTACCTTCATGGATTAGGTTTTTGCTCCTAAAGAACAAAAGACCACATGCAGAAGCCAAAGAGCTTTTTGGAGATTCATCATTATGCAATAATGCTGGAGAGTTCTGGGGATAAAACTCCACCAGAATTGGGACATTCCCCTATTTCTGGGTAGAATAAAACAGAGCTCCCACAATGGACTCAGTAAAGAGAGAAAGTCCTAACACTTTGTTGTATGTGTCCTGGGGAGAGGACCCAGTGGAAATTAACCTGTTACCAGAGGAAAAATAGACAGCTAGGAGACTCAGAAGACTAAACTCAGAGTCCAGTTCTGGAAATATGAAAGATATTTATGCCTGACTTGGTGGTTGAGCATCAACCTATGAACTAGGAGGTCACGGTTTGATTCCCTGTCAGGGCACATGGCCTGGTTGTGGGCTTGAGCCCCAGTGGGGGAGTGCAGGAAGCAGCCAATCATTCTCTTTCATCATTGATGTTTTCATCTCTCTTCCTCTCTTAAATCAATAAAAATATATTTTAAAAAAGAAAGAAAGATGTTCATGTGTTATTTCCAACACAGGATTATAGCAACAAGTAGAAGAGGTAGTATTTGCTTAAAGGTTTCTCAGAAATCAATATAACTATTCTGAGCTAATAATGAAAGTTAAAGAAAAAAATACATTAAATTATTCATGTTGCATCATTAAAGATGAAAGATGTGTTTTCTGTAAATAGTCCTAATGAAGTATTGTGTGGATTTATAATAATGGTTTCTCACATTTCTCAAAATATGCTTCAGTTGAGAACAGAACTCCCATTAAATAGTTCATTAAATTTATTTCGCCTATTACAGAAACAAGATTTTCATGACAAATTAAATTACAACTATTTTCCTTTCCCTTCAAGAAAAATAAATGATCCAGTGATTTTTTTTAATTCTTATATCACACATAAATTAACACTGGTGCCTATACAAAATCACTACAAAAAACCCACATTTAAGTGCTTAAAGATAAGACTCAAACATCTTATGATAAAATAATCTGCATATTATTAAGATTCTAGAAATTAAAACTTACTTATTACTCTGTTCTCTAGGATTCTAAAAGGGTACTCTTCAGTACCTATTCATTCTTTTTGTAAATTTATCTTTATTGTTGAAAGTACTGCAGATGTCCCGTTTTTTTTTTCTCAAGTTGACCCCCTCCTCCCCACTCCCAACCGCTCCCCAGGCCTTCCCCAAACTATTGTCTGTGTCCATAGGTTAGGCATGTGGGTATACAAATTCTTGGGTTAATCTCTTACCTCTCTTTCCCATCAGTAGATGAGTGGATAAAAGAGCTGTGGTACATTTACACAATGTCTTTAAGACAACATGGAGGGAACTGGAGAGAAAGCTAAGTATCACATGATCTCACATATATGTGAAATCTGATGAACAAAATAAACTGATGAATAAAATAGATCCAGAGACATAGAAGCATGGAACAGACTGAGGAATCTCAGAAGGAATGGGGAGGGGAGAGAAGAGATTAACCAAATAATGTATATGCTTATATGCATAGCCCATAGAGGCAGACAATAGATGAAAGCCTGGGGTAGTGGTGGGAGTGGGGTGGAAGGGGTCAATGGGGGGGAAATGAAACATCTGTAATACTTTCAACAATAAAGATTTTAAAAAGATAATAACAATAAAAATCCCTTTAAAATTGTATTGATCAAAATTAAGGAACAGAAAAAAATTACAGAGGTACAATTTTTATTATCTTAAGAGTCTGATTTTTAAAAGAAATAGAAGTTATTAAAATGCAATGCACATGACAAATGTTAGCCTGCATTTAAGTGGACATTTCCTCCAAGGAACTTGAAATCCAATGCTACTGACTTCAATTTTATTTCAAACTATTGTAAATAAAAGAAGAAACATCACTATATCACTGAATTATATTTAAGTGCGTGATTTTAGCAAGTGTCACAAAGAATACTGACCAAGAAACAATTCAGATATTACCCAGTAGAGTTAGAACGGCAGGTCCTCCTACGCAAAATAAAGTTACCACAGGCACAACATCATCCCCACAGCCTATGGGTGACAAAATAATCGGGAATGGCAGAACATGCCCCATCCTTCTTTGCAACCCAGCTGCTGCTCTGCCATGGGGAACGTAGCTGCAATGCCATCTGGTGCCTATGTGGATGACTCAAGAGCACATTACCCTTCTCCAAGGCCGCACCCCGCCATCGTCCTGATCTCCCTGAACAGTGCCTTCAGAACACTACCTGTACTGTCCGGCGGGGGGCATTACGAGGATGATCCTAAAAACTCTGAGATAGAATTGGCCTCCAGGGTTGCTGAGTTCATACACAGAGGCTGTAATTGCATTATAGTCTTCTACATTTTCAGTTAGGTTGTATAATATGCATAAAGATTAAATTTCGTAATCACTTTTTTTCCTGAAATATCAATAATTATTGAATTACCTCTCTGCTACTCATGAGGAAAATCAAAGTAATAGTAATTTGGAACTATAATTCCCCTGGCATTTAATAGAAAGTTATCCAATTAATTTAATAAGTCACTTATTCTAGAGTAATGTAAATTGTTGACATTTTTCATTTTCTTTGCAGTAAAATGTGTTTTTCCCCAATTACTTGGTAGCCCATATGGCTGCAATTCATGGTTGCAAGTCAGCTGTCAGAATTAACAGTTAATAATAGATACTGAGTTTTCACCAGAAAAACCACCAGACAACTTGGGCCTAATCCTTGCTCTGCTTCTTGAATCCCTTAACATATTACTTACCTTCCTACACTGCCATTTCTTCACCTACAAAGCAAGGCTGGTGATAACACTATGGTTCATTTTGAGGATTATATGTAAAGCATTAACAACAGGGCTTACCAATGCTCACTACATATTAATTATTAATTATAATTATTAGTCCAGGTTTTGGATCAATGAAACCTCAGTAGATCAAGGAGCCCCTAAGGCCAAGGCAGATGCATTGGACTGGTTTTTTTTGTAGGGAGCACACTGCAAAGACAGCATAAAATCACCCTACTTGCTAGCTAAGCCTACTGCTGTTGATCTCTAGTAACTTCCAATTACACATTTCCTAAAGTTGTGCTTCTTGTATTCTTCAGGGTTTTCATTCGTTCGCTTGTTTGTTTGTCCATCTGCCAGTCTGTTTCCAATGGGTCTTTATAATTCCAAGCAACCTGAGACTTCCTTGTTCATTCATAACATGTCAGACACCATAGATGAAGGTTTTGGCTCCTGCATAACTCACCTAAATGATGGCATTTGCTATTTACAACTACAAAGAGACCTACAAAAGCTTATTTCTGAGAATAATTTAGTGAACACAACCTGGAAATACATAATAACTTTAAGAAAATAAACATCTCCAAATAGGTAATCAGTTTCAGATATTTTTCTCTCAGTTCTCATTGATATAAAAAAGTATGGCCACAGCTGAGTCAAACATTGCACAAATCAACTTTCCATATCCTAAAATAGTTTCCTATGAAGCTGTAATGGTCAGAATTAATGTATTTTATTTTATTTTATTTCCCCTCTGGCCTCTGCCTGTGGGAAAAACAGATATTTCATCTAATCAAAATTGCCTATCTGATGGGAGTAAACTCTGTACTTTCTATTCAATTTCGCTGTGAACTTAAAGCTGCTCTAACAAATAAAGCTTATTAATTAAAAAGGTACCTAGCTGATTCAAGGAACCATAATATTTCATTGTATTTCTGCCTCTCCTACTATATGTTTTCCTAAAACTTTCATTCTCTGGAATATATATCAATTTATAAATGACAATTATCTTAATCACTCTTCTCTAATTTGTAGGCAAAAGTGAAAAATGCATTGAACAATGTATGAAGAAGGTAATTGTTTAATTTTCACTGCAGAAAAATGAATTCTACATTTAGGATCAATTAGCAGTTAATCTGTAAGGCATATGAATGATAGATAAGGATAAAATAAAAAATCCAGTGTCCTCCCTCTAACTTTCATTAATGTGCTAATTTAAATAAAACTGACCATGGAACATAAGGCAGGTTAATTTTTAATATTTTTTATTGATTTCAGAGAGGAAGGGCAAGGTAAAGAGAGACAGAAACATCAATTATGAGAGAGAATCATTGATTGGCTGCCTCTTGCATGTCCCCCACTGGGGATTGAGCCCACAACGTGGGCCCATGCCCCTAACAGGAATTGAACCCTGGACCCTTCAGTCCCTAGGCTGACACTCTATCCACTGAGCCAAACCAGCCAAAGCAGGCAGGTTAATTTTTCAAGGGCTGTTGGCAAGATTTGGAGAGTTTTATACTATTAGCGTAATTAATATTAAGAAACCAATGGAAGGATAAGCCATTTTATAGCATTTATCTTTGTGTAAGTAGATGTTTGCATATTTATATATCCCATTCAACTTAAACAACTTAATATGTCCAAAAATTTAGAGATATAAAAGACTTTTAAAGGACTCAAATAACTCAAATATCTTCTAGAGACAAAAACCAAAATTATATGGGATGAAAAATACATGGGATGGGATGAGCAACAGATTAAACATTGCAGAGCAAAAAATTAGTGAACTTAAAAACATAACCATTGAAACTATTTAAAATAAAACACAGCAAGAAAAATACTTAAATTTAAAAAGTATCAGTGCACTGATGAACAACTTCAAGAGCCTAAATATTCATGTATGTAAAGTACCTAAAATCAACAGAAAAAATATTTGAAGATATTATGGATGAAATTTTTCCAAATCTGTTAAGATTGCAGAAGGTCATTACTCTCCAAGCTCCAGAAACATAAAAAAAAAAAAACCCTACAAGATACAACATAATTCAATTGCTCAAAACAAGTGAAAAAGATAAAAAAAATTTAAAGCAACCAGAGGATAAAGATATGTTGGAGAAACAATAAGGATAACAGCACATTTCTCAATTAGAAATGACTCAAGGGAGAAGTAAGTAAAGCAAGATTAAAAAGTATTGAAAGAAACAAAGCTGTCAACCTAGAATTCTATACAAAGTGAAATACCTCTTATAAATGTAAATGAGATAAATTTATTTCAGACACAATGAAATTATTCATCAACAGATGTTTATTACCAGAAATATAAAGGAAGCCTTTCAATCATAAGAAAAATAAAACCAGAGGGAAATATGTATCTACATAAAATAATGAATACTATCCTACCTAATAAAATAGTAATATGCAAATTGACCACACTTTCACTATGCCCAAGCCACGCCCACCAGCCCAAGTCATGCCCACCAGCCAATTAGGGCGAGTATGCAAATTACCCAACAAAGATGGCAGTTAATTTGCATACACTGAGGGAGGGAGGAGTGAAGACTGAAGACAACTTAGAAGGAAGAGGGAGGAAAAGCGGAAAGCAAGGTGGCTGCCAGAGGGAAAGCCCGGGCAGGGCAGAGCGGGGCGGAGTGGGGCGGAGTGGGGCAGGTGGCAATGGCGCACAGGTGTAGGCGCAGCAGCCGAAACGGCGACCACAGCCACAGCGCACACGGCCACAGCGGCTGCTTGCAAGATTCTTCCTACAAATGGGCTACTAATAAATGATAAGCTTATAGGAAAATATATAAGACTTTCATTATTTAAATGACTACAAAAGACAATGGATTGCTCAAACAGAAATACAGAGTACAGAAAATCTGTAAGATAATGGAAGACATAAACACAACTATCAATCACTTTGACCTAATTGAAGTCTTTAGAGCACTCCATCCAACAAAAGTACATTCACATTCTTTCCAAGTATAAATGGATTATTTACCAAGATAGACCACGGTCTGACAATTATTCAAGTCTTATTAAACTAAATAAACTCAACAAATGAGATTCTGTGGGGTCTCAAAAAGCAGTCCATAAGGGGAAAGAGAAAGGTCTCAAATAAATGACTCCAGTCAGAAAAAATAATCCAAAAATATGAAGATAGTTTAAGAAGCCTCTGGGACAACTTCAAGAGTACCAACATCTGAATTATGGGGGTGCCAGAAGAAGAGAGAGAGCAAGATACTGAAAACCTATTTGAAGAAATAATGACCGAAAACTTACCCTACCTGGTGAAAGAAATAGACTTACAAGTCCAAGAAGCGTACAGAACCCCAAACAAAAGGAATCCAAAGAGGACTGCACTAAGACACATTATAATTAAAATGCCAAGAGCAAAAGACAAAGAGAGAATATTAAATGCAGCAAGAGAATAACAATTAGTTATCTATAAGGGAGGACCCATACGAATGTCAGCTCATTTCTCAACAGAAACTATGCAGGCCAGACGGGAGTGGCAAGAAATATTCAAAGTGATGAATAGCAAGAACCTACAACCAAGATTATTCTACCCAGCAAAGCTATCATTCAGAATTGAAGGTCAGATAAAGAGCTTCACAGATAAGAAAGAGCTAAAGGAGTTCATCACCACCAAACCAGTATTATATGAAATGCTGAAGGGTATTCTGTAAGAAGAGGAAGAAGAAAAAGGTAAAGATAAAAATTATGAACAACAAATACATATATATCAACAGTGAATCTAAAAATCAAGTGAATAAAAAATCTGATGAACAGAATAAACTGGAGAATATAATAGAATCAGGAGTATAGAAAGGGAGTGTACTGAGAGTTCTCAGGGGGAAAGGGGTGTGGAGGCTGCAGGAAGAGACTGGACAAAAATCATACACCTATGGATGAGGACGGGGGAGGGTAAGGGCAGAGGGTGGGATGGGAACCGGGTGGATGGGAGCTATGGGGGGGGGGGGAGAGGAACAATTGTAATAATCTGAACAATAAAGATTTATTAAAAAAAATAAAAAATATATCAACTTGATAATCTAAAAATGAGAAACTATATAATCATTTCAATCATCTCATCAAGATGCTAAAAAAATAATATTTGAGAAAATTCCACATCCATTCCTTGGAAAAAAATGATCACCAAACAGGAAGAAAAGAGAATTTACTATTTTATAAAGGGCATCTTCCAAAATCCTAAAGATAATGTCATACTTAATGGAGCATGAGAAATTATACAAAAGTGTCTGATTTCGCCACTTTTACTCTAGATTGCACTGGAGGTTCTAGCCAGTGAGATCAGGCAAGAATAAGAAACAAAAGGCATTTATGGGGAAAGTAGAAGTAAAACTCTATTCACAGATGACATTATTAATTATGTAGAATCCAATGGTATCCACAGAAAAGCTGCTACTTGGCGATATTAGCAAGATTATAGGATAGAAAATCAAACTACAAAAATTCTATTTGTATAATGACAACAAATAATAAAAAAATCAATATTTAAAATGTAATTTATAATACCATCTAAGTATATGAACTATTTAGGTAAATCTGACAAAATATGCAGAGCAGTACAAAATATTGCTGAGGAAATTAACAAAGGTTTAAATAAATGTAAAGATATACTATGTTCAAGAATCAAAAGATTCAATATTGTTAAGATGTCAATTTTTCCCAAACCTGCATCATCTACATTTATCTAAAGATTCAATATAATTCCAATCAAAACCCCAACAGGTGGTCTGGCCAATGTGGCTCAGTGGTTGAACATTGGCCAAGAATCAGGAGGTAACAGTTTGATTCCCAGTCAGGGCACAAGTTCAGGGTATTGGCATGATACCCATAGGGGACACACAGGAGGCAGCTAATCAATGATTCTCTATCATTACTGATGTTTCTATCTCTGTCCCCTTCTCTGTTCCTCTCTCTGAAATCAATAAAAAATATATATAAAAAAACTCACCAGGTATCCTATCTAATAAAAGGGTAATATGCAAATTAACTGTCACTCCGTCACAAAGATGGCAGTGCCTATAGTGGCAGGGCACTGGGCACTGGCGGCATTGCCCCGTCGACGAGCCCCAGCATCCCGCCCGCCTTGGCACGCAGAGGGAGAAAGTGTGGGCCTCTGGCCAGAGGCCGGTTGGGGCATGTGGAACGCTGGCCAGAGGCCGGCAGGGTGCAGGATACTGTTGTCATTGCAGGCCGGGCTTAGGGACCCCCTCCAGTGTACGAATTTTGTGCACCGGGACTCTAGTCCTATATAATAAAACCCTAATATGCAAATAGACTGCACAGTGGAACAACTGGTTGCTATGATGCACACTGACCACCAGGGGGATGATGCTCAATGCAGGAGCTGCACCCTGGTGGTCAGTGCGCTCCCGCAGGGGGAGTGCCACTCAGCCAGAAGCAGGGCTCATGGCTAGAAAGCACAGCGGCGGTGGCAGGAACCTATCCCACCTCCGTAGCAGCACTAAGGACCCCTCAGGGGATTTCTGACTCCCAGGCTAAGGGCCGCCCCTCACAGTGCACAAATGTCATGCACCAGGTCTCTAGTTTTTTAAATAACAACTAGATTTTAATATCCATATGGAAATTCAAAGGTACAAGAATGTCCAAAATACCTCTGAAAAAGAACAAAGTGGGAGGAGTAAGACTACACATATTCTGAGGCTTATTGTAAAAGATTTTAAAGATAGACAAATAAATCAGTAGAACAAACTAGAGTGTCCAGGAATACATCTACACATATATGAACAACTACTTTTTCAACAAAGGCTTAAAGTTAATTTAGTGGAGCATAGATAGTCTTTTCAGCAAATGGTGCAGGAAAAGGGAGAGAAGGAAAGAACAAAAGGGAGTAGAGCAGAAGGCAAAAGGAAAAAAAGAGGGAAGGGAAGGGAAAGGGGAAAGGGAAGAAAAAAAAGAAAAAAATATATCTAAAGTTTACATTACTTATAAAAATTAACCCTTTGCACTCGCTTGCTGTTTTCTCGAGCTGCTACCGATGCTAACCGTGTCGAGTCACACTGGACATCCGAGTGCAAAAGTTTAACTAAAAGTTGTGGATCATATGCCTTAATGTAAAACCTAGAATTTTAAAACTTCTAGAGGAAAACATATGAGAAAACCTTTGTAATCTTAGGCTAAAAAAAATATTTCTTAGATATGAAACCAAAGCAAGGTCCATGAAAGGATACATTGATAAAGTGTATGTCATCAAAATTAAAATGTCTGCTCTTCAGAAAACACTAGAGTAAGATAACAACATGGTAAGTCACAGACTAGGAGAAAATATGTTCAAAGTATACAGGGTGGGACAAAAGTAGGTTCACAGTTGTGAGTATGCAAAACACAGTTTATTCTTATACTAAAGACCCGGTTCGTGCACTGGTAGGGGCCCTCGGCCTGGCCTGCAGGGATCAGGCCGAAACCGGCTCTCTGACATCCCCCAAGGGATTCCAGATTGCGAGAGGGCGGTTCTTGGGTGACACACCCCGGAATCGGACTCCCTCCTCTCTGGTTCCAGGTGTGTCACCTGAGAACCACAGCTGCCAAGTCACTGCAGCTCGGCAGCTCCTACGTTGAGTGTCTGGCCCTGGTGGTCAGTGTGCATCATATATATACTGGTCGGAGCGTCTGCCCCTAGTGGTCATTGCATGTCGTAGCTACCAGTAAAATGGACGGTAGCTTAGGCTTTTATATATATATATATATATATATATATATATATATATATATATATATATACACTAGAGGCCCAATGCATGAAGATTCATGCACTCGGGGGCGTCCCTCAGCCCAACCAACCTCTCACAATCCAGGATCCCTCAGGTAGGGTCCCTAGGCCTGGCCTGAGATCAGGGCCTATCGGGTCTTTCCTTCCCAGGTCTGCAGGAAGCTGGCCCCACCCCCGCCGCTGCCACTGCTTGCCAACTGTGCAGCACTGCCTCCCCTCCCCTGCCACCGGTGGCCCCCCTCTACAGGCGACAGGCTGGGGAGCAATGGCTTGGCTGGCCTGGGCCTCCCTCTTTCTTTGCTGGGGGTTGGGCCAGCCATGCAAGGGGCTGTCTGCCTACCTGATTGCCCCTAACCGCTCGCCTACCTGACTGATCACCCCTAACCACTGGTCTGCCTACCTGATCACCCCTAACCACTGGTCTGCCTACCTGATCACCCCTGTCCACTCTGCATGCCTGGCTGATTGCCCCTAACAGCTTGCTTGGGGGCGGGATCAGCCCAGTGAGGGTCTGTCTGCCTACCTGATCACCCCTACTGCTGGTCTGCCTACCTGATCTCCCCTAACCAATTGCCTGCCTACCTGATCACCCCTAACCACTGGTCTGCCTACCTGATCACCCCTAACCCCTCTGCCTGCCTGCCTGATTGCCCCTAACCGCTTGTTTGGGGGAGGGGCCAGCACTGACTTCCAGTTGGTCAGCCTCTGGTTGTCGTTGGAGCCGAGCGCCAGTTGCCTGCCATCCGTCGCAGGCTCCCCGCTGGTGCCCAAGGTCGGGAAAGCCTCCTGCGGAGGCTTTCCCAGCCTTGGGCTCGGCCACACCCCAGCATCCCCGCGACGGATCTCCTGGTGTCCAAGGCTGGAAAAGCCTCTGGCAGGATGGTTTCCTGGTGGGTGTGGCTGGTGGGCATGGCTGGTGGGTGTAGCGAAGGTACGGTCAATTTGCATATTACTCTATTATTAGGTAGGATATAAATTAGTATTTATTGATTATTGTATTATTTTCCATATGAACAACTATAAACCTACTTTTGCCCCACCCTGCATATCTAATAAAGAACTTGTATCCAGACTATATAAAGAAATTCATAAAAATTTGAACAAGTTGTCAAAAAGACAAATAGATAGCAAATAAGCATATGAAAATCTGTTCTATATTACTGGTCATTAGGGAATTGTATATGAAAACCACAAAGTGATACCACTACCTACAGAGTAGAAAGGTTAAAATTAAAAACAGTGACCATACCAAGTGTTAATCATGATGTGGAGAAACTCACATACACTGCTGATGGAAAAATAACATGATACAACCACTTTGCTAAATGTTTTGACAATTTCTTAAAATGCCAATGTACACCTACCATATGATCCTGCCATTCAAATCTTATATAAGCACCCAAGAGAAATAAATACCTGTGACTATACAAAGACTTGCACACTAATATTCTTAGCAGCCTTATTTGTAATAGCCAAACCTGGACAACCAAACATTCATTAATATGTCAATGAATGAACCACCTGTGATATGGTACCCATACAATGAGGTATTACACCACAACCAAAAAGGAATTAAATATACACATGGTAGGAGATTAATGATACTCAAAATAATTGTTGTATAAAATTAACCCAAAAGAAACTTTATCTCCCCCAACCCCACATATTGTATGATTCTATTTCTACAAATTTGAGGATACGGAAACTGATTTAGAGTAACTGAAAACAGAACCGTAACTGCCAAGGAATTAAGTGAAGTAGTAAGGGGCAAGAGTGATGAATTACAATGACATATTGTGGGCAGAAAAAAATTTTTGAGGGGGTGAAGGTCATTATGATCAATATCTTAAGTTTAGTGATAATTTCACTTGTGTACACATATGTAAAAACTCACCAAGTTTTACATGTTATATATATACTAGAGGCCCGGTGTATGAAATTCATGCACGGGGGGGGGGGGGTCCCTCAGCCCAGCCTGCACCCTCTCCAATCTGGAACCCCTCGGGGGATGTCCAACTGTCTCTCACAATCCGGGACTGCTGGCTCCTAACCACTCACCTGCCTGCCTGCCTGATAGCCCCTAACCCCTCTGCCTGCCTGCCTGATTTCCCCTAACCCCTCTGCCTGCCTGCCTGATCACCCCTAACTGCTCCCCTGCTGGCCTGATTGCCGCTAACCACCTCTGCCTCACCCCACACCTGGGACCCAGGATTCCTTCCTCTGGCCGGTCACAGGCACCCAGGACCTGGGCTTCCGTCCCTCTGGCCGGCCACAGGCACCCAGGACCCAGGCTGGCTTTGCCCAGGCCAGCCACAGCCACAGGGGACCATGTGTAGGCAGCTTCACCCAGGCCGTAGCCGTAGGCGCTGGCGCCCGGGACCATGGGGCTGGTAGCTTTTCCCTCTCCCGGACCACAGCCTGGCTGGTCCTTATTCCTCTCTTGCAAGCTCATTTGTGCCTGGCTGCCCCCATTCCTCTCTTGTGAACTCATTTGTGCCTTGCTGGTCCCCATTCCTCTCTCCCCAGTGTTGAGTGTCTGAGCCCAGGGTATGAGGGTGTGACGACTATTTGCATATTAGCTCTTTATTATATAGGATAGAGCTCATTATATGTATGTCAATTTTTCTCAATAGAAGTGTTAAAAAGAAAAAATGTAAAGCATATTTTAATGGCCTACTGAACTTACATTTATGTGTTAAAATTTAAAACTTGCTTCTAATTATAGTTGATTTTTATAATAATTACATTAATTATATGAAGTGAAGATTTTATTCTTCTGATAAGTGTTAACTAGCTAATTTAATTAGGTAGACAGAAAGGAGGGAGGGGGTCCAGAAAAATATCTTGGCCTAAACAATTAATGCAGCCTTGATCTAAGGGTTAATAAAAGGTCTCCAGCTAAGACAACTAAAAGGAAGCCATAGGGATATCTAAAATAACTCCAACCTGAACAAATAAGATAACAAAAGGGGGAGAAGTGTGGATGTGGGGATCATGAGAACTGATTACAAGGCTAAGATCCCATGGTGGGAAAGACACAATAACGGAAAGGGTGGTCTCCAGAATATATAATACCTCAGACAAAGAGCTACAGCCTATATAAATCCAGAGACAAAGATATTCAGCAGATCAGATTCAGATTTTGTATTTTTTCCCGAGGGAGGGAGAGAGAGAGAGAGAGAGAGAGAGAGAGAGAGAGAGAGAGAGAGAGAGAACAGGCCTTTCCCATTTGGGGGTCCGTCACCAGGAGAGTCCCCTTTGGGGACCTCCCTGCCCAAATGGAATTTGTATCTGCTTCCAATAAACGTCTATGTTTTTACTAAAGGAGCCTTTTGGTCCACGAGTTTATTCTTCAAATTTCGTAGGTCAAGAACTCGCGGACCAAAAGGCTTCTTTAGTAAAAACTGTACCTCGAATGCCACATTTCAGTTCTAAGGTAAACTATTCTATAGCTAAGGAACTATAGCAATTAATTACAACTTGTGACAACCAAGTTCAGACCAGATCAGTTGCTATTATTTAATTCTATTTTTCATACTATATACTTTGCAGATATTGTATGCTTATTTTAAAAGGCAAGTATCCACATACACTCCTAGATTCACAGATAAACCTATATGTATTACCACTTTAGGAAAAAATGTACAATGTATTATCTAAACACAGATAATAGAATTCAAATATTCTAGACATTGCATCGTTTTTTAAATCTCTGAAATAAGGCCTACACAAATTAGTTCCACATAAAAACCATTCATTCATTCAAAAAATGTTTTTGAATGTCTATTCTATGTGTTGCTTCTTTCATAATATAACTTATACAAAATCATTTGATGGAGAGATCCAACAATTATCCTGTTAAATAAGACAATATGTTTAGGCAATTTAGATAGTTTAGATATACCTAATTTTTCGTTTGTAAGCTAGATGATCTATTACAGTGGTTCTCATACATTAGCTGCATCGGATTCAACTAAAAAAACAGATTGCAGGACACCAACCACAGAGTTTCTCACTCAGAATGTCTGAGTTCGGTCCAGGGAATTTACATTCCTAATAAGTTGCAATGAAAGGCTGATGTTGCTGCTCTAAGAACCGTACTTTGAAAAGCAATGATTTATTATAAATCATTTTATAACTGCCATGTGAATAATTAAGAATAAAGTTTAAACCTGGGAAGTAATAAGGCAAGATACCTTGATAGAAAAAAATATATATTACACAGGAAACACCTATTATTCACTTTAAATCTCACCTCACATAACGTATCATGATTATAAATGTGAAGGTCTATAGTTAAACTGAGCCTATACTCCTAAATGTGGCATTTACATTTGCAATATTTCTCCACAAGATTGGAAAAAAAATATATTCTATAATCTCCAAATCTGACTGATTTCTCCAGTTAAAGGCGAAACATATTACAGTAACTTTGATGGGGCAAATGAATACTGTATGTTTGAGCATTCCTGTGGCTTTAGTCATATATATCTGTATCCTAAGAATATTAAAATATCAAATAAAGCAATGAAACTAGGAGAAACCCTTTGGGCACAAAAGATTCAAGCAACACTGAATAAATAAGGCATCTCCACTGGGATTTATACGCCAGAAAATCTGTTCACTGAGTTCCCATGAGAAGAGTAAAATAGGAGACTGAAAGTGAAACAGAAAAAGGTAATAAAAACAACCCCATATCTTAGACAATGATCCTTTCAAAAAAAATTAAGAGTTAGATAATGAAAATGAAAAGGGTGGTAGAAAAACCTAATAAAGATCCTAAATTACTTTATAAGCTTCCTGAGTATTTTTATCTCACTAATATAGACGACTCTGTGGCAACAAACATGACTACTAGTATACTCCAGAAAGTTCAATGGATTCCATGTCTTTAGCAAAAGGGAGCAATGCACACAGATTTTGAATAACAAAGCAGCCAATGCCTCAAAAGGATCTTCAACCAAAGCTCTTCACTGGAATTCCTATACAGAGCAGTTCCCCTTGACCTGTGGTTTTGGTGTTTGAGGTTTAAACCATGGTCCAAAAGTATTAAATGGCCAATTCCAGAAATAAACAATTCATAAATTTTAAATAGTGTGTCATTCAGAATAGCATGAAGAAATTTCCGGCCATCCCACTCTATCCTGCCTGGGATGTGAACCATCCCCTTAGTTCAATGTATTTTGAGAGAGAGGAGAGACCACATTCACATAACTTTTATCATGGTGTATTGTTGTAATTATTTTATTATTACCATTTTTAATCTCTTACTGTACCTAATTTATAAATTAAACTTTGTCATAGGTATGTATGTATAGGGGAAAAAAAACATAGCATATATAGGATTCGGTACTATCTGGTTTTAAGCATCCACTAGGTATCTTGGGACATATCCTCCACAGATAAGGGGTGGGGGGGGGGGGCTACTATATGTGGATATATTTTACAGAAAAACAAAAACATGAGCCAAAATGACGATGGCTATCTTTATATTCATCTATTCATCTATCCATCCAGTCACCCACCTTATCTATATAGTTAGCTATTACTTTATTTTAAGTACCATTTATTTCTAATACATGCCATCCAAAATCTTTTGAGGTAATTTGATTAAAGCCAATGACACTGTCAATGGATGGACTGTCACAAATATCTCATTTGAGACTTAAGCTAAGGGAATTGTGCTATTACACAGATGGTATATTACAGATTAACACCTATAAGAATTCTCTCATTAGAAATGACACTCTTTAAGCATGCATTATGTCATAGTATCCGGGCTCCGTTTAAACAATCGCTTCCTGGAATATATTGACATCTATATAAATTTAGGATAACCAAGATCTAAACTTAAGAGAAGAGGGCAAACAGTCAGGTTTGAATTGCTGCTGACAGATGAGAATATAAATTTTTAATGTGATATATGTATATACCACAAACCTCTGAGAAAACCTGAGTTACGAAATGCTAATTTGGAAAAATGGTTTTAGAGACATACATTTAGCCTTAACATTAAAAACAGAGTAACATAATAAACATATAGGCTTGTTTTGCCCAAAAATCTTTCAGAGATTCATGCCGACTTATTTTTAGATGAAAATAAAGTTTATTATTCTTTCATATTTCTTCCAATGCTACTTTTTAAATAATTACAGCACATCTATGCCCATAACTGCATAATATTGTAGACAATTGACTCTCTAGAGGCTTTTAAAGTGAAATTGCCTTAGATATTTTGTATATATCAGTTGAGATGAGCTACCTGACAAGTTAACAGAACAGATAGATTTGACAAAACATATATTCAGTACCAGAGAATTTTCAAATCCCAGTCTCTAACATAATCACCAATGACACAATTAGTAATGACTCTCAGAAGCCAGAAAGATGTCAAGATTCTCACTCTGTGGGGCATCATGGCTGAATAAGACATCCCTCACCATGTCCCTAAAACAAAGCTTCGGTATCCATCCAGTGATAAAGCGCCTTTGTGGGAGATGAGGGATCCAGGACCATATACCTGGGACCCAAAAAGAATCTTGTCCACCTGTGCTGCAGGTAATAGACAACTAGACCTCAGTTCTGGCTTTGGATCCTGCAGTGGCCCACGGGCCAGTTCCAATTCCTCTCAGCCAGGGTCTGGGATCCTCTCAAAAACACTGTCTTAATCACTCACTAATGAGTGAACCTTTTTGGAAATGAAGGTTTTTCAGCAGAGAAGTTCCAGCTCACCCCTGGAGCAAAAAATGAGTGTGTATGCATTGGAGAGGGTAAGAGGAACAGTGTGACTTTACCTGCATCGGCCCTCCAAGGTGGCATAACTCAGGGCGGAGAGAATTTTTTACCCCGTGATCTGTCTGTTGGGTGGAAGTGACTGCATTTGAATGAGCACCTGGGCTTCTCCACCTGTGTTAGATGCTGCCAAAGAAGCCCATTTCTCTCTTGGCCCGTCAAGAGTACTGAATCCTGAGTTGCACACTGCAGAACAGGAAAAGACTGGGAGAGTGACAGATAGGACTCTTGGAAGGCATTAAAGGGATATGATCGATCTACCAGCTGCATTGCGGATTCCATCAAAAGCCCAGCCCTGGCCCACTGGAAATAACTCATTCACAGATTCCCCTCAGGTGGCCCCATGTGCACCTCACCCGCACATACTCCCACCCCAGGGCTGGCTCCCTGTGCCCATTCCCAATGGCAGCAGAGCCAGAGAGCTTTGGCAGATGGCTGGTGAACCCTTGCAGAAAGCTGTAATAGTTTTGGGGGCCAGGGAGAAACACCAAACTTGAGCTTTAGTGCTATCTTAATCTTACACAATGTTATCTATAATAATAAAAGTATAATATGCTAATTAGACTGGACAGCCCGACGACCTTCCAGAGGTCCTTCTGGATGACCTTCCAGACGAAGCTGGGGCTGTGAGGGCCTAGGCAAGCTGCCACTGAGGGTCAAGCCCCTTGCACGAATTCCATGCATCGAGCCTCTAGTATGTCAATAATATCTCAATCAAGCTTGCAAAAAAGTAAACGCAAAGAGAATTTTTAAAAAATAATTTCCATTCTGTGGAATTAATTGGTGTCCAAAAAATGCTGTAATGACCAAATCTAACATCACCTGCAAGGGACATTTACTTTCCATAAAGGAAAACAAATAATAAGAGTTTGTAGGTATTTTCTTCAACTGTGAGTTGATTAAAAGGAGAAACAGGCATGTCTTAGTGACCTAGTTCTAAAATATAATAGTTTTGTCACGTTGAGTAGGTCACTAAACTTTTGTGAGCCTATTTTTTCCTCACTTGAGAAACAGGATGACAATAATAGCAATCGCAAAGAGTATGAAGTAGAATAAAATATGTAAAAAAAATGGTAAAACCCTAAAACTCTGTAAGAATATTATTCTTCACATAATTATGTTACTAGAGGCCTGATACACAAAATTTGTGCATGGGTAGAGTGATCAGGGCTAATCTGTGGGGTGACCTGCGGGGTGATCGGAGGGGCCCCCACTGGCACCTGCCTTGGCTGACTTGGCACCGTCCGCTTGCCAGCCTGTCCCAACACCCGCCGCCACCAGTCACCTCCCTCTGCAGGCGACTGTCAGGGCGATCCGGGGCCCCCACTGGCACGGGCCTTGGCTGGCCTGGGGCCTATGGGCTGGGGGCAGCTCCTACATTGAGTGTCTGCCCCTGGTGGTTAGTGTGCATCATAGCGACCAGTCATTCCACCTACTGTTTGGATGATTTGCATATTAGGTTTTCATTATATAAGATGACCTACGTGAAAGAAGTCATATATTAAGTACTATCAACAATGACAATGACAGCATACATCCAATATTCATGACCATATATATCCCAGGTGTTATTCTGAGCACTTTATCTAGATTAACTTATTAACAGACCTATTATGCCCATTTTACAAACAAGGAATTAAGGGAAATGAATTAGTACACATTGATTACAGAGTGTGAATTCTCAACTACTTCAAATCCTAAAGAAACAAACAAAACAACCTACAATAGGTGTATCTTTATTGTAATATGTAAATAACTATTTCCCAGTTGCCAATCTATAAGCCATCATTCAATTTAAGAGTGGTTCAGCTGCAGTATTAAAATTATTCTGAATTGCCGGTTTATCTCTTGTTTTAAAAATATTTGCAAGCAGATGTAAATTCTCCATTCCAAAATTAATGTTCTGATTACTGTCTGATTTATTTCAAAAGTCAGTTTTACTCCAAGAAAGAATGAGTTTAAGTTTAAACTACAATTAATTTTTATATTATGGGTATTTATGACATAAGGGCATAGAAAGGAGAGTCAAATGACATGTTTATGTTCTGCTCAGCACTTTACACACTAATGGTCAGGCTCACTACTCCTAATGTTGGAATTAGAATGTGCTGTTGACTTAGGTGCTGTCATTATCTTGGCTTTACCAATAAAGTTTTAGAAAAGCATAGAGAGGGCAAGAAACTTTTCCAAGGCCAGAAAGCCAAATGGCAGATGTTGTAAAAAGTCAAACTCCAAAGTCTTAAGCACCAGTGTCCAGTAATGGTGCATAACATGCATTTTAAACAAGGTAGTTTTATCATCAAACTAATTGAGGCTGATATATATTTTTAAAATTTCCTAAAACATGCTACAAATTAATCCTGAATCCTTAAATTTTGACTTACGTTTTTAAAACAGTATATCCAGACCCCTAATATCCCACTTAGAATTATTGATGCCATCATTTTTATATTGTACACCAATTAATAAATTACATTTGGCCCAAGATGTTTAATTTTTTTAATGTTCATTGGCCACAAAAGAGAACATTTGTCCCTTATCACTGGTAGCACTTTGCAGTGAGATGCATTTCACATGCTTGTGCTTAGCCATGCAATTCCTCCGGTGCTATTTGACAGCATCAGGTAGTCTCGATCCTGTGAACATTTATGAACACTATCCCTTTTGTTTTGGTTATGTGCTGTTTTGTTGGCAGGTTTGCATTTATCAATTAATATGCAAACAAATGGCATGTGTTCTCTGTAAAACAACTGCCCTTTTGAGCCTTGATAAGATGCGGGATAGATAAAACATCACAATGATTCATTGATTTTTTTTTTCTTCCTGCACATGCCCTTTTCAGTGTTTGTGTGTTTAAATTGCTTTGGCAAAGGTTACAAGTGACTTCCAAATTGCTAAATTTGATGGACACTTTTCTGTTCTCATCTCACTTTACTGTTTGTAAAGAGATGGAGATTCTAAATATCATATCCCGAGGGATCTGAATGTGGCCTTCTGCTCCGGCCTGAGTGACCTTGTCCATCTTTTTGGCTTCAAGTGTTGCAAAGTAAATGTTGACTTGGAGCTTCAGTTGTGAACCCAATCTCAAGCAATTTGCAACTTCCTACTAGCTCGGAGTTGTCCACCAGTATAAAGTCAAGTCCACCTTTTGACAGATGGATATACATGGCTCTAAAGTGACCTGGAAGTCATCCACCACTCTCTCAAGCGTTCCTCTCAACTTCAACTCTGCACTCTGGGCCACAAAACATTTCCAATGTCTTATTATGCCAACTTGTTTCATGACTTACTCACATCTTTCCTTTTTCCTGGACCGTCTCTTTTTTTGTTTTTGTTTTGGGGTGTGTGTGTGTGTGTGTGTGTGTGTGTGTGTGTGTGTGTGTGTGTGTTTTAAACTATTTTATTTTATTTTTTAAATATACTTTTATTGATTTCAGAGAGGAAGGGAGAGGAAGAGAGAGAGAGAGAAACATCAATGATGAGAGAGAATCACTGACCGGCTGCCCCCCACTGGGGAGTGAGCCTGCAACCCAGGCATGTGCCCTTGACCGGAATCGAACCCTGGACCCTTCAGTGTCAGTCTGCAGGCTGACACTCTAGCCATTGAGCCAAACCAGCTAGGGCTCCTGGACAATCTCTTTGTAATTCAATGGAAAGTTGGTCAATTTAAGAAGCAGTGATATTAGAAAATAATTCCTGAGCCCTCCTCCTTACCACCTTTTTCTGTGTGTCCCCACAGTGAGCACACTGCATTGCACTTCTAAGTTTGCACGTGACCCCCCTGGTTTTAAAACCAGACACTCTTTAAGATCAGGCATTGGATTTTTATATTTTTCTTATTATCAGAACATGTAGTTCAGTAATTACAAAGAACAATGTATACTGTGGCTAAACTTAGCACTGATATTTGAGTCTTATAAAGTGATGTTCAATATAAGCTGTAACATCCATACAATTTTGTTTTTGATTAAAAATGGTTTTGTGTAAGTCTATTCTCTCACCTATAAATGCATTTGTCTTTGTGGGTTACTTTGGCATCCCTCTTCTTCTCTGATTCATAAACTTCCAAGTCATAGTTCAAGAGTATTCATTATTACCCTAACCTTAATAACAATCAGGTGAGGTATCTTAATACACCCATTCACTATTTACAGGCCTCTGACATATTTTGTCTCCTTCCTAAAAAAAAAAAAAAAAATACATAGTCTTTGAAAGGTTTTTTTTTCCCCCTCCCAAATCTGTTTTCCACTTTTCATGGAGCTAAATAGATTCCCTCACCTTCTATTATCTTTTTTAGAGATTCTATGGGTGCCATTTTGATGGCTCCCATTGAGAGAGAAAGAGAGAGCCTGGCAATCTTCACTTTAGATTTGGAAACATGATTTCTTTAACTTGATAAAGAGATTTCCCTGGCTGAACAACCGGGAGGAAATATGCACAACCTTTATTAACCTGAGTCCTCCTCTCCTATCCCTTCCTTTTGTAAAATTAGCCTTCCTCTGGGTGGTTGAATGAGGGAGTCATGAAATGAAATGTTTCACAATATGGTGAGAAGGGATGTGATAATGAGAAACACCTTGAACTCTAAAGACAGATTTCATTTGGTGGAGTTCAGAGTAGGGGTATGGTAACAAGAGGAACAGCTTATCTTGATATAATTAAAGATTTAAAAAACCTAAGATCCTAAAATAGAACCAAAGGACATGCATAATGACTATGTGTATGCTATGCTATAAGTGTTTTTAAAATAGAAATATTCATAATTCTATGTACTACTAATGCTCCTTCAATTTAAACATCGAATCTCTCTTAGGAGCACGGGCTTTCAAAAGAAATAAAAAACAAATCTTTAACATATTTATTTTTACTTTCTTTCATCTTATTTAAAATTTGAGAAAATTTCAGTTCTACTCTCTTAGCAAATTCAATTACATAATACAATATTAACAACCATTGTCACCATGTTTACATTAGATTTTCAGAACTTATTCTTATAGCCGATTTGTACCTTTTTACCAACCTCTTCCTATTTCTCCACATACCACACCTGGTAAACTTTACATTTTTATACTCTGTTGCTATGAGTTTGACATTTTTTAAGTTCCAATATAAATGAAAGCATGCAATATTTGTCTTTCTCAATCTGGCTAATTTCACTCAGCATATTGCCCTAAGCTCCATCAATGTTGTCAAATGGAAGGATGTCCTTCTTTATCATAGTCAAATAAACTCCTTCTTAGACTTAAATTACTTAAGCATTTTAAAGGCAAATGAAATACTCAAAAATAGCCAATTTGAATTGGTCAAATATAAAAATACTTACCCTAAACCTAACAAATGTATTAATAGATTACAAATTGATAGTGCAAGATATATTCAATTTGGAAAGGATTGACATTTTTATCATACCAAGGTTTCTTACATTTCATAAATTAAGATACAAATGGAAATGACAATGAGAAAATTGCTTTTTATTTTGAGTCAAAATTTGCTGTGTTGCAACTTCTAATTTGTACTCTTTTGCCCTCTTGAGCCATATAGTACAAATCTAGTTGTCTTCAATTCAAAAATATCTGAAAGATTTTTACTAGTAAGAAAGCTATCTTTACCTCTCAAACCTAGCATTGCTGGTTTCTTTATATTTCAAGATCCTTGAAAACTTTGGTTAGGATTTTCTGTAAAGTTTCTCATTCATTGATTGATCCATTCATCATTTGACTAATCCATTTATTCAATCATGCAATTATTATATACCTAGAATCTGCCAGACAACATTGGTTGTGCTGAGAAGCTGCTAAAAATAGCTAATCACTAACATTAAAATATTTGAAAAATAGTTTTTGTCATATCTTTCCTACCTGTTATAGAATTATACACGTTTTCTTTATTGTTTTATATCAGCTTACATGAGTGTAATCTACAACCAGTAACTTTCCTGCATTTAAATGTTTTTTAATCACCCTACTATTGGGCCACAGTTTCATCCAGGGCAAGGGCAGTTAAGTATCTATAATAATAAAAGCATAATATGCTAATAAGACTGGACGTCCTTCCAGATGACCTTCCGGGCGAAGCTGGGGCTGTGAGGGCCGAGCCCCTTGCATGAATTTCATGCATCGGGCCTCTAGTTTATGTATAGTTGTGGTTAAGAGTGTGGACTTGTGAGCAAGATTAAGTTTAAATCATGGCTCTGACCCTTACTCCCTGTCGGCCCTCAGGCAAATTACTCCATGCTCCCATTTCCAGGCTGTTAAATGGGAATATTATTAGTAACTACATAGTTTTGCTGCAATGGTTTCTGTTATTGAATTTTTCAGTCTATTTCTTTTGGCCTTATAGTTGGTAAAAAGATCTGTGATTCTGGATATACGTGGATTTTGAGTCCAAATAGTCACTGTGTACGATTTTCTCTTAAGGATATATTTTAATAAGTATGTTAGTAGAAATGTATGAGAGGTGATTTTTAAGAGTTAGACAATATTTAATCCAAAGACTCTACATTTCTCTTAAATAATACCTTGTATGGAAATGTGGAAGTACCACAGACACTTAAAATAATAGCCTTTCAACTCTGTTCAATGAAAGAACTGCATTAATTGTTTTATATTCAGCTTAATAAATTTAAAATGTGTATCTTTCTAAATATATATTTAATGTGGTAGTTATAAGCAAGACAGAATTAATAACTTCCCCAGATGAAAATAATTACAAGAACACATTAAAACTACATATCAGCCAGAAAACAGATTAACATAAAATTAAAGGCAAATTTGAAGTGGTTATATTCTACTTATATACCTAATACTGTTATAATTACTTTATATTATATAATTACTATGTAGTAACATAACAGAGTTTCAGGAATAACTTATTCCCCTATAGGCATGATAAATATGTGTGTGACTATCACTGCATGATAAATAGGACCTTCTTTATTCATGAAGTTGGATGTCAAACTCAACTGAAAAATGAGTATCGTGTTCAATGTATTCATTCCAAGGCTTGTTAAAATCACTCAATTTTGCTGCAGATGGATAAAGTAATAGCCGCCTTTCTATGTTTTATGGATTAAAATAGTGTGAAATGATAGCTTTAAATTTCCTATGTTTATAACTTCATTAAAACTCCACAACAAGTGATACACTTGATTAAAGATTGGTGGAAGACACTATTGGACTGCATTCTCATAGGTCACTGTCATGATTTCATGGGGAACTGTTCAAATATCAGAGCACTCTGACAACATCCATCACAGCTACAGAAGGTAAAGTTCCAAAGTAGAAAAAATGAAGTCATAAAAAATATTACAGAGGAGCAAAACAGAGTATGTTATGAGACACAGAATACATAAACCAAGTATGGTTTTGATACATAGGGTTAAACTTAAATAACAACAGAAACAAAGAAGATGTAAGTCTTTTTAATTACAAATATCTTAACCAGGTCCAAGTTTAAAAAGAACACACTATTCTTTAGCTCTAGCTGGTTTGGCTCAGTGGATAGAGTACAGGCCTGTGGACTGAAGGGTCCCAGGTTCGATTCCAGTCAAGGGCACATGCTGTGGTTGCAGGCTCAATCCCCAGTGGGGGGCGTGCAGGAGGCAGGCGATCAATAATTCTCTCTCATCATTGATATTTCTGTCTCTCCCTCTCTTCCCCTCCCTCTCTTAAATCAGTTAAAAGGATGTATATATTAAAGTATTCTTTAAATCTATCAGTAAAAGAAGCAGTAACCAAAGAATGCTATTTAAAGTGCTTTCTAGAACCATTCCATCCAATATGATGGCCACTAGTCACTTGTGACTATTTAAATTTAAATTAATTGAAATTAAATATCATTAAAAATTCAATTCCTCAGTCACACTACCCATATTTCAATTGCTCAAAAGCCACATGTAGTTAATTACTAATATATTAGTACAGACAGAATATTTTCATTATCACAGAAAATTCTATTGGAGAATGGTATTGTAGAGTTTTCAGGAAACACTATGCTGGGGATTTAGGGATAAAGAACTAAATTATTATTACCACCTGATATCAATATTCTAGATGTTTAATATGCTATTTCAAAACAGAAGCAGCAGCTGAAGTTCCTTTTATACAATTAGCTAAAATAATGCCTGTGCATTTTAAGACATGACACATATCTGTACATAAATACTAAACCCAGATATAAGGGGACTAACTTCACTGCTTATGGTCTTATTTGCTTTCCTTTATAATTCCAAAATGGTTAGATGTAACTGTCTATTAAAATTAATAAACAAAGAAACAAAAACAGATGAGATTATTCCTTTCACACTCCTGGCATGAAGAGGTAAATTTGAAATACTAGGGCCATATAATGGTGGAATCATCCCCTTTAAGAAGTAACAGGGACATGTGATAAGGTGAGAAAACAGAGAGGCAGAGGAATTGGGGACCAATTGGTAGTTTGCTGCAGTTCACTTAAAACAGTCCAAAAAGTCAGCTGCATAGTGGGGTATTTATGAACAGGGCTTGTAATTATATGCTTGAGCCGTTGAATTGAGGTATATAATCTTAATCAAGGTACTTATACTCTCTATTCATCAGTTCTGTAAAATCAGGATAAGAATGGTATATTCTTCATTATGATTATTATGAAGATACCAGCTAATAGGGAACATAAATTTTAATTAGCAGTGATATGTATAAAGGTAGTAATATTAGTATTGTTAACATTATTATTTCCAGAAAAACCTGTGCTTGTTGTTAAAATGCAGATGTTTAAAATGTATCACTTATTCTAGAATCATAATATGTGTTGATGGAGCTTACTAATCAATGTGTTTTACAAACTCTCTGAGTAATCCTTACATATATCAAAATTTGAGAACCTTTGGTAGCAGAAAGACAGCATACTGGAGAATTAGGACCAAGTCTGAATACAGACACTGCCATTTCTTGAAGCTTTGGTTTCCTCATCTGTAATGTAAGATCATTGTGAGGGTGTCATTAGGATCCCACCAAGATCCACGGAAATTTCAATAATTCAAAGAGAGCTAATTAAAAAGAGAAAAGTAGTACATAGAGGTAGCACAGGTGAGTTATACCTCCATCAGGTCAGAAGGGAGGAGGGAGGAGAGGTTAGCAGGAAAGACAGTAAGTACTGTAAGTAAGGCATCATGAGAGCAACAGTGACAATGACAGAACATAACCTTCCTAAGGAAATGTCACCAAGAAGAACCAGGGGAACAGATATCCTCACTGCATTCTCTATTCTCCTCTCACCCCTGACTTTCTGCTTGGAACCAAATTGATGCAACCCACCAGGAAGCCAGAGGACAGAGAAGCCAGCTGATCTAGTCCATGTCTTTCAGCCTTGTGTAGCAGAAAACAGGGTGTTGGCCAGTAAAGAGTGGAAATTGAGAAGTAAATGGGAGATGCATGTCATACATATAAGGTATCTAGTACATTGACTAATTTTTAATGAATGGTTTATTATTTTTACTTTTTTAATATATTTTATTGATTTTTTTTTTACAGAGAGGAAGGGAAAGGCATAGAGAGCTAGAAACATCGATGGGAGAGAAACATGGACCAGCTGCCTCCTGCACACCCCCCACAGGGGATGTGCCCACAACCAGAATCATGCCCTTGACCGGAATCAAACCCAGGACCTTTCAGTCCGCAGACCAACATTCTATCCACTGAGCCAAACCGGTTTCGGCATGGTTTATTATTTTTATGGTGGGTTGTGTACTGAATGAGTACATGAAGGTTCTACTGATATAAATAAAAACTGATCATTAACAAGATATTAAAAATAAGATGAAATAGAAATCAGTGAAATAATCTAGTTTATTTTGAGTAAGAACATTTCTAAAAACTAGCAAATCTTCTTGAAATGCCTGTAAATGTCTTGGATTTTAAGAGTAATTTTCAGGTCACTAAGTAATCAATAATAGTTCAAAATGACTCTGTAAGGGGGACTGAAATTCATCTCTAGTATTTAATTGTGAAAAAAAAAACACACACAAAGTTTTTAATTGGCTAATGAGTACATGAGAAAGAGCCAGAACCCAGATTCAAGTCTTCATTGTTGTTTTAAAGTTTCTTTACTTTGCTTAAATGATTAATCTATTTGTCATCTAAAATCATGCTTATAATGAAATGTGCATGTGGATATGTCAAGTGGACATCTGTCTCTTTCTTATCACTAAGTACTTAATGTTGTGATTCTCAAAATGAGGTCCCTTGACCAAGCTGCTGAACCAAGTATCGCCTGGAAACTTGTTAGAAATGAACATTATTGCCTGTCCCTATTGAATCAGACATTCTGAGGGTGGAGCCCAAGAATCTTTAGCTCTCTAGTTGACCTAAAGTTTAAGGTCAACTAAAGTTTAAGAACCATTTCTTTAATGTGTGGGCAAAAAAGGGGAGAGGGGTTCTAAGGAAACTAATTTCACAGGGTAGTCTGATCATAAATTCCTAACTGGGCAGGTTCTTCTGGGTTTTCATGCCCCAGGCATACAACTTTTTAGTAAAAGGCTTATATTTTGCTTAAGCAAGGTGTGCATATAGTTTAACACAACTTTGAAATAAACTATAACCACCATCAAGAGAATACATAATCTATGTATTCTATAATTCAGTCCTCACCTTGCTTCTCCCACTTCCATGTAATCTTCCTTAAATTCCTTCCTTAATTTCAAATGCACAGAAGATGCTGAAAAATTATTATTCTCCAGAGCATATGAGATCTTGCTCCCCAGCATATGTCATTAGTTTGGCTCAAATAATCTTTTATAAGATTCTCTATAGGTTTGGATGTTTCTTAGGTCAACCAATGGATTGCCTTTGATTAACTGCTGGCAGCCACCATAGCTGAAACCTGGGGATCTGCAAGGAACTAAAATGCACTAATGGAACTTTTACAGTTTTAGCATGATTTAAAATGATGGATCTGCCCAGCCAGTGTGCTCAGTGGATTGAGCATCATCCCATGCACCAAGAAATAGCAGTTGGATCCTGGTCTGGGCACATACCTGGGTTGTGGGCTTGATCCCCAGTAGGAGCTTGCAGGAGGCAGCTGATCAATGTTTTTATCTTTCCCTCACCCTTCTTCTCTCTCTAAAAATCAATAAAACATATCTAATAAACAATAAATAAAATGATTAATCTGTTCCCATGTTAACCTATCGACTATTATATTTCTGTTTGCAGAAAGATACCTAGTAAAAACACAGGACAGTATTATTTTCATAATGTATATATTGTAATGGGTTTAAAAGGGATCAGGTCTCTCATTCTCTTACCTTCCCATGAACCAGATTAACATGGGCTGTTTTAGTCTGATTTGTTCATGAAAATTAGTTGAGTATCTAAGGCATGGTCATTTTTTTTTCTATGAAGGGCCAGACGGTCAATGTTTGGGGCTTTTCAGACCACATGGTCTCTTGGAACTACTCTGCTATGTCGTAACTCAAATTTGCTGTAGATAATATGCAAACAAATGGGTATGTAATAAAACTTTACCAAAACGGGTCATAGAGTCAGTCCACAGGCTATAGTTTGTAAACTTTTGTGGACTGAGGAATGTAATGACAACACTTTACACATGAAAAATAAAACTAAGGCAGGTGAAGGATTTTGCTCAAATCATAAAATAAAAGACAATTTCACTAAATGATTCCCAGTCAGCAGATATTCACCTTTAAATACAAGTAACTCATTATAACTAAAGATTCAGTGCCATTCCATCTATATAAATATAAAACCCTAATATGCAAGTAGACCGAACGGCGGAATAACCAAACAACCGAACAACCGTTCACTATGATGTGCGCTGACAACCAGGGGGTGTGCGTGGAACATGGTGGGCTTCAGCAGCAGGCAGCAGAGGGCAGAACATGGTGGGCATCAGCAGTGGTGGGATGGTGGAGCAGGTGAGCGGGGTGCCAGACAAAGGCGGGGCACAGGTCGCTGGGGCAAGCCTCTGGTGGTTACTGAAAATTCTTTGCTCCCATGTGCCATGGTCCCACCGGGCGCTCACACCTACGGCTGGCTCTGGCCCCACTTGCACCCGCTGCCAGCGCCAGAGCCACCCCTCACACCCACTGCTGGCACCCAGCGCTGGTCCCCATCACTTGGAGACTTGGAGCCCTCAGCAGGTGTGAGTGGTGGCTGCTGGCCCTGGCGCTGTCAGTGTGTGGGAGTGGCAGGGGCAGTAGCAGGGCTGCTGGCAGACAAGGGATGGGGGCGGGGTGGGGCTGTGGTGGGAGGGGCTGGGTGGGGGCGCGGAGAATGGGCCAAGACCCGCCCAGGTGCACACAGCAGCCTTGAGGCCCAAAGTTTCTTTCAAGGTGAACGAATTCGTGCACTGGGCCCCTAGTTATTACATAAATATGTTTTTATCCATTACAGTTTATTCAAGATTATCTTAGTTTTGTATGACTATTGCATAAGGAATAGTGTTTACTTTTGCTTAGAGAATAGATTTATTTAGTTTCTTAAGACTGTGGTTGTTGTTTTTTATGATAAGGCTTTAATTTTTTTCTCCCTTATGAAAAGAACAGTAAAAAACCAACTACAATATAAGACTATCACTAATGTTAAAATGTCAGTGAGTGGTTAGCTCAGGTTCTTTATGGCAGTGAACAGCCACAATCACTTCAGATCCTGGCTTCTGCCTGGCATACGCTTGCCAAGCACTTGAAAAGCACAGTAATTTAAGCACACTGTTTTTTGGTCTGTTCCCTGAGGCCAAGCTCATAGCTCTTTGGTGACATATGTAACAGCACCTGCAAAGTTGGCCTGGGCTCCCTATTTGAAATGTGTTCTGCCCCATTCATAATGTTTGGTGTGAGTCTCTGGAGGCCAAACCTCATTGTATTGACTTCACATGACATGCAAATAATTTTGAAGCAGATTTTGGCCTGCTTTGGTCCAATTTGTTCATGAAAATTAGCTGATTCTTAAACCAATGTAATTCTCAGACTCTGCGACTGATTGTTTTATCTTGTAGACTCCTGGCATTTGAAGGAGATAAACTTTGGGGGAATAATTCATATTAGGCTACATAATTTGAAAATCGGTTTTATTTAGAGAAGAACTGTAAATTCAAGATTTTCAGAGGCTATTCAGGTATAGCCTGAATGTAATAAATGTAAATGCCAGATAGAAATTAAAAAGTATTGCAAGATTTATATTAAACTTATTTGGCCACAGTGTGAGTGAACAACAGGAAATGGTGGAGAGTTAGGCAAACAAAAGGGGAAAATCCTATCTAAAAAAGAATATCTACTTTTCACCAACTGATTAATGACCTTAGGCTACAGAAGCCCAGAATTACCCTCTTTTCCATTTTTTTTCTTTCATTAATTTTTTAAAACAGGTAGATTTTCTACATGAAATACCAAGGTTTTAAATGCTGCCCACTAATTCCTGTTTCTTATTAAACACTGTGAAGATTAAACATATACTTCATGGGCTGCCACTTTAGAAACTCTGACTTAAGGCTTAGTATGTTATTTCAAATGTTTGAGTTCACATCCCTGTTGTCCCCAAAGCTAAATAAAACAAATTTCCTCTAAGAGGTTTAATTATCGTTCAATGAGATTTATTCAGATCACATCAGAATGTTTACAATGGGTTGTCTTTCCATGCTTACTTCTCTGCATGTTTGTTTTGCTGCCTTATTCATTTGCACATTTCCTATACCCTCATGGTCCAGGCCCACAGTTGACAGATGTCAATGATAGACTTGCAGGCTAACTCTTCTACGGTGTAGGAGCATAACCATGATTGATTACTATGTTCTGAATAAGACTTAGAGCCAAAGCAATCTCATGTAAAGACACTCAATAACCTCTGTCTTCTTGATTTCAAATATTGTATGAATAAACGTTATCATACACTCCTCTTCAGCCACCTAGGTGAGCTGGACAAACTTCCATTATTCTGTAATTGCATTTGCTTTTCCACAGTTGTGCTCTTGGAATGCATTTGCTCTTTGGACTAATCAGACGACTTGAAGCTGCAGTGCCACTTCTGCAATAAAACCAATAGTGATATGAGTCGTTTGGTATTTTAAAAGATCCATATTTGGGGAGAAAATCATACCATCAACTGTGAATTATGTGAAATTCTTGTTATTTGTAAAGCAAGTGGGCCTCTAAATTTCTACTTATGCAAAATTTAACTAAAAATGTTATCTCCTATTACTGTGCCAATTCAAAGGTTAATAAAAAAAAGTGATTCTACAGTGAGTTGTCCATATTGCATTTTTACTTAATCCTAAAATAGAAGTCTATTTTCAAACAAAAGGAATAACAGAATAACCGAAGCTTGTCAAGACCATCTAGGAGGTTAATTAAACCTAGAAATGGTTCTGTGTGAAATTGACTGTGAACTAGAACTTAGGAACCCATTAAAATTTGCAGATATGACTTATATAGATTAATCCCTCAAGACAAATTTAAGGAAAATGGAGAAACGTCACCAAAAACTATATGTTGACATTATAGCAAAGTATAAGGTTAACTATAAAAAAAACCTGCATCTTTTATGTTTTATCTTCTCAAACTGCCAGCAAGTTTTTACAGGAGGAGTGTAAAATTGGTTATTTTAAATTATTCCAAGACAGTGCATAAAACGGCCACCGGCAAGTCATAAGTAATTGCTTGCTATGCACTTTTCCCTTAGTAAATATAGTACTGCTCTTTTCATCCTGAAATGGGCAGTACTGAAAATAAATTGTTTGACTTTAAGATGGGAAACAATTTGAAAACATAGTAATTTTATACCTTTACTTTAAGATTTTATTTCATTTTTAAGAGCCACTGACAAAAAACTTCAGAAAAAAAAATAAAGATTTCCCTAAGAAGTCAGTGGAAAAGCTAAAAGAGAGAGAATATATATTATTTATAAAAATGACTATGTTAATTTGAGTGAAAAAGTTTTTTTATCATTTATGCATTATGACAAACCTGAAAAAAAATATATTCTAAGACTACAATGTATTGGCCCCATCTCCTAAATATTGATTCAATTTCCATAGTTCTCATTAGGCAGCACCTTCATCAGTACAATATACACTTCATCAGAGCTATTTGATACTGACGGAAAGGTCATTGGCTTTTAAACCATTAGAGTCACATGGCGTAAGTCAAACCTTTCACTAAATGATGGCTCACCATCAGGGCTGCCTTAGAAGTAATTAACCCAGCTTCTCTGCTGAAGGTTTATGCTCTGCTACTGCCCCTGAATGCCAGATCCACCCTCCGACTGTACCATGCGAGATTACACCTTTGCAACTGCTATCCTTTCACCCTGCTTCATCTGATTTATTTTCAAACACTCATTTAGAATATTTGAAATGTCTGAATATAAATTAAAAAGTAGACTGAACCCTATGGTCTATTAATCTTATTCCATAAATACAAACATACTATTTTCCAGGAAATGTGTTCCTTTAATATTGCTTTTCCTCTGTATGTCTCTTAAACTCCTAGCATTCTGTAGTTTACACAAAGAATCCTAAATCTCGTAGCAGTACTTTAAAGTTATGCAGCTTTTTGAGATAAATAGAGTGAAATGATTGATACAGTTTCTGGCCCATAGCAAGCATACCATGGAAAGTATTTATATGCAGGGGATGACAAAAGATAAAGCAAGAGAGACAGTAGCATACAAATAATGGGAAACATCCTACATGATATTAAGGACTTTAGATTTTACAAACAGATTTTCATTTTAGATAAATAATCTGGCAGCTGAATGGAGGATGCATTTGTGGGAACAAGGCTACAGGCAGGGACAGTCTATAATAAACATGGAGAAAAATGAAAGAAATTTCCGAGTTATGAATGGATAGTTGAAGAGAGTAGATGATCATGGATATTTTTTATTATATAACTTTTTAAAATATATTTTTTATTGATTTCAGAGCGGAAGAGAGAGGGAGAGAGAGAGATAGAAACATCAATGATGAGAATCATTGATCGGCTGCCTCTTGTACACCCCACACTGGGGGATTGAGTCCACAACCTGGGCATGTGCCTTGACCAGGAATCGAACCATTAATTTCAGATTCATAGTTCGATACTTGACCACTGAGCAACACCAGCCTATTATATAACTTTTTTAACATTAAATTTATTAGGGTGACATTGGTTAATAGGATCATATAGGTTTCAGGTATGGATTTCTACGTTACAAGATCTGCATATTACATTGTGTATCCACCATCCAAAGTCAAATTTCTTCTGTCACTATATTTTAGGGTCCTTTTACCCCCACCCCATGATCATGGGTTCTTAATCCAACATCCATTAATAGGGTTCAGAGAATTCATAAGCCCTCTAAAATATAAATATATAGCCAGTCTTGATATATATATGCAATCAATCTATAAATTTTTATTTACTTGCTTTATCTGTGCACTTATAGTATCCCATACCTTACTTTGGCACATGCTAAAATACAGAGTAGGTAGATTTCATGTGATGTCTTTCATTTTTATGGGACTAAAATAATTGGATATTAAATTAGAAAGAAAGCTGATCTGTGGAACTCTTAGCTAAATGTATTTTATTTAAAACCGATTTTCTAGTGTGATTTCCCTGGGCTAAAAATGTTGCCTTTCCTAATGCTTTATCCAAACATATTGGGAGTGTGAAATATCAGTGAGTAAATTGCAAATAGTCCATACATCTTAACTCACCAAAAATGGGGGAGGAGGAAGGGGCTACAACCATAGATCTTAGGATTTTTTGCATCTATACCACTTCCCCTGCTGTAGAACTTCCAGTTTTCGCCTGATTATACTCAATTTATGGAAATTATTGAAAGAAGAATACTGATAAGGGCAGAAAAGTGGGGTTAATCTGTCAAGATATTATAAAATAGCAGTTGGTAAACTGTAGCCAAGTTTCCCCTTGTCACAGACCAAGGTCTAGGCAAAATTGGGATGGAATTAAAAACCTCTGCTTTCTTCCAAATTGTTGTTTTAGTTTTGGTTTCTATTTGTGTTTTGATGGGTAGAAATATGTTTGTAGCCTGAAAGATGCTGATTGATATTCCCTGACTGTACAGTTTAGCAACTTGGCATCTCCTCGTTTATATTTACATGCATTTCAAAGAGAACTTTTAGGAAGGTCATTTGTCTTAGGTTGGATTGCCCTAGATGCAGAGTCAAAAGTTTTAGTGTCAGTAGTTTATGTTGGAGGGGACTTTAGCAAGCACTTAGGAAAGTGAGGAAGTGAGAAAAGGAAGGTAAGAAAACAAAGAAAAGCCTACTAATCAGTTATTTCTGTAAGCAACTCCAGCTCAATTCCACTGGGGACCTCTGTGAGGCAGTCTATTAATTAGACCATCCCTCCCGGTTATCCATCCAAGAGGTGAAGAACCTTGGTAATTACGCCTAACTGCATTCTGTCACTGTCCAAGGGCTGCTATCAAGTCGTTAATTGCTTGGCACATCTGACATGATCTGTGTGTGGACTGAGAAAAAGCTCTCAAACATCAATTTGAAGGTACCTCAAGTAGGATGCCATTTGGTCACATACTGGATGGGGTGCAATCGGTGTCTGATATGTCTACTTTTGAGAAGCTGCCATTTCACAGTAACCCCACCTTATCTGTTGGGGATATGTTCTAAGACCCAATGATTGCCAGAAACTGTGGGTAGTACCAAACCTCTCTATTATCATGTTTTTTCTATACATACAGACACATGATAATGTTTAATTTATAAATTACAGACAGTAAGAGATTAACAGCAGTAATTAATGGTAGAATAATTATAACAATATACTATAATAAAAGTTAGGTGAATGTGGTCTTCCTTTCTTTTTCTGAAAACCCATCTGATAACTAAGATGTCTACTAAGTAACTAATGGGTAGGTAGTGGGTACTTTGGATGAATGGTGGGAAGGAACAGAATGGTGTGAAATTTCATCACGCTACTCTAAACAGTGCACAATTTAAAACTCATAAATTATTTATTTCTGGTATTTTCCATTTCATATTTTCGGATCATGGTTGAATATAGGAAACCAAAACCACGGAAGAGGAAATAGTAGATAATGTGGGACTACTGTATTCACATACACTTAGATGGTTATTTATATGAAACTAGAGGCCTGGTGCATGAATTCGTGCATGGGTGTGGTCAGCCTCGCAGGTGATTGGGGCCCATTGGGGCCAGCCAGTTGGGGGGAGGAACCGCAGGAGGTTGGCAGGCCAGGAGGAGGGACCGTGGGAGGTTGGCTGGCCATGGAAGGTTGGCTGTGGGAGTGCACTGACCGCCAGGGGCAGCTTCTGCATTGAGTGCCTGCCTCCTGGTGGCCAGTGTGTGTCATAGTGACTGGTTGTTTAGTCATTCAGTTGACTGGTTGACCAGTCGTAATGGTTGCTTAGGCTTTTATATATAGAGATATTTGGTGGTGTATAATGATCTGATTCTTACATTTTGCCATTCTACATTCTATCTATGTAGTTATATAGTTTTAAGTAGTCAAAGGTTTATACTATTGTTCATTTGGTGTAGTTTTCCCTGCAGATCTTCCACTCTTTTTCATAGGAGTTAATTTTGAGCAACTCTTGATCATATAATGGTAATTCTCTGAAGTTTCTGATATTATTTTTTTCTATTACTTTAGAATGTCAGCCTCAGAGCAGAGGGTAATACTCTCAGAGTCTAAGCAGTGCAGAATAGGTTTACGGACTCCCTTATTCTGAATAACATGCTGCTCTTAAAGCTGCCCTACGTTATGGATTAATGTCAACAGTACTCATGACATGTGTCAGAAACAAAACACATGTTCTTATATTTATCCCTTTAAAAATCTACCTTTTTTAAAGGTACAGTATATCTTTTAATTCAGATATTTAACACAACAACCATCCTGTGCCCTTTGTAACCACAACAAAGTGTGATGAGCCTAGTCTCAGTGTCTCATCAAGCCAGTGGTAAAAGTAGTAAACATATCTCTATAGCCCACCAATAAATACATTTTCTGAAGCTGACGATTAAAATCATGATCATTAGTTCAATATTCTTAATTACTTTTACCTCTGCTTCATATCTCTCTATTACAGTGATTTTCAACCAGTGTGCCACAAGAATTTTTAAAATACAATACCTCACTATTTAGTCAGGGGCACTGACCTCTTTTCCCTTAGATTATCAAATTAAAAAATGACAACAGACAACACAACAATAACTGTCTGGTGTGAATGAATCAGAATTATGCCTATTTTTTGTCAGTTCAGCAAAAAACATATTTTTGGTGTGTCACAGAATATCAGTGGTTTATGTGTGCCATGAGGTTGAAAATAGCTCCTTCATTATATCATGAAGAAATTAGTAAGTGCCTTAATAAAAGACAGGACTGTTAAGTCTCCCATATTTTCTTGCCTAAAAAGCTAGTTGGACATGATTTACATTTAGAGATCTATGCCAGTTTTTCTAATAGCATATTTTTCCTGTATAATATGCTAACAAAATATGTATTTTTAAAATAAAGTTTTTTAAGATAGCATACAGCATTTACAACAAGTCAACCAATCAGTGCTTTGTAGACTCTATCCTCTAATGTTTTATAAAACTTAGTAGGCATTTGTTTATATCAAGTCCCTCAGAACTTCTAGTAATACTCATGTTTCTTTTCCTCAACAAACATTGAAAATGGCTCAATAATCTTATCTGCAATCTCCCTTAATACCTGGATATGTAATTTCTATGTTCTAGTGGACTCGAGTTCATGTGAAATAGCTACATGCTCTTTAAAAATTTACTCAGCTATATGAATCTCAATTTCATCTTACCGATTAATATTTACTGTAATTTGTTGAATGACAGGTATTACTTAATTTAATTTGAGGATTTAAGAAAGGTTCCTTTGCAAAAAAATAACATTTTATCCAATACTTTGAGAATAAGCAGTTCTGGGGTATAAGGAGTTTACATAGAATGAAAAGAATATCCCAGTAAGAAGTTGCAGGGATATGAATACTCTGAGATGAGATTGTGCCTGACAGAATGTGCAGTGGATAAAGAATAATAATGTGTAAGGGAAACAGTACCATGTCCATAAAATCAGGAAGGGAGATCAGGTAAGAGAGCTTGTCAAACATTAGAAATACAATGTATTGGGAAGCCACACATTTTTTTAAAGTAAGCTTCATGGTTGGATTTATATTTTTAAAAGATCACCTGACTGCTGTTTGAAAATTGGATGACAATGAAGGACAAAACTGAAAGCTGGGTGCCCAGGTGTTGCATTAGTACAAATAAGATGATTGTATCTCAGAGTAGGTGAGGAGAAATGAGCAAATTCAACTATATTGAGGGAGCAGAATCACTATGAGAGTTAAGAAAAAGGGAGTTATCAAGGATAACATCCTAATATCTGGATCAAGCAACTGGAGGGACAGAGGGGCCATCGTTAGAAATAAGAAATAATATAAGCCTGGCCCACCCACACTTGTATTGAGCCCACAACCCGGGCATGTGCCCTGACCAGGAATCAAACCATGACCTCCTGGTTCATAGGTTGATGTTCAACCACTGAGTCATGCCGGCTGGGCAAAACCTTTGCTCTTTTAACTTTCCCCACAGTTTTGCCTTCTCATATAGTTGAAGTCATTCAGCATAAAGCCTTTTCAGATTGCCTTACTTCACTTAATAGCATGCATTTACATTCTCTGCATGTTTTTTCTTGCTTTGATAACTTATTTCTTTGTAGTACTGAATAATACTCATTGTCTATATGTACCACAGTTTATCCATTCACCTTCTGAAGAACATCATGGTTACTTCCAAGTTTGGGCAATTTATAAATAAAGCTGCTACATACATCTGTGTGCAGGTTTCTGTGTGGGCATACGTTTTCAATTCCTTTGGGTAAACATCAAAGAGCATGATTGCTGGATTATATGAAGAATATCTTTAGTTTGTAAGAAACCTCCAAACTACCTTCCCAAGTGGCTCAGCATTTTGCAATCCCATCAGCATGGTATGAGAGTTCCTGTTGCTCCACATCCTCTCCAGCACTGGGTGTTGTCAGTGTTTCTGATTTGGCCATTTTAATAGGCAAGTAGTGGTATCTGATTTTAATTTGCATTTCCCTGATTGCATGTGAGGTAGAGCATCTTTTCATATGTTCATTTGCCACCTGTATATTTTCTTTGTTGCCCATATTTTAATTACGTCATGTTCTTATTGTTAAGTTTTAAATGTCATATTTTACATTTTGAATAAGAGTCCTTTATCTGGTGTCTTTTACAATAAACTCTCCAAGTCTGTGGCTTGTCTTCTACGTACCCTTAATATTGTCTTTTGCAGAGCAGAAGTTTTTAATTTTAATAAAGTTCAGTTCTTAATTATTTCTTTCATAGATCATACCTTTGTTGTCTTATTTAAAAAGTCATCACCATTCCCAAGGTCATCTAGACTTTCTCTTATGTTTTCTTCTAGGAATTTTATAGTTATGCATTTTATATTTAGGTATATTATTTATTCTGAGTTAACTTTTGTCTAGGTTATAAAGTCCCTAAAATTAGTCTAGACTGATTTATTGGGATTTGGATGTCCAGTTGTACCAGCACCATTTGTTGAAGAGACTATATTTGCTCCATTTAAATTTAAACTTTCCCCACTATCTTCCTATTTTCATAATTTCTCCCCAAGTTGCATGTCATCCAAGGTTGCCTCTTGGATGACCAGTGTCCCAAATCACCTCAACAAAGAAAATATTTTTAAAATCATTGGTTCCAGCCTCTTTGCTCAGCTTTCACTTGTTTTACCAAGTCTTGCTTTTAAGTAATGACTTTATATATGGATTTTAAAGAAAATAAAAAGATTTTAAAATTTCTTTATACTTTTCAACTTCGAAGTATAGCTTTTTATAAGAACACTTGATCCCAATTCCTATAAAATTTATTATCTACTACAATACTTTCATTTGAAAGCCAAGGTCTCTTGTCCACATAGGAATGAATTATTTATCTTTTAAAAATTAAGGGGGTGCATGCGCAAAAACTCCACTTATATGCCAATATGTATAAAGTGACTAAAAGAAAGCTGTCTCCTAAATCATAATTGTATCTTTCATTATTATACCTAAACTGATTATCATAATTAAACAAGGGACTAATGGCATCACTATGCCCTAGAAGCAGAGAAATAAGATTTGTTTCCTCTGAGTCAGCCCCAATTCAAGGGTTAAATAAATGACAAGTCTACACATCTATAGCAATGCTAACTTTTTCAAATATTGACAGATACAAAGAACATTTTTTGCTGATACAAAGAACATTTTTTATAATGATAAGAAAAAATTCTGAGATGCTCTAAATTAAATTACAGCCAGCCAGAGAGTGAGAAAAAGAGACCAGATAGATAGTTAATAGCTGTAGGCCAGCTAACAAAAGGCTGCTCATATTCCTGAATGTATGTTGGAGTTTAGAATCAACCTCCAGGAGTCTGACAGCCAACCACTAGATGCTACCGCACTGTTATTCATGGACCTTCAGGACTGTTGCCTGTCCTGAAACCCATCAAATAAGAGTAAATATTTCTTCCTTACAGACTGTGCACCTACCACAGAACTGTCCTGTTTCAGCTTTTCCCACCCTCCTTATCTGTAACCAATGTAAAGTCTTTAGAAACAACTTACATCGTTCCCAAAATATCATGTATAAAAGCCCTCATGGAGTCCAGGAAGGCTGACATGCTTGCCTTCTCCACAGAATCATACTGCCGGTGGTTTAGACTTCATGCTTCAGGACCTGGTCCTTTTCTGGCTAGCAAAATGGCCCAGTAAACCATTTCTTATAAAGAAGTTTTCAGCCAAAACCGGTTTGGCTCAGTGGTTAGAGCATCGGCCTGCGGACTCAAGGGTCCCAGGTTCGATTCCGGTCAAGGTCATGTACCTTGGTTGCGGGCACATCCCCAGAAGGGGGTGTGCAAGAGGCAGCTGATCGATGTTTCTCTCTCATCGATGTTTCTAACTCTCTATCCCTCTCTCTTCCTCTCTGTAAAAAATCAATAAAATATATTTAAAAAAAAAAGAAGAAGTTTTCAGCTGTGCAAGTTTCTTGTTTAATAATGATGATGTAAGCATAGGGTCCTCTACTGGAAAAGGGGTCTCAAACTTTGACCCAGTGAATCGACGAATGAGCAGCTCCCACTGCAAGAGGCTACATTTTTATGTCCAAGTTCACAACCCCAGCAGTTATATCTATACTCAGTTATTTAGATCCCTTCCTATAAAAATGCGTACAATATATCATCTACAAAAGGATCCTATATAATAAAAGGCCAGTGACCATAAGCATAACGACCTGAACGATCACTCGACCAGTCACCATGAGGTGCATTGACCATCTCTCGGTCCCTCCTCACTCCCCGCCCCACCCCGGCCTGCAGGCTCCAACCAAAGTGAGTGGCGGCGGGGCAGGACTGGCGAGAGGGCAGAATGGCCAAACTCTTGGTCCCTCCTCCGGCCTGCAGGCTCCAATTGAACATGGCAAACGGGGAACCACGGTGAAACAAAGTGAGTGATGGTGGGGCGGGACTGGCAAGCAGGTAGAATGGCTGACCTCTTGGTCCCTCCCCCTGGCCCACAGGCTCCAGAGAACAGGAGCCATGCTGTAATCAGGGAAAAACAGCAAATGGGGGGGTGGTAGCAGGGTGAGACTGGGGACTGGCGAGTGGGCAGAAGATGGCCCTGATCGCAGGCTAGGCCTAGGGACCCTATCTGCACACGATTTTGTGTGCTGGGCCTCTGGTATTTACATGACCATATATATGCACATTAGCTCTCAGATTAGTTCCTCTTCAGAAATTACGTATTGGGTATCTTTCACTTATTCTTGCTTATGGAGTTGCCTGCTCTCATGAGTTTTATAAGTTTGCACGTGTTGACAAAATTTCCCTAGGATGATCAATCTTAGGAATTCAAAGACTTTGGATATGGCCCAAACTGAGGTAAGCAAGCTTTGTTTCCTACCTCTTCCCAGAAATGCTCTACTAAGCAGAAGATCTTCCTTAAATCTGCCAAATAATGGCAATATGTTTAGTAAGCTAGTGTTCTCTTATTATATATAAATTACGTGATCAATGTATATTTAAAGAGAAAAGATTCCACATCTCAGAAGTCACCGGTCATTAGACACTGCTTAATTTCACTTCGTTCAGTTCCATCAACATTTCTTCTTTTTTTTTTAAATCAATGAAGCTGTGGCTGTGATTCTTCCAGAACATCACAAAAGACACTGCTATTCAATGGCCCTTTACTCTGATGCTATATTAGAAGAGGGATATGTAATAACAAAGAACTCAATTCTTAAAGGGCTGGAATTGCCAACATATCTGAGAGGGTTTCCTGGATAATATGGAAAGTGTGGTGGCTGGAGGGGATGATAAATGTAACCATTAAACCACTTAAAGTGTCTTGTTATGAAGGGTGTGCATGTAAGTGATAATGCTGAAAACATTCTCTCTCTCTCTTTTTTTTTTTTTACAGCAAGGGTTCTTTGCTTTTCTCTATACCTGGTATCTGAGGAGGCCAAATAGCCAGTAAATACATCATTCATTTCAGCACTTAAAAGTCTACATATGAAAGGATAATATAAAGCTCTTACACGTGTTACCCATTTTGAAACTAGGACCAAACAGACGTGCTCCACAGATACAGTAAAAATGTTAAATGTTCTGAAGCAAGCAAACTGGAATTGTAAGTACTATTATGCCACTATGGGTTAAGAGCCATTTTTATGTTAACATTTATAGAATATATTGACTTCATGAATTGACTTTGAAAATTAATAAAAACAAAAGAGTTCTTTGCAACTGGATTATCTTTAGCGATTATTTATAATTTATTATAGCCAATATACAAATAACACCGAAGAACTGGTATCCACTTTTAAAACAGTTTAGTGTCTCACCATAGACTAAATCTCTAGTCCTCATTATTTACTAATATGAAGAACAAGGCCCATAATATGCACATAAATTAGATAATTGACCAAAGCACTTCTTGCCTGTTCCTTATGAGCTTGGCACTCTGAAGGACACTGAGAATAAGGAGATGAAAGTCAGGCCCTGGCCTCAACAAGACTTTACCAGAGATTTACAGGGCAATGTGATAAGCATGATGATACAATTCAGCACAAGGTTCATCATAAGAAATAAAACAAGAGGGGGGAAAAAGTAAACCCTTAGATTTCTTTCATTTGCCCTCAAAGTTGCTCATTAACATCACAGCAATAGCAGAAAGGCCTCCAGGTAGTCACGTGTAACACCTCGAATTCTATCCCTTCATCCCTGCCCTTTTCCTGCCTCTTCCCCTTTGTGTGTTAGTTTCAAAGTGTCTTAGACCTCTTTCAGAGCCTCTGAGGATCCCTTTATTATTCTGAAGTGTAGGCCAGTAGCTATCTCACCTGCTTCCGAACCACCTGGCATTTCACCTCTCAGGGTCTGTCCATATTGCATTGTATTGGTCCACTAACTTGTCTATTTCCCAAGCAAAAAAACCCAAACAAACAAACAAAAAAAACCTTTCAAGGAAAAGTGAGCATTTAAAAAAAAACAAGGATTACTACTGCTCTTTATAGTACCACTGCCTAGCGTAGTGCATAACACCAATAATTTGCTCAATAAATATTCACCAAATAAATTAACTTACGGAAAATATATGTGATATAATTCAAATAAAGCACTTTGTAAAAATTCACGAAACACTGGTTCTTTTAAAGTCCAGTATAATATGGTACAGCATGTAAAAACTACGTCACAGGAAAAAGGAATAAATAAATAAATAACACCAATGAAAGGTATACCAGAAACATGGTGATGTAAAGATACCAGCATTTTCATCCGTATAAGCCTGAGTGTTCCAACCTTTTCCATCTAATATGTACTAGCAGTAGACAATCTATCTAAGCCAAATGAAATAAATTTTTTTCATGTGTGAAGTAACATTATAGTGTCTATGTCATAAATAGTTAAAAATATTAAATGAGATAAAAGATGTAAAGCATTTAGGTCTGTGATGGGCAAGTAGTACATTCTGAATTCATACCGAATGTCCTTTCTTCATTTTTTAAAATCCATGGTGAAAGCAGATCAGGAGTGTGCATGGGGGTGAGGAAGTATCTTAGAAAGTTACTAGTCAAGAAGAAATACTACCTTCAATCCAGCTATGTTAGGTTGGTTCATTTATTGCTATGTTCCAGTCTCATTATCTGGGGGAGCAAATGTTTCTTTTCAGTAATGGCCCTGATAATATTTTTGCTGCCACCATGTGGTTGGTGGCAGTGGATGTGGGAATCATGCTGAAGAGATTTATTTTCCTTTTCATTCAATCTATTGGGGTGATACTGGTTAACAAAATTATACAGGTTTCAGGTGCACAATTACACAACACATCATCTGTACACAGTATTGTGTATTCACCACCACAAGTCAAGTCTCTTCCGTCAGTACTTATCCCCCATATACCTTCCTCTCCTTCCCCGCCACCTACCAGCCCACCCCCACCTCTGGCAATCACCATGTTGTCCATGTCCATGAGTTTTTTTCTGTTTTCCTTTTTGCTCAATCCCTTCACACCCCAACCCACTACCCCCCATTCCCCTGAGAGCTGTCAGCCTGCTCTCTATTTATGAGTCTCTCTCTATGTTCCTTGTTAGTTCATTTTGTTATTAGATTCCACATATGATTGAAATCACATGGTACTTGTCTTTCTCTGACTGGCTTACTTCACTTAGCATAAAGCTCTCCAGGTCCATTCATGCTGCCTCAAAGGGTAAGATTTCCCTTTTATTTATTTATACTAGAGGCCCGGTGCATGAAATTTGTGCATGGGGGTGTGTATGTGTCCCTCAGCCCAGCCTGCACCCTCTCCATCGGGACCCCTCGAGGGATGTCCGACTGCCCGTTTAGGCCCGATCCCAGTGGGATCGGGCCTAAACGGGCAGTCGGGATCAGGCCTAAACGGGCAGTCGGACATCCCTCTCACAATCCAGGACTGCTGGCTCCCAACCGCTCACCTGCCTGCCTGATTTGCCCCTAACCACTTCTGCCTGCTGGTCTGGTCACCCCTTACTGTCCTCCCCTGCAGGCCTGGTCACCCCCAACTACCCTCCCCTGCAGGCCTGGTTGCACCCAACTGCCCTTCCCTGCAGGCCTGGTAACCCCCAACTACCCTCCCCTGTAGGCCCGGTCACCCCTAACTGCCCTACCCTGCCAGTCCGATTGCCCCTAACTTCCCTCCCTTGCCAGCCTGGTCACCCCTAACTGCCCTCCCTTACCAGCCTGGTCACCCCTAACTGCCCTCCCTTACCAGCCTGGTCACCCCTTACTGTCCTCCCCTGCAGGCCTTGTCACCCCCAACTGCCCTCCCCTGCAGGTCTGGTCCTCCACAACTGCCCTCTCCTGCAGGTCTGGTCCCCCCCAACTGCCCTCCCCTGCAGGCCTGGTCACCCCCAACTACCCTCCCCTGTAGGCCTGGTCACCCTTAACTGCCCTACCCTGCCAGTCCGATTGCCCCTAACTGCCCTCCCCTGCAGGCCTTGTTGCTCCCAACTGCCCTTCCCTGCAGGCTTGGTCACCCCCAACTACCCTTCCCTGTAGGCTCGGTCACCCCTAACTGCCCTACCCTGCCAGTCCGATTGCCCCTAACTTCCCTCCCTTGCCAGCCTGGTCACCCCTAACTTCCCTCCCCTGCAGGCCTGGTCACCCCCAACTGCCCTCCCCTGCAGGTCTGGTCCCCCCAACTGCCCTCCCCTGTAACCCTAGTCACCCCCAACTGCCCTCCCTTGCTGGCCTGGTCTCCCCCAACTGCCCTCCTCTGCTGGCCTGGTCACCCCCAACTGCCCTCCTCTGCTGGCCTGGTCACCCCCAACTGCCCACAACTTCCCTCCCCTGCAGGCCATTTTGTGGTGGCCATCTTGTGTTTACATGGGGGAAGCCATCTTTGACCACATGCGGGCAGCCATCTTGTGCGTTAGAGTGATGATCAATTTGCATATTACCTATTTATTATATAGGATTTATTTATTTATTTATTTATTTATTTATTTATTTATTTATTATTTATTTTTTACAGCAGAGTAGTATCCCATTGTGTGAATGTACCACAGCTTTTTTTATCATCTCATCTACTGATGGACACTTGGGCTGCTTCCAAATCTTGGCTATTGTAAATAACACTGCAATGAACACAGGGGTGAATATATTCTTTCAAATTAGTGTTTCTTCAAATATATTCCCAGAAGTGGAATCGCTGGGTCACAAGGCAGTTCCATATTTAGTTCTTTAAAGTAACTCCATACTGGTTTTTACAGTGGCTGCACCAATCTGCATTCCCACCAACAATGCACAAGGGTTCCCTTTTCTACACATCCCTGTCAATATTTGTTATTTGCTGATTTATTGATGAGAGTAATTCTGACAGGTGCGAGGTGATATCTCATTGTGGTTTTAATTTTCATTTCTCTGATGATTAGCAGCATTGAGCATCTGGTCATGTATGTCCTCTTTGGAGAAGTGTCTATTTGATAATTTTTAAAAATCTTTAGAAACCATAGCTTGCATTGGGAGCTCACTTACCATAGTCTAGAACAGGGGTCCTCAAACTTTTTAAGCAGGGGGCCAGTTCACTGTCCCTCAGACCATTGGAGGGCCGAACTATAGTTTAAAAAAAACTATGAACAAATTCTTATGCACACTGCACATATCTTATTTTGAAGTAAAAAACAAAATGGCAAAAACACCCGCATGTGGTCTATGGGCCGTAGTTTGAAGACGCCTGGTCTAGAAGATATGTTAAGTATTTGCCATGCATTATCTCATTTAATTTTTTTTTAAGTAACAACAATAGGAAACCCTGTGAGGCTGGTACTCCTTGTATCCCTGATTCAGAGATGGCCATGGATCATTGACATGGGAAGGACAATATCTTGCCAGCGTCCATGCAACTAACAAGTGGGAGAGCAATTAGAATTCAGAGTATTCCTATTTTAGTGGATAAAAACACCAAACCATAATCTTGTCCTTGCTTTCTAAATTGTGTTCCACTGAAGACTGAAATCTGAATTATTTAGAAAAATACTTAATCTAAAAATGGACAACTTTCAAAGCCCCCAAATAAAAAAAATTCTGGTTCCTTTATCATCACTGACTTGGATATTTTGCTTGAATGTGTAAGTCGCTTTCCCACAAGGAGATTGCTAGTCCTTTAGGGTTTGTCACAGCAGTCTTTATATCCCCAGATCCCAGTGAGTGTTTATAAAGGAGACACCAAATCAATGTGTTAATGATTTTAATTTAAGTTCTGTAAGCAACTGAAAGATCGCTATCTTGTTCTTACATACATTTAAAAGCCAATGATAATCCTTTATAATTCATGGTTGATCTTAATTTGATCTCAGTTCTCCCAGGACACTCTTTCCTTCAGGTTCACTTTGTAACTTTTACTTCCCTCCTGCACCCCCAGGGACTTTTACCTGCATCTTTTGTAACAAGGCAGCAGGATGGAGGGAGGGAACATAGATGGCCTCTGAACTCAGACCCTCAAATTCTGGGTTAGCCACACACCATTAACGTAATCCTGAGATATGAATTCATTTCCCTTAGCTTTGATCTCCTCATCTCTAAATTAGATATAAGAACTTACTATGGCAGAACTTGCCTTTTATTATGCAGTTTCTAGGTATTATTCTCCCTTCCTTCTTCTGGCACAAAGAACAAATTGGATTCCTATCCTGTCACATAAAACCCATATATTTATATACTTCACAATCATAGTCTCAGAATTAATCTTTTTTTTTTCTCGCTGGGAATATTCCTGAAATGATGCCTTTTTGAAAATTAAACTCTAGGGTTGCGTCTAGATTTAAGATATTTTTGTGTGTGTTTTTTTTTCTTCAGTGATAATTAGTTTAAAGTTTAAGAAAAAATAATTCTAAGGTTATAGAAAAGAAAAATGATATTTATTATTTTTTAAATCTGTATTGTTGAGAGTATTACAGATATCCTCCATTCCTCCCCTGCCCCCCACTGTCCCCCTCCACCCGGTTCCTGCCCTACCCAGGCTTTCACCACCCTATTGTCTATGTCCATAGGTAATGCATATATGCATATAAGTTATTTGGTTAATCTCTTCCTGCCCTCCTCCCCCTTCCCTCTCAAATTCTTCAGTCTGTTCCAAGTATACAGCCCACATAGGGGGCACCTAGAGTGCCTAGCTCAGGTGACTGGGGAGGCTGAACCACTGGGCCCTACAGAACATCTAATACACAAGGCCACTCTACCAAGTCAAGGAGACATAGCAGCTCAACCTAATACATAGAAATAAGCACAGGGAAGCAGCCAAAATGCAGAGACAAAGAAATGTGTCACAAATAAAAGAACAGAAGAAATCTCCAGAAAAATAACTAAATGAAATAGAAGCAAACAAACTACTAGATACTGAGTTCGAAACAATGGTTATAAGGTTGTTCAAGGATCTTAATGAGAGCTTCAAGGATCTTTAATGATACTTTCAAGGATCTTAGTGAGAATTTCAAAGACCTGAAAAAGGTCCACTCAGAAATTAAGCATACACTAACTGAAACAAAGAATAATTTACAGGATTCAACAGTAGAGGATTATGATAATCAAATCAACTATTTGGAATATGAGAAAGCACAAAACACCCAATTAGAAGAGCAAAAGATAAAAGGATTAAAAAATATGAATATAACTTAAGGAGGACCTGGGACAACTTCAAGCATACCAACATTCACATTATGGGCATGCCAGAAGGAGAAGAGAGCGAGCAAGATATAAAAACCTATTGGAAGAAATAATGACAGAAAACTTTCCCTATCTAATGAAAGAAATAGAATTACAAGTCCAAGAAGCACAGAGAGTCCCAAATAAGAAGTACCTGAAGAGGCCCACACCAAGATGCATCATAATTAAAATGCCAAAGATTAAAGATTAAGAGAAAATCTTAAAAGCAGCAAGAGAAAAGCAGTTAGTTACCTACAAGGGAGCACCCATATGACTGCCAGCTGATTTCTCAACAAAAACTTTGCAGGCCAGAAGGGAGTGGCAAGAAATATTCAAAGTGATGTATAACAAGGACCTACAAAGAAGATTACTTTACCCAGAAAAGCTATCATTTATAATTGAAGGTCAGATAAAGAGTTTCACAGATAAGAAAAAAAATCCTTTAATCACCTCCAAACCAGTATTACGTGAAATGTTGAAGAGTGTTCTTTAAGAAGCAGAGGAAGAGGAAGAGGAAGAGGAAGAGGAAGAGGAGGAGGAGGAGGAGAGAAGAAGAGAGATAAAAACATGAACAATAAAAGATCAATAAATACATATCTATCAACAATTAAATCTAAAACTCAAAATAAATGAATAAGCAATCTAATGAACAAAATAAGCTGATGAATAAAATAGAACCAGAGGCATGGAAAAATGCTACTTGATCTTCTGCAGGCCTGTACCATCTAAGATGGACAATAACACACATTTTGGAGACATAAGTTAATTAAACAAACACTGCAAGAAGTTGCAGCAGACAATCAAGATGTTGGGTGGTGAACTGAAGTCCCTATTGGCACAAGAAGAAAAATGGCCCATACATGTGTGCACAAACACACACACACACACACACACACACACACACCTCAAGTATTGCAGCATAAATAAAAAAATGTAAATAGACCATCTAAACAACAAATCAGCATTAGCACTGGTGTATAATTTAAAATAAGGATGGCATTAACATGCAGCAAAAAGGCAGTATCTGCAAAAAGATATATTTTATGCAGCCAATATTTATTATATAGAGACACATGTAAAGAAGAGAAGCAGCTAATGTAAGTATGTGATCTGGAGTCAGACTCCTGGGTTTGAGACATATACCCATATCTTGATAGCTATGTGATTAGTCAATATACTTTTCTTCTCTTTGCCATACTGTCCTCATCTGTGAAAGAGGAATAATAATACTCATTATATGGGGCTATTTGAGGCTTAATTGAGATAATACAATTAGATAGTACAATGCCTGGAACTCAATAAGAATTCACTAAATGCTAATTCTTATCCATATCAAGACAAATGGGTTAGGTATGGGTTGGTTATCTTCCTTTTTAAAAAGGCATTTCTTTATTTACTTAATAGTCCATTGACTCTGAGGAAAATATTTAATTGACATAAAAAACAACTCTTCTTACTGTGATACTGTGATATATGGTTACTACTCACTTAATCAGTTTACCAAAAAAGCTGAAGATGTAGGATTTTTGTAGGAGACGGTCTAAAATATAATTGGAGACGAGGGATGGAAAATCCGTATTCAAATCTTGACCTGAGTAAATTCCTCTCTGCAGTTCATTTATCCCGTTGCCACCTGCTTGCTCCATGGAGACAGTGGCCATAAATTGGCACAGGCTGCTCTGTGCCTGTCACTCATATGCACACATTACTCCGTAGGAATGACTGAGAAGTAACTTATGCATGACAAGCAACCTCAGGGAACATAACTCAGATCCGAAATAAACAAATTAATATCTTCAGCCTGTTACAAGCTCTTTAAATTGCACATTTAGTTTCCATAAACACAGTAGGGTAAAGATTCAGAGCTCCAGATCCATCTGATAGCAGCAAGGCTTTGGGTCACGTGAGGCTCACTAGTGATTATGTATGTGAATGTAGGGCTTGGAAGGGCAACTCTGGATTTTGAAACATTATTTCACAGTTTATAGCTTGCTCAATGGGATAAACATTAAACTTCACATTCTCAAGGATTAGTTTCACTCTCTTCCAAGTCTTAAACTCATTACCATCAAGTATGAATGAACTGCACAAACATGAGAGAATAACCTGCTTAGTGTTTTAAGTAGAACAATCTGCACAATCAAACTCCAAATCCACATTTGCTTGTGCAAATTTAATGCTGAGCAAATGATGAATGTTCTTAATGCCTGTATATTGTACAATAAAATCTTGTTATTAATAAAAATATATGTAAATGTGGAGTCATATTTTTGAAGTCCATGCATATGTCAAATAGCAAAAGAGCACTTTGTTCTGCATTGTGCTATGACTGACGTAGAAAACATACTGCATGGCCCTTAAAAATATAAGAAGTTTCAGCCTTTACATTGGGGGCGTGGAAGGGGCACAGAATGACAACTAAGCACAATGGCTCTCCCTTTTTAAAAGAATATGTGTTTAAAGAGAGATGATATAAATATTCATTCCAATATGTTTTGTTGTTGAATTATGTTAAAGACTGGGTAAAAACAGTAAAAGATAATCAGTGATTTCTCCTAAGACCACGCCTATATGTTGGGCAAAGAGACAAGGATTTTAGGGCAGCTACAGTGAGACCCACTCAACCCTACTTGATGTCACTTTTTTCTTGTCCTCAAAACCCAATGGAAGAACACTATTTTGCCATTTTTTTATTACCTGTCATAATTATACTCAGTTCTCTTGAACCATGAGTGCAGGTTAAGGGAGATTATTTTGCTACCACTAGAAGTCCTCCACCCAGACTTTGACTAAAGCATTGAGAGAAAGATTTTACAGGCAACAATCCCACATATTGCTCATAGGAGATCTACTCTGTCATCTTCCCATCCACCTTCTCTGAAGTCACAAAACAGGACTCTCTTAAGGAGCTTGGTGTACTAGAATCCTGGCGACAAGGTTTCTTTCTTTCACTAGTGGAAGCTCTTTTATCACTGGGTTAACCATCTTCCTAGTAACTAGACCCACAACACTTCCTGGACAAGACTAATGGAGAAGCAAGCAGAGGACTGGTGGCACATAATGAGGCTGCATAAGGAGTGATCAAAGGAGACTCAAGCACAAGTGAGTGCTGGGTCAGGAAAAGCAAGCATAGCGGTCACATAAATATGCTTGGGCCCCAGGGACACAGGTGTCACCCAGGTGTCACTGGGATTCTGTCTGTTCTCTGTTGATCTTTGCCTTTTCCATTCCTATTTTCTTCTGCTTGATTTAGTTTTAAACCTAGATTTACATAGAAGAAAAATGGAATAAAAAGCCCTGAAATTGTTTCATCAAAGTTATTTTATAGGATATTTGCCAGAATACTTTAAGAATATATTAAATTTTAATTAAAAACAGCAAATAATATAAGCCCCAATTTTTAGACTAGGTATTAAAAAAAGAAGGGTTCTGACTTAAATGCCCTCTCAATCCCTGCTTCATTGCTAAGCTATTCATTTTCTTTAATGTGTGAACACTATTCAGATCACCTAAAACAATTTTGCTCCTATGACTGTTTTAGAATGCACAGGATAAACTATTTCCAGATATGTCTTCCACAGTTTACAAAAATACAAGAGCTAACATAAGTCATTTGCAAGAAGGATAAAAATGGGGGTGGGGGAGTGATAGTTTCTGCAAGATTTTTCCTTTTTTGTGAAGACTGGAGAGCTCTATCCCACAGGTGTGTGTTGGGGGAAATCCCATCATAATTTCAGAGCACAGAATAGGCTTATTCTTTTCCTGACACGTGTAAAATATGGTTGCAGCAATTCATCTGTCTAGTTAGACAACATATTGTTTGGCAGCAGAATTTTGTATGTTAATTTAATGCATTTCCCCATACATTTCCCACAATGTAGTAAAAACTCTATACATACTAAAAAATAAAAAGTTCTTAGTAATGCCATCAACTCAATTATATCTGATAGCTTAGGTACAGAATCAGTGTGTAAAGAAGCTTTTAATAATTTCAAACTATCTGTGATGCAAATATAAAAATGATAACCATTTGAAAAGTGTTTCCCAAGGTCCACTAAACTATGTGTTTTTTGTGTGTGTCTTGCACCATATTTTATACTTTTATCAACCAAGAAGTTACACTTTAAATAGTTAACCTCAGAGAGAATTTTGAAGATCACATTAAATCTTAATAAAACATTTCTTTGAATAGTTCAGTAAATTGAACTAAAGCAAGTGGTAATGGGATACATGATTAAAAGTCAGTGATAAAGTCAACTGTATGATTGATATGAAACTATAAAATCAAAAACTACTTTAAGATTTTGAATTAGATTCTAAAAGGTAACCATAACTATCAGTATTCATAAATTTGAGGATTTTTTATTTGATAAAAATTCAAATGTGTATTGGCCATTTCAGAAATTAAATTTTCCTCATTAAAACTTTACCTTAAAAAATGAATCCTGATTTTTGACCTAACATTAAGATTCTATTTGAATTATAGTAAGGAAATACTCTTCCAAGCGTTTTGTTAGATTCTACTGCTAAAGTCATACAATAAACAAATTATTAGAAAATTTATTAGAGTTTTTAGTAGAAAAATCATTGGAATTTTTTAGCACTGAGAGTTACTGTTCTAAGCAGGTAATTTTGTAGATTTTTATGACACCATGGATTAATATTTTTCATTAGGTTAAATATAATACCATACTCTAAAAAAAGAAAATTAAAATGAGGTATGCTAAACCCAACATGGATTATCATTCTAATTTCATATTACACAGGCTAGCATATAAGTGAAATAAAGTTACTATCAGACGAGAAATAATAAAGAACTTTGTGAAGCTTTGATATTTGTTGAATAGTTCTGGAACTATTTAATAAATACCCAACTAACTAAAACACAGAATATTTTGCTCTCAGTTAGTACATGCAATTAAAAAATAAACTAACAGCAGCATCAATTTCTATCTCTAAGAGATGTGTCTTCAGATGAGAACATAAGAAATAAGCAAGAAGTACTGCCGTGGTAGGTACTCATATGGTTTAACACAAAGCAGTATATAACTATAAGTCAAAAACCTAATATGTAAAAGTATAATGACAACATGGTTTATAGAAACTCATTTCAAAATGTAATATTATATGTATAATATTTATTCTCTAATTTATGACATTTCACAAATTTCAATTTCAAATTCCAAACATTTAAACAAGGAGGTGGAGTACACATGGCCTCTTTAGAATTATTTAAGTAAATAAGAATAATAAAAGTGTCGTGATTGCTGAAGGGGGGGAGGTTGGCGAGGGAGAGTTGGAGGAGGGCATAAGAGGATAAATGGTGGTGGATGGAGACTTGACTTGGGGTGGTGAATACACAATACAGTATACAGATGATGAGTTGTACACCCGAAACCTGTATAATTTTGTTAACCAGTGTCACACCAATAAATTCAATAAATAAATAAGGATGAAATTAGCTTATAAAATACTATAATTATAGAAGATAGCATTCATGCCTAAGCTTTATTCTTTTCTTTAGTCTTAATTCATTATGAAATGTCCATGGGACTGAACAGTTTAATTATCTGTTTCTAAATTTCCTTCTGTATATAGTACTTAATCCACAGAGATATTAAGTGGACTAAATTAGGTAATAATATAAATCACAGAAAAATGCCTAATACATAATAGTCAACAAATAAAAGACTTTTTACCACCAATATAATCATCATCACCTTTCATTTATTTTATCCCTATTTTTATTAATGTCTTAATTGCTCTCCCTTTGAGGAACTAATTACAACTATCTGTTTTATCACACATACAGAATCTGGCTCAAAGACGAGCTTCCCAGCCAAAAAGAGTGCAACTAAGTGAAAAATAATAATATTACTTAGTGATTATTCTCATGCAAGCTACAGCATGTGCTGTTAGCTATCATGCCAAGTATGTACATATATTCTCTGCATTCCTGATGAAACCTCATGGCATGCCATTATATTCATGTTGCAGCTGAAAAACACTGAGAATGAAGTTTACAGAGCTCACCACTGTCATCGTTGAATGAAAGCAGAGCTGTGACTTAAGTCTCAAGTTCAAAATCCTATTATTTTCCCATTATATTATACTGTACTGTGCCTTCATAGCTCTTTTGCATCTCAAGAAACTCTACATCTTAGTATATTCTTACGGATTTCTTTCCAGAATATAGAAACTCTATAGGAGAAGAGGCCAGACTAAAAATTACCAGGTTCCAAAAGCATCCCCTTAAATTAAGGAATCTCTATTGAGAGGACTTGACAGTAGCAAACATTACCATGATCGTACTCCTCTGCTCCATTCAACCCTACATTAAAAAATAAACTAACAGCAGCATCAATTTCTCTCTTTCTTTCTCCTTTCTGCTGTTTTTCAAATAAGGTCAATTATTCTATTTCCTTGCCTCCTTTTCAGGTCTTAGTTTCTAAACTTTAAAGACAATTGTTAAAGACAATCTGCCTTCAGGCATTTAATATATGGTGTACCGGTTAAGAATGTGAATTTTTTCAATAGATGGAGTTACACATATGTTGATATATATGCAATTTGATATGTATGCTATTTTGTTGTATTGACAACAAGCTTCAAAACTTCATATGTCAAATTTTCTGAAAGTGTTAACATCATAGATATTTTTACACTTTAAAAATGTCGAATTGCGTGCCCAAAAAAACCCAGCATTTGCGGGAAGTTTTAATTTATTACTTTATTTTGAAGAAAAGTGCTGCTGAATACTTTGGGAAGCTTATGGTGAACATACTCCATCTCAAGATACTTGTGAACGCTGTTTTAAACACTTTAAAAGTAATGATTTTTATGTGAAAGACAAAGATGTCCAGGTCAACCAAAAAAGTTTGAAGACCAACAATTACAAGCATTATTGGAAGAAGATGCATGTGAAACTCAAAAACAACTTGCAGAAAGATTAAATGTTGCTCAGGAAACAATTTCCAATCATTTACAAGCATTGGGAAAGATTTTAAAGGAAGGAAAACGGGTGCCACATCAACTGAACGAAAGACAAATGGAAAACCGAAAAGTTACCAGTAAAATGTTGCTTCAAGGGCACAAAAAAAAAGTCTTTTTTTGCATCTAATTGTGACTGGCGATGAAAAGTGGATTTATTTTGAGAATCCCAAATGCACAAAATCATGGGTTGATCCAGGGCAACCATCAACATCAACTGCAAGGCCAAATTGCTTCAGAAAGAAGACAATGCTCTGCGCTTTGTGGGATCAGGAAGGTGTGGTGTATTATGAGCTTCAAATACCAGGTGAAATTAATACTGATTAATACTGATCGCTACCGACAAAAAATAATCAATTTGAACCATGCTTTGATCGTGAAATGACCAGAATGTTCCAGAAGACACGGCAAAGTAATTTTGCTTCATTATGATGCACCATCACACACTTCAAAACCAGTTAAAGGCGCATTAAAAGATATTGCCTGGGAAGTATTAACCCACCTGCTGTATTCACCAGACCTTGCTCCTTCAGATTACCACTTGTTCTGATCAATGGCACACACACTTTCTGAGCAGCACTTCAAAACGTACGAAGAAGTGGATAATTGGGTCTCTGAGTGGTTTGCCTCAAAACAAGAAAAGTTATATTGGGACGGTATCCACAAATTACCTGAAAGATGGGGAAATGTGTAGCTATCGATGGACATTACTTTGAATAAAGCACTTTTGATATTTCTCTTGAATTTATCGTGTTTTCTTAGATTGCAAAATTCGCTATTATTAACCGGTACACCTAATAACACCATCCTGAAGCTTCTGGATCCATTCTGTTTGAAGCCATATTAGGACAGTTGTTTTAGTGTACTATAGGACTTCCTGAGACCCGTGAAATCAACTCTTCCATTTTCACATTTACATGTTGGAGACAAAGTGACTGCCATATAGATCCAATAAATTACCTCCTGGATGACTGAAATAATTAACTGGAATTAATATTCAGAATGAAAATAAGGAGGGCTTCATAGGCTCTTTGTAAAAGGTCAAATGATGTTCAATATACTGCACTTACTAAAAATGGATAATTATATAATAAAAACCATAACATGATATTCAGCAATGAGTTGAAAGTAATTTCTGAGTTAACCTTTTAATATCATTTTAATTAGAAAATTTGGTTAAGCCACATAACCGATTATGTAGGCATTAGAATTGAATGACATTTTCACTGTAATTTCTTTTTGCAGTACTTGGACTCTCTGCCAAGATTAGAATAGCATCAGGACTTCAATGAGAACAGTCATACGGGGTCTCTTTCAGAGGACCTGTGATGTCACTGCTGCAACTGCGATAGGTCCCCTGGAAATTCTGTAAGAAGAGGCAAGAGGCAAGAATCAGTAGATCCTTGTTCTGGATCCAATGTACAGCAACTGCATTTCCTCCCCCAAGAGTGTCTGGAGAAAAGGCTATATAAAATCATCTTCTATTCATTCAGCAAATATTTATTAACCACCTACTAAGTACTGGGCATTGTTCTCGATGATTGGGATTCATAACTAATCAAGAAAGACAAAGAGACTTGGCATTTTAAAGTTTACATTCTAGTATGGAGAAACCATAAAAATAGCAAATAAGTATATTGCAAATTATATTAAAAGGTGCTACGTTCTATGGAGGGGGGGAACATCACATGTGATTGTGCATACTTGGATAGGGATAGATGTAGGCATGTATAGACGCAGAAAGATGAGTTAAGAGGCTATCACAGTAATTCAAGTAAAAGAAGATCTTGACTTAGGCCAGGGTAATAGCTGTGGAGATTATGAGATCTATTTGATTTGAAGACAGGAATACCAGGTTTGCCTGGCAGATTGGATAGAATTTGTAGGAGAAAGAGAGGAGTCAGGGAGGAGTTCACCATTTCTGACCTGACCAAGTAAAAGGACGCTATTGCCAATACCTGAAACAGGTAGACTCCAAGCGAAGGGCATTTGGAGTAAGAAAAATAAGGGTTGATTCTGAGATGTCTAGACATCTGTGAGGTGATATTGAGTAGGCAGTTCCATATCTAAGTCGTGGAGAGAGGTATTGGCTAGAATCATGCCATGGGCAAGATGACCAAGAGGTTGTAGATAGCGAATGGGCACCGACAGATAACCCCTGGGGAACTTCAACTATAAGAAGTTGTGTGGAAGAGGAGAAACCAGGAGAGGAGGATGAGAAATGAAATAAATTTTTCAACAGGAGATAAAAATATGATGTGGTGTCCGGAAGCCAAGTGAAGATGACGTATCAATGATAGCTCAAGTAAGACCATGGTTCAAGTAAGTTCTTTAGTGATGCAGAAAGCAGAACCAGGTCCACTATCAACTTACAGGGATAAAGGTCTTACTTCAATGAGAAAAAAAAAATGAACTGCAATAGTGCTCAATATTACATCTAGCTGTTTCATAACACAGCACATTTTCTTTTTAATCACTAGAGGTATTCATAGACAGGCTGATGAGTATTGCAGATCTTGTAAAAATGATTCCTGAATTGGGTAGAAGATTAGACTGTACGACCTATGAGATACACTCCAACTAATGAGTCTATTATTTCTGCCTCACTTAACACCAGAGGAGAAATACATCTGCTTTTCCATCTGTGGGCCTTAGCGGCCTGTGTTCAGAATTATCTCAATGCCTCTTCATAGAAAAGAAAGTGAATTATAACAATGGTTTAATGCAAAGAGGAGAGGCTTTGGGGCAAACAGACCTGAATTGCAATGTTAACACTATCAATGATACAATGTGTGGCTTTAGAAAAGTTCCTTAAATATTTTTAAAGTTTAGTCGCTTCAGAACTCTCATCACCAGTGTTGTTGAAGGAATAGAACAGCAGCTCACTGTGCTTTCTTAGTGTTTGACATAGTGGGTACTCACAGAAACCCTAATTCTCTAAGTGTGAGATCCCAGATTAAAAGACGATTTTATGATGTTTTAAAGTTAGTTGTTTCTCTAAACTGGAGTTTTAGACTACACTCTTCATTTAAGCATATCCTACCTAATAATAGACAAATATGCAAATTGACCATACCTCCGACACACCCACAAGCCACGCCCACCATCCAATCAGAGCGAGCATGCAAATTAACCCAAACCAAGATGGCTACAGCCACAGAGAGCAAGATTTCCTAGGTAAAAGAGGAAGCCAAGCTTTCCGCCTGCCCTTGGCAGGCCTAAGCTTCCACTCAGGCTACAAAGTTTCAATTATAGAAGGTAAACAAATTCCAACAAATGGCGGCAGAACGGAGCTTGAGAGAGCAGGCCAGGGTTGCCGCCAGCAACAGGGGAAGCAAAGCTTTCCCCACACCCTGGCCGGGCCCACCCGCTTAAGGCTACAAAGTTTCAATTGTAGAAGGTGAATTAACTGCCCCAGAAATGGCTGCTGCCCCAGAAATGGCTGCCGCCCCAGGCTACAAAGTTTCAATTGTATAAGGAAAATAAATTCCAGATACCAGGGCCTCCGCTTGGGTTGCCAGGGGGCGTGGCCAGCCTGCAAACCACCACAGGCCCCTCACTCAGGCTGCCCCACACCCCAAGGAAACCCCCATCCTGATCCGGGACACCCTTCAGGGCAAAACAGCTGGCCCCCACCCATGTACCAGGCCTCTATCCTATCTAATAAAAGAGTAATATGCAGATTGATCATCACTGCAACACACAATATAGCTGCCCCCATGTGGTCAAAGATCCTGCCCCCATGTGGACACAAGATGGCCACCACAAGATGCCAGCAGGAGAGGGCAGTTGGGAGGCACCCGGCCTGCAAAGGAGGGCAGTTGAGAAGGACCAGGCCTGCAAGGGAGGGCAGTTGGAGGTGATCAACCCTGCAGGAGAGGGCAGTTAGAGGTGACCAGGCCGGCAGAGGAGGGAAGTTGGGGGCAAACAGGCTGGCAGCAGAGTGGTTAGGGGGTGATCAGGCTGGCAGGCAGAAGCAGTTAGGGGCCATCAGGAAGGAAGGCAGGCAAGCAGTTGGGAGCCAGCAGTCCTGGATTGTGAGAGGGATGTCCGACTGCCCATCGGACATCCCTTGAGGGGTCCCATATTGGAGAGAGTACAGGCTGGGCTGAGGGACAACCCCCCTCCGTGCACGAATTTCGTGCACCGGGCCTCTAGTTTACTCATAAACCAGAAATAGAAGTGTGTTTTTTTATAAAGAAAAAAATTTCACCTGGTTTTTAAGTTTATAACAGATTTTGAAGAGTCGTTCTTGGGGTTAAGTTTTGTACTAGATGTTTGAAGATGCTATTTCCTTACATAATAATAGCAAAATCACACAGTGTAATGAGGCAAAGACAACAAGCTGTGAATTCAGAGTGGCTGGATATGATCCTGAATTGGTCATTTCCTAGTTACCGTGATTTTGGCAAGTCAGCTCTTAGAGATTTAATTTCTTTTTCTATAAAATGGGAAGGATAGAGAGCTGATGTGGCTCAGTAGTTGAAGTCATGGTTCAATTCCTGGTTAGGGCACATGCCTGAGTTGCAGGCTCGATCTCCAATGTGAGATGTGCAGGAGGCAGCCCATCACTAATTAGCCCAACTTATTTTTTTCTATTTTAAATGTTTTCAATAGACCAAACAATTTTTAAAATATGATTATTACTAGAAAAATAACTGTTAATGATAATCCAAATAGCACAAAAGAGTCTGTAACAGAAAAGAAACCTTTCCTTTTACTTATATCTATCTGTTTTTCTATCATTTATCTACCATTCTACAACACACACACACACACACACGCACACACACACACACACACGCATCTATATATATAAAAGCCTAAGTGACCTTACAACCGAATGACCAGTCGACCAGTCACTATGACGCGCACTGACCACCAGGGGGCAGACACTGAACGCAGGAGCTGCCCCCTGATGGTCAGTGTGCTCCCATAGCCAACATTCCACGGCCAGCCAACCTCCCCAGTTCCCTCCCCACGGCCAGCAAATCCCATGCACAAATTTTGTGCACCGGGCCTCTAGTATATATGTAAAATTCTAAAATAAATCAACTGCTTCCAAGTCTGTGCCTCTATGAGTTTCATTGATTTTGAAAAATTGCTTCCCAGAATGGTTGAATTTCAGTGCTCTGATGAACAGGTTATGAACTGAAGTATATTTTTTCCCCATACACTAACTATATTATTGGTTATTATAAAACTTTTTTGTCAGTTTGATAAAGAATAGAAGCATTGCATATTCATCTTAACTTGCAGTTTTCTAAGTGAAGTGCAAGTTTTGTTTTGTTTTCCTTTTCTATTTGCTTTCAACAGTATATGTGTCAAAACTATCTGGTGATATCACTGGTTTCTTGCTTAATTTAAAAAATTGGGTCCATCCTATCTAAGAAAGAGGGAATGTGCTAATTGACCCTCACACCGTTGCAAAGATGGCAGTGCCCACAGCCAATAAGGAGGGAATATGCTAATTGACTGCCCTGCCCTCAAAGATGGTGGCACCCACAGCCAATAAGGAGGGAATATGCTAATTGACTGCCCCACCCTCAAAGATGGCAGCGCCCACAGCCAATAAGGAGGGAATATGCTAATTGACTGTCATGCCCTCAAAGATGGTGGCACCCACAGCCACAAGATGGCGGCACCCAGTCCCCTCAGTCCTGCCGGGCTCCATGCGCCTACTCCCAGAATCCCCCGGTCCCCTCAGCCCTCCAGACTCCCAGGGCTGGCCCGAGGTGCAGACAAGCCTCGAATGGCAGCTGCCCAGCCACCCAGGGCCGGCCCAAGGTGCAGGCAAGCCTCGGATGGTGGCTGCCCTGCTGCCCAGAGCCACTCGAGGCTCAGGTTACCAGGGTCGGCTGAGACTTGTACTGCCGGCAGTGGCAGCAGCAGAGGTGTGATGGGGCATCGCCTTCCCCTGATCACTGGGTTGCCTTCCGCCCCTGAGGGCTCTCGGACTGTGAGAGGGGGCAGGCCGGGCTGAGGGACCCCCCTCCAGTTCATGAATTTTCTAGTTACATATAAAGAAAATGATCATTCTGTCATGTGTTTCAAATATTACTCAAAGAGTCGCACCAGTTTGGCACTTTTTGTGCCTTTGGGTTTTGGTTCTCATCATCATTTTTACTTGCACTGGCGTTTCAATTTTATGTTGTGAAATGTTTTAATAACTTACTTATGACTTCAGAATTTTCCATCTTTCTTAGAAATTCTCTGCCTCGATTAAATATTATAACATAAATTTCTTTTAAATATGTAATTCAGTGTCATTAAGTACATTCACAATGTTGTGCAACCACTACCACATCTATTTCCAGAACCTTTTCATCTATACCCATCTTACCTTATAATAGAGAAACATGCAAATTGACCGCACCTCTGCTATGCCCACGATTGGGCCGGCAGGAGGCTGGGGGTGGGACTCCGGGTGGCATATCCGCCGTTGAGAACTTCAAGATGGCGGTGCCAAGTGGCCGGGCCCATGCCGCCGCTCCCGGGGGTGCCTGGGGCGATCGGCACCCGGGGAGGCGTGGCCGGGCCCATCAGCACCCCGGGGGGCGTGGCCGGGCCCATGCCACTGCTCCCGGGGGTGCCTGGGGCCATCGGCACCCCGGGGGGGCGTGGCAGGGCCCATCGGAACCCCGGGGGGGCGTGGCCAGGCCCATGCCGCCACTCCCAAGGGTGCCTGGGGCGATCGGCACCCCGGGGGGGCGTGGCCGGGCCCATGCCGCCACTCCCTGGGATGCCTGGGGCGATCGGCACCAGCGGGGAGCCTGCACCGATTGCAGGAAACCACTGGGGGTCGGCGCCTGTGATCGGTAGCAGGGACGCTGGGTGAGGCGAGCCCAAGGCCACCGCCCGGGGCCAAGCCCCGACCCTGAAAAAGGCAGAAGGCGGTGGCCACAGCCAAGGCCTGGGTCCCTGGTGCCGGCAGAAAACTGGTGCAGGCAGCCAGGTGAATGAAGGTCTATTGCACGAATCTTCGTGCAAACGGGCTACTAGTTAAACTATAACTCTCCATTCCTCTCTCTCCAAAGTCCCTGGTAATCTCTATTTTACTTTCTGTATATATAAAATTGCATGTTCTATGTACCTCATGTAAGTGGAATAATACAATATTTGTCCTCTTGTGCCTGGCTTGTTTTGGTTAGCACAATGTTTTCCATGGTAATCCATGTTGTATGTATCCAAATTACATTGTTCTTTAAGGCTTAATAATATTTCATTGCACCTATATACGACATTTTATTTATCCATTCATCTGTTGAGAATATTTGGGGTTTTTCTACTCTTGGGCTATTGTGAATAGTGAAGTTCTGAACACTAGTGAACATTTGGTAATATTTTTAAAAAATTTGCATGGATAATAATAAGTGTTTGCTAGTGTTTTATTTGAGTGAGACACTTGTGAAACCCACATATTTTTAAGAAAATTATTTATAAAATGATAGAAATACAAATGCTATACAAATTTCTTTTAAACATTACTTAAAAATTTAAAAACCATAAAAGTCACATTCATTCACAACTTTTCTACATGGATTTAAATTTCTTTCAAAAAGTCAGGTGTAGTGAGGTCATAGTTTAGTAATGCAAGTAGCAGTAACCCTTACCTGCAAGTTTCAAGGGGATGCATTAATTTACATTTCCTGTATCTTTTCTAGAGAGTTTGCTTTTCTGTTAATCTCAAGATGTTAAGATGTAAGTACTTGAATTTATATAGAATTCACTTGCTTCTACAGGTCAATAAGTCCTTCAAATTTAATAATAATTTAGGAATCCATTCAATTGGTAACATTTTGCCTCTTGATTCTAAAAGTGATCTTTCTTATCTAGTCTCTTAAAGATTTATGTCGAAGCCACTTCTACAGCAACATCAAAAGGAATGAAAGAGCCATCTGTGCTCTAATGGGTGCAGAGAAACTTACTGAAGTTTATTAAACAAACAAACACATGATGAAACAAGCAAATAATGAATGGCAAGATTATAGACAGGGTTGTGAGGTGGAAGATCTTTAGGCACTCAAGGAACTCTTGAGTAAAGATATAGGTATGGACATTTCAACAGGGATTTGCAATTTCATGATCCTTTTGAAGTAGTTTTTAGCTTCTCAGTTGAGAATAAAAGTGAAATGACCTCGCAGGATGTATAAACACATTAAAACAGACATAGAAAAGAAGGACAGATTATTTCAGGAAGTATGAGGACATATTTTGTGAGGAAGTGGCTGAGCCCATAAAAAAAGAGGATGTGGAGAAAATCATAAATCAGAATTAGAAACCCATGGATCAATGTGAGATAGAGACAAAAAAATTAAGTTCCCAATGGGAAAATAATATTGAAATACATGGGATGAGCATTAATTACAAGAAAGTCATCAGAAAAGGTAATATCACTGTAAATTTATATATTTTGCAAGAAGACAGGGTTATTTTAGGTATCTTTCTACTGGAGAGAATGGAGTCCACAAGCACTTTGGTTTTTACTTTTCCAATAGGAAATGTGAATCTGAGTGTCATTATTTTCCCAATTAATTTTTTTCCTTTTTTATTGAAATTATTGGGGTGACACTGGTTAACAAAATTATACAGGTTTCAGGTGCACATTTCTACATCATCTGTACACTTCACTGTATGTCCACCACCCCAAGACAAGTCTCCATACATTTACTGTTTATTCACCCTATACCCTCCTCCATCCTACCTCCCCGCAATCACCATATGGCTGTCAGTGTCCATAAGTTTAATTTAAATTCATAGGTGAGGGACTAGGAAATTGATATAAATGAAACTGAAATCACAAATCTCATCAAATTATTTCTTTCATTTCCTTTAGACAATTAAAAGTGATGCTATGCAATGGTCTCTGTCTGTAAAGATGAAATGGGTTTAAGATGTAAACTACAGAGTGGGTTTGGGATAACCACACTGCTTAGAAAAATAGAGAAGTTTTACTACATCTGGCTATATTGGCTTTGAAATGTGGTCATAGTTTCCTTGGTTAGTATCCCTGGTCTCTATAAACTACCCTTAAATGATCGGATAATTACTTCTAAAGTCTTAAAAAATAAAACCAAAGACTTGGACATATATTTTCATTTTTCAAAGTGTAAAGAAGGAAATAGCTCTGTGGTAGGACAGGCTTGGTTGTAGAACTGCTTCCAACCAAGCAAGGAAGGCAGCCCCACTCCCTGGGACTGCGTAGAGTAAGATGAAATATAGAGCAAGTGCAATGCTTTTGAACATATTTTAGAACCTTAATTTTCTGCATTAATCTACATAAGGAATTGATTTGCAAAGCAGCACAGGGGAACATGGCTGCGTTTGATCTTAAAAAGGGCCACATTTGGGGCCGATTTATACTCCTGGCAATCTACTGCTTTAAAATTTTGGCAGTGACTCAAGGAGAGAAATGAAAAGTGGGCCTTGGGGCAAATTTAATTTAGAGAAGTTCTGATGTATTTCAGAGAATTCTGAAGGCAACATCAAAAAGATATTTTTAAAAGACATTGAGAGGCTGAAAAATAGAGGTACAGTAGCAAGCGACAGGTAGATCTCCCCCAGCAAGTATACCTTTCTATCCTCTAACGCTCTCTTAACTTGCCCATGCTTCTGCAAGGCGCTCCTGTTGCATATCTAGCAGTAACAAAAAATAATATAGCTCTGGCCATTTATGTCTATCTTTGTTTCTTAGGTCTTGTAAGGCACTTGGTTGTTGAGGGCCAAGAAATTATAGTATTATTCTCCTTCTTCCAAGCATGAATGTTGTCCTCTGCAATACCAAATGGTACTATGGTTCTATTCTTTTTTTGCATATGTAATAGCTTTGCACTAAATCATAATCAACACTGAATCATAATGCAATCTTTGGAAACATCTTAAACAGTGATTAAATAAAATACACATATTTCCAACACTACAAACAACTCGACATAAGAAGCCATGACCAAATTTACATGTGCAACTTTACAGATCAAAAGAATGAGTTTTGACCACTGCTTGCCTGATAAGACTATAAAATTATCCTATATAATAAAGAGGTAATATGAAAAATTGACCCTCATGCCCTCACACGATGGCTGCCTACGACCAGGTCGGCAGGGGGGTTAGTGAGGGATGACCAAACGACTGAACAGCAGGTGTGTGGGGCGAGCAGGCCGGCAGGGGGACTGTGAGGGGTGACCAGGCTGTCGGGGGGGCGGGACAGTTGGGGGCAACCAGGCCAGCAGGGGAAGCAGTTGGGGGTGACCAGGCTGGTGGGGGGAGCAGTTAGGGGCAACCAGGCCGGCAGGGGGGGGGGGGCAGTTGGAGGCACCCAGACCAGCAGAGGGGGCAGTAAGCGACAACCAGGCCAGCTGGGGGGTACAGTTGGGGGTGACCAGGCTGGCAAGAGGGCAGTTGGGGGCGATTAAGCTGGCAGGGGGGACAGTGAGGGGCAACTAGGCTGGCGGGGGGAGCAGTTGGGGGCAACCAGGCCGGCAGAGGGGGGCAGTTGGGGACCAGGCTGGCAGGGGGGGGGCAGTAAGGGGTGACCAGGCAGGCAGGCAGGTGAGTGATTAGGAGCCAGCAGTCCAGGATTGTGAGAGAGATGTCTGACTGCCAGTTTAGATCCAATCCCCAGAATCTGGCCTAAACCGGCAGTCGGACATCCCCCAAGGGGTCCCAGATTGGAGAGGGTGCAGGCTGGGCTGAGGGGACCCCGTCTTAGTGCATGAATTTCATGCATCGGGTCTCTAGTTTTGATTATAATATGCATACCACTTAGAGATGTTAAATTTTTTTAAAAAAATGAAAATATATTGACTATAAAATATAATACATGTGAACTTAGGGAAAAGGAGATAATGTTTAGGATGGTGAGTTTTCTGCTTGAATCTCTTAGGATTATAGAAGAACATATTGCCACATTTTACCTCCTTGGAGACTTGACTATCAGGAAATAATTGCTCTGATTCTAAAACATTTGCAAATGCAAACAATAGATGTACAAGGCCTATTTCTTTACAAACAAAAATTTTGTTACAAACAAAAATATTAAAATCAAGTAAGAAAACCTATTTGTTAAAATAATTTAATAATGTGGCATATTTTCTCCAAGTTATGTGATTAAACATAAAACATTAGAACAATACAAATCATTCTTAATATAGAATAAGACCATCCTTATATGTTTCATAATTTTAAATCTTAAACTTCTTTTCATTCCATATATTACTTAATTAAGTCAGCAAATTAACTTGAGATTGAAGACTAAATGAAACAAAATCTATCTGGAAAGGTCATGTAGTAAAGTCAGGAGAAGGTTATTTCCTCAAGAACCCTCATAGTTATTTATTGTCCTTTATTGGAAAGGACTGTGTCAGGACCACATTAATTAAGAGTTCAAATAGACAGTAGGCATCAAGAGCAAAGATGGCTCTGAGAGAAGTTGTCAAAAACAGATCTGTTTCCAGTGAATCCCCTGAAGGATAAATCCCTTTTTATTATAAAACATTAAACTTTAAATCCATAAATACTGTTGTGCTCTTCTCAGCAGTTCATAGTATCACCCTCACCACTTACTTTATAGCTCACAAATGTACATCAACTAAGGCTCAAGTTTAGTGTTCATATATTAATTCAACCCCACTGATATTTTTGTGAGAAGCAGGCAAAAATCACTCAGTAGGAGAGATTCACCACTTTTGAAATAAAATATCTTTTTCAAAAGATTTATTTTAATATTATCTATAATAATAAAAGCCTAAGCGACCATCACAACTGAACAGACGACCGAACAGGCTGCGTGGGGTGACTAGGCCGGCAGGGGGGTTAGTGAGAGGTGACCAAATGACTGAGCAGCAGGCTGCGTGGGGTGACTAGGCCGGTAGGGGGGGCAGTTGGGGGCAACCAGGCCAGTGGGGGGAAGCAGTTGGGGGTGATCAGGCTGGCAGGGGGCAGAAGGGGCGACCAGGCCAGCAGGGGGGGCAGTGAAGGGCGATCAGGCCAGCAGGCAGAGGTGGTTAGGGGTGATCAGGTTGGCAGGGGGGGCAGTTAGGGGCGATCAGGCAGGCAGGCAGGCAGGTGAGTGGTTAGGAGCCAGTGGTCCAGGATTGTGAGAGGGATGTCTGACTGCTGGGTTAGGCCTAATCCCCGGAATCGGGCCTAAACTGGCAGTTGGGCATCCCCCAAGGGGTCCCGGATTGAAGAGGGTGCAAGCTGGACTGAGGGGACCCTCCTCCCCACCCCCGTGCAAGAATTTCGTGCACCGGGCCTCTAGTTATTATATAGTAAAAGAGTAAATGAAAACAAATTTAGGTCAACTTAGACCAGGGGTCCTCAAACTTTTTAAACAGGGGGCCAGTTCACTGTCCCTCAGACCGTTGGAGGGCCAGACTATAGTTTAAAAAAAAACTATGAACAAATTTCTATACACACTGCACATATCTTATTTTGAAGTAAAAAAAACAAAACGGCAAAAACACCCGCATGTGGCCCGCGGGCCGTAGTTTGAGGACGCCTGACTTATACATTCTGTTCTGTTTCTCAGTACTTATTTCCTGTAAAAAACTCTAACAAGAGTTCTCTTATGTGTGATAACTAGATGTATGAAATGCACAGCCTTTTAAAAAATAATGCAGTGATTTGGCATTCTATTCATCAATTAAAAATGATAAATTTTCTAAAGCATAAACTGAGATTTGATACTATGACATAAAGCTATTAATTATTAGGACCTATATTTTTCATTCTTCCATATTTTACATGAAAAAGTAACACAAATATGTGAACATTATTAGTCAAATTAAAAATGTAATGGCTCACAAAAACTGAGGAATCTATCCTACCTAATAATAGTGTAATATGCAAATTGACCATACCTTTGCTACACCCACAAGCCACGCCCACCAGCCACGCCCACCAGGAAACCGTTGCAGGGACACTGGGGTTCGGCCGAGCCCAAGGCCGGGAAAGCCTTGGGCGGAGGCTTTCCCGGCCTTGGGCACCAGCGGGGAGCTTGCACGGATCGCAGGAAACCACCGGGGGTTGGCTCCTGGATCCTTAGCAGGGAGGCTGGGTGCAGAGGAGCCCAAGGCCGCCGCCTGGGTCCAAGCCCCGACCCTGAAAGAAGGCAGAAGGCGGTGGCCACAGCCAAGGCCTGGGTCCCTGGTGCCGGCAGAAAACTGGTGCAGGCAGCCAGGTGAATGAAGGTCTATTGCACGAATCTTCGTGCAAATGGGCTGCTAGTATATATATAAAAGCCTAAGCGACCTTTATGACTGAACAACCAGAATGATGGGTTGACCAGTCGCTATCATGCGTACTGACTACTAGGGGGCAGACACTCAATGCAGGGGCTGGCTCTGGTGGTCAGTGCGCTCCCACAGCCAACCTCCCACGGATGGCCAACCTCCATGGCCCCTCCCCCAGGCCGGCCGGCCCCAATCATTCCAGTCGGAACCTCCTGTGGCCCTCCTCTCCTGCCAGCTGGAAAATCTCCTGCGATCCCTTCTCCCAGCCGGCCAACCTCCCCAGGCCCAATGCCTCCACGCCCCGCCGGCTCCAATCAGGACTGGGAGAGATGCCGATCACTGGCCAGGCCGAGGGACCCCACCTGTGTACGAATTCATGCACTGGGCCACTAGTCTAAAACAACAGCAATCTCTCTAAGTATCTCCATGTGTATCAAAGCTATGTCAACCTCCCAGGTACCTCATCCATAAAAGGAAAGTTTTATGTATTCTGTGATTTTCAAGGTTAGTCCCAGCTTAAGGATTCTGTGATTCTAAAGGTATAATAATTTGCTTGTGAGATAAATTATAAAATTAAATCTCAAAAATTAGATGCCACAAAATACTGTTTATATTCAATAATAGTTTGATAAGCTTACATGGTGACAGATGACTTCTAGAATTAGTGGGATGATCACATTGTAAGGTATAAAATGTTGAATCACTACGTTGTATACCTGAAACTAATATAACCTATATAAGATTTCATATCAACTATTTGTAAATTTTAAAAATTGAAAAATATTGCCCCAATATTAATTATTATGACTAAAATAAACTACTTTAATATTCAGCATAAAATCACACATACTGTCACTTGAAGAGCAATCTGAACTTGACATGCCTTCTACTACCTGACAACCTAATTTGGTCAAAGATATAAAGCTGAATTTTATTCACAAGCAGACATTGAGTTTTTCACTGACTTTTTCATGTTCAGCGAATAGACAAGTGTCATTCTGAGAAACAGTATCAAGTTATATAATATTTAAGTATAGAATTTAAAGAAAAATAATGCACTCTAGACTATAATGGGGTAATTATGTTCTTTAATAAAAGATACAACTTTCTTAATACCCCGTATTTCTACCATATTTTATTACTCTGTAAAAATTTTCATTTATGTTTCTATGACTTCTCAATTTAATATTTATAAAAACATGATTATAAAGTTAGTCTAATATAATTTAATGTGAAATTATATCTATTGAATGTACCTTTCTTGCAATCTAGCTTTAAAAAAAAAAAAGGAAGAAACAGACAAAAACTAAAAACTTTCATGCATAAAAACTTCATTTGAAAGTTAAATTTCATGGTTTGGTGGACTGCAACAGTTTTATCCCTGTTTGAAATAATTACAAACATAACATTCCACTTAATTATATTTACTAAAATGTATCACATTAGAAGACAATTGATAAACTACAGCATCTATTTCTATAATCTTTATTATTAGAATAATTACATGGTCCTTGCTTCAGATTAACTCTTCAGAAAATAAATTACCAGCTTGAATATTTGAGTTTCCATTTGTGGCTTACTTAATGCATTTAAAAGAATAAAAACCCCTCTTTACCCATTGGAATTTATGAATATAACAATGAAATCATGCCATTGAATGGTATATTTTTATAATCCTGATTCTGGTGATTTAAACCTCATATGACAAAATGTCTAATAAAATAGTACTTGGAAGAGAACAATATCATAATTATTTCTATGTAGTCTCCTGATTACAGAAGACTGATGGTTATAATCCAAGGGTCTAATAAAGACTCTATTCCATCCCTGGATATAATAATTTCCTTCTGATTGGTGAATGTTACATATTTGTACCATTCTAAATTCCACTCATTTTTATAATAAGAATATACATTTTAACATGAACCAAGACATAATCAAGTGAGTGTACATATTTAAACACTGAACCACTAACATGTTAAATAAATCATTAAAGTATCTAATTCTGCTTCCCGCATTCACAGAACAAAAATGCTATAGGCTTCAGCTGACAATTATTCTCATCATTGTGCTTTAAAAAGTTTTCCTTTCTCTATATCAGTATCATATATTTGTATACACCAATATAATGAAACTTTAAATATTTAGTTTATAAAAGTCAGTGAATAAAATATCATCTTATTGTGTTTTATTTTTTCTGAATTTTATGAGACCAAAGCATGCAATGCAGTACCTTTGGATATTGTTTCACAGGGATCAATACCCTTTCTGAGAGCTTTATGTTTTTGTTGCTGATGACATCAAGATATTTCTTTTCTTCATCATCCTTTTTTCCATCAGAACCTTGGAATTTTTCAATTTCTACGGGAAAAAATCACAAGAAAACAACAATAAGTGAAATGGGAAGTCACTGTAAAATATGGTGGTTATCACTTCCCTTAAGACTGTGAAGAATCTTGATAAAAGGGCTGAAACAGCACCTTGTTAACAGCTACATGAATGCTGCAACTGATGTAAGAGGACACCTGTCAATCAAAACTAAAAAGGGGTAATTGAAGATCTGACTGTCTTCTATGAATTAATAACTTTCCTCGGAGCAATGGATAGAATGAAATATACTTTGAAGTTATATGTTTTATTTTTACTTAGAATCACTCCTAAGAAAAAAGTAACTGAAAATAGTAATTATCCATTATCTAAGATAGGGTAGTAAAGATAAATAGCATGTTATTTTATATTCTAATCAAACTTAAAGGCAGCTACCAAGGGGGTCACAGAAAAGTCACATAAGGGACCAAATATGTAAATACTATCATTCACATTCATCAACCTGAAACTGTCAGTCTGCATGTTTAAGAGGAATTACTAACTTTGCCTATGACAATGTTCCCAAAATGAATATTTTTTAGCAAATGTACACTATTTATACATTGTTTCTTTTAAAAAATTAATTTATTCCACAAAAACTTTTAAACCTCTACTGTGGGTATCACAGATAGAACAGAAAACAAGAAAATGTGTCTGCTTTTATGGAATCTATGCTCTGATAGGGCAAATGAACAATTAGAAAATGAATATACTAGTATGTACACATGCATATTTATATATGGACATAAAGAATAAATACAATAAAGCTATTAAAATATAAAGGAAAGTTGAGTCAAGAAGTAGGGTTATTACTTTAGATTTATAGGGTGAGGTGAGCAGAACCCTGAATAATGAGAAAAAAATCACGTCAAGAGAGATTGAGAAATCAAGTTTTACAGTTGGCTGGAGAAACAGCTTGACTTACTCTGAGGAAAGATTATGTAAGACCTTGTAGACAGTGACATTTTCTGCTTTTTATTGTGAATTATGGAAAGCCATTGGGTGGTTTTGGTGCAGGAAGGAGGAAGCCATATTTGATTTTTACTTGTAAAGATAACACCAGATGTTAATATGCAAAACCCATCATAGCAGAGAGCAAGCAATCAAGAAAACCAACTTTTATTTGTCTAGCTGAGAAATGATGGTGACTTGTTCTAAAATAATAGAAATGAAATGGTGAGAATAATGTATATCGCTAGAATCACTTCATAGAATTCACTATGTAAAATCAATGTTTTGAAGAATTCTTGGAAAATTCATTTCCCTTATTTATTTTAGATTATTGGACAGTTATTATTAGCATAAAGTCACCTCTAAACATTTATTTTCTCTTGCTTTTGGTCAATTGTACTTTTTGAAAGCACTCCCTAAATTAAAATATGAATGTGTCAGTTTTTTTAGTTTTCTTAGAGATGAAACAACACCCTGCTTCTGTTATTTTGGAGACAAATAAGTGATGATAGTTTTTAGATAGAGAAATTATTAATTCATATTAAGTTATGTTGTATGTTTAACAATTATTTTTAAAGGACTGACTACTTCTGCAGGTAGGAGAAATACTACATTATAAAACAGCTTTGTTCTTTGTTATTTAATTTTTAATTAACATCTTTCCCAAAGTAATTTCATATAGCATATATAAAATCCCTATAACATTCTGGTAGTAATCTTACAACATATTATTTATTTGGTCCATGTGAAATTTAAAAAAAAAGTTTAAGTAAGATTACATTTCTTACCAGATAATGCCTGAATGAATGCCACCTGCATAGTTTGTATAAAGTCATTTTATACTTTTTCAGCTAGATGCTATAATCTTTTTAAAGACAATTATCTTACACTGGCTATCTGAAAAGAAAGTTATTTGTAATATGTCTATAATTTCTCCTTGCTATGATGGCATCAGATTCTTACTTTTGTACTCCAGAGTATTAACAAGTCACTTTGACTTTTTTTAAACCAAGAAGCACTCTCTATTTAAGAATTTCAATCCATTATATAATTATTACATACAAAACCCTGACAACTGCAAAGAAAGAAAATTCATTATGTCCTCTGATACTGACAATAAACTTTTGATCACTGCCCTTTGGGTACATGCACCTACATAACATTGTACTTCCTAGATTGCTTAAGGTAATTGTAACATAGTTCACACTGAAGAAGCTGGCTCAATTCTCAATCTGTTAAATGTATAGCTTCCCCCTTGTCATTCTGTCATAAAAATAAATTGAATATGTCTGGTATTATTTGCTTTCTACAAAACTACAACCTTAGACATTTTTAGATTTTGAAATTTCATCAATTTCTGATTAATAACTTTTCCATCAAGAAATAGAGCTGAATGAAATAACATGTTCACTGCTTTTTCTGTTCAATTCTACACTTTCCTTTCAAAATATTTGATATTTCTTTTGCCCTTCTTATACTTTTGGGGAGTTGTCTGTCCGTACATATATATCTACATGACTAATAGCTCAGTAATCGCATTTGTCAACAACACAGTCACAGAACAGTATATGCCAAACTTACCCAGCTTTAAAACCAGTGAAAATGATGTATACAGCACCTTTATTTTTTAAATGTTTACTGTAAAGTAATTTTTTTCTTATTTCATAATCAATGCATGCTCACTGTGGAACATTTAGACAACATAGGTATCCATAAAAATCGCAAGGCACCCATTATCATTCAGCAATAACTGAATAGTTTTGGGTAGAAGTGTTAAATCATTTTTATACTTGTTTATATAGTCTATTTAAAATTGGCTGCTATATTATTGAGAAAACATATTCAATATGTTAATGCAGGACAATTGTTTTCTTTTAAAAATGTTAAACTGCATAGATTTTACAAGACAGGCACTTTTTTAAAATTTTATTTTATTGTTTAAAGTATTACAAATAGTAGTACATATGTCTCTTTTTTCCCCCCATTAACCTCCCCCCCCGCCTCCCCTACCCCCAAGCACATGCCCTCATCGCCCCTTTCCCCCCAGTGTCTTGCATCCATTGGTTATGCTTATATGCATGCATACAAGTCCTCCCATGGATCTCTTACCGCCCCCACACACTTTTCCCAGCTAAGTCACAGGACCCCTCAGAGATTTTAGTATTTTCTGTTCCCCTTTCATTGTTGGTCCCTTACTGTATATATTTATTCAAGAATTTATTTTAGCATTCATTGACTTATCTGTAGTGGTTATCCCCACAATACTAGGATTATGTGATTACTCAGTGTCAACCTTTGGTCATGCTGGTCATTCACCTTGCAATTCACCCACTTGGTAAGTCTGATGGAAGCGATGTAAGAAGGCATTTTTTGTTGTGGTCAAAACACATAACATTTTTTCCCATCTTAATTATTTTTAAGTATACAGTTCAGTAGTGTTAAGTATATTCACATTGTTATGCAACAGATCTTCCCATACTGAAACTCTAGACCCATTAAAAACTCATTTCCCCTCTCTCTCTCCCCCAAGCCTTGGCAACCACCTTTTTTACTTTCTGTTTCTACAATTTTAATCACTTTAGATACTTCATATAAGTGAAATAAAACAGTATTTGTTCTTTTGTGACTGGCTTATTTCACTTAGCATAATGTCCTTGAGGTTCATCCATGTTGTAGCATGTGGTAGAATTTCCTCCTTTGTAAAACCTGCATAATGCTGCCTTTTATATACCACATTTTCTTTATCCATTCATCTGTCAATGAACATTTGGGTTGTTTCCACCTCCTAGCTATTGTTAGTAATTCTTCAGTGAACATGGGTACGCAAATATCTCTTCAAGATCCTGCTTTAATTATTTGGATATACACCCAGAATTAGATGGCTGGGTCATATGGTAATTACATTTTTTTTTTGAGTAATCTCCACATTGTTTTCCAAATGACTGTATATTTTTAATCAGAATTACTGAATATTATATGAAAAGGGCTTATATCCTCTGTTGTTGGGCAAAATGTTAGATATAAATCAGTAAAATATGTTTTGCCCATACTGGATCAATCTTGAAATGAAAAAGGTGTGTGAGAATTTCTTTAGAATATGTACATAAAAGAAGAGTTTGGGTTCATAAATTATGCATAAACTTAATTTGACAAAGTTCTGTTACTTTGTTCTACAAAATATACCAGGCACATTCCACAGAGTGGAAGTATGTCTATGACTTCCATTTTCCTCCAATGGCTTAATTTTTGAACCTCTCCTAATTCTCTTATAGAAACAAGAAAGAGGACCTAGGATAATAAAAGAAAAAAAAAACAAACCTGAATTCTGAAAACATCCCCACAATCCAGGTGTTCTAGAAGAACCCTATAATAAAAGTGAGTTTTTCAAAACACTGAAAATAGTAGGAACTCTGCTGGGTCCTATGTGGAAAAGCAATAATGGGAAGCTCATGGATGAATAAAAATAAAAATTCCAGCCCTAGCTGGTTTTGCTCAGTGGATAGAGTGTCGGCCTGCAGACTGAAGGGTTCCAGGTTCGATTCCGGTAAAGGGCACTGCGAGCTTGATCCCTGGTGTGGGGCATTCAGGAAGCAACCAATCAATGATTCCCTCTCATCATTGATGTTTCTATCTCTCTCTTACTCTCCCTTCCTCTCTGAAATCAATAAAAAATATATTTTAAAAAAATTAAAATTCCAAAGAACACACAAATGGGAAATAATTATATGGGAAGATGCTCAAGATCACTAATAAGATAAATTCAAATTTCAAAGACTTATTTATTCAAAAAGAGAAATTACCTCTAACCAAGATATGTATAACTACAGTTCCTAGAAGATGAAAATGAAAACGGTAAAAATTTAAAAAAAATAAAATGTATAAAAGAAATTATTTCATATAACAACTACATAATAACATAACATAAATTTAGAAGTATGACTAGCTCAATGTTCTGAAATGAGGGAGAGAGAGGGGCAGAAGGAGGAGAGAAAAGTTTACTAATGAAAACTGTGTTTTGACCCTTGGATTTGGCAAAATGAGGATGCTGGTGATCTTCTTAATAAGGAGTTCCATCACTGGGAGTATATTTAAGAGAGAATAGGTGGAGAAGATGTATATCAAGTAAATATGAAGCTTCCCCCTACTGCTACTCTGGTTCATTGCCTTCCTAAATCCTGTTCTAACCTCATTGAGACCTACCTGTACTGCAGGTCCTTTAATTTGATAAAATTTTTCCCCTTTCTTACTAACTTAGGACCTAAATCACTGTCTTTGAGTTGACCTGAACCAAGCACACTTTCAGTTTAATCCATCTACTTTCACAATACGCATCTATCATCTTCCATCTTTTCAGACATGAAGCCCAAACAACCTTCCTGAGTTTTAAATCTCTTCAACATCTTACTCTTGCATATTCACTCGAAAATTTCCAAGACATATGAAACTCATACACCTCAAAGTGAATTCATCTTAACTCTAAAGACTATCCTTTCCCTGTATTCCTTTCTACCACATGGTTCCTAGTCACCCAAAATCAAGAACACAAATCTTGAGCATTAGTACTCCCTGGTCCTCATCATTCTACATGCAGTAGTCTTCACGTTATACTGATTCCATCTTTGCAGCTCCTTTCAAATCCAGCTTCTCCCTGCAGGTGCTCTGTCACTGCTCCCTCCCCTTTGCCATCATTTCACCAATGGCAGGAGCCACAGTTTCCCTGAAGACCCATGCACAACTTATCTTTCACATCCAAGCTGTCTTTGTAAACATAGACTTGAGCATTACATATTTCTCTTTGCTATTGGAATGTGGTATTTGTGTTTTGTTTATTCCCTGGTTATATTGAACATTAGAATTTCCTTTGTTGAATGAATGAGTGTGTCTATTCTGACACCTATTTCTCATTATCTGAAGGTGAAATTCTTGATTTTTTTCCTGCCACTAAGAATTGATCAACCATTCCTTTACTGACTCTTGCCACATTCTAGTTTGTTTCTTGACATCCTGAGGGAAACACTGCATTCTATCCTCACACATATCCTAAGCAAACCATGTGCTTAGAGAGTATCAGGCTTTTGCTTATGATCTTTTCTTCTTCCTCTGACCAATGAAGGATTACTCTTTCTTTAAAGCAGGCCCTGCTAATTTTGCATGCTTACCCCATCCCAGGTCTCCCTTACCACTTCGTTGTTTTAAAATACAACACTTGCATGCTTTGTAATGTGCCATTTGCAAGTGTTCAAGTGTTTTCCCATTAAACTGTGACTTCCTAGAGGTCAGAGACCACATCACACTTATATATATACTAGGGGCCCGGTGCACAAAATTCATGCACGGGGGGGGGGTGTTCCTCAGCCTAGCCTGCACCCTCTCCAATCTGGGACCTCTCGAGGGATGTCCGACTGCCCTCTCACAAGCCAGGACTGCTGGCTCCCAACTGCTTGCCTGCCTGCCTTCCTGATTGCCCCTAACCACTTCTGCCTGCCAGCCTGATCACCCCCAGACCACTCCCCTGCCAGCCTGATTGATGCCTAACTGCTCCCCTGCCAGCCTGTTTGCCCCTAACTGCCCTCCCCTGCAGGCCTGGTTACTCCTAACTGCCCTCCCCTACAGGCCTAGTCCCTCCCAACTGCCCTCCCCTGCTGGCCTGATCACCCACAACTGCCCTCCCTTGCAGGTCTGGTCCCTCCCAAATGCCCTCCCCTGCTGGCCATCTTGTGTGTTGGAGTGCTGGCCAATCTGCATATTACTCTTTTATTAGATAGGATAGAGGCATGGTGCATGGGTGGGGGCCAGCTGGTTTGCCCTGAAGAGTGTCCCGGATCAGGGTGGGGGTTCCCTTGGGGCTTGGGGCAGCCTGAGCGAGGGGCCCGTGGTGGTTTGCAGGCTGGCCACACTCCCAGGCAACCCAAGCAGAGGCCCTGGTATCTGGGATTTATTTATCTTCTACAATTGAAACTTTGTAGCCTGGATTGGAGCCAAGACTCCTTCTCGCTCCATGGCGGCAGCCATTTCTGTTAGGATTTATTTATCTTCTATAATTGTAACTTTGTAACCTTAAGCAGAGGCCAAGGCAGGCCAGGACTATGGAAACTTGGCTTCCTCCATCTTCGGGGGCAACCCTAGTCTCCTGCTCTCTCCAGCTCCATGGCTGCGGTCATTTTTGTTGGGATTTATGTATCTTCTATCATTGAAACTTTGTAGCATTGAGTGGAGGCCTGGGCCGGCAAGGGCAGGCGGAAAGTTTGGCTTCTGCCTTTGCCGGGGAAACCCAAGCCTCCCTCCTGCTCTCCATGGCCGCAGCCATTTTGGTTGGGTTTATTTGCATATTCACTCCTGATTGGCTGGTGGGCGTGGCTGGTGGGCATGACTTGTGGGTGTAGCAGAGGTGTGGTCAATTTGCATATTACTCTTTTATTAGATAGAGTTTTTTTTTTTGCTCCAAGCACTCATTACACACTTAAAAGGCCTACTCCTCAAATTGTCTGTTCAAATAAATTTTCTAAAAAACTGGCTCATATTTTAATTGAAAAAACAAACAAACATAGAATATATGTCACTTTCAATATAAAGATTTTTAGATTATTGTTTACATAGGAAAACATATATTTATTTCTATAAGACACAATGACACATTTTAAAATTCATATATATTTCCACAAAATGCAATACAACACTTTTATAATCTGGAGTAGTTTTAATCTCATGTACATGTTTTAAAAACCATAAAGAAAATGAGAGTGACCTCTGAAAGAGGTGCTAAGTATTCAAAGCAACTTTTTTTTTGTACAACCTTATTAAGTGATATTGTTTGCATTTTTACAACCAAATATCTCTTATTACATTTATGTTGTTGTTTTACTGTAATTATGGTTATATTTTAGAAAATTGGTTAACATGTCATGCATTATAATTTTTATGTAAAATGTTAGAAAATAATCTCTCAGCATTTTTATTCAACATATTCACTTTTTAAAAATGAATTACTAATGTTAAGCAGAAGCAGTCTGTAGTCATTATTAATTTATTTCTGATTTTCTCATACTCATATTTAACCATATTTATTTCTAGAGCATTAATAAAACATATATCCCATCCCATATTTATAAGAAAAAAAATAACAGAGATTTTACTTTGCAAAAGATATCTTGAGATATACTATCTTAATAAAAATAAAACAATACACAATGGGGGAAAGAGGGGGACATATGTAATACTTTCAACAATAAAGTTTAAGAAAAAAACAACACATTCAAAATCAGTAGCAGCTCAATCTTCATTGTCTAGGTTCAAATTAAAATACCATGTTTGAGCGGACTTTTATTGTTATATTTATCTAAATCAGCATTTATTCCCCAGTTAGACTAATTTTATAGAAATACAATACCTCATGTGCTTGAATTTGTATTCATTTATTTTCAAGCCTGTTCAAAAGCCTAATTGCATTAGGCATTCCTTGTGTTTAAAAATCAATTTTGCAGAATTGAATAAAGGTGAGCTATTACTAACTGAAGATAAAAATTCCTAATATGTCAACAGCAGAGGTATTTAAATAGAACTGAGTGTGATCTTTTCATATAGGTGGAGCTACACAATATGTAGCCTGTTGTGCCTGGATTCTTTCACTTAGCATAATGTTTAAGGTTTATTTGTGCTGCAGCATGTACCGCTACTTTATTCCTCTTTAGGGTCAAATAATATTTCATTATATGAATATATCTCTTTGTTTATCCATTCATTATTTGATGGGCATTTGGATTATTTCTACTTCGTTTAAAATTAATTGTACCACCACCATTTGTTGAGAAACTTGTTGTTCCACATTGAATGTTCTTGAAACCCTTGTCAAAAATCAATTGATCATAAAATGAAGGTATATTTCTGCACTTTAAAAACTATCGATTGAAACTTTGTAGCCTTAAGCAGAGGCCAAGGCAGGCCAGGGCTGTGGAAACTTGGCTTCCTCCATCTCCAGGGGCAACCCTAGCCTCCTGCTCTCTCCAGCTCCATGATTTGTCTGTCTGACAGAAGTTAATACCACTGACATTCATGTAGCTTTACAGTAAGTCTTGAGATCATGAAGTTTGAGTTTTCCAAATTTGCTTCTTTTTTTTCATGACTGATTTGGCTATAGATCCCTGACTACCAATATAAATTTTATGTTTAGTTTGCCAGTTTATGCAAGACAACAGCTGGAATTTTGGCAGGCATTTCATTGAATTTATAGGTCAATATAATGCCATCTTATCAGTATTTAGCCTTTCAAACCATAAAAATGTGATTCATTTCTATTTATTTAGGTCTGCTTTGATGTCTTTCAACAATGTTTTGTGATTTTCAGCATACAAGCCTTACAACTCCTTTTTAAATACTCATTCCTAAGAATTTTATTATTTTTATGCTACTGTAAATGAAATTATTATCTTATTTCACATTTGGATCCTTCATTGCTGATATATAAATATAATTTATATTTGTATGATCTTGTATCCTGGAACTTTGCTATTTTTTAATTAGTTTTAAAATTTTGGTGTTACTTCCTTAAGATTTTTTATATCAATTGTATTTTAACATTTACATTCTCTTAACAATCCATTTATCTTATTTCCTACCACATATTCTTTGGAAGAGGCAGTATAATCACGATATTCTTCCTCATCAGCAAAGTTTTTAATAAAATAAATATAAGAAGCAATGCCTGAATGAGAAAGTTCTTAGTCACCAAAAAAAAGTCTCCCCTAGAAAAACAAACACATTTCTTATAAAGCAGAGCTAAATTTTTATTGTAGTAAAATTAAAATTAATACTGTGAAATAATGATAGCTCTCTGAGAATATTTCCTGAGCTAAGGAATGTAAAAAAGCCCTTGGGCATTGGACACTCAATAAATCTTCATTGAATGAATATAAAAATGAATGGGGTGTATAAAAATACATAAGGTATGTACAGTCCAACTAAGAAAAACCAGTGAATTCTCATCCCCAGAGAAAAGTCTCAGTGCAGACACAATGGGCCCAGCGCTGATTCTTGGTGTAGGCTGGAGAGTAGGGACACTGAGCCCTATCTCTATTTCATATGAACAAATGGAGAAGAAATAAAAGAACTATTAGAATTTATTTTTTTAATTTAAATTAATGATATAAGTAGAAGCACTGCCTTGTAAGTTGTTGTCTGTGTCTAAAAAATATTAAAACAGAAGCAGAATAAGAATTGGTCATGGACTCTACAAAGTGATTTTCCATTCATTTTGAGTGGACAAAATGACCTCAAATTTTTCTGTAGGATCTAAAATTCTATAAATAAACAGAACTCAAGTCCCTAATAAAAAGTGAATATTGCTTTTAGAAAACAGAATTTGGAACCTCTATCTAAACCAATTCCTATCATTTGCAGTGCCTGAGATAATAGTGCAAATAGAAACCCCTATACCATAAGTCTAAATATATAGAAGTTATAAACCAAGTTAACAAACTGTTAAATGTATCCTGTTCTTCTTACTTTACAAATAGACCTTACTTAATATTGGTATTGCTATTCATTACTTCTTAATCAGTATACTTCAATTAGGTAAATGGTCTGGTAGAATGTAGATGTCTAGTACTCCTCCAAGTTCTATGCAAGAACATGGTATAGGAAGAGCCAGACACCTTCTCCGCTCTATCTAGTACTGCTAAAGGCCATGCCTCCATTTGTGCGGATGTCCATTCCACACCACCAAATCCATCCCTGAGGAGAGCCATGTTTTGGAATTCTTTAGCTCTGGGACCTGCACATTTATAGTGTGGTGTGCCCATGGGAAGATGAACATCCAGACCATACAGCCAAGTTTCACTCATACATCCCCAGCACAAAGCATGCCTTGGAATCCTACAAGCCAAAGAGTCACACTAGCAGTGAAGTCTGCTCTCAGAAAGATAGACCCATGAAACATATTTAAACAGGGCCTCAAAGCAGGCTTTGGGCCAAATAGGCAGGGATTTTGAGTTTTCAGAGAATGTTCTAGAGACTGAGGGTGGACATTCTGACTTTATATGGGCAAAACAATTTGACCCTACAAGAATCCTTGACCCACGAGAAAGGCACAACCTGATAAAAGCCAAAAGGGGCTTCTGTAAAGCATAAAGCTCAGAGCAGGGACCCCTGGCCCAGGTCTAATAAGGATAGTAGCAGGTTGATGATAACCTGCTTTGACCTTGTGCATTACATCATGCAAGATGAAAATCACAATGACCCAAGAACTTGTACAATAATTAAAGCAACTATTTAAGCTTTTAATCTTATGGGAAAGAATCAGAACAGGGATTCAGAACAGGAAAATTTCCCTCAAAAAGGGGGTATTAGATTATAATAAGTGAATTTGTCATATAAAGTTAATTTCAAGGTCCCCCTTGGATATGTAAGCAAATTTAACAGTCTTATGTTTTTCCCTAAAATTTAATCACAACCTGAGGCAAATGTGATAAAGATATGTATCATAATATCAAGTTAAAACTTGCAAACTCAATTGTGAACATAGATCAAACTGTATTTCTGAAAACCTGTATTTTACTGAGGAAACACTGTGGTACAATCAAATCAACATGAATTCTAACTGGTACATATACAATATATCATCAATCATTTACAGGAAGTGTTCTTTAAGATTACTCTAAGAGCACTGCTTCTGAAAATAACGGGTCCTGAAGGAGTTTACTCTTCTAGTAAGACACACATTTGCCAATTCAAGTATTTATCACACTAAGCATTAAAAATGAGCTTTCCTGAGCTTGGATTTTCAGACTAATAAACATGAAAGCCCTCTAGTGTGCTTAGTAGAGACAAAGTCCATGAATTTATAAATACAGATTTTAGTGTGGGGATAAAAATTCTAATCTTATGTAAACACATGAAAGAAGCTTATATTCAAAATAGAACAGAAAAGGTATAATTAAAATGTGGCAGACATTTTGAAAGTTGTAAGAAAGGGTTGTGAATTTTTAAATATATTTCGAACAATTGTGTGCCGTTCATATTAAAATGTCCAGGATACTTTAAGACATCACCTAAATGACATCTAGCTAGTTCAAATAATAGAGACAATGAGCTACACAGGGGAAAATACATGCTTCTAACAAAAATATATTAATTTGAGAATTAAACTTTCACTTTTGCTTTGGCCAAATAGATTAGAATAAAATAGTCTAACCTACAACCTTAAACCATGAATCACTATTATAAAGGCATTTGTGCATAATGCCTAGAGCTATTAGGGGAGCAAACTATTTTTATAAAAGATAGCTAATGTTCAGTCATGTCGATGTTTACACATTTCAAAGTTATACACTTTCATAAAATTAATGACACAAGGATATTTCAGGGGGTGTAATTTGTCTCCTTGATTCCAGACATGTTTTTCTTATGGATATTCAAAAAGTCATCTTTAAATAATCTTTTGGGTCAAAAATTCTATGTAGTTGCTTAAAATGCACATGCAATAAGTATTTGTGTTTTAAGATGTACTTTCCAAGCTATATGTGAAAATAACTTTATTTAAAGATAACTGGCACTAAATATAGGGCTTGCACTTATTTTAATTATACATTTTCAATGAGTACACCCATTCATTACAGTTGAAATAGTATTTTATAATAGTTATACCATTTCCAAAATGTTATAATCAGTGAATGGGAATTTGGCTGTTACTTTTTCAGTAACTGTTCTGTTTCCCACACCAAAGTAGTAATTGACTTCCCAATTCAATTTCATTATCTGTTGGTATGTCAAAATTAGAAACTCAGCAACTCCCCTGATCCCATTTATCTCTTTACCCTTATAAACTAAGACATTACTCAATCTTCCCAGCTTCATTTTAAAATATTTTCAGGATATAAATAATTATGTACATGCATATTCACATGTATATCCATATTCAAGTATGAAATAACAGGTATGCTATGTAATAGATATAATACACATGTAAATAGATAGATGATTGATAGATACATAGATAGACATACAGATACATAGACAGGGATGGATGGATGAATGGATGTGATTTTTCCTCCTACTGGCTTGCTGAGTGTAGCTGTCTCACTTCACATGTACACACACTGCTATTAGTGTATCTTCTTTATGTCCAGACACCCAAGGCAGGGCAGAGGCAATATGCACCATTTAAAATATATATAAATATATTTTTATTTCAGAGAGGAAGGGAGATGAGAGAGAGGGAAAGAGGGAGGGAGGGAGGGAGGGAGAGAGAGAGAGAGAGAGAGAGAGAGAGAGAGAGAGAGAGAGAGAAACATCAATGATGAAAGAGAATCATTGTTTGGCTGCCTCCAGCACACACCCTATTGGGAATCAAGCCTGCAACCTGGGTGTGTACCTTGACCTTCTGGTTCATAGTCTACACTCAACCACTTAGCCACAGTATGCACCATTTAACAAAATCTTCTAACTAACCATTTTTATCTATCTATTTTTTACCCATACATACAGAAATAACTTACATTATAAAGTAATAAACATGTTATTGACAGAAAAAAATAAGATACAAATAAGCAATGAACAGAGATTAAATATTACCACAGTTCCTTCTCTCTATGCATCCATATTTAAGACATTATTTTGTATATTAAACAAACATTTTTGAGTGTCTATTATGTGATAGGCATTGTTCAAAATAACTGAGACACACCTGTGAATAAAACAATACATAAAGGACTCTGTATGTCATATATAAAAATTAGATTATCACACACACACACATATATAAACACATATCAATAACATCAAAATTAATTATTTTAAACGGTGTAATTTGCTATCCAGAGATGTACTCGAATATGTGTCAACAATATCTACTTTAGCCACAAACTCAAAGGCCACTTTGGTTTTTATGACAAGCAAGACTGCTGGCTCTTCTAGAATTAGCTCAGAAACTGTGAAAGAAATGGGAGCAGTACCCTTAAATTACAAAACCTGATACTATAAAGCCCTAGAGGTGAGTGGATAAAAACTCCACCAATTCATCTCAAAAACTGCCTGAAGCCAAAGTGAAAATCCATGTGAAAGTGGATTTTAAATCCAAACAAAGCTTTACAACAAATAAAAGGTATCCTATATAATTAAAGCCTAATATGCTAAGTGTCCAGTCGTCTGGTCAGCCATTCAACCAAAGTGTAGTATGCTAATAATATGCTAAGGCCACTCAACTGCTCATTATGACATGCACTCACCACCAGGGGGCAGACAGTTGACCAGTTGCTATGACATGCACTGACTACCAGGGAGCAGACAGATGGCTGGTCAACCAGTTACTATGACATGCACTGACCACCAGGGGGCAGATGCTCTGACCAGTAGGTTAGCTTGCTGGTGGGGTTCAGCTGATTGGGACTGAGCGAGATGGGCCAGACATGTCCTGGAGCCCTCCTGTGGTCCCTCCCCAGATGGCCAACCTCCCGCGTCCCTCCCCGGCCCTAATTGTGCACCGGTGGTGTCCCTCGGCCTGGCCTGTGCTCTCTAGCAATCCAGGACCATCAGGGGATGTCAGAAAGCTGATTTCGGCCCGATCCGCAGGCCAGGCTGAGGGACCCCACTGGTGCATGAATTCGTGCACTGGGCTTCCAGTACATAATAAAAACCCAAGGACTTTGTTTTTAATTCACAGAACTCTTATCACTATCTAACCCTTACATGAAGGTAAGCTATCTTTGACATTTGTAACCTCCAATGATTTTCATATTATTAAACATAATGCCTTCTCTATATTTTGAGAATTCCACGCAATTATTTTAAAAGATAATTGAAAACAATACAAAATCATACAGAAAGTAAATTGTGGTTGAAAAATAAAAATTTTAAAAATAAATAACAAGAAAAAGTAGTAAATGAGTCCTTGGAAAAGAGATGGATGGTAGGAAGAGCAAAGCATGCTTTTAAGTATCTCTCACCCCACCACCCTCCTTTCTGGTATGTGGGAAACATCAGGCAAAGGGAAAGAGCTTTGAAGGGAAGAATCAAAGACAGAGTATAATGGAGGCAGATCATATTATTTTGTGGAAGCAGATTAGCTTCATTTTTGGTGATTTACAGGCCATTCCTCAAAGTGCTGTATAAGGTCATACATACCTCATCCTATATAATAAAAGGCTAATATGCAAATTGACCAAACGGTGAAATGACTGGTTGCTATGACGTGCCCTGACCACCAGGGGGCAGATGCTCAATGCAGGAGCTGCCTCCTGGTGGTCAGTGTGCTCTAACAGGGGGAGCGCTGCTCAACCAGAAGCCGGGCTCACAGCTGGTGAGCACAGTGGCAGTAACGGGAGCCTCTCCTGCCTCTGTGGCAGCACTACGGATGTCCGACTGATGGCTTAGGCCTGCGGGGAGAGGGCCTAGGCCATCAGTTGTACATCCCTGGAGGGCTCCCGGGCTGCGAGAGGGCACAGGCCGGGATGAGGGACGCCCCCCCCCAAGTGTACGAATTTCATGCACCAGGCCTCTAGTCTGTATATAAAAGTGTTTGCTCACATGTGCCCACACACATTCACCACCACACCACCATTAGGTATTGTTAATGCAAAAACAAAGTACCACTTAGAACTAATATGTAAATATTGAAAAACAGTCTGGCCTTTACTTATCTGGTGAGAAAAATTATTCTCAAAAGAATCTCAGACCACCTATTTCTATTGGATTGAACAGTAGGAAATAAAGATGAGATTCCTAAAAATTCTTTGGGTAGAATAATAAATTCCTGGTAAACATTTATAGGTGCTAGTCACCATAGAAAAATAAATAGCATATTATTTTAATATTCTTAAAATCCTCAATGAATAATCTTTCTAGAAATGTAATATTTCTTCAGGTGTTCCCAGTTAAGAGTAAATCACAGGGCAAATTACTTTATCAGAGAAACCTGAACATGAATAAATTAACATACTGATTCAGTAAACAATCATAACACAATCACCGATTTTATTTCAGTAATTTTAAACATGAGGTTAAGAACCTCTCCCAGAGTTATTCTCTGTCGATGGAGTAGAAAGTCAGGCCCCAGGTATAGATGACTAAGCTAATGAATTTTTCTTACAGTACTACAAAATTCAATCTATAATTGATACTCAGAATTAAAAAAAAAAAAAAGCAAAGCTATGCAAATTTCAAACCCAACCTAACTTCTTTCTCTCTTTTTCTTTCTCTAAATACACATATGTGCAGCTTGGCCAGGTGTGGCTCAGTGGTTGAGCATCACCTATGAGCCAGGTAGTCTTGGTTTGATTCCTGATCAGGGCACAGGCCTGGGTTGAGGGCTCTATCCCCTGGGGGGCATGCAGGAGGCAGACGATTGATGATTCTCTCTCATCATTGATGCTTCTATCTCTCTCTCCCTCTCCCTTCCTCTCTGAAATCAATAAAAGTATACTTTTTAAAAATAAAATAAATAAATACAAATATGTGCAAAAAACACACAGTTCTAAAAATCCCCTTCAGTTTATCTATTATATTGGGATATCTCCCCAAAACAAACTTATGTCATAAATTAATCATATGAATTCTTGTAAACATCAATCTTTACCAAAACAGATAATGTGCAGTCTTTATCAAATAACATCATCTTGGAACATTCAAGTCTTTTGAAAGTAAAATACAATGTAAATAAAATTATAAATGGAAGAACTGGCCCTTGATAGAACAGATTTAGTGGGATCATAGTGAGGGGGAAGCCAGTAGTCATAAGATTTCAGAGATGAAATAAGTCTGGGACATATGTCCTCATTAACTTAAATGTCTTATGTGTGTTTGTTTTCTCAAATAGGTTTTACTAGTATGCCAAGAGACACACATGATGATAAAACACTTTGGCATTTAAGTATGAGATGTATTTAAAAAATAGCAATCCTATATCATAAAAAGCTAATATACTAATTAGACCGAACAGCAGAACGACCATCCAGACGACCGTCCAGATGACCTTCCGGATGAAGCCGGGGCTGCGAGAGCTGACGCAGCTGGGGCTGTGAGGGCTGAGCCCCTTGCACAAATTTTGTGCATCGGGCCTCTAGTCAAACTATAAGATTTTGTCCACGGCAAATTCGACAGCCTTGTCTTCTATTCTTTGCAGATATTTCTCTTTGTATAGTCAAATCCTGTTCTATGCCTTTTGATGCTTCACTTGTTTATTTTTGAGTTTTGATTTATATTGCAGAAAATGCCTCCATGGTAAAAATTTCCTTGAGTAAAGTACGGTATATCATTGCTGTGACTGCTGATATGTTTTATTGTTTGAACTCCACTACATACATTTTATACCATCTCACCAATGCAGAAAGGGATTATATATCATACTGGAACCACTGTTTATGATTATACAAATGTAGGTATGAAATATTGATATATAATGGAATTCTTTTAATACAAAATAATATTGTAACCCTAGGAAGCTATAATGATATAAAATTTCAGAGAATAAAACTGCCTCAGAAATAGTAAGGTACCTGAACTATAAACCTACTTAAAAGTTAGCTGGCGGGAATGGCTGAGTATGATCTTATGAGGCCAATCCTGCCTCAGATAACAAAAATATATAACCTGGGCATCGTAAAGAGAAGCAGCTGATTGAAGGCACGAGAAGAGGAACAGAAGTATGCCTGGAAATGGCTCACACCATTTTCACTCACATTCGTTTGACCAGAACTCACTCACACAGCTGCAGCTGATGTGAAAGAGAGACTTAGGTAGTCGCTTTCTTTTTTTCTTATTGTCCAGAAAGAGGAAATTGGCTAAGCAGCATCTAACAAGTTTCTGTCACATACACATTTGGCCCACAGGAGCAAAATTTCACTGGACAATAGGTACTTTCACCTATACTCTCCTCCCCACCCAAACAGATTACAATAATCTATTTCCTCTCAGTTCCACTTCTTTCAAACTTGAATGCATAAAAGTTTTCATCTTTCATCAACAACACCCATAATAATATTTTCTTCATTTGTCACTGACAATGGTTATTCATTCATTTAATTTAGGGATAGAGTTATACATACAAATCAAGACATAAGTGAAAGAAAATTTTAAAAAAAATATATAAAAATCACAATTTCTTTGAATTTGACATTGTTGTATTAGAAAGCTAAGAAGGTTCCAATAGAAAGCATTATTTTTCCCTATAGATATTCAAGTTGATAAATAAAAGTGAGGCAGTAGAAAGGCCAAAATATCATGTTATTACTGATAAACTAGAAATTCAAAATGATAACATTAACACAAGTGAGTTTTCCAATTCTGAACCCTAGAATTCAACATACCTTATCTCCTCACCAATTCGCATGCTGTGCTTCATCACCTCTTCATTTGGGTGGGAAGTGTTGCCCATTAAGTACTAAGGAATGATAGAGAGAGAAAAATACACATTTCCTATGGGAAAGTGTCTGTATAACAAGCATGTCAAACTCAAAGGCTAACATGGGCCAAATAAACAAGGTTTAAGTTTATGTGGGCCACAAAAAAAACAAAAGCTTCAATTTTCATAGAAATGTGGGTTTATTTTGATAGAGACATGCTGAATACAAAAGGCTGAAATAAATAAGTAATCGTAAACATAAAAAATAGAGCATTTTAATAAAAATTAATTTTTCTTGAACATTAACTTACCAGTCACTGAATAAATGCACAAATTAATAAGTATAACGCAAATAAACCCATTTTTCTTGTTCTCCAAAAGTGAAATATTTCCTGTTGCGCACACCAAACAAGTCAGGCCAAGACTAATGACATGGCAATCGGCTGCTAGAATATTCGCTGCTGGTATTAGTGGAGAGAAATGGTGCACTTGCGTGTAAGGCGCGTAAGGGAAATTAATGTAACATGATTATAGTAATCATTCATTAGTGAATGTTGTAGCTCGTTATTAATAATCCTATCTAATAATAGAGTAAAATGTAAATTACCATCACTCCGCTATGCCCACGATTGGGCGGTGGGAGGCTGGGGGGTGGGACTCGGGGTGGCCTATCCGGCCATTGAGAGGCACGGATCCGCTGCCACTGAGGGGGGCGGGACTCCCGCCCCCTGCGACTCTCAACTGCCAGATCGAGGCCAGATCCGCTGCCGCTGAGGGGGCCTGCGCAGACACCCAGCTGCGCCTCTCAACGGCAGGGTAGCCAGGTGTCCGCGGCAGCCCCCCTCAGTGGCCGTTGAGAGGCGCAGGGGGTGGGAGTCCCGCCCGCGCCTCTCAACAGCAGGGTAGCCCCCCTCAGCGGCCACAGACCATCAAAAGCTTGGGAGCTGGGTGCCTGTCCGCTCAGGCACCCAGCTCCCCGTGATCAAAAGCAAAAGCGTGGCAGCTGGATGCCTTTCCGCTCAGACACCAGGCCTTTCAGAAGCCTCCCCCGCGCTGGAGGCTTCTGAAAGGCCTGGTGCACTAGCGGACAGGCACCCAGCTCCCCGTGATCAAAAGTGAAAGCGTGTAGGGGACCCTACACGTGCATGATTCAATCATGCACTGGGCCTCTAGTTATGTATAACAGGATATTGTAAAAATTAAGTTACAAAATTTTTATTAAATGTTTCTTACATACCATTATGTTGGCTGGGCCCTAAAAATATTTGTTGTGGGCTGCATGTGGCCCGTGGGCAGTTAGTTTGACATGCTTGCTGTAGAAGGAAGAGATAGGGGCTGGGTTTGATTGCTCAGATCCTTCCTGAACTAGTAAGTCCTCCTCCCAGAGAGAAGTGACTTAGGAATGTGAGAGCAGTCTCCTGTGTAAAGTCAATGAAGATTTTTTCCATATGAAAAGACACAGCAAGTACTAGGAAGAAGTCTTCCCAAACAGAGTAAATAGGGAATGTCCATTGAAAAACTAATACATATAATATTGAAATTAGAAAATATTTTATGGATTTTCGCATAATCTTCCTAACCCACTAAAATCTTCCTAGTCCACTAAATGATTTTATAGTGTTGGTTTATTTACTAAATTGGGATTTTCTTTAAAACACAAATAATATTTCAATGATGCAAATCACACAGGAATTTCACCTTGTTGATTAATACAAGACATTTAAAGATAAATTTAAGGTTCTATTTATAAATTTAAGGTTCTTATATGCCACAAACTATTTCTCAATGAAATGTGTATTTTATTTATAAATAACACTAAAAAAAGAAAAAAATGACATTGCCTATTTTTTTTTAGGTTTTTAAACATTTTAGACATAGTATTTTCATACATGTTAAGTTGATCATATGCTGGATGGGCTCAACATTTTAATCTTGGTTTCGACATAAGCCATATGAGCTGTACATGAGCTATAAAAAATTTGATTTGAAAATCCTTTTGGGTCTTACGGTTAAATCCCAAAATAACTCAATAAAGCTGACTTTTAAGTAGGAGAATCACTGTACAGAAAAAAAATTTACACAGCTACATGTAACATTCAGTAACAAATTAAAATCATTCAACAAAAGGCTGAATAACATGATCAAGAATAAGGTTGAGTGCTACTTCTAAATAAAACTAGTGACACAATGATTTATTCAGTGGACCTTTAAAATCTCTCAGCAAAGCACATCTAATCTGTTTGTTTTAATATGAAATCTAAAAATTCTTATGAAATACAAAGAAATGTTAATATACAATAGACCATTTAAAGGTTAGGGGTCTAAAATAGCTAACTAAACAAGATGCCCTCAGCATTTAAAATATATTTTTTCTAAAGGTCTCTGGGGACTGAAGTTCCATAGGATTCATTATAATGATGATTCATAGTGACATTGGTGGTCTTAGGAAGCAAAGCAAAAAAATCACATAACTAAGATTGGATCCACTTTCTTTAAAATATTTGAATATATTTATTTTCCTTCCTTCTTTCTTTTTTCCAATTATTCAGAGCTTATATAGTATTCTCCCAATGGAAGAAGAGCAAGTTTCAAACAAAACAGGGTAGACTTGATTAGACTTAGAATCTGCATCCCTCAACCTTGGCTGGATATAAGGAGCCTGAAATATGTACCTAGACACATTTTCCCAGACACCCTTAATTTTCAATCTCTGAAGAGCCAAGTACTATGATCAAAATCAAGGACCCAGAATAAGTCGCAGTAGTTACAGGAGCTGATATCAAGAGCGGGTGGACTATAAAAATTATATGGTCTGAAATCTTCATATCTGTTCAAAAAGAAATGATCTGATTCAAAAATAAGGTGTCAAAGGACAAAATCCGGGGCTGTGTTCTTGCTGTCTTCAACATCTTCACCACATTATCATTTACTGTGAACACTGAATAAATTCAAAGAGAATAATACATGCCCTTCAATAATGCAGAGGAAATGTCTCTATGCTCTTTTCAAAAGGAAACTAAGTCTCTCCACAAACCTAAAATCACACGCTAAAGCCACAAGTTTCTTTTTGATCAAACGGCCCTATATTTAAAGGAGCAGAAAAAAAATAAAGCTTAAAAAAACAGGATCCTTTAACGACAGGTTTGTGGTTTTTGTATTCAGCAGGTCTATATCCAATGTCAGTTCATTGCTTATTCTTGATGAACATTTCTGACATAGAAGTAAAAGTTACATTTTAAATTTATTTAAACATTTATTGTGGACTTACTAAATTCCAGATGCGGTGGTAGGCTCTGTGGATATACATATTAATGATATTCAATCTTTATTACTGAAGAGCTGTTTCCAAACATATAATTGGCAATACAATGTGGTATATGTGATAAGAAGAATTAACAAAATACAAAGAGTTCAGAGAATTAAACACTAGCTAGAGTATTTGGAAATAGGCTCATAAATAAAATGACATTTTCTAGAAGAATGACCAGCAGATGTCTTGATTAGAACAGCTTGATTCTAAAAGAATGTGTCATATTGTCTTAAATAAGTAATATGAACCCAGAGTTTGCTTTTCATAATCATGAGAACTTATTTTTTAAAACCTAAAGGAAAAAGTATAATACACAGAACCATAAAGCATCAAAATGTGGAGTCCTGAATGATTAAGTAAATGAAGTTTTGAAATTAATTACTGATTGGCATAGGAGAGGGCTTCAGCTTTCACAAATGGCAGACTGGATAATTTGAACCAACCCTCCTACTAGACCTAATACCTATAAAGTATTAAAAGCAATAAAGGACTAACAAAAAAGAAAGTAATTACTGGGCCAAGACCCAGGAGAAGAGTGAAATCGGGAGAGAAAAGGCTAGCATTTGGGTTTTCTCTTGCTCTTGGGACATCTGCCAACACAGAGGAGACAGAAAAGGGACCATTAGCATGTTGATTGTCTCTCCAGATACAGAGACAAAAAAATGTGGAGTCAAGGGTGGGTACAGTGCAAAATGAGTAAGGGTATCCCAAAGGAACCAGCCCTCAGTGGATGGCAGCCAGGCTGCTAGTTGTTTGAACAATCCAGAAATATCTCAGGCCCTGAAACATGATTAATATGATTTTTGAATCTCTGGGAACCTAACAGAGCAAAAGAATATTCTCATTGGAATAAGATATCATCATCCTAGAAAAATAATTATGTCTTCAGGTAATTTTTAATAACAATATCCAGCAACAAAGAAAATCATGTACACAGATAAGACAACACAATATGAACAGAACACAAACAACAGAAAACAGGCACAGACTAGCAAGCAGCACAGAAGTGAAAATTAGCAGCAGCAGATTGGCAAGCGATATGTATGGAGAAAAAAATTGAAACTAAAAAGTCCACATAGGAATTGGTAATATATAAAGATTTGTAAAAGAATATTCAGAATATAAATATCAAATAATGAAATTAGAAAACAAACAGAAAGATTTACTGCTGATAAAACATACCTAAATTAAAAACTAATGAACTTGGGAGATTTTTAAAGAAAGAAGCATAAAGAAAATATGAGCGTATAAGAGATATAGAAAGAAGAGGGAAGAGTATAATGTAAATTTGTAACTGCAGTCCAGAGAACAGAGAAAACAGAGTAAAAGCAAAATAATAAAAAATAAAGGAAGAAATATATCTAAGAGGTTCCCCCCAAATGGTGAGACATCAATCCACACCTTCAATATTCCTAATAATTAATCCTAAGAAAGATAAATAAAAACAAATTCATATGTTTGATAACATCAACATGAAATAAAAAAATTAAAGAGAAATTTAATATAAGTAGTTAGAGGAAATTTACTGATAGGGAACTGACAGCTAAATTCTCAAAAACAGCCACACAAGCCAAAAGACAGCTGAATAATGTCTTCAAATGTGTGAAAGAAAACAGTGAGCAACCTGGATGATAAAATGACTCATCATCCAAATATCAATAGAAAGAAAAGTTGCATTCTCAAAGGAATCCATATCTGACCTATCGGTATATTTTTTTAAACACACATTTCCTCCTGGCTTCCTCATAACCCCTAATTGGACTATTCTTCTCTTTGATATTCCTTCTAATATTGGCTAATCCAGTAATTCTCAATTGAGGGTGATTTCATTCCCAGGGGACATGTCCAGAAATATTTTTTTCTTTATAACTGAGGGAGATGCTACCAGAATCTAGAAGGTAGCAGCCAGGAAAGCTGTTAAGCATCCTAAAATACAGTCAGTCCCCCACAAGAATGGATTATGCCCAAAAAGCCAATAAATAGTGCCTCATCAAGAAGACCTGGTCAAATCTGATCAATCCAGGTGCGTTTTCTTACCCCTCCAATCTTGTGACAGTTACTTTGTGTTGTTTTCTTTCATGTTTTCTAGACTGGACAGAGTCCATCCTTAGAATAAGGGATTAAAATTTGAAATTAGTCAAAATTCTAAGGCATAAAAATTAGGATATACTTATTCTCATCATATGTTCCTCAATATAATTTTGGTGACTTATTCACAATGTTCATTAAAGAATCCCTTAATCATATATCTGACTAATTGAGAAATGTGATTATTATATCAATTTGAGATGTGCTTATTTAAATAGAAATGTAAATATTTGTTTCAGATTTTTCACATTGGCATTAGAAACATAACGATCTTCCTGAAACCTGGAGATTCTCTTTATGTGTGTCTAGAGACAATTAAAATGTAAATCAATGGTTAAAAAATTAAAACTCCAAGATTCAGCTGGGATTTTCCATTTGTAACAGAGTAATTACTTTTCTTCTTATGAAAGACTAGAGGCCAGGTGCATGAAATTCTTGCACTTGGTGGGGGAGGGGTCCCTCAGCCCAGCCTGCACCCTCTCACAGTTGGGGAGCGCTGTGGGATGTCAAACCCACAGCTTAGCGCTGGCAGCCGGATATCCTTAGTGCTGTCACGAAGACTGGAGAGGCTCCTGCCACCACTGCTGCGCTCACCAGCTGTAAGCCCAGCTCAGGGCTTCTGGCTGAGCGGCACTCCCCCTGTGGGAGCGCCCTGACCACCAGGAGGCACCTCCTGCATTGAGCGTCTGCCCCCTAGTGGTCAGTGTGCATCAGAGTGACTGGTCATTCTGCTGTTAGGTCGATTTGCATATTAGCCTTTTTATTATATAGGATTGTTTTGAGCAAACTATAGGAATATAACATAGTGGTGGCTATCCCTGCATTTCAGACTGCTAGTGATCAAATCCTAGCTCTGCCACTTTAGAGAAAGTCAAATGATTTGATAGGAGGAAAGTGAGGAGAACAGTCCCTAGCAATTAGCAGAAATTCCTAATAATTTTAATATATTTTATTTAATGCTTAAATATTATTATATATTTATCCAATTCACTAGCCTCCAAAACCTTCTAAAAGTAAAGGAAAAGAAAAATCAATTCATAATTCAGAGGTCAATTAAAAAACAAAATATGGCCCTAGCTGGTTTGGCTCAGTGGTTAGAGAGATGGCCTGAGGACCAAAGGGTTCCAGGTTCGATTCCTGTCAAGAGTATGTACCTCAGTTTCAGGCTCCTCCCTGGATCCTGGTCAGGGCTCATGTAGAAGGCAACCAATCCATGTGTTTCTCTCAAATCGATATTTCTGTCTTTCCCTCTCTTTTCAACTCTCTCTAAAAGTCAATGGAAAAATATCCTTGGGTGAGGATTAAAAAAAAAAGCAACACAAAAAAACTATGATGTTTCAGCTTAACCAAATCAAGTGATACTGCCACTTGCAGGAATTTAACAGCTACATATGTTAACGGCCTGACTGGTTTAATTATTTTGCTTTTCCTGAATAGCCTAGGACCCTAATCACCATATGATCATATATATATATATATATATATATATATATATATATATATATATATGTAATGATTGTAATTGACTGGGAGTTGTGTTAAAGGACATGCAAAATGCCATTCTAGGTCACAGAATAGTCCATGCCTCATATGCTCATGCCTCATAGTTCAATCACTGTTTGAGAGGTCCAAATATAAGCACAAACATAAAATTTCCCCAGCAGTATCAAACATGTGAAGAATATTCAACAGTAAGGAAAATAAAATCACCAACAGTATTTTGCATCAAGCCTAATAAATTATATATATAGTTGTAGCTGAAAACTAATTGGAAAAAATTATAAAGCATTGTTTGTTGCACCTTTTAATATCCAAAGCACATCTTCAATCACTTTCCTTTTCCTTTTATTTTTGCTTTCTGAAGAATTTGCTTTCTCTGGAAGCATTAACTTGCAGTACTTATTTAAGATAAAGTGGCATAAATGGTTTACCTAGTGATGATGGACTGCTAAAGACATCCATCTGTCTTCATTGCCTCCTGATGAATTCTTATGGAGCATGTTAAAATATTTCTCATAAACATTAATTTATCATACTTCATAGTAATGAATTGATACAGGGTTTCCCAAATTAATATGTTTCTAACAATTTGCCTTTCTAATGTGTTCATATGCTGTATTCTATGAGGGTGATTACACTGTTGAAACTGGGTTACATTCTTATTTTTAGTTATAAAAACAGAAGTTACTGGGACAAATAATTATTCTTAGAAGAGAGAGAACATTTTAACTTTTACTTAAACTTCAAACTGTCATGAACAGTACGAATACTATAACATTTTAATACCTGTGAATTTTTGTCTATCTAGACTATAATCTCCATGAAAAAAGGAAGTATTATTAAGACCTCTCTTTTCAGTGCTCAAAATAGTATGTGGTAAATACTGTCCCTTAATAAACAGCTACTGAGTAAATAAATAAATTTAATTGTCCTCTCTATGTGTAATTGAGAATGATTTTCATCTACCCAATCCCAATATGTATAGAATGAAATTATTATAATTATTTGACCAAGCCATTGCCCAATTATGGAATTACTCTAAGAAAAGTTAAGTCCAAAACATAAAAAATGCCAGTCACTTTCTCACTGAGACAAAACACATACCTGAATCTCACACACACACACACACACACACACACACATCTAAAATTTACATTTACTTGAAACACACACATGTACCTAAAACACACACATCTGAAACCCAATGACTGTACTGTCCTTAATACTGTATTTCTTCATTTATACACACCTCTATAGATGGAACCAAGTAGATTCCTATCCTCTTTTGCTTATTATTTTATATTTTGAAACATTTTTTCTCTCAAACTATCTTATAAGAATCTATAGTTTGATTTTATCTGCTAGTAACAGAAAATAAATAAGTTTCAATAAGGAATCTGATTATTTGACACATTAAGACACCTAGAATTATAGCAAACCACAAGAGAACTACAGTCCACCCACAAAGTACTAGTAGAACTAGGTTACAGAGCATTTGACTCTCCTTATCTGCCACCCAACCAAAGAGAAGCTCATAAGTCGTGGCTCCTCATCACATCTTACATGAAAAGAGAGACACCCCTCTTGGATCCAGGACCATAGTCCTGCCTTTCAGTTTTACCGAACTATATTAGGTTGCCCACAGGTGCTAGGAAAATATCACGATGACTGATTTAAATTGGAATCCACCCATGAAGCTAGTGAGAGAGGTAGCTTTCTCAGAAGTACAGAGCTGTGTGAAGGAGGCTCAGGTACTAGAGCAAAATCCGGCTTCTACAGGAAAAAAGAAGGCATAATGGACAAGCAGGCAATGTAAACATCCAACAGTCTCCTCAGACCCTCCACCACATTATTGTCTCAGTGTTTCTGGACTCTTGAAAGGATAAAATGGAAATGTAATAGTTTTCTCTAAAAATTATGAATATCACAGTTTTCAAAAATCTAATCAATACTAGGTTCCAGGTTGGTAATTGCTTACAATAATCACGAATTCAAGTCCTGTAGGGATCTCTATGGAATCCTCAAAAAATAGCACCTTTTCATTTTTAATTTTTTGAGGAAACCCCACACCTTTCCATAGTAGCTGTACCAGTCTGCATTCTCATCAACAATGTGCTAGGGTTCATTTTTCTCCACAACCTTGCCAGCACTTGTCATTTGTTGATTTATTGATGGTAGCCATTCTAACAGGTTTGAGGTGATACCTCATTATTGATTTAATTTGCATCTCTCTGTGACTTTGAGCATTTTTTGTATGTCTCTTGGCCATATGTATGTCTTCATTGGAGAAGTGTCTATTCAGGTCCTCTGACCATTTTTTAATTGGATTCTTGTCTTTCCTTTTTGAGTCATATGAGTACTTTATATATTTTAGAAATTAACCTCTTATCAGATGTATCACTGGCAAATATGTTCTCTGCCATTTGACCTCATTATCCCACTTCTAGGAATATATGGAATATATCCTAAGAATCCCAAAACACCAACCAGACAAAATATATGCACCCCTGTGTTCATAGTAGTGTTATTTACAATAGCTAAGGTCTGGAAAGTGCCCATCAGTAGATTCCTGGATAAAAAAAAAAAAAAAAAAAAACTAGTACAGCCCAGCCAGTGTGGCTCAGTGGTTGAGTGTCGATCTATGAACTAGGAGGTCACGGTTCAATTCCCAGTCAGAGCACATGCCTGGGTTACGGGCTTGATCCCCAGTGTGGGACATGCAGGAGGCAGCCAATCAATGACTCTCTCTCACTGATGTTTCTATCTCTCTCTCCCTTTCCCTTCCTCTCTGAAATCAATAAAAATATATTTTTTAAAAAGCTAGTATATTTATACAATGGAATAAATGAAAAAGAAGGATACCCTTTGAGACAGCATAGAGGTACCTGGAAAGTATTATGCTACCAGTGGTTCTCAACCTTTCTAATGCCGCGACCCTTTAATACAGTTCCTCATGTTGAGGTGACCCCCAACTATAAAATTGTTTTCATTGCTACTTCATAACTGTAATTTTGCTACTGTTAATGAATTGTAATGTAAATATCTGTGTTTTCCGATGGTCTTAGGCTCTACAGCGGCAGTTCTCAACCTGTGGGTTGCGACCTACAGGTTGAGAACCGCTAGCAGGGTCATGTCTGTCAGCTTCTAAGCGTGGAGTCCATAAGAAGTCCAGGATTATACCAACAGACTAACTACCATGACAGGAAGCAAACTACAGGAATGAGGAAAAGTTGTTCTCTAATGTAAAATTGCCAAGATTAAAAGGAAGTTAAAGATAAATGTCTTGTATGTGAATTCAGAGTATGTATTAATGAACAAAACAGAGAATTTTATCATGCCATGCCATATACATATAAGCATTGTAGAATAATTAAAGATGGGTTGAATCTGTTATATAATCATATATTTTTAGAGGCAGATAAAGTTCTGTTTAGAAATTATGTATGTATTCTATATTTCCAATTCTATGAATCCTATATAATAAAAGGCTAATATGCAAATTGACTGAACGGCAGAATAACCGGTCGCTATAATGCGCACTGACCACCAGGGGGCAGACGCTCAATGCAGGGGCTGCCCCCTTGTGGTCAGTGTGCTCCCACAGGTGGAGTGTCGCTCAGCCAGAAGCCGGGCTCACAGCTAGTGAGCACAGCAGCGGTGGCAGGAGCGGCAGTTGGACATCCCCCTAGGGCTCCCAGACTGCAAGAGGGCCGGGATGAAGGACCCCCCCGCCCCGAGGGCACAAATGTCGTGCACCAGGCCTCTAGTATGAAATAAAGTACAAAATGCAGTTAAAAGCCTGACTGAAAAAAGTCTGGCTGATTAAAAGCAACATTGAGGCTAGAGCACCAGACCTCCTAAACTAGCATCTATGGTTTGGAGAAAAAGAGCTCCCGACATTCACTGGATTTGAATCCTGGTTAGTTATATATCACTTGGGTGATCTTAGGTAAGTCATTTAATCTCCCACAGGCCCTCTCTCTCTTTGTGTGAAATATAAGTTTATTACTAACTAAAACACACTTTGCTGTGAAGATTAACTTGCACGTGTGAAAGTCAATGCAAATCAATCAAATAGTTGATTAATTCAGTCAACCAACATTTACTGAGCACTTTTTATATGTCATGTACTGTGGACACAATGAAAAAAGACAAGTATTATTACACTAGAGGCCAGGTGCAGGAAATTGTGCACAGGTGGGGTCCCTCAGCCTGGCTGGCAATTGGGGCCGATTGGGGCCACAGGAGGTAGGCTGGGGGGAGGGGCCACGGGAGTTTGGCAGGCCAGAGGGAGGGGTGTGGGAGGTTGGCCCATCAGGGCGAGGGGCCATGGAAGGTTAGCTGTGGGAGCGCACTGACCACCAGGGGGCAGCTCCTGCGTTGAGCGTCTGCCCCCTGGTGGTCAGTGCATATCATAGCGACCGGTCGTTCGGTCACTTAGGCTTTTATATATATATAGACTAGAGGCCTAGCACACAAAAATTGTGCCCGGGTAAGGTCCCTAGAACTGGCCTGCAATCAGGGCCAATCTTCCCTGGCTGCCAGCAGCCGGCCCCACCCCCCGCTGCCCTTGTATGCCACCACCCACCCCCGGTTCCCCGTTCCCCGTTCCGCGTTCCCCATTGTGCAATCAGAGCCAGCTGGCCAGGGGGAGGCCCTGAGAGGTTTTCCGTTCCCACCTGTTCACCAGCCATGCCCCCTGCCACCGGTCGCCCTCAGTGTGTGGGGTGACCAGTCAGGCGATTGGGGCCCCGCTTGCTCGCACCTGCCTTGGCCTGGCACCGCCAGCATCTGCCCCACTCACCCCTGGTTCCCTGTTTGGGCGATTGGGGCCTGTGGGCTGGGGGCAGCTCCTGCATTGAGCATCTGCCCCCTGGTGGTCAATGTGCGTCATAGCGACTGGTCGTTCTGATGTCGGTCAATTTGCATATTATACTTTTATATATGTAGATTATATCTCATATTCCTCAGACCTCAATCTGAAACTTAAAAAAAATGAAATATTGTTTTTAAGATATAGTGGTAAACTAAAAAGTGCTAGTTTGGAAAGTCTAACTCAATAGTCATAGAGTACAGAGGACAAGTTCAATAGAAAGAATAAGCATTACCATCATCAAAATCCTTAATGGTCCTCTGGAGCTGATTGGGGCAGTGAAAAGTGACCAGTTCATGGGAGTGACTGAACACATAATACGGTATATGGATGATGTATACAGAATTGTACATCTGAAAACTAAATAATTTTATTAACCAATGTCACCCCAATAAATTCAATAAAAAAGAAAAATACTTGAAAATAAATCACACAGCAGAGCTTCCAACATTGTTACAAAATCACTATCTATAGCAATCTCTAATAGCTAAAATAGATTTATCAAAGATTAAATCTGAGCTTTGGGGTCAGGTGAAAGTCCCATGAGATTCTTTTTCTGGATCAAAACCCAACTAAAATAAAGATTTCAAATATAAAATCATTAATTTTTTTATGTTAGAATTCATCATTTTAAGTGGTTTGGTTGATAAGTATGAATACCTATTAAAATATTTAACACAAATTGTACTATATAATCATAGGATTCTTAGTATGTTGCAAACTAAGTATGTTGCAATTTCTTTTAGATTTTCTGGAGCTAGCTCAAAATAACAAAACAGTAGACTAATGCTCACATGATCTGTTTCTATTTTAACTTCTAAATCTAAAGATGACCACATACTTGATAGATTGGGTAATAAACTGTTAAAGAAATGCTACTCTTTTTCTACCTTACAATTCACACCCCTCTCTTATACCTGTATCATATTTATCTCTCCATTGCTTTCTGATATTCTTATACTGTTTGGATCTTAATGTTCAAGTCAGCTGGTACCACAACATGCCACTTGTCCTAACCTACCCACTTACCAACCAACATTCTGCCTCTTTGTTAGCAGTCTTGAAACTGGAAGTCACATTATCTTCTCAAATCTTTCTGAGGATAATTATTACAGAGAATGTTGTGTTTGTTAATTCTATCTTCTGGCCCCAGAATTGTATTTATTTTCTCTGTAATAAGATATTATATGCACTTATCTTGTGTTCTCTCACTGAATATTCCCAATAATTTTCCCAGGAAAGCAGTGGAAATGCAAAAATATCCCCCCCCCCAAGAACTTGATGGAATAATACAATGTTTTCAGTGACATTCACTTAAAAGCTTATAATAGAAAAAAACATTCTGAACCCATTTAAAAGTTAACAAAATGAATGGCAATATCAGCAGTATTTCCCTCCCTCACATGGTGTCTAATGCAATAATTTCATATAAAAAATAGAATTTTCTATTGTCAGAATGGCATCTCTTTCTATCTCTCTCATTTTATCTTCTTTTTGTCATTTCTCACTTTTAAAAAAGTCATAGATATGCCTTTAGGAAAAAAAGAGAGAGAACAAAGCTTTTTTGTTTTAAGTCCCAACTGAATATGTCAGTAGCGTTATTTTCAACCTATTCCACAAAACTAAGTCATTATTTTTAGTTCCTGTATGTTTTCACAAAAAATATAGTTTGCCTTAATTTTATTTTTATATGTTATATACATATTTATGTGTGTATATATATAAAATCTTAATTGTATGCCTAACTTTAGTTCTTTTACATTTTCTCAGAAAACATACTTTTGTTTTATTAAAAGGAAAGCATTTTTTTAAACATAGCACTTTCAGGTCATCACATTAGAAAGAAACAAAATAAGTGAAGTGATTAAATTAAAAAGTACTTTTTTAAACAGAGTTTGGTAGTGTCTTACACAGTTGAAAATACACAAGGGGAAATATGTAATACTTTCTGTAATAAAGACTTTAAAAATAAATAAATAAATACAATTTAAATAAAAACTTTTTAAAAAATCCCCTTTGCCTGAGATATTAAGGTGGTTGTTAAGGCACAATCCTACTATCTTCTCAAGTTGTCAGCATCTGATTAAATCACTTTCCTTCCATCAAAAAAGGAAAATACATTTGCCATACAACATAGCCATCATACTTCATTGTACTCACCATATTAAAATAAAACTTATGTTCATACAGATACCCTTAAGAAAATATCTAGAGTGATTATTCATAAAGGACAAAACCTGGAAACAACCTAAGTGAATGAATAAACAAGCTGTAGTACATCCTTATCATAGAATACAATTCAGAATAAAAAGAAACAAACTCCCAATTCATGTAAAACATGTATGGAACTTAAATGCATTTTTATAGCTGAAAAACAATAGGACCCAAAAGTTATATGTTGTATGATTTAATTTATATATTTGGAAAACAGAACAATAGGAATCAGTGTTTTACACAGTTCAAAATTAATTAGAAATGAAAATTCTAAAATCACATGCAAAGAGAACCAAATACACATCATCATATATCAAATTAATAATAACACAAACACACACAAAAAATTAAACCTATTTTAGATGCAGTTCTGTGATCATAAACTTTTTACATATGCCATAGAAATAAAAACAACTGCCAAGCATTTTTAACTTTAATTAGTAGGACTCATTAAACTAGTAGAAAGTGACATCAGTGTAGAAATTCTGTAACTAGTTTATGTATACTTAAGTGCAAAGCAAATGAATAAACATACCGATGTTTGGAGAATCAAAATTTTCACTATGGAAGACAGCAGATATAGATATGAAATGGGGTAAAGTGGGTAAGAACTCTGAATTGTTGGATTTGAATTATAAGGATAAAAATTATCTCTAAATTATTAAAACACAAACACAAATACACCTATTTTTGCATGCATACACATATGTATGTATTCATGTGATGTATGCACACATGTGTGCATTTCATAGGTAGGTACCCTAAAAGCCCAGAAGAAACAGCACCCCAGTAACAATAACCACACCAAATCCCTTGAATTTTATTCCTAAAATAAACTAAAGAAAATTCTATAATTTTTAGAGAAATGTTTAATTCAAGGATTCTAGCGAAAAAATAAAAAGTGAGCCTCAAATGTCTTCTTTTACATGTGCCCCTACTGACCAAACTTAAATAAAAAGTGAACAATGTAACTAATAAAGTGTAAAATATTTAATTAAAATTTTTTCATGAAATCATAAAAATATTCAAAATGAAAAATTTAACAATGAAGGAAAAATGTATTTACTAAGTATCCAAATAATTAAATGTAGAAAAAATAATCTTATTCAATAAAAGGCTAATATGCAAATAGACCAAACAGCAGAACAACTGAACAACCAGGTGCTATGATGTGCGCTGACTACCGGGGCACGCATGGGACATGGTGGGTGTCAGCAACAGGCAGCAAAGCGCGGAACATGGCGGGCATCAGCCTCAGTGGGATGGTAGAGCAGGTGAGCGGTGGGCTCCAGACCAAGGCGGGAGCCAGTCGCTGTCACTGGGGCGAGCCTCTGGTGGTTACTGAAAATTCCTTGCTCCCACGTGCCATGGTCCCGCCCAGCGCTCGCACCTGCTGCCAGCACCGCCCCACTCACACCCACTGCCAGCACCTGGCGTTGGTCCTGATCACTCGGCACTGTCAGCGGGTACGCGCAGCAGTTGCCAGCCCCAATCGCCCCTGAGGGCTTCTCCACCTCCCTCTGCTCCTGAGGGGCAATTGGGGCAACAGCTCCCACTCACACCTGCTGCTGGCACGAGCCCCGATCACTCCGTGCCATCAGTGGGTGTGAACAGGGCTGGCGCCATCAGCGAATGGGAGCAGCAGCGGCATGAGCAGGCTGCCGGCAGACAGGGGACCAGGGGCCGTGGCAGGAGGGGCCGGGTGGGGGCATGGAGGATGGGCCGAGACCTGCCCCTATGCCCACCACAGCCTCGCAGCCCGCAGTTCTTTCAAGGTGCACGAATTTGTGTACTAGGCCCCTAGTAGAATTATAAAAACACTAGAGGCCCGATGTATGAAAATTCATGCACTGAAGGGGGGGTCCCTCAGCCAGGCCTGCCTCCTCTTACTGTCAGGGAGCCCTCAGGGGTGGGAGGCAATCCAGCAATCAGGAGAAGGTGACGCCCCCATCACACTTCTGCTGCTGCCACTGCCGACAGTGCAAGCCTTGGCTGGCCCTGGTTACCTGAACCACGGGCAGCCCTGGGCAGCTGGGCAGCCACCATCCAAGGCTTGCCTGTGCCTCAGGCGTGGCTGGGCAGTCGCCATTCAAGGCTAGCCTGCGCCTCAGACTGTCCCTGGGTGGCTGGGGGGCTGAGGGCGGGTTCATCCATACCACGCGCCTGCCACCGCACACCCCCAGCGGGGCTGAAAGGACTAGGGACTCCAGTGAGGCTGAGGGGACTGGGCACCGCCATCTTGTCGCTATGGGCTCTGCCATCTTTGTGATGGTGTGATGGTCAATTTGCATATTCCCTCATTATTAGATAGGATCCTAAACAACACTCAAGTTATCAATGATTAAGGCAATCACCATCAATGGATGCTAAGACCTCTGGGAGAAAGATATTTTTGAATAGTATATATACATAGTCTCAAACTATAGCCCTATAATTTACTTATTAAAGTGTTGAAATTATTATTTTTAATTGACATATCAGCAACACTTTAATCAAGTGAATAAACTTAGCAAAAGCCATAATGGTACAAATTGAATTCATGTGCCTTCTACTGTTATGTCACAGGAAATTCACATTTCCTATGTAGTATTTGGCCAAAAAAGTTTAACCTGAATCTAATCTTAAGTAGACATTCCAAACAATGTAAGAGTACAATAACTTGACTGAATTGCTAAACAAATTCAATATTATTGTGAAAGACAAAGGTGAGGAAAGTCATTGAGTAAGGTGACTAAAGAGACATTTCAACCAAATGTAATACATAAACCTTGATTTGATCCTTATTCTTATAAAATAAACTACATAAATTAAATATTAGTGAATAATGTTGAATTTCTCAGGTATGACAGTGGCATTGTTATATGCTGAAATGTTTAGGGTAATGTTTAAGTGTCTTGAGGTCAATAAATTACTTTCAAGTAATTCACAAAAACATTTATACCCTCACATACCCTCTAACACACATTTAAAGCACAAATGTAGAAAACTTAATCCAGTGCATTTTTTAACATTTTAATATTTTATTACAGAACAAAATTAGCACAGAAAGATATTACAAACAGTTCCCATATATCAACCACCTAGTTCCTCTTACTACTGATAGCTTATATTGGTATGGTACATTTGTTATAATTAGTGAACCAAAATTAATATATTATTATTAACTAAAGTCCATGCTTTATTCTGGTTTCCTTAGGTTTGCCTCACGTCCTTTTATTTCTTTGGAATCCCATCCAGGACAGTACATTGCTCTTGGTTTGCAAGCTCCTTAGGCTTCTACTGGTTGTGATATTTTTGAGGTTTTCTTAGGTTTTTATGATCTTGCCAGTTTTGAGGAGTACTCATCAGGTATTTTGAAGACTATCCCTCAAATAGCATTTGCCTCATTTTTTTTTCTCACAATTCGACTGGGGTAATGTGTTTTAGGGAGAAAGACCACAGAATTAAAATGACATTCTCATCACCTTATAACAAGGATACATACTACCATCGTGACAGCACAGTTGATGCTGACCTTGATTACCTAGCTGAGGCAGCCTCTGCCAAGTTTCTTTGCTGTAAAGTTACTCTTTTCCTCCCTTCCCACACAGGATTCCTAGTTAGGAAGTTACTATGCACCACCCACACTTAACGGAAAGAGGAGTTACTCTTCACTTGCTTCCTCCTTTAGGCAAAATGTCTACATAAATTATTTAGTATTCTCTTGCATAGGATATTGGTGTATTTTCCCCATTTATTTATTTATTTGTATATTAATTATTTATATCAGTGTGAACTCATGGGTATTTATTTTATATTTTGGGTTACAGTCAAGTAGTGCTTTATTTACTTTTTACCTAAATTGCTCTAGATTTGCCAATGGGGATTCTCAGTAGGCTCTTGTATCCTTTTGACATATTCTTATCATTTTCTTTTTTTTTTTTTAAAGAACTTCCTTACTTTCTAGTTTTACAAGATGCTTAGACTCATCTTGTCTATATCCTGTTCCAGTCCCACATCAGCAGTTTCTCCAAGGACCTTGGCTTTTTTTCATTTTTTTAAAATATCTATTCTTATAAAAGGGTAATACGCTAATTAGACCGGACATCTTCCGGATGACCATCCGGACGTCCTTCCTGACAAAGCCAGGCCAGGCGAAGCTGCCCGCCTGTGATCCTAGGTGCCAGTGGCTACGGCCCAGGAGAGGGCGAAGCCGCCCACCCATGGTCCCCTGAGGCTGTGGCTGGCCCGGGCAAAGCCGGCCCGGGTCTTGGGTGCCTGCAGCCAGCCAGAGGGATGGAAGCCTGGGTCCCAGGTACCTGCTGCCAGCTGGAGGAGGGAATCCTGGGTCCCAGGTGCGGGGCCATGACAGAGGTGGTTAGGGGCGATCAGGTCAGCAGGGGAGAAGTTAGAGGCAATCAGGCAGGCAGGCAGAGGTGGTTAGGGGCAATCAGGCAGGCAGGCAGAAGGGTTAGGGGTGATCAGGCAGGCAGGCAGGTGAGCAGTTAGGAGCCAGCAGTCCCAGAATGCAAGAGGCACATCCCTGTGGGATCTGTCCTAAACCGGCAGTCGGACATCCCCCGTGGGGTACCGGATTGGAGAGGGTGCAGGACGGGCTGAGGGGTTCCCTCTCCCCCGTGCACGAATTTCGTGCACCAGGCCTCTAGTATATAAATAAGTAGACATATATAAAAAGTGAGGTCTAAGAGCTGGGTGTGCTTTCTTGCTCCTGGGGTATCACTGTTTCTAGGCCAGTGATGGCGAACCTATGACACACGTGTCAGCACTGACACGCATAGCCATTTCTGATGACACGCGGCCGCTGAGGCAGCCGCATGCCGAGGATGAAACATTTGCTGCTCCTGAGGATGAAACATTTGCGAAATAATGTTTTTTCCTCAAAGTGACACACTACCCGAGTTATGCTCAGTTTTTTGGCGAAGTTTGACACACCAAGCTCAAAAGGTTGCCCATCACTGTTCTAGGCTCTCTCAGCAGACAGAGCAAGGAAATATATGTTTATATTGATCATCTATATCATAAAAGGCCTGTGGTCATGACAGCATCACAACCAAACAACCAGTCACCAGGAGGTTAATGTAGCACCTCTCATGGGCCAGGACTTGCGGCTCATGTGGTAAGGCAGGGCTCATGCAGGGCTGGCGGGGGGGGGGGGGGGGCGCATGGTGAAGAGTGCGCGGGGGACTTGCAGCTCATGTGGTGAGGCAGGGCTCATGCAGGGCTGGCGGGGGGGGGGGGGGGGGCGCGTGGTGAAGAGTGCGCGGGGGATGAGCGCTAGATGGGTGGGAGCAGGGAGTGTGGCACGGGTCCCCAGGTGGCGAGCAGAGGTGCTCCTGCTGCGGGGGGGAGGGGGAGGGGCAGGGGCGCACACGGCCAGCGGTGGGTGGAGGCGGCATGTGGAGGAAGGGTGCGAGCTGGGAGTGTCGCGGGGCGCCGACAGCGTCCACGGAGCATGCGAAGTGTCACGGGTCAGCGGACATGGCCCTGATGGCAGGCTAGGTCTAGGGAAGCCTACACATGCACGATTTAATTGTGCGCTGGGCCTCTAGTGTATACATAATATACAGTATCTATAAATCTAAATCTAAATATAATATAATTAATATAATATATACATATATAATTAATATAAATTATGCTAAACATTTGAGTTCATACTTAAGTCCTCAACCTGAACCCATTACCATAGGAATCCTTCTAGCCTTCTCCCCTTGCCTGTCTGTCATCTCTCATTCCAACAATGAGAAACGTGGCTCCTATCACCCATCATACATGTACCCCCTTGTTCAATTCCACTGTACATATATAGTGAGATGTTTCAGAACTATTAACCTTATCTCCACAGGACACAATTTCCTCAATAGAATACAGTGCTTATGTGCAGTCCCTAGTGCCTTTGATCTTACAGACTGCACTCAATTCCAAAGTTAGTTGGACCAGCACTCTTTTCCCCTATTTTGTTTGTGTGTGTGGGTTTTTTGGGGTTTTTTTACCTTTCTTCAGGTTTGAAGTATTTCAAAATAAAAAAATTAAAAACTGTTGAAAATAAAGTAAAATCATCTTATTTTGGGAAATTATAAAATCATAAAACCATGGGAACCCATTGCTGGAAGCCCTCCCAGTTCTCTTGTAAAGAACATATACAAAAGAGACCCTGAGGTTTAAGTTTTATTAATTTCTTAGTATCTTCATGTTAACTTTATGAGAACAAACTAAAGATAATAATGAGACTAGACATCATACAAGGATGCAGAAGAAGGTGCTCATCAAGAATTAATAGAAAATTCCAATAACTGCCTTTTTTTTTCTCCTTCTGTGATGAAAGATATAAGGTCATATATTTAAAGTAATAAGCTCTAGATAAACGTTAGGAAAAGTGCTGAAGGTGCTAAATAGTTCATCTGAAAATAGAAGGAAAATATAAAATAAACTGACTATTAAGTAAGCCATTTAAGATTGGAAAATATAGTTATACCTGTACTAGCCCACAGAGCTCTGAGTGCTCAGGTACCCTGAATGAGAATGCTGAAGGCAGTGGCTCAGTTGATAGGGCATCATCCCATGCACCAGAGGTTGCCGGTTTGATCTCCAATCAGGAAACATGGCTAGGTTGCTGGCTTGATCCTAATTAGATAGGCGTGCAGGAGGCAGCCAATCATTGTTTCGCTCTCACATTTATTATTATTATTTTTTTTTATATATATTTTATTGATTTTTTACAGAGAGGAAGAGAGAGGGATAGAGAGTTAGAAACATCGATGAGAGAGAAACATCGATCAGCTGCCTCTTGCACACCCCCTACTGGGGATGTGCCCGCAACCAAGGTACATGCCCTTGACCGGAATCGAACCTGGGACCCTTGAGTCCTCAGGCCGACGCTCTATCCACTGAGCCAAACCGGTTTCGGCTCGCTCTCACATTTATGTTTCTCTCTCTCTCCCTCTCCCTTCCTCTCTCTCTAAAGATTAATTAAGACATCTTTTTTTTTTTTTTTAAAGAGTGTTGAAGGCAGGTATTTGCAATGAACTAGAGAAGCAGCATGCTGAAGCTTAAGCCTTAATAATGTCTTTAGTATCTTCATGGTAACTTTACAAGGAAAAACTACAGGTAATAACAAGACCAGACATCATATAAGGATGCAGAAGAAGGTACTCATCAAAAATGGATAGAAAAGCACTGGTTGAGAACCAAACCTTAAGAGGAATGGTATTTACTGAATTTAAATAGGAGGACCTTTGATAATACAGCAAAAAAGAAAACTCTTATTTAGTTAACAAACAAAACACACACACACCCCATGAGTTAACTGGCTAAATTTTATTCCTAAACAGGGTCAACCTCAGCAGCATTGAAGAAAAATAAAATACACCTCTTTTAAAAGTTATACCCTCACAAGTAGAGAAATGAACTATGTACTCTAAAAACCAATGCTTTGCTTGTTTCTTTAAAGACATCTGCCCTTACAGCATCGACACAATTTAAACTCCATCGCAAAGCTGGCCTACATGTTACCCCTGCAGGACATGCCTCTGCTTTTAGATACTTCGTTAGGTGCCACAATCACAACCCTCACAGAATGGCAAAAGGTATGGAGGAAATAGTGTATATTTTTTCAGAAATGCCTTCCCATCCTGTGAAATTTGTGTCAGTTTAGCGTCTGAGTCTGACATTAAAGAGAAGTGACACAGTGGCCTAAATAGAAGATGCAGTGCTACCTGTTTGGGTACAAGTGGCTCTAGCTCAAGCAACACACAATAGCTACACATTCATGGGATATTTGCTGTAAGAACTTGTAGTGTTTTATAAGGCAGAAAACATTCTGTTGCTCTGTGCTTCTACAGTGGTCACAGAACCTCTAAATCTGACACGATACAGTTATACATGCTTGTGGGTCAATTTTAAATTCATAATGCAAACATGAATCCAAATAGAGTAGATACACTGAGATTCAGAGGCCTCAACATAGAAACCTAAACTGAAGACCAGCACACTGCTCGTTAGGCTGGAAACCAACTGCAGATGGGAAGGGACTGTACTGAGAAATCCACTCTCCAGGGCGGTTTCCTGTCATTTCACCTTTACTTTGAAGTGTGAAAAATAAAAGCACAATGTTCAGAAGACTAGAAAACAAGACTTAATAACTACCTCCCCCTCCACACACAAAAACAAAAAAACAAAAACAACTCATTCTAATAAGATACACAGAAAACTATAAGGAAAACGAAGGGCTGTAATAAGGAACTTATGGAAATTATGAATTTTGAAGTCAGACTCTATGGGTTAAAACCTCCACCTCTTAGCTCATAATCCTTTGGGTCTTCATATATAAAGTAAAGATGTCATCGCTGACCCCACCAAATGCTATGAGGATGGGTTAGGAATTATGTAAAACGCCAAGCCAAGGGCTTGACACAATGTATGTTCACTAAATGGTGGATATGAAGGAAATATCCTATGCACAGGGCAATAAGAATCTATTGGTGTTTTTTTAAATGCCTTTTTTTTTTTTTTTTTAGATTTCAAGAGTATCTCATGTCTTCTTTTCCCCTTTAATCATTTATTGTGTTAGAGTATATGAATCATATTTCCAATTATTGAATCATGCTGTCATCCCCGGAATAAAAAAAAAACAACAAAACAATACTTGTTCCTGTCATCTGCTACTTTTAAAAAGACCGCTGAGTTTGCTAATAATTTATTTAGAGTGTTTCCATCTAAATGTATACATGAAGTTGTTATCTTTCTCATTTGCTTTATCAGTTTTGGGAGGTTGGGTTTTGCTAGCTATCACAAATATAAGTTGAAATATTTTGTATTTTTCTATCTTAGGAATGTCTTTATACATCATAAAGAGCCAAAGTTTAAGGAAAGTTAAAAGGCACTTGCATATTTTTAAATGGCTCCTTCCATTGTTAGGCAACTATAGATTGTTTTTAAAAATTAAGGAAAGTTCAAATCCATCTGCCTATAATGTCCCACATGGTCTCAGTCTGCCTTAAAAAACAAAGAAGGTGGAGAAAGAAGTGAGAGTTTAAAAAGTATTACCATATTATGAGGTAATAAGAAAATCACACAGGCACTGTCAAGTGGCAATTTCATTTATTTTGAGAATAAATTAAAGACAATGAGCTAGACCTCAAGGAAAGCATAGCTCAGGTATAAAAAAAGAAATGTGTTTTTTTTTTCCTAATACCTAACATCCTTCTCTATGGAGGGAGATGAATTGAGTCTCTATGGTATCAATTCAGTGTCCTACTGAAGACTGATAAGTAGAAATAGATTAAGCAATAGATTAAATCTGTTTCTTAAGATCACCATGACAGATCTCTGACCTAAGCCTTTTTGCATCCAAATCTCATGTTTGGGGAATGTAATCTCTATGGAACACAGCAGTTTGCATTTGCCTTGCTATGTTTCAGCAACTGCATCTGCAGCAGCCGTGACTATTAAGTGGGATAAGGGGCAGAGTCGGCCAGATAAATAGTTTCACATCAGGAACTCAGGGCTGTGGTCATTGGGGCCAGATAGCACATTCCACCCTTGCTTACAATAAGGAGGTAAAGGTAACTTTCTGTGCAGGAGATGTGAATTACGGTATTTTATGAGTTCTATGGCTTATTCCCAAAATGTTCATATACTAGAAAACTGAAAACACAGCGAACATTTCCATGAAGCTGGAAGGGCTTTGAAGACTGATTAATAAATATCTGAACACAGGTGGAAAGTGCAATTCAAAAATGTTCTTCCTCATGATCATGCATACAAGAAGGAGTGCTGCATTCTCTTTGTTTTTGCTATTCTCTTTGACTTTTATACTCAGATTTTCTGGTGCTTTTTTAGCATTTTTATCTCATAAATTTCATCTCTGTTGCCCAGATACCATAAAAAGAAAATGCTAATTAAATGTTTAAACCCTCTGCAAACAACACAAAGAAAATCTTAGCTTTACTACTCCAAAGGAGACTTTGTTGAATATTGTTCTAAATGTAGTTCCTCTATTGAAAACTGTGGCTAAAGCCTTTTGAAAACATAGCATCAAATAATTACATTTGATCTTATTTCTGTCTCCACTTCAATCATTTTCAACTGAAAGCAAAGCTGGGCCTAAATATATGTGAATATTGAAATAAGTATTGGCAAGGGTCAGTTCAAACAATGTCTATTTATGTATTTTTAAAAATATATATTTTTATTGATTTCAGAGAGGAAGGGAGAGGGAAAGAGAGGTAGAAATATCAATAATGAGAGAGAATCATTGACCAGCTGCCTCCTGAATGCCCCCAACTTGGGATCAAGCTTGAAAACTGGGTGTGTGCTCTGACCAGGAATCAAACCATGACTTCCTGGTTCATAGGTCTACACTCAACCACTGAGCCACGCTGGCCCAGCCATTTACATCTTTAAAACAGTCCCATCTATATTCTAAATACAAGATAGAGGGAATTATATGACAATACCTCTATTTTTAGGGGAATTTCTAGAAATATGACCATCACAACATATACACATATATGCTCTCATGCCTAATAATATGTTCTAACTGGAAAATTTACAAACATTAATGTAATTAATTTTATTTATTAAAAAAAATCAGTGTTAAAACTATACCCAGAAGACAGTGTTAACCTACTTTGATCTGTAAAAGAATTTCATCAAACTTGAAGAATATGTATTAAAATAAGGGGCTCCTGTTATAGTAAACTGCTTCTAAAAGAAGAAAAGAGAGGTTGTGAGAGCCAGAGAACTGGGACAGATAATCATAGCCAAGCTGAGAATTTCCATGATGTAGACAAGATCTTTTTTGATTATTCAACCAGTTATATAAGCTACATGGAGTTACATGATTTTGCACCTCAGAAAACATATTTTCTGCCCATCTGGCATGGCTCAGTGGTTAAGCCTCTACCTAGGACATCATGGTTCGATTCCTGGTCAGGGTGGTTGCAGGCTCCAGTAGGGGGTGTGCAGGAAGTAGCCGATCAATGATTCTCTCTCATCATTCATCTCATCATTCATCTCTCTCTCTCTCTCTCTCTCTCTCTCTCTCTCTCTCTCTCTCTCTCTCCCTTCCTCTCTGAAATCAACAAAAAATACATTTTTTAAAAGAAAACTTATTCTCTTAGCTAAAATAAACCTGAGATATCAATATAAGGAAAACCTCCACACCCCTCTCTTTTCTACTAACAGTTCATTTTTTCAACTGTGGTTTCCCAGATTTTCTTATCAAATGGACTGAAAGAATATATAACAGGAATTCTTTTCTTGTTCTGTGCAGTCTACAACATATAACTTTAAATATCCTGCTTTGCAAAATAAAAGGAATAAGAAACTTTTCAGTACATAGGGCATTTAATCAAAGTCAGCTCTCAGAAGAAACATATAAAGCCATTTTCAAATGCTGACAAAGTAGAAAAAGAAAAATGAACCCTCATGTATCTTTAATGACGTTTCAGGAAGAAATATATATATATATATATATATATATATATATATATATATATATATATATATATCTTAGTGCTTTCTGATTTTTCAAATACTTGCCCTAATTTGGTAAAGCAAAATATTAGTGTCATGCCCTCCCTCAATTGATTTCTATTTTAATCAAATATACTAATCAAACATAAAGCATTTTTTAAATAAAAAAAATGAATTTATCAGGCAAGCCATGAAAAATGGCAACAGCCAATAATTTACCCTACAGTGAATTTTTTAAAGTTTTTCTGAGGAAATGTGTAGACCACTGAGTGCTAGGCCAAAAGATATTTTGAAATAACTTTATCACACTCGTTATAAAGAGGAGGGCTAATTGATCAATTCCCAAACTCATTCATACACACAGACTGTCTCTAGGGAGAGATATTTCCTTTGAAAGCTTGGGGCAATAGTAAGTCTGTCTGCTCTGACTCCTCTGGTAAATATATTGTGGTTAATATTTCAGGTACATTTTTAAATCTGCCCACCAGAGCCACACCTCTACTATGAAGCTTAGACTCTACTCTACTTCCATAGATATTATACTAAAGATTACGCCAAAAAGTTCATGTCCTTCAATTTGAAGTAATTTAACACAAACAATAAATTTCTAGCTTTATAAGAAAAGGAAATTTTGCAGATTTATACAAAACTAGTGACCCAGTGCATGGATTCATGAACACTGAAAGGAAATTATTTAGAAGGTGGCCAGAGGCGGGACTGGGCCCGACGGTCCCTCCCCAGCATCTACTGTCTGTGTAGTGAGCAGGTTCCCTCCAGCAGGTGGGGTCCCTAGGCCTGGCCTGCGGGGATCAGGCCAAAACTGGTTCTCCGACATCCCCCGGAGGGGTCCCGGAGTGTGAGAGGGCACTCTGCAAAGTTGCTATCTTACAGGGTGTGAAACGCAAATGCAAGTGTGCAGTAAACCAGATTCAGGGCCGACAGTGCAGCAGCAACAACATAATCCACGGCTGAAGATGAAATCGTGCGGCCCCGCGAGAAATAGGGCTACCTCCTCTCTGGTTCCAGGGTGCGTCACCCAAGAACTGCCTCTGCCAAGTCATTTTAGCTCAGCAGCTCCTGTGTTGAGCGTCTGCCACCTGGTGGTCAGTGCGTGTCATAGTGACTGGTCGGATGGTAGGAGGGACATTTAGCATATTAGCCTTTTATATATAGAGACTAGCATCCTGGTACATGGATTTGTGTATATTGAAAGGAAATTAATTCGAAGAAATATTTTAATATCGCTATTCACGTCTTGCTAATGAAAAGAAAATAGGATCCTACCAAGACTCCTATCTACCTACTCCAGGACTTCTGTGAGGATCAAATGAGATGAGGCACAGGAAAACGTTTCACAAACATTTGGCTAAACTGTAAAATGTTTGCATCTGACTATAAAGCAAGTCGGAAAAAAAAAAAAGAAAGCAAGTTGGGTTCCCAGGCTGAAGAAACTCCAAGGATGCTAGTCGCTAGGGAGAGGAAGCCCAGCGTTGCTATGTGACGTCATTACCCGGTGCCCACAGCCACCATTTCCGGGCTGGGCTGGGCTGTGGGCTGCATTTTGTGCCATGGGGTCTTGGCAGTATTGGCTGCGATTTGGTGGGGTGTCTTTCCAGGGTGGTGGCAGGGCCTGTGTTCGACTTGGGGGAAGCCAAGTGTTGGTTTATCAGCGCCAGGTCCGTGGTGTCATTTATTTTTAAATGGCCAGTGCACGTAATGGCAGCTCCTGCATTGAGTGTCTTCCCCCTGGTGGTCAGTGCGCGTCATAGCTACCAGTCAGATGGACGGACACTTAGCCTTTTATATACAGAGATAATATGGAATATCTTAAAGAAATCAACTGCACTAAGTATTTTACAAGGATATCTGTACTAATAAAAGGGTAATATGCAAATTGGTCATGATGCTCTCACAGTAACAACTGAACAGCAGGCTGCGTGGGGCGACAAGGCCAGCAGGGGGGTTAGCGAGGGACAAACAAATGACTTACCAGCAGGCAGTGTGGGGCGACCAGGCCGGCAGGGGTGGCAGTAAGGGGTGAACAGGCTGGAAGAGGGGGGAAGTGAGGGGCGACCAGGCCAGCAGGGGGGGCAGTTGGGGGTGACTTGGCCGGAGGGGAGGGGCAGTTGGGGGCGATCAGGCTGGTGGGGGGGGGCAGTTAGGGGCTACTGGGCTGGGAGGGGGGACACAGTGAGGGGTGACCAGGCCAGCAGGGGGGAAAGTGAGGGACGACCAGGCCAGCAGGGGGGACAGTGAGGGGCGACCAGGCTGGCAGGGGTGGCAGTGAGGGGCAACCAGCCCAGCAGAGGGGGGCAGTGAGGGGAGACCAGGCCGGTGGGGGGGCAGTTGGGGTGACCAGGCCAACTGGGGGGCCAGTTGGGGGTGACCAAGCCAACAGGGGGGGCAGTTGGGGGCAACCAGGCCGGCAGAGGGTTGCAATTGGAGGTAACCAGGCCAGCAGGGGGGGATTTATGGGCGGTCAGGCTGGCAGGCAGAGGCAGTGAGGGGTGTTCAGGCTGGCGGGGGGGGGGGGGGGGGTGGGCAGTTAGTGGCAGTCAGGCAGACAGGCAGGTGAGCAGTTAGGAGCCAGTGGTCCCTAACCCAGGCCAAAACCGGGTGTGGGACATCCCCTGCAGGGTCTCGGATTAGAGAGGGTCCAGGCTGGGCTGAGGGGACACGCCCCCCCAGTGCACAAATTTTGTGCACCAGGCCTCTAATATTATGCATAACCAAGTTATTTAGAATGTAGGCTTTTGGATCTGGCACACGTGGATCGTAGACATTGCTGTTACCTCTTTACCTTAGGTTCTCTAAGTCTCAGATCCTTCCTTTGTAAAAGAAAGCATATTATAATTTCTACTACACAGAGTAATCACCACTATGAAAAGAGACAAATGATATAAGCACTCTATACCAGTACAAAATCAGAGCTTAAATGTTTTAACCAACACTACTGCATAATTGCATTCAATTAGAATACCACTATTCCTGGTGTCAATAAATAGGCTGTAGGTAAGCATTAATTTCCTATTTGAAGGACTCTATAGAGAATACCTCAATTTTTCAAATCCAAAAGTTTCAGTGAAAATGAAAAATAGTTTTCCTACAGTGCTACTCATTTAGTTAAAAATGAGTTTTCCTTTACATTTTCTCTTTTTTAAAATTAAATTTGTTGGGAGGACATTGGTCAACATGAACATATAGGTTTCAGGTGCGGGGTTCTACATTACAAGATCTGTATATTGCACCATGTGCTTACTACCCAAAGTCAAATCTTCTCTTGTCAATGTATTAGGACCCTTTTATATATTCTTTAATGAAATACTATCCTGAAACAAATACACCATTTCAAATTTCAGTCTCTACATTATTTTCAGGCAGAACTGGTAACTGGCAAATAAATTACACATAAGTTAACACTTCTCAGTTATTTTTCTACATTTGCGTAAAGCTGCTTTATAGTCAAAACAAATTTAATCAAAGTACTATAAATAAAAGTTGTATCTATGCCTAGTTTTTATGATCTCTGTGACCAAAAAAAAAGGTAGTTAATAACACAACAGCTTGAGAAATTAATAGAATTAGGTAAAATTACTGATACAAAGAAGGGATTTTTTTTTTATTAAACTTGGACCCAGCAAGATGTTTGTTCTAATGTCATTTTTATTGATGGAATTATTTCTTCAACTTCAAAAGACTAGTGCAGAACGCAATTGAATTGCCTGATTTTACTTGGAGGAAAACCCCAAAGGGAAAAGACATATTACAAAATAATTACAAAGGAAGCATGCTGTCCCACTGCAACTGCAACCCGGGGAAAACAAGCGGGAGAACGGACGTCTACTAAAGTAGATGCTGAAAGACTCTGTTCAAAAGGGAATGGGGGCATTTAAGGACTTGGGGTAGTGAAAGAAGATAGAACTAATTAACTCAGATGCTATCATTCTTTATGTAATACTTTCGGATGAATAATCCTTTACAGTTTGGCCATGTACATCTAAAAGTTTCTAGAAAAATAATCAGTTTCATCAATCTTTTACAAGTCAGTGCTGAAAAATCCTGTGTAAAAGATACTTTAAACATGTCTATTCACCCATTTCTATATAAATTTTCTAAAGTAATTGATAGGTTAAATGTGTAATATTTCTCAGTGAAAGTATTCCACTATCGCTTCAGTGTTGTGATTATTTATAAGTGTATATGTCATTATACATTTATTTGTGATGAATAAAATTTATAGGCAAAAATGATAAAAAAAAATACAGAAAATCCATATATCCTTAAGGAAAATCTCAACTTGTATGCCCCCCCCCCCCTCAGTAGATTTTGGAACAAATACCTTAAAATACATTTTAAAAAGTTCTTTCATCATACCTTAACCTGAAAGTGATCTTTAAATGTCATTTTCTAAGGTAGTATATTAAATACTACAAGCTATTTGTCATAAATCACACATATTAATGTAGCAAAATCTAATTTGATAATTGTATACTTAATGTCTACCCTAATTTTTCAAAAGGAACTATGTAGTAGTGAGAAAATATTAATTTGTCTATTTTTCTCTTCCCTCAATTTATAAATAAGTATAGTTTAGAACAGAGTATATGACAATTACTAATGTAGGAATCTAATGTAGATGCTCTAATAAAATAAAATAAAGCCAAAAAAAAGTTTAATTTTCACTTTGCCCCCCTGTAAGTTTGTGGGACTCAGGCTGCCATTTAACCCAAATTGAAAACTGCCATCTTGCTGTCCATGTGCAAACCAGTACATTACATATCTTCTATTTTTCAATAAAGGCCTATTTTCCATGTGGAATAATTCAGAAAAATGGCTTTTATATTTATGAAAAGAGCATGCTCTTATACTCTCTACTAATGATTAAGTCCATGCTGCACATTTTCATAAAAACGCCTTGCCTCAAATAACTAATATGATAAATTTATTTCATTAAAGTTCACATTTAAAGAGGCAGCTTTCTCAGATGTTCAGAAGTTCCACTGAGGCACTGACTTTACCCACATGTTGTCTCTTAATTATCTTTTTATTAACTGTAGTGCTCTGTTCTTGCACCAAGGACTAGAATTAAATTAGAAGAAAATACTTTTATTATCGCTTAAAATGATAAATGGAAGTGGTTCCAAGGGCAATGGTCTGCCATTCAGAAAATCTTCCAAAGTCAACCCCCAGGAATGGAAGATGCATGTTGATTCTCCTGGCAAATGAATAGAGGTTTAGTTATAAGAGAGGACAAAGTGCTTCCTCTAGATCAGCCATTGTTGATGAAACACTGTAATTACAAAGCATGTTTAGACTTGTTTGTACATGTGCATAATGTCCTCTCTTGATGATACTCCCTGTAAATAATATCATAAAATGCAAACCTCAGAATACAACTAGCTTGATTTATCTGAGTGTAATTAGACAAGTGTCTTATAATTCTATTTAAATAGATAACTTCTAATGAGGAATTCTATAACCTAATTTAGGAAATATAGACATTGATATAAATATAGAACTCAAATAGAAGGAAAAGGAAGGAAGGAAGGAAGGAAGGAAGGAAGGAAGGAAGGAAGGAAGGAAGGAAGGAAGGAAGGAAGGGAGGGAGGGAGGAAAGGAGGGAGGAGAGGGAGAAAGGAAGGGAGGGAGGGAGAGAGGGAGAGAGGGAGGAAGGGAGGGAGGGAGGGAGGGGGCTCTGGCTTTCAGTGGAATGCTAAAGGCTGTCAGGTATATGCAGAGGGAGGGCTAGAGTTGCAAAATGACCATTTTTTCTGTCATCACATTAAAGATTTTATCAAGCATGAATTATCAATGGATGCTAAATCTAGAGGGATCTTTTTTATTAAATATATTTTATTGATTTTAGAGAGGAAGGGAGAGGGAAAGAGAGATAGAAACATCAATGAAGAGAGAGAATCATTGATTGGCTGCCTCCTGCACACCCCCTCCTGGGGGTCAAGCCCGCAACCCAGGCATGTGCCCTTGGCCGGGTTTGAACCTGGGACCCTTCAGTCCACGGGCTGACGCTCTATCCATTGAGCCAAACCAGCTAGGGCTAGAGGGATCTTGAAGTGCCTCACAGACTTCTTATTGGTTGCAAGGAGAAAAAACTATTAATTATAAATAAACTGGAGGCCCAGTGCACGAATTTGTGCATGGGTGGGGTCTGGCTGGCCTGGCCCAATCAGCAGATTGGAGCTGAGCTGGCTTGGGGGGAGGGGCCATGGGCAATTGGCTGGCAGGCCCCACCCCCGATTGGGGTAGAGGGGAAATCAGGTGGGGCCAGTCAGGGGGAGGGGCTGCGGGCTGATCAGGGTGGTGGGGGCCCATTGAGGGTGGGGCTGCATGAGGGGAGGGGCTGCAGAAGGTTTACCAGCCAGCCCCACCCCCTATTGGGGTTGGGAGGTGATCAGGGGTGGGGTTGGCCAGGGGTGGTGAGTGCTGCAGGAGGATTGGCCAGTTGCCCCACCATCAATTGGGGTGGGAGAGGCCGATCAGGGGCAGGGTGGCCAGGAGGAGGGGCTGTGGGAGGTTGGCTGCCAACCCACCCCTGGATCTGGCCAGTTTGCTGGCAGCAGTGGGCATCATAGTGACCAGTCATTCCGGTCATTACAGCATTCCGGTTGCTGGCTTTTTATATATATAGATAGGGACATTTCCATTTTTATAAAGGGGGATAGTGGCACAGTATTCTTCAAAAATGTCAGTCATCAAAGACAAAGTGAGGCTGTGGAAAGGTTCTAGATAAAGGAAGGTAAGGAAACATACATAACTCACTCTTCAGTGGAATATCTGATTCTAACTTGTCTCCTGTACCGGAAAAGAAAGTGCTATAAAGGACATTATTGTGTCAACTGATACAGGTGGATTAAGAATGGAAGATTACATTGCATCAAAATTAGATTACTGAGGTTGACAATGGAATAGAATATTCCTAACCTTAGAAAATATCCTATATGCTACATAGAGGTGAATTTGGATAAAGGGTATACTAATATTCTCTGTAACATTTTCATTTTTGTAACTTTCATTTAAGTATGAAATTAATTATTTTTTTAATGTTAAAATAATATCATGGCAGATGGATTGGCACTTTTAGTATGTTTTTGCATTTTTAAATTTAACAAACATAAAAAGTACTTACCATGTGCTCTATGAGTAGCTTTATCTATTTGCTCATTTAATCCTTAAGATTCCCCTTTGAGATACATGCCCTGTTTTTACAAATAAGAAAACTAAGACACAGTGTGGTCTACTACTGGCCCCAAAGTATATAGCTTATAATTGACAGAGCCAAGATTCCAACCTAGAGAGTCTGAATCCAAAGTTCTGGCTTCATGACAACTCCATGTTTCATTAAATATATTGGATATCAGGTTGTAGAAATTGCCAAGGAATCTCAGGGATTTTAATAAATGAAGATGAGAATGAAGTAGCACAACTTTCCCACAAATGGGTTAGAGGATAACCACTTAATCATAACTCCAGGTACTAAAGCTTTCACCTACAAATTTACCTAACATTGTACACTTGATATAATCACACATTATGAAAATCATTTTCAAAACCAACAAAAACTGCTTTTTCCTGCACCCATGCATGGCATCACCTTTTTACTTCAAATGCATAATTATTTAAAAAGAAAACAGTATATACAGTTTTAAAGATAAGAGGACAAATAATATTTAAACTTGTGAGAATAATATGAATCCCACAGGAGACTAAATATTCAAAGTAATTTAAAACCCAATTCCATTACCATTTATAATAACTTAAAGTAGGACATTTTGTGAACATGAATGAACAGCTTACCTATTAAACAGGAGGAGATTATTCTTGTCATAGCAGTTCACATAATAATGTGTATTGAATGCATTAATAAGAGGAGAAGTGTAATAAATTTCTTAGAAATGTGTTCTTCCCCTTAGGCTTTGATATTTTTAATAGGCCTTGACAAACAATAAAGATAATATTCATTGCTTGATGATACCACTCAACATTATGGATGCCAGATTTACACTTGGAGAGCATTTCACGGTCGATGGGTCTGCAGCAATGCTTTGTACTTTGAGGGTCTCTATGCTTTCATTCCACCATCATGCAGCCAGAATAACATCTCTGCTCTTCCCTATTCATCCATTCAAAATAATTTGGACTCACCTCTTTGAAAAAAAAAATGTTATACATTTCAGATTCAAATATTTTCATTCATTTAGCAATAAATAATGCCTTCTCATAAGTTTGAACAGCTTATTTAAATCTTATTGTAGAAAATGATTTTTTTACCAGTTCTGTAATTTCCAACCAAACTGATTATAATCTCCTTGAGACCAAGGACTATATAAAATATCTTTGCATTAGTAATAATGCCTAATATCTCTGAATGAATCAATTCAATATTTATTTACTGATTTTACTTTTAATTTGTCCCAAAGTTTCATAATGAACATTAAAATGACTTTAAATCTTGTTTGAAGGTACTTTTGATTACTTAAAAGAAAACAAACAGCATAAATGCTTCTCCTCTTCTCTCTAATTAAAAGTCAATTTCTAAAAAAGTCAATTCAAAGGAAGGTTTCATCAAATTTTCAACTTACTCCTTATCTTTTCCTGGTTGGTCAGTTGATAGCTTGAAGCAACAACAAAAAAAAGTGTGTATAAAATATGATCATGACTAAAAATATCTACACTAATAAAAGAGAAACATTCAAATTAACCATCACTTTGCTAAACCACCAGCCAATCAGGAGCGAGTATACAAATTAACCCAACAAATATGGCAGCAGACATGGAACTGGAGCAAGCAGGAGGCTTGGGTTGCTCCCGGCAATGGAGGAAGCCAAGCTTCCCGCCTGCCCTGGCCAACTCCCTGGCCTCTGCTCAAGGCTACAAAGTTTCAATTATAGAAGATAAATAAATCCCAGATACCTGCTTCCAGCCGGCCCTGGCCTCTGCTCAAGGCGGCGCTGGAAAAAAAAAAAAAAAGAAAGAAAAAAAGGAGGGGCTGGGAGCCATCAGCCCCTCACCCAAGCTGGCCAGGCACCTGAAGAGGGTGTGGCCAGCCTGAAAATGGCCCTCAGCCCCTCACCCAGGCTGGCCAGGCACCCCAGCGGGACACCCCAACCCTGAAGGGGCTGTGGCCAGCCTGCAAACAGCCATCAGCCCCTCACCCAGGCTGGCCACGCTCCCTCAGTGGGGACCCTCAAGCCATGGGGGTGTGGTTGGCCTGAAAACACCACAGACCCCTCACATCCCAAGGGAACCCCCACCCTGATCTGGGATACCCTTCAGGGCAAACCAGCTGGCCCCAACCCGTGCACCAGGCCTCTATCTATACTAATAAAAGGGTAATATGCTAATTGGACTGGGTGACCTTCCAGGAGACCTTCCAGATGTTCTTCTGGACAAAGCCATGGTGGCGGGGCTGAGGTAGAGGCAGTTAGAGGCCAAGATGGGAGGGCAGTTGTGGGTGATCAGGCCAGGATGAGACGGCAGTTGTGGGTGATCAGGCTGGAGGGGGGCGGGGCCATTGGGGGTAAGCAGACCATCAGTGGGGGTCAGTTGGAGGTGATCAGGACAGCGGGGTGGGGACAGTTTGGAGTGAGCAGGCCAGCAGGGGGGCAGTTGGGGGCAAGCAGGCCAGTGGGAAGGGAAGGTAGGGGTGAGCACGCCAGCAGGGGGGACAGTTGGGGGTGAGCAGGACAACAGGGGAGGCAGTTGGGGGCAAGAACACTGGCACGAGGGGCAGTTGGGGGTGATCAGGCTGGCGGTGGGGGGCAGTTGGGGGCGAGCAGGCCGGCAGGCAGAGTGGTTAGGGGCAATCAGGCAGGCAGGCAGGCAGATGAGCGGTTAGGAGCCAGCAATCCCGGATTGCGAGAGGTATGTCCAACTGCCGGTTTAGGCCCAATCCCTGTAAACCGGCAGTAGGACATCCTTCAAGGGGTCCCAGATTGGAGAGGGTGCAGGCCGGGCTGAGGGACACCCCCCACCGTGCATGAATTTCATGCATCAGACCTCTAGTTATACTATAAAGCAACTAGAATGGCATATATAAACATATTATCATTAATAACCTCAGACTGGAACATTGGGCGGTTTTTCTTTTGTTTAATTTTGTCCATGGCTTCCTCTTCTCCCTCCAAGTAAATAAAAATTATCTACACACATACACAGCATAAAAAGCATATATAACATTATGCTCTTTGTAAAAAGAACATTTTGGCTTTATAATTTTTGTTTGTTTTACATGTCCCAAATTTCCCTAGAAATTATTGAGGCCAGTGAATATCTTCTACATTTATTTCCCTGACACCATTTCTAGGATTGTGTTTGGCAGAGTTCTGCTTTCAAGTATCAAGACTGTCTTTACATCTTAATCACGGGAGGATTTTTGCTGTATGTATGTTAAAATATGAATTATATATAATCTATTCCCATTCTCATAAAATTAGGGACACCTGTGGTTCATTTACCCATTTACCCTTGTTCTCTTCTTGTCCCTCCCCTGGAAAGAGCTGGTTGAGACAAAACTTGGTCACTGAGACTCTTCACTGGGATTCTTTTGTTTTGGGGATCAGAAAAATTCTCTCTCTCTCTCTCTCTCTCTCTCTCTCTCTCTCTCTCTCTCTCTCCTCTCCTCTCCTCTCCTCTCCTTCTCTTTCTATCTCTCTCTATTTCCCCTCTCTCTGTCCCTCTCCCCTTTCCTTCTCTGTCTTCGTTTCTCTCTTTCTCTCTCAAATAAAACTTGAAAAATTTTTGAGATTCAGGTCCCATTTCATCCAAAAAAGCATTTATAATATGAAAAAAAAAAAAATGACACACAGGAGAAGGAGAGGAGGAGAAAGAGAAAATAATCCTATCATCACTGTAATTTGTAGTCCTTACAAGTAACAATATTTTGTGATCATTGTAATAATTGCAATAACAGTTTGTGCCCCTGGAGTCCATACTTGCACCTGATCCTGACAAGCAAATGCCTTCCCACCTGTCCTTAAAGTACTTGAATGTTGGACTTACAAACGACTGCAATTAGCATTGTTGTTCTGGGGGAGAAAATAAAACCTTGCTATTTCTGATATAACTGTGGGTTTTTTGTTTTTTTCTCTCTACACACATAGCCAGGGATCAGATGCCAGAGTTCTTCTTTTATTTGGGGAATTCTCCCATTAGTCAACAGCCATGCAGAATAGCACAGACAAGTATTCTAACTTTTACCAGAGACAGAAATGAGTGACCCAGAACATCACTGTTGACAGAAACTCATACACATGGGAGGTAACGGTGCAATAAGAAGTAAAACAGGACATTTCTTCCTTGCAAAAAGGGTGACAAAATAAATAAAACAAATGTCAAAAAGCTATTACATCAATACCTTTATGCTTTTGTTTCAGTTGCTGCTCATGCATTTCATATGTCCTACTACCTTAGAGAGCAATAGGCTTAGATTCAATATACTGAGTTCTGCCACTTTCTTAGCTCCAAGATGATGGACACATTTTGTAATCTTTCTAAACTGCACCCAATTGTCCACTCAACAAATATTTGAATGCCTAATATATGCCAAGTATGTTTCTAGATACAGTGAAGGGAGAGGGATTCTGTAGTCATGGAATTTACAATGTGTAAAAAGAGGCAGGCAATAAGAATATATATAAGTTAGTAAATTTCAGTTAGTGACAGATGTTTTCAGTAAAGAAAAAAAGATAATAATGGAACAGAGAAGGGTGAGGAAGGAGACAACTTAAATTAAACTAGCCACGGAAGGCCACTCTGGGCTGAGGAAAGAATGATGAAATGGAATCAGCCACGCAAAGTTCTGGGGTGATGCTGTCCCAGAAAAGTAAACAGTTAGTACATAGTCCCTAACACAGAAAAGAGCCAATAGCTGGTCAAGGAAGAGAAAGGAAACCAGTGCTGCTGGGATGAAATGAGCAGTGGAATGAAAGTGGTGTGAAGTTAGATCAAAAACAAGGACGAGGCCAGGGAAGGGAAACAGAGTAGGCCATGATTTAGACATTGCGTTTCATCCTAATTGCAATGGGCAGTTTATAAAAGGTTGACAATATGCTCTGAAATGCCTAAAAGCAGTTGAAATAATGGATTATGGATGGATTTTATAAGAACAATAGTATGTATTATCATAAAGTTATTCTGCAATTGACATATGTACTACTATTTGTAATACCTTAAACAATAAAATAAAAAAATAATAAAATAAAAAAGATAATGCATGTAAAATGTTGATAGAGTGCATGGCATATTGCAAGTCCTAAATAAATGTTAGTGATAAAAATTTATTGTTATTGTCCCCATGAATTCTGAAGTTTGGGATGTGAGTCGTGACCTAATCCTGACACTCAAGGTAAAAACAGCAAATGTGATCACTGATTACACTGGAACTTTGTAAAATGAGAAAATAAAATAGGCAGTTTCCAAGTGACAAATGAATCATTTTCTAAAAGTCCTTCCATTCATTCATAATTGTAAATCTAGAGCACACATTCTCATAGAAATAATAAATGGTGGTTAATTCCCCAAGATGGTCCATAGTGTTCTATTTAATCTATAATATATACTGTTTTGGTTTGGGAGTCAGAGGTCTGTATGATATATAAGAAGAAAACAACTCCCACCATTGACTGGATGCTAAATGAGTACCAACACTATTCTAAGTGCCGATTAATAGAAGCCTCTTACAACATCATGAAGTAAATAAAGAAAACTATTGGTATCTCCATTCTACAGATGAGACACTAAGAAATGCAGGTTAAGGACATGCCAGTGTGGTCAGTAGCTGCACAGCAGGGAGTCAAACCCTGGCAGTTCAAACCAAGCTTGTTTTCTTTTAAACCCTCCTAACAACCATGCAGTAGTATATTTAATCTTATTCCTCGTGCTTTAAAAAAAATCTGTAGAAATATTCATTGTTTGCCTATTTTGAGGAATTTATTCCTAGATCCTGGTGCTCCATCTCAGAATACATGGTAGGTGTCCTACTGCACACCAGGTAAAGCATCCGACATACTCTTATATGACATGGTAAGTTGGCCAACTGAATGAAGTTCCTCAATGACACAAACTAAACAAACAAACAAACAAACAAACAAACCCTTCATCTCAGAGCTAAGGAAGAGTTTTAGACATTAAGCAGCATCTATAGGGGGCATTCGGCCCAGATATCTGACTCCGGATGGGTAATCCAGGGACCCTTATCAGCAGTAACTTTTGCCAAGTTTCTTACCTGCATCTACTTTTGAATAATTCTTTTTTTCTCAACAACTGCCAGAGTGGCAGCAATGATAAGCCAGTAGTCAGAGGAAGGGGACCAAAGTAATAATTTCTGTGCATTCAGGTTGCACAAGAAGAGAAATAATATGGGGTATGGAGACAGAAAATATTGAATTCTTATAAGCTGTGGGACTTTGGGCTAGTTTTATGTATTCTTAACCTCAGTCTCCCCAAATGAGGCTAAAATAGTATTTACCTCTGGAGGTTATTGTGCAAATGAATGATTTTAAGCCGGGGGGCGGGGGGGAAGGAGAAATAGCAGCTATTTCACTATGTGCTTCCTGTATGCCATGCACTGTATCAGGGATTCATATGGATCTATCTTCAAAAATTACCTTGATGTTAGGTCAAATATAATTTCCACATCACAGAAGAAGAAAATGAGATATGCAGAATGATAAGAACTTTTTCCAAGGTGGCACAGAGAGCACATACTGTCACTGGGATATGAACACTGGCATCCTCAGTCCCAAGCTTAAACACCAACTTTAGCATTTTCCTGGACATGTAGTAAGCAATAAAAAGCCATTGTTATTGTTGCTGTCCTTATCATCAGCCCTGTTACTGGGTTGTTAGATGGATTTAAGGAAAGGTAAAGCACTGGAACATTGACTGGCCTGTAACCAATGCTCAATACACTAATTGCCTTCTTTGTTCTATGCCCCACTTAGGGGATCGAGCCCACAACCTGGGCATGTGCCCTGATCAGAAATCAAACTGTGACCTCCTGGTTCATATGTAGATGCTCAGCCCTTGAGCAACACTGGCCAGACCAATATGTTTTATATAATCACCTAAAAGCAGTGAGTATAAGAAGTTATTGAATCATATTATTTTTTTTTTAAATACTAGCTGGAAACTTTATTACGTTTACTTGATATCGCAAATATTAATGCTAGTTTAAAAATCACAATTATCCGTGTTTCAGGAGCCTCTCAAAGGACTCTCTCTTTGTAGGAACATGTCACACCAAAATCACTTATTACTTACTCCCTTCATTAAAAACTCTAAGACACAAAGAAAAATTATCCACTATTTTGTATTCTATTCACTCTAATATAGCTGTTATAATCATTTCAGTAAAAGCTTGTTCGCACAGTGATTTTTGAATTCAACTTGGTGGCTTTTTGAAGCTACGCCTATGGAACTGATAATACTAAGGAGCATATGTTGGCTGTTCTCTTTTCCTTTATCCTCTCAGAATCTACAGATCTCTATTTTTTGCAAGTACTAATGCAAAACTATTGATAGTCTCAAGGTATTCTTATTGTGAAACGTGATAGTAGAGTGGTTTTGTAATTACTGAGGTATTCATAGTAGAGATTTATAATCACATAATTTTGACTAGACTGATTGGTCATCTTGACTTATTTTTTTTTCAAATCTACCTTTTTAAATTCATTAGGTCCTTTATCATGAAATTTACTGGTCTTATCCCATTTCTTGCTAGAATCATTGAATCTAAAATTAGAAAAGGAGTTCACAGATTAAGACATTCAAGGTGGCAGTGTTCCCAGAAATCCCATAAATATAATTTCTTATGACTAACAATTGAATAGCAAGTGTTTCATGTCCCTACTTCTACCCACTAAGGCTCATCAAATCAACCATTCCAATTACCTAATATGATGATAAATTCTCAAACACAATAGATCCAGAGAAATAATAGTGGGCAATGTGTACTTTGGCTAATATAAGTTAAGAAAGAAACTGGTTTTTGTAAAATGAGGTGGGGTTCACAAACTACCAGAGAACTAGTACTAGTAAGCTGAACGCTTTACATAAAACATTGTTAAGTAAACTAAGAGAGACAATAGGAATCCCTGAAGGTATTTGTGGTATAATATATCCTAAAACATTATTTAGGCAGAAAATGAACTTATTTGATCTTGCCCATATGGTAAGTCATTAAATAATAAGAGGTAAGGATACAACAGACCACTGATAATGAAAAATGAGCTCAACACAAAAATAATGAAATATAATAATGAAAATAATAATAATGAAATATAATAATGAAACATATAATAATCCTACCTAATAATAGAGTAATATGCAAATTGACCGTACATTCGCTACACCCACCAGCCACGCCCACCAGGAAACCGTCGCAGGGACATTGGGGTGTGGCCGAGCCCAAGGCCGGGAAAGCCTCGGGCGGAGGCTTTCCCGGCCTTGGGCACCAGCGGGGAGCCTGCACGGATCGCAGGCAATGACCAGGGGGCCGGCTCCTAAGATCCGTAGCAGGGACGCTGGGGTGCAGCAGAGCCCCTGAAAGAAGGCAGAAGGCGGTGGCCACAGCCAAGGCCTGGGTCCCCAGTGCCGGCAGAAAACTGGTGCAGGCAGCCAGGTGAATGAAGGTCTATTGCACGAATCTTCGTGCAAATGGGCTGCTAGTGAAAATAATAATAATGAAATATAATAATGAAAAATTATCTCCTGCATGCCACTATTGCTGAACAAGTGGCTATCTTCTCTCAACTACAAACCAATGTTGCTAATGATTAACTTCCACCTTGATAGGAAGAAATGACAGGATTACTGTAACCTGGTGTGTATGTGTGTACACCTCCCCTAAATGCCATGTATGCACATATGTACATGTGTTTGTGTGGGTATATTTTTTGAGACATACCATTGGCAGTTAAATTATATAGACTCTTCCAGATTTAAAACATAAAAATATTAAAAAGTATGAAATACTTTTTACATAAGAAAGTTAATTGAAGAAGGATTAAGAAAATAAATTAACTAAATGTTATGTTTGAAATTACATTTAGTTTAACCAACCTCAAAGTCTATAAATATTACAATAGGAAAATGAGTAACCTTGTGACTGTTTCACCAAAATTCTTTTTTAATTTCCTTTCTCAATTAGAAATATCTTCTATTTACCTGTTCACTGCAGGCTTTCAGCTCCCTGCAGCACTCAAAAAAGCAGAGCATGGCAGTGGGCCTTTTGAAACCCAAAGAAAAGACTTGTCACTCTCAAACTAACAGCTATTTCCCTTTTGAATACAAACACACTATTTGAAGTAATTCATTTAGCTTTTTCTAAAGGCACCTTGTGTAACCTTGCAAGTGGTGATTTGTAATGTGGCAGGCTGTTATCAAGTAGCTACAATATTTTGCCTCAGTTCAATAAAAAACAGTGTTATTCTAAAATTCATTCATACAGAAACATTTCAGGGGAGGTACACTCCAAACCCAGTCCATATTGATCAATTTGTTGTTTGAGAGGACAGGAGAGGCTGGGTAGACAAACCATCATCATTCTCCCTATTTAGTTGACTCTTTTCTAACTCACAAGGGATTCTCACATGTTTTGTCTGTCCTATACAGCCAAAAAAAGGAATCAAAGCAATCTTATATTATACCATCCTATTCAATACAGTGTCTATCCTTGCCTATCCTCATCCTTTTAACTGCAGGGCACATCTGCCCATCTTCTAATATCCAGGGCCTATACATTTCTTGCCTAAGAGCTATTGCTGGCCATCAGTCTGCTTTTTTTGCCCCAAAATGAGAAGCATGAAATGGGATAACATTAATGAGCTACTCTCATCCAATAGCTAATAGGATACGAAGTAAATAATCCTCCTCATATCTCAGATTGTGTATGTTTTACACTGACTCCCAAATTTTCCCAATGTGATTAAGCATCAGTTGCCTATATCAGTAACTTGTTTGAGGAAAAATAAACACACACACAAAAAAAAAACCAAAAAAAAAAAAAAACCACAAACAAACAAACAAAAAAAAAAACACACCCTTTGTTGGATGCCTTTCCTTCATATCTAACTTCACCCTTTCTTGAGATCACCTTCAAAATAAATTACTTGCACTCCAGTATTTGTTTCAAGGCCTATTTCTGGAGAAAATTATAAGATACTATATATCTATTGCTAAATAAGTTTGGACTTAACTTCATCCAAAATGAATAGAGAGCCAATGTGAAATACATTTTTTATCCTAAATATCATCAGCAATAAAGATGTCACCAGAGAATAAGACAACCCAATAGCTGTATTCTTTTCCTTCTTATTTCCATTCCCTTGGATTAAAACAGGCAGTTTTAACTTATATATAACTACTAGAGGCCCAGTGCATGATTGAATCATGCACGTGTAGGGTCCCCTACACGCTTTCGCTTTTCGCGGTGGAGCTGGGTGCCTGTCTGCTGGTGCACCAAGCCTTTCAGAAGCCTCCAGCTCGGTGGAGGCTTCTGAAAGGCCTGGTGCCGGAGCAGACAGGCACCCAGCTCCCCCACTTTTGATGGTCCGCGGCCGCTGAGGGGGGCTACCCTGCTGTTGAGAGGCGCAGGGGGCGAAACTCCCACCCCCTGCGCCTCTTAACGGCCGCTGAGGAGGGCTGCCGTGGACACCTGGCTACCCTGACTTTGAGAGGCGCAGCTGGGTGTCCGTGGCAGGCCCCCTCAGCGGCCGCGGATCTGGCCGTTGAGAGGCACAGGGGGCACGAGTCCTGCCCCCTGTGCCTCTCAACAGCAGGGTAGCCCCCCTCAGTGGCAGCGGATCCGTGCCTCTCAATGGCCAGATAGGCCACCCCGAGTCCCGCCCCCCAGCCTCCCGCCGCCCAATCGTGGGCGTAGCAGAGTGATGGTAATTTATATGTTACTCTATTATTAGACAGGATAACTAGACTCACAAGCATTCAAACAAACAAAGAAAAAATTCCAGCTCTTTAGAGATTAATGAAGTTGCTTTGGCATTTTAGTTCATTTTAGTGCTTTCTATCAGTACTAGTTTTTACATTCAAATCCTCATCTCAGGGTCTGCTTTTAGGTAAACGCAACTAAAACATTATAAGAAATTGCTATTTTCCTAGAACCATTCCTGCCTTTTCTTAGTCAAAGTTATTTTGGTCACAAATAACATAAACCAATCAGAGCCATCTTAAATATTGATCAAAAAGTGCAAATCTTGGGAAAATTATGGGGTTTCTCAGAAACCAAGGTCAGCTCGGTCCCTTAAAAGACTTATTGGATGGTCTCAGGAAATTCTCTCCCATACTGGCATCACACAGTGCATCTGTTTTGTTCTGTCTGGAGATCAGACCTACAACTCCAGAGTTTAGAATTCCTCTGTATTAGGAACCAGCCCTAACTGGGGGCTTCCTGGTTTTAATGCCAATTTCTCCTCAGAAAGTGTCAGATGGCCACTCATCCATTTGGTTCCAGGCAGGTGGACAATGGTATGTGATATAGTGCTCTAAGAAGGGGCGCGGCTCTAAAAGAATACAGGTCAAAACAAACAGAATCCTCTAAAACACCACTTATATAATACTAGAGGCCCAGTGCATGAAAATTCATGCATTCGGTGGGGTCTCTCAGCCCGGCTTGTGCCCTCTCGCAGTCTGGGAGCCCTCAGGGGATGTCCAACTGATGTTTAGGGAGCAGGCCTAAGCCGCAGCCTGGACTCCCTCTGTGGGAGATGACCTGCGGGCCGAACAGGGGACAGCGCTGGCGGTGAGCAGCCAGCCCCACCCCCCATTGCACCACGGCCTCCAGTGGCCTCCCTCTGTGGGAGGCGACCCTGGCAGGCTTATCTGGGGACAGGGAGTGGCCAGCCCCGCCCCAAATAGCCCCGCCACAGTCGCTGGTGGCTTCCCTTTGCGGAAGACGACCCCGGCAGGCATATCTGGGGATGGTGAGTGGCCGGCCCCACTCCGAATCGCCCCACTGCTGCTGCTGCCTGTGGCCTCCCTCTGTAGGAGGCGACCGGACGGGGGATCAGGGAATGGCACTGGCCCCCACTGCCCCACCACTGGTTGCCGCCGCGGCCCCTACCCCATCGCCGTCCCCTCCCTCTGCCCGATGGCAAGCGCCTTGGCTGGCCTGGTGCCACCTGCTCGCCAGCCCCGCCCCTCGCCGACTGGTCCTTCTGTCGTTCGGTTGATTTGCATATTACTCTTTTATTATATAGGATCAGTTATTAGGGACTAAAGGTGAATTGCATCTAAGAAAGCTCTACTTATTTTTTTCATTTCTAATTAGGAGTAGTCAAAACTAACAGTAAACATTAGATGCATCAAGAACCCTTTGCTCTCCTATTCACCCTACATGGATCTTAAACTCTCTAATATTATTAAATTTTGATATATATATTTTTTTCCTTCACAGATTTAAATATCTCTGTGGACTACTGTTTAATATAATGAGACATTTTAACATTTTGTGTTGAGCTACAGTTCAAAAGCAGCTCTCTGTTATGGTAACATGAGGAATTATTGTCAATGCTATGAACATTTTAAAATTTACATAAAATTGATATTCATAGGACATCTAATCAAAACTTCCATTGACAAGGAAGTATCACTGTATATCTTTTGAGGAAAACAAAATAGCTATTTTTCCTTTTCTTACATCTATAGGAGGTTCTAAATACCTCCAGGGTAACACATTTCGGTACTCTCTAATGCTACATTCACTTGATGGCATCTAAGTCCAGTGTTTCCCCTTTCCAAATGCAAACAAAATTGTCCACTGCATCCTTACTTCTAAACCCCATTATCAGATCATTTTCCTTCAGGGAGCAGTCTTCCTACCTGTATAAACACACTCCCCAAGAATTAGCTTGTCAGGTACCAGCACTGATGTATTCTGTCAGTTTGGATAGTTGTTAAATCTTCTTTGGGGTTATTACTGTTGACATGATGACTACCTATGTGTTTACTAAATGACAGTGGTTTGGTACCTGTGCTCTAAGGATTAATGTAAAGTCAACAGTCACTTATGCCCTTGGGCAATTTCAAAATCTTTATGTCACATTTCAGGGTGATAGCCATGCTGACAGTTAATATGCCACTAAAGATCAAGAGATATAAATGGGCTATCACTGTGGATGCAGATGTAGGTCTCAGTTATTCATCTTTGGGTATATCTATTTTATACAGGCTAAGATTGTCAATTCTGTACAATACAGGGTGAGAGAAGACTAGGTTTACAGTTGTTCGTATGTAAAATCTTATATAATAAAAACCTAATATGCTAAGTGTCCAGTTATCCAGTCGGCCATTCAACCAATCAAACCGTAATATGCTAATGATATGCTAAGGCTGCTCAACTGCTCACTATGACGTGCCCTGACCACCAGGGGGCAAACAGTCGACTAGTCGACCAGTCACTATGATGTGAACTGACCACCAGGGAGCAGACGCTCTGACCAGTAGGTTAGCTTGCTGCTGCGGTCCAGGCAATCAGGACTGAACAAGATGGGCCAGACACACCCTGGAGCCTGCATTCTTCCCCAGCCCTGATCGTGCACCAGTGGGGTCCCTTGGCCTGACCTGTGCCCTCTCGCAATCTGGGACCCCTTGGGGGATGTCAGAGAGCCAGTTTCGGCCCGACGGCAGAATGACCAGTTGCTATGATGTGCACTGACCACCAGGGGCAGATGCTCAATGCAGGAGCTGCCCCCTGGTGGTGAGTGCACTCCCACAGGGGGAGCCCGCTCAGCCAGAAGTCAGGCTCATAGCTGGTGAGCACAGCAGCGGTAGTGGGAGCCTCTGCTGCCTTTGCAACAGCGCTAAGGATGTCCGACTGCCAGTTTAGGCCCGCTCCTAAGCTGGCAGTCGGAGATCCCCCAAGGGCTCCCAGACTGCAAAAGGGCGCAGGCCAGGCTAACGGACCCCCACCACCACCGAGTGCATGAATTTCGTGCACAGGGCCTTTAGTAATACAATAATCCTAATATGTAAAAAGCCAGGGGCTGTCACAACCAAAACAACCAGACAGAAGACCAAACAGCAGGCTGCGTGGGGCGACCAGGCCAGCAGGGGGGCAGTTGGTGGAGACCAGGCAGACAGGGGATAGGACAGTTGGGGGTGACCAGGCCAGCAGGGGGGACAGTTGGGGGCAACCAGGCCAGTGGGGGTGGGGGCAGTTAGCAGCAATCAGGCCAGTAGGCAGCAGCAGTTAGGGGTGATCAGGCTGGCAGGGAGGGCAGTTAGGGGTGATCAGGTAGGAAAGCAGTGAGCAGTTAGAAGCCAGCGGTCCAGGATTGTGAGAGAGATGTATGACTTCCGGTTTAGGCCTGATACCTGGGATCGGGCCTAAATCGGCAGTCAGACATCCCCTGAGGGATCTCAGATTGGAGAGGGTACAGGCTGGGCTGAGGGGACCCCCCTTCCTGTGCTCAAATTTTGTGCACCAGGCCATATATATATATATATATATATATATATATATATATATACACATATATATATGGCTAATATGCAAAGTGTCCCCTCGGGAGTTTGGCTGGGAGACCGGGAATTCATTTCTCGCTATGATGTGTGCTGACCACCAGGGGGGCAGCGTGGAACATGGCAGGTGACCAGCGGTGGTGGCAGGGCACTGAGGGAACGAGGGAAGGAGGAGTAGGGAAGGCGGGGTGGTGGAGACTCTGATTGCCCCTGATCGCTGGCCTGGCCTAGGGACCCTACCTGTGCATGAATTTTGTGCATTGGGCCTCTAGTTAAGAAATAATAATACAAGAATGAGCACTGTGTTTCACATACTTACAACTGTAAGCCAACTTTTGCCCCAACCTGTATATTGTTTCCATATAACATTTTTTTCCTCGCAAAAATAGAAAAAGCATATAACCTATTACGTAAAATTTTATGGTCTTTTTAAATTAAAATGTTTAATGTGTATACCATTCCCTACTATTTTGTGATACAACAACCTATTCTGCTACTCGGGACAGTGCACTTGCTCAGGTTTTTCTAGATACCACTAGTGTTCATGAGAAGCAAATACCTGACTTCGTTATTGGTAGAATGCTATACTTGTCAGAATCAGTAACCACCAAGGATGACTAGTCTTCTCCTCAGTTACAATAAGAAAAGTGTGTGCATATTTTCCTCAAGGATTGTATTCTAAATTGTGAGAAAAAGACAATTTCATAGAGCTATATCATCATAATAATAAAGAGCTAATACGCTAATGGCCGGGATGCCATAACGCGTAACGACCTGCGCGCACGGTGGGGTGCAGCTCCGGAGATGGGGCGGAAGCAGGAAGTCACCCGGAGAAGGCGGGACCAGTCCGAGGCGACTTGAGGGACTGAGGGCGGGGCTTGAAGCGGCCAGAGAAGGCCAGAGAGGTCGGGGGGTGAGCCAGGTGCACTGGAGCTCTGCATGGAGAGGTTCGGGTGTCAAGGCAGGGTGGTGGGTGGGTGGGCAGGGCAATGGGGGGATAAGGACACATATGTAATACCTTAATCAAAAAAAAAAAAAAAGAAAGGCTACTATGGTGCCTGAACTTCCAAAGAAAGAAACAAGAGGCAGTCTTTCTTTCTCCAGAGAGAGCTGTATCTTCCCCCCAAAAAAACATAGTAAGCTACCACTTTACATCACTAAAACAGCTGTTGTTAAAAAGACTGAGAATTTCAAATGTTGCCAAGGAAGGGGACATACCAGAGTTTTCATATCATTGGTGAGAGAGTAAACTAGCACACCTACTTTAGAAAACTATTTGACAATCCCATGTAATAAAAGGTTAACCATTTGTACACACTCGAAAACCCACCATTTTCACTCCAAGTAAAGAGTATACATGTGCAAAAAAAAAATTGTACATGAAAGTTCATAGCAGCTTATTTGTAACTAGAGTCCTGGCCTGCGGGGATCAGCCGAAACCAGCAGTCCTACATCCCCAGAGGGATGTAATAGTGCACAAAGCAGCAGGCAGCCAGGGAAGGACCCCAAGCCCGGGCCTGGCACCCTGCCGATCCTGCTCATCCCGGCCCCACTGTGCCTGCCACTGCCACCACTCGGTGGGTTCGCTGACACTCTGCTGTGGTCTCCATGTGCCGTCCTAGGATGATACCGGCATGCCCATGACCAAGAAGCAGCTGTGGGCTCATGCCCAGTTAGTCCCAATGCTGGTCCCGGTCCCAGTCCAGGTGGGGGAAGGGCGCACCGGGGGAGTGTCCACGGGAGATGCTTACCAGCCATGAGCCCAGCATCTGGCACCATTGGTCAGCTGAGAAGTGCTCCCACTGTGGGAGTGCACTGACCACCACGGGCAGCTCCTGCATTGAGCATCTGTCCCTGGTGGTCAGTGCGCATCATTGCTATCGGTCGAGCGGTCCAGCAGTCACTTAGGCATTTATATATACTAGAGGCTCAGTGCACAACATTCATGCACTCAGATGGAGGGGGGGTACCTCAGCCCAGCCTGTACCCTTTAGCAGTCTGGGAGCCCTGTGGGGATGTCAGGCTGATGGCTTAGGCCCGCTCTCCATACGGAGCAGGCCTAAGCTGCAGTTGGACATCCTTAGAGCTGCCTTGGAGGCGGGAGAGGCTCCCGCCACTGCCACTGCACTCAGCAGCCATGAGCCCAGCTCAGGGCTTCTGGCTGAGTGGTGCTCCTGTGTGGGAGCACACTGATCACCAGGAGACAGCTCCTGCGTTGAGCATCTGCCCCCTGGTGGTCAGTGTATGTCATAGCAACCGGTCGTTCTGCCATTAAGTCGATTTGCATATTGGCCTTTTATTATATAGGATAGATAAGCTAACACTGAAAACAGCTGAGATGTCCAACCACAAGAAGTTAGATAAACAAATTGTGACATATTTATATAATGGAACACTACTCAGCATGAAACACAATAATGAACTCTTGATAAATGCAACATGAGTGACTTTCAAAAATATATTGAACTTAAAAATAAGAAAGCGTATATAGTGAATTATTTCATTTATATAATGTTGAAGAACAGTAAAGTGATCTATGGTAGAAATCAGAACAGCAGTTGCCAAAGGAAATACAGATTAATGGGAAGAGGTTATAAGGAAAGTCTGAGCTGATGGAAATGTTCTCTATCTTGCCAAGAGCAGTGCTTATGCAAGAATATTCAACTATCAAAACTCATCAAATTGTATACCTAAAAGCTGCACTTCATTCTTCACAAAATTTGCCTCTATTTTTTATTTATTTTTTATTAATTTATTTTAGAGAGAGAGGAAGGGAGAGAGAAGCATCTATTTGTTGTTCTACTTATTTATACATTAATTGGTTGATACTTGCATGTGCCCTGACCTGGGATTGAACCCACAACCTTGACATATCGGGACAATGCTCTAACCAACCTAAGCTACCCAAACAGGGATATTTTTTTGTTAAAGTAAGAAAACCAGACAAAGTGGAGTAAAGGAAAGGCTCTTCATTGATTTCTGCCATAAATACTGCACATACACTAGCAGTGAGGCTCATGAGATGCTTGATTGATCTATGAAACACTTGACAAGGTCATATTCTATATAATAAAGAGGTAATATGCAAATTGACTGTCACACCCTCACAAGATGGCTGCCTACTACCAGGCCAGCAGGGGGGTTAGTGAGGGACCACCAAACGACTGAACAGCAGGCTGCGTGGGGTGACCAGGTCGACGGGGGGGGGGGGGGGAGGGGGCGTGAGGGGCAACCAGGTCGGCAGGGGAGGCAATTGGGGGCAACCAGACCAGCGGGGGGGGGGGGGAGGGGGGCAGTTAGGGGCAACCAGGCTGGCAGGGGTGGCAGTAAGAGGTGACCAGGCTGGTGGTGGGGCAGTCAGGGGCAACTAGGCCAGCAAGGGGGTGCAGTTTGGGATGACCATGTCAGTAGGTGGGCAGTTGGGGGTGATTAGGCTGGCAAGGGGGGCAGTGAGGGGTAACTAGGCCAGCAGGGGTGGGCAGTTAGGGGTGACCAGGCCAGCAGAGGGGGGCAGTTGGGGGTAACCAGGCCAGTGGGGGGGTTAGTAAGAGGCAACCAGGCCAGTGGGGGGGCAGTTAGGGGCGACCAGGCAGGCAGGTGAGCGATTAGGAGCCAGCAGTCCAGGATTGTGAGAGGGATGTCTGACTACTGGTTTAGGCCTAATCCTGAGGGGTCTCGGATTGGAGAGGGTGCAGGCTGGGCTGAGGGGACCCCTCCCCGTCATGCACAAATTTTGTGCACTGGAACTCTAGTTTCATAGATAAGAACAAAAGACTCAAAGAGATTTAGAAATTTGCCCACATCACAAAGCAGCCAAGTAGCAGATCTGGGTTTCAAACACTGGTATTTTCACTATACCTACCATATTGTTTCTACTATAACAGTAACTCTGAAACTTTTTTTTTTTACTACAATACAGAATAAGAAATACCACAGTACACACACACACACACACACACACACACACACACACACACACAAATGTTTCATAAAATAGTGATAATAACCTTAAAATATATATAATCAAAATTTTGCAGAAGCACGTGTTTTCTTTCAGGTCCAATAAAGTCAATATCTTCTCCAGCTTTGAAACAAACCTATGAAAGATAATGCATATATCTTTTCACATAATATTGTTATTCAGTATGGATAAGTGGTTATACTATAAACTTTAAGGATCCAAGCATACAACAGATTCAGGTGCTGGTCTCATGCTCACTTTTGATCATAGTTTCACAGACCAGAATAAAGAAGGTAAATTTCTATATTGATTGTAGCATCACAAATTTCAGGAGGAAGTGTATCAAGAAGGTGGCAGTCACTATCTTGTTAGTTTAGAACTAACAGTGTCCTAATTTAAAGTGGGCAGTGGTCAACAAAGTCACATGTGCCAACAAATCAATAAGAACTGTCAAAGAAAAGAGTAGGTACATGCAATGGACTTGGAATTTCATCTAACTCCGCTCTGAATTTGTTCTTTGTTACCAAATCCATTAGACATTTTAAATCTGTGTCTCGCTTGTCCTATCTACAGGACCTGAAAATATTAACCAAATCCTTCATTTTTCAAATATTCTATTTACTTGACACTGGACACATTTCATTTTTCCTACCTACATTCTAAGAAACTGTTCGGCTTTGTAGATGACTTTTCTTCTGTCTTCCCCTTAAATGCTGATGTTCCTCAGGGTTTTATCCTAAATCTCCTTCCTATTGCTCTCTACATGCTCTCCCTGAGTCAACTCTTCTTCTCCTAAGGTCAAATGTCACCTACATGCTAATGAAACCTAAACCACTGCCTGCAGCCAGACCTTTTTCCAGGCCCAGCTCTCCACCAGCCTTTTTACCTCAACACCCCACAAGCCTTTCAATGCATATCCAACTGAACTCAGCATTAACCTCCTGTTAATTCTTGTCTCAATAACTGATACCACCATTAAACCAATTACTAAGAGCATCCTAGACAATAGCCTTCACTACCCTTTTATTTTTCATCCTCTCTATTCAGTATGATTCCTTATGTTTCACTTGCTAAATTTCTATTAGCTCTGTCTTCTTCGTCCCATCTGTATTCTCATTATTTGAATTCATGTCACCATAAATTCTCTCCTGGATCGCAAGCTATCTGATGCTCTGCCCATGTCTTAGTATCTGTCAAATCCTTCCCCAACAGTGCAGCCACATTATGCTTTAAATGAAATGCTGATGTCACAATTGGCCCCTTTTAAAACCTTTAAATGATTTACCATTGCTTTTGTCATAAAGTGCAAACTTTCTCGCACAGTTGACAAGATAAGTGTGATAAGCATCTACCATTCTCTGTAGACCCACTCATTCTTGATGCTTGCTATTTTGCTGCATCTTTCAAACACACTTAATCTTTTGGCTTCCTAGACCAAATTCCAACATGGTGTGTGTGTGTGTGTGTGTGTGTGTGTGTGTGTGTGTGTGTGTATTTGTGGTGGGAGGGGGGTTGGGGAGAGTCCCAAACAATACCAAGCAATTCTCAGACACCAGCAGGATGTCCAAGAAATCAACTGAATTCTGGTACTATCTACCCAGAGATAGCATAAGCCTCCTCAGGTTAAGGATTCAGTCCTACAAGCCTGCCCCATGCCCCACTTTATAAGCCTGTTGCAAGCAAAGTGGACATCTGTGCTTCTGACTGACCAGCTATAAATTGGGGACTCCAACAATGCTTGCTTTGCACTTGAGAGGCCAGCTGCAATTCCAGGTTGTTACCAGTACTCCTAACCAACTGACTATAAACCAGAGGTTCCATGACCTCCTCTTAGGGTTTCATTAATTTGCTAGAGCAGCTCACATAACTCATAGAAACATCTTACTTATTAGATTACCAGTTTATTACAAAGGATGTATGCCAGGAGCACATAGATGAAAGAGATGCATTGAGGGGCTGCTGTAAGGAAGGGCACAGAGTTTCCATGATCGAGCTTTTAAATCTTCATGTGTTCCACCAATGGGAAGATTTCTGAACCCAGTTCTTTTGGGTTTTTATAAAGTTCTTCACTAATAGGCATGAATAATTAAATCATTTGGCCATTTGGCAGTTGATTCAACCTCTAGCCCCTCTCACCTTCCTGGAAGTTAGGGAAGTAGGACTGAAAGTTACAGGCTCCATCCTTAGGTGGGGTACAAAAGCTACCTCATTAACATAAAAAGGACACCTTACAGCTCTCAGCACTTAGGAAATTACAAGGGTTTTAGGTGCTCAGTGCAGGGACCAGGGAAGAAGACAAAAATATATATTTCTTATTATAAATCACAATATAAAACTGAACTCCAACCTATTTAAATAAATATTCTTTTTCTTTTCAGAGTCTAGAGATGTTGTTTGCTGTAGCCATGTATAATTCTCCTTAATTATAGCCCCTTCTTCACTGAATCTTGGCCGTATCCCACTTATTTGTTAGATCTCAACCAACATGCCCCTTCCAATTGAAGCTTTCCATGATCTCTGTAGATGTTTTTAGGGGCCCTTCCTGGGACTCCTAAAAATCATCAATTCTCCTATTCATTGCATTTTTCAGATCCTATGAAAATTATTTACTTAATTTTAACTCCTTTCTCCTCCTCAACCAAAACAGAACTCAGTCACAGATATTAAGATCCAACTAGACCAACTCTGTACTACTTCTCATTGACTACCTATCTAGCATATACTTTATAAATAAACACACATGAACGCATACACACACACTCTACGCATTTTCTCAAATAGAAAACATTTGGCTCATTCCAAATAGTTACCATTTCATATAATTTCATTAAATGGCTTTTCATTATCATACTGCTTTATTCTACCAGATTTTCCTTATATGGGTATGATATAATTTCCAATCTTCTCTAATTTCAGAATACTAGCTTAATGCATAGCCATCTATCGTTCTGAAGTCCATTCCAAAACACTATCCTATCTAATAAAGAGAGAATATGCAAATTGACCATCACACCATCACAAAGATGGCAGTGCCCATAGCCACAAGATGGTGGCGCCCAGTCCCCTCATCCCTGCCAGAGTCCCACAGTCCTTTCAGCCCAGCAGGGGTGTTGCAGGAGCACGGTGCGGCTGGACCAGCCCTCAGCTCAGCAGCTGCCTAGGGCCGCCCCGAGACTCAGGCAAGCCTTGGATGGCGGCTGCCCAGCTGCCTAGGGCCTGCCCGAGGCACAGGCAAGCCTCGGATGGTGGCTGCCCATCCGCACAGAGCCGACTGAGGCTCAGATAACCAGGGCCGGCCAAAGCTTGCACTGCCGGCAGTGGCAGCAGCAGAGGTGTGATGGGGGTGTCACCTTCCCCTGATCGCTGGGTCACCTCCAGCACCTGAGGCCTCCCGGACTGTGAGAGGGGGCAGGCCAGTCTCAGGGATCCCCTCTCCAGTGCATGAATTTTCATGCACCGGGCCTCTAGTCATTTAATAAAATGCCATCTGCCCTCAGCACACCAAATGCTCTTTCATCTTCACACAATTCCTTAAAGGTCCCCTCTTCCATCAGAACTTGGATGGATAAAAAGATAGCTCTAGTTTTTGCCTTCCAAAAAGAAAAACCTAAGTCCTTCCTAAGACATGAAGGCTCTGTAATTCAAAATAACAATCATTGAAATTTCTCCATTTATAATATGTACATGCCTAAACATATAATAAGAAATGTATTATATTATGTAACCAGCCATCTCCTGTCTTCTATTATACAATGAGTGTATTGCTGCATATAAATCAATTTTCTAAACAAACAAATTTCTTAAATTCCCTGGATAAAATTATTTTAAAGGAAACAATAGACTCTGTGGTAACAGATATTTAACTCTTCTAAAAGTTTTTTTCAAAGCAAGATCTTGGTATTTCCTTAAACAAGTAATATTCTTCAATATCTTCAAATGTTTCTATGTTTAATGGTTGCTTTTTGACACTCCTTCACATTATAATTGGACATTTACCTAACATTTAACTTGAGGGGTAAATGGAGGTGAAAGAAGGCATAGAGGGAATTAATAAATGGTGATGGAAAATAAATAAATAATACAAACAATGGGGGAATATTTAAAAAAAATAAGAAATCTGAATTGATTGTGCTACCCTGTAGTCTACTTCTTTATTTTTCCCAATAAAATAGATACATTAGCTGCCTTTTATATATAAGGACCTCAGTCAGAATGCATGTTCAATGAAAGTAGCTATTACTTTAGTCATCCCTTTCTTCTCAAAATTAACAATTTTTTCCCCCTTCATCCTCTTTACTGAATTTCTGTCCTAGAGGCTCCCTCTCCTGAGCTGTAGTCAGGACACATCATTTTCTGTCATACAATTCTATGAACTTGCAAAATATATCTACACTCCAGAGAAAACACACTCGTTCAGCTTTTCTATTAGGAAAGTAAAATTTTAATTTTTTAAAGGAAATGGGCATCATCTGTGCCATTTATGATAACAATATACTAATACCAACTAATCTGTTTGGAAGTTACTGAATCCTAAAACCACAAAAACCTGTAGATGACATCTAAACTAAGCCATGTTTCTGAGTTCTTGATTTCTGACAATAAGTTAATCTGCTCACTTCCAAATTTTAAACAAAACCAACTTTGCCTCAAGACACAAGAAAGAGACTCATAGTTGTTCTTCCTTCCTAAAAGCATCAGGCAAATGAAAGCAGTTCTCTAAAACACATGAGAAGAAAAATACCTTAGTAAATCACACGAAGTTCTCCAATCCCTTTTTGGATAAGCAAAACAAAACAAAAAAACACAAAACAACACACCTGGAATCACCAAACTTCTTTAGAAACAACAGTCAATATAAGACATACAGAAAAGTTAAGCTGCCTCGATAATCCTTAACACAATTCTGCACTTGTATCAATTTTCCTATTTATAAATGCACTTGCCTTTTACATACGTACTATAATTATTTAACAGTACTGTGTAATAATGTATCCAATACTTGCATTAGGAACATATTTCAGAAAGTAAGGACAACAACCATGTTGACCTCCTAGACATACTTCACATTAATATCTAGGCTTCCTTCTAAGCCTGATTCAAGTTGTGTCTCCCCCGCAGGAACAGTATGGTGTAATGGTTACCTATGGCCTCTGGGTAAGAAAGCGAGGTTTCAGCTTTATAATTCATTTGCTTTGTGACTTGTAATAAATTAATGTCTCCAATTCTTAATTTTCTCATTTGTCAAAAAACAGTTAATGCTAATAACTATCTCATTGGTGGGTGAGTTAAGTGTGGTAATGCATGCAAAGCATGTTAGTACAGTATCTGATAAAGAGTAATCTCCCCCTTAATGTGAATAGCAATCCTATCTAATAAAGAGGGAATATGCTAACTGACCCTCACACCATCGCAAAGATGGCAGCACCCACAGCCAATAAGGAGGGAATATGTAATTGACTGCCCCACCCTCAAAGATGGTGGCGCCCACAGCCAATAAGGAAGGAATATGCTAATTGCTTCCCCGCACTCAAAGATGGCGGCACCCACAGCCAATAAGGAGGGCATATGCTAACTGACTGCCATGCCCTCAAAGATGGCGGCACCCAATCCCCTCAGCCCCGTCAGGGCAGCAGGCACACGGCAAGGCTGGACCCCCCCCAGGCAGGCCTGGCCACTCCGCGCGCCTGCCTCTAGAGTCCCCCAGTTCCCTCAGCCCCCCAGCCACTCAGGGCCAGCCCGAGGCACAGGCAAGCCTTGGATGGCAGCTGCCCAGCTGCCCCGGGCCACCCGAGGCTCAGGTAACCAGGGCTGGCCGAGGCTTGCACTGCCGGCAGTGGCAGCAGCAGAGATGTGATGGTGTCGCCTTCCCCTGTTCACCAGGTCGCCCCCCCCCCGCGCCCCTGAGGGCTCCCGGACTGTAAGAGGAGGAAGGCCAGGCTGAGGGACCCCCTTCAGTGCATGAATTTTCATGCACCAGGCCTCTAGTGAAGATGATAATGATGATGATGATGATAATGATGATGACGAATCTATAATTATCATGATCAACATGAGTCATGACCTCGTCTAAATTCCCAGGAAATCATCAGTATATAAAATCCAGCAGATCTTCCCAACCCCTGTTATTTATACCTTAGGCATACTGTTGAATTACCCAGACAATTTAAAAACTAATAAATTAAACATATGATACTTCTTCATATACCAAAAGCACATATTTCAGACAGGTGTTACCAATACACATTCAAGGGCATGTATGTTATAGTCAAATATAGCAGAGTCCAAGTCCATCGATATTTCTCCCCCAAACTATAGCTATACTGTAAGGGTAGCTATAGTAAATGGCCTAAAAATGTCATTCAGGGGTTCTTAATTGTTTATTATCTCTCTCTACAACAAAATCTTTTTGAAAGTCATGTTCATGAGGCAAAGGTAAGCAATGGTGAATATGCTACAAATGACTTCTTTCCCATGATAGTTAATAATGATTGAGCAAAGGATGCTTGGTGGTGAGTTCTCAAGTTTTTGACAAATAATACATTGATCATTTCAGGAATCTCCGTTTGAGAAAAAAAAGTGAAACAATAAGGATATTTGCTAAGATTAATTTGGGAAATCAACTATTACCTAGTAGTCATTTTTTAAATCTATTTCCACATCATCCTTATTTTATTAAAATTCACCATGTAAGCAAAAGGAACACATTTCAATCTATGAATATATTAAATCTTACATTGCTATAGCTTTAAAAAACAAACTGGTAGCAGAATATGCCAATTAAAATACATTTCTCATAATATATATTCAGACCAAAAAAGATAAAATCAGATGTTCAAACAAATAAGGGCATAAGAAAGCTGGTGACACTGTAGACTTATTTCCAAGCGTGTCTTAAAACTTTCTTCCCTTTTACAGCTCCTGTGGGAACAAAGAGCTTCAATCTAGACTGTATACTTCAACAGAAACCAGAAATAATGATCAGACCTCACTTTGTTCCCACTCTCAGGTACCGTGTCACAAAGTCTCTTTGAAATTGGATAAATAAAGCGAATAATAGGTGCCCATTATTCACATGGATTTATCCTAGTTATGCTCATTCTTATATAAATTGCTAATGAAATATTAATGTACTAGGCCTAGCATACATTCACAAGAAAATGTCATAAAGAAATAAATCAAGGCCCACAAATAAAGACACACAAATAAATGGAGATGGGGTATTACATATCAATAAACCATAGACTGGAAAGACAAAAGGCAAACTAACTGGGTTCCACAAGACCAGGGCACAGCAAGGCAATGTTTTACCCGAGTTTTTCTTGTATCTCACATATGCCAAAGTAGGTATGGGAAAGCTGGCAATCCATAAACATCAATAGAAACAGACAAAAGAGATAAACAAAAGCCTTAGGAAAAGCCTGCTCTCTCTGGCCAAAGGACTAGAAAAAGGGCAACCTAGAAAAACAGAAAACATTTAGCAACAAGCATCCTGCTCCAGCTAAACAACAATGGAAAAAAATAAAAAGAAACAAAAGGTGTCTCATGCTCACCCCTGTCAAGAAAGGGTAAGCAGGGAGCCCAGACTTCCAATCTGACCCAGCTGTTAAGAGGCACCCTTTTGCCCTCTGGGTGGAATTGATACCAAAAAGAGTGGGTGTTGAGTCCCAGTTCTTGTCTTGCGAAAATCAAAGAATGAAGTCACAGACAAAAACAATGAACAGGAGCAAAGTTTATCGGGAGCAGCCAGCCCTGGCAAAGGTGTAGCTGGGGTTCCAAGAGCAGGCCAGTGTCCAAAGCTTCCTTTCCATGTTACAATCAGGAGTAGTTTAGTGTCCAAGCTAATTAAAGTCTAATAGCCCAAGGGTGGAGGCCCATATGGCCATAAGCCATGTAGAAGCAAGAATGTGCTCCCCCATCACAGGAGGGAATGTCAGGAACCCTTGAGTGCCAGGGAGAAGAGAGGAGAGAGAGAGAGAGAGAGAGAGAGAGAGAGAGAGAGAGAGAGAGAGAGAGAGAGGAAGTGTGTGCCTTTTAATTTAGGGGGTGGGTAGTCTTGCTAACTCCTAATAGGCCTTTTCAAAGAATTCTGCCTTAGCAATATCCTTTGGATTGGTTTATACACCTTACTGTCTTGTGACTGGTTATCCGCACACTGCCAGTCTTAGCGATATCCATACGTTTTAAAGTCCATGCCTCCCTTGTGAATGCCCTGCCTTCCCCGCCCAGTTGGAATGCCCTAGTAACTCCAATTAGTTGGGTTCCCAGTTCTACTTCCTTTCCGGTGGTCTCACCCCTATTACCTAGCTTCCTTCTGTCTCCTCCGAATTAAAGAAGATTGAATGGGGAATAGGGATTTTAATTCCACCCACAATAAGGAGGCCTCCTAGAGTATCAACGGGGCCACATGGAGATCCTGGATTTCCACCCTTCTCCCTCTGAAGTAGGGGGTTAATGAAATAACCCCCTAAAAGTCTCATTCCTGCTGGAACTTTCAACATGTTGCAGCAGGAATGAGGTCTCCCATTCCTCCAGAGGACACTAGGGAAGGAGAACAATGTGCTCCTCCCCTTCCTTGCCAGAGCGGTGTCACTGGATACCTGGTGGAGAGACTGAGCTTTCACCTCCACCTGGAAGTATCAGGTTGGTGCCCCCTCTCCCTCTGCTGGCATTGGGTCAGAGGTGACCTGCTAAAAGAGAATCGTATTAAAGAGTGTGGCATGGTCACACTTTGATTTTGAATGAATCACTCTGATAGCATAGTATGTGTTCAGGCAGGGAGAAGAGGGATGGAGGATGGTAAGGATAAGAAATAGAGAAGAGTAAAACCAATAGTGCTGCAATGCTTGGAAGCCAGAGGAAAAGCCACCCAAAAAAATTGGAAAAAGGTCAACAGTGGAAAATGCAGCCAAGAGACCCGATGAGAGGTCAGAAACATTTTATTGGATTTGGCAATTAAGAGATGATTCTGTCACTAGGAACACGGGTTTTATGGTGAGTTTTGAAGAGGTAAACTGAAAAGTGAGGCAGCTTAGTATAGACTTATTGAAAAGTTCAAGAAAATGAAGGAAGATAAATGTCAAGAAAGATTACTTTTATTACTTTTGGCAAGTGAAAAAAGAATTCTACTTTTTAAAAGTGATTCAGATTGGATCATGTTTACAGTCTGCTACAAGGAAAGAGTAGAGAGAGGAATAAGTTAGAGATACTGGAGAAAGTATATAACTATAGAACAAGTCTGGCGGAGATGATGAGCATCGGGGTTAAGGATCCGGGTGAACAAATCCGCCTTGAACAAAAAAGAAAGAGTTCATCGTCTGAGAATGAAAGACAATAGGAAGAAGTATGGATTTTTTTTTAGATAGTAGGAGGTTGAAGAGCATCAGAAAATGTACATCCACTTCCCCCAAGAAAAGAGAGGATGAAATCAGCTTCCCAGAAAGAAGGATATATGGGTTTAGAAAGAGGCCCCAGGAGATTTGGAATTAACCTTTAAGACACAGGACCAGAGTTAATCAAGCCCAAGTAAAATACTGACAAGTAACCATTGACTAAGGGAACATGATATTTTAAAACCTTCATTAGAGTCATTTTTTTCATAAGGTTATTTATTTCATAGTTTGATTTATGAGTTCAAATTTCACTCAGAAGTAAGTAAAAAATAAGGCAGTGTTTAGTTTCTTACAAAATCAAACTTCAAGCTGAGATCCAGTCCATGATGTCATTAACATGTGAAGAAAAATCTTGAAAGCATCATGTTACATCTGTATAATTTCTGCTTATGCTTTTGTTATATTTGAACAAAATGTCCTATTTATACTTGTATGAAATACCACCTACATTGTCAGAAACAGCATTTTTGACCTGTAAAGAACGAGGCCTGATAGCTGTTACTTTTCCTGTTTTGCAGATGGAGTAATTGAGAGTCAGGGAGGGAATTTTACAGTTGGCAGAAGTGTCACCCACCACCCTATCCCGAGTGTATTGTTTGTTTAATCAGACTCTTTTACAATATTGTAAATGTTTTTTAATTGCAGGTCAAAGTTAAACCTTGAATTTAGCTCTTCTGCCAATTTGTTTTTCTCTAAGAAACATAAGTAAGATGATCCCAAATATATGGAGAGAAAGAAAATAGACATTACATTAATCAAAGGAAATGACACATGAATACCAATTCTTATCAGAAGCTGATTTTAGACATGATACCAATACCTCCACCTAAGAACTCACCATGCTTTATGAAAAATATTTTAATAAACACAATCTAAATTAAAAATGATCTTTATTGAGAATCTAAATATAGATAAATCACTACAAATAAGTATTTGAAATAAATGTTAATCCCCATTTCTTGTGTGGTTTTAAAAGCTATATCGGCAGCTTGGAGTCCAATCCTAGATGGACAGCCAAGCTTTTCACCAAAATTTGAAAATAGCACCTAGAGTTTAAAAAACCAAAAACAAAAGCAATAAACACACACACACACACACACACACACACACACACACACACATTTGAACTGTTGGGATATTTGGCAATACTTGAGTAAAAAACAATGATGAAGAATTCAGGTTAAGAAGTCATGCCAATCAGAGGACCCAAAAACAATCTCAATTTGATAAGAATTTATTAATCCTCCTGAAGGTATGGGATCACTATAATGGGATCTATGAATCTGAACAGATCTATGTCTGCCAGCAGATAGTCATGCTTGACTGCAAACAAGAATATTTCCATGAATATACATTTTTAGCCCCAAGTCTTCATAACAGTTCAATAGACTTAAGAACATAAATCTGTCCCCAGTGCCAAAATAATGTATATGCATCAAATTACATTATAGTACAATAAATGTATTATTAATTATTAAACTAGGAAGGAATAAAAAAAATGTCTCAAAAATGTTCAGCCATTGATTTTGGTGTTCTGAATACACAAACACCATTCCTCTGTATCAGCAGTAGACCCAGACTTAACTAGAATTACAAAGATACATGTAGATCATCTAGTCCAACTCCTTAATTTGAGAGACAAGGAAACTAGGCCCAGGGAAGGGAAACTTACTTATCAAGAATCATTTTAGGCAAAAGTGGAATTAAAATCCAGGTATCTGAATTCACAGTTTAGTGCACTTCCCAGAAGTAGTAGATATAAATAACCTCATCTAATTTCATCTGGCAAGCAAATTCAGAGGCTGAGTGCAACTTTAAGGATCATGCTGAGTTTGCTGTTTTGTCATATTCAAAAGCACCTTCCATAACAAATGGATAATTAAACAATATTATAATCACAGGAAAATAATTATTTTAATTAATCAAACATATTATAAATACTCTTTGAACCATATTATTCCAGGTATTTTCTAAGTAACAGTTAAATACATAAAATGTTTAGGCTCTTCCATTAGCTTTCTCTGGATCATTCCTACTGAAAACAGCCAGCAGAAACAAGTGAAATAAAAAAACACACACAACAAAAATGACAAAAGAACTAAGAAACTATTACTAGTACTTTAAAACCCATGGCCTTCAATTCTAAACAAAGCAGTCAATATTGAGCACTAATTTGCATCCATCACCAATCAAAACAGCAAAGTAAACCATTATGAAAGCTCATTGGTTCATATCACTACCCTTATAGATATGAGTTTCCGGAAAAAATCATTCCGAAGTGAATCATCTGGATCATTTTTATTACTCACTCAGTCTTGAGACTGTCTGCACAGTACTGACTGAAATGTACTTCAGTGTGCACCTTCCTTCCAAATGAATATCTATGTCAGGTTTATTTATAGCCACTGCTTTCAATCAGTGCATTTCCAGGTATGAGAAATAAAATCATCTCAACAATACTCTCCTCTAGAGATCTGAACAGAAACCTGGAAATCTTGGCAAACGGCCTTTGAAATGATAATGAAAGATCTATAATGTAAAATGTACATTAAGATTTATTAAAGATTCCAAAGCACACTCACCTTATACTTTTTAATAAGCCCAGAAAAAAAACACAATTAGAAAATTAATTTATACCTTGTGCATCTTTTTGCACATCTCTTTATAAATTCCAATATTATTATCATAATCTATTTCATTCTCTTTTCCTCATTATGATTCTGTGAAATTTGGACAGCTCTCTTTGTTTCTTAGATGCTTTCCTCTCTATTTAGGAGCTTAAGGCTTTACAAAAGCAGCGCATACTTCCCCCTACTGGGAAAAAATTAAATTACAAGGAACATCTGAACAGGTTCCTAAGTATCAAGAAATCAAGTTCCTGGGTAAGATAAAATGTTAAGGAACCAGATGCATAGATTTCTGTGACTGTTTCACCAACCACAGAAGACTTTGTACTCTTTTAAGGGTTTCTCCCATGCATTCCTTTAGCTTGGCAGTTTTCAAAAGTACACTAACTCTCATTAGTGAAAGATGGATTAATCATTGATCCTGCTGTCCCAAAGAGCAGTTCAGAGAAAATGATCACTTTTTATTTGTTGTTGATGTTTTTTATTTTCACTGTAAAGACATTATCAGCTAAAGACACTTCTGGAAAAGATATTAAAGTAAACAATTTTGAAAGCTTAGCTTCATTTTTAATTGTTTTGAACAATCCTAAGCATTTAATAACTCATTAATTTTCAATACTCTTTATTTTATGTATTACTTTGTTTTTCAATAGAGAGGGTTTTTTTAATTGACTTTACTTTTCAACTTTAATTTCTTCTTTTTTTTTTAAATTCGGTAACCAAGAGAGTAGTAAGCATAATTGTATTTTACCTTCCCAAATCCTCTACAAAACCAACTTGTTTCTTAAAAAACAGTTTAGTTGTTTCACAAGTTCAATGTTTTGATTATAAATCTTTTTTTAATTGTTTAGTATGCAAACATGGAGTAAAACTATAAAAAATAATGGAGTAAAATTATAAAAAATAATCTATTATTAAAATATTTAAATAAACCTAATGTCTATTTAAATCACACATGGAGGATCAGAGTATTTGCTGCCATGTACAACTAAGTCTCAAAAAGGAAAACAGTTCTTTTAATGCTGAAGGGCTGAGGAAGAGGAAGTTGTCACTTTTAGTTTGGCTATAGGTAAGTCCATAAAAACCTCAGCTACAGAACTGCACTGTAGTCAGTTTAATAATGAAGCAATTCATTATTAATGAAGCACTCATCAAAAAAAAATCTAAAGTTGTTTTTAAAAAGGCTTGTGTAGATTACTACAGATACTGTATCTTTATCAGTTAGATGGCATTATATCAAGATAAATGGAGTAATTTGATTAATATTCCTCTCATGAAGTTTGTGTGTGGCGTGTGTGTGTTTGTGTGTGTGTGTGTGTGTGTGTGTGTGTGTGTTGAAACAACCTTTCAAAGCCACGCAAAAGGCAAGACATGTATGTTCCTCTGGGAATGAAATCTCCTTTAGCATTAGAGGTACACAAAAGAAAATGCACACTTGGTGAAACAGTTGATCAATTGTGAAGTGTTCCCAGAGACCGGTAACTTGCAGAGTAAACCAATTATCACACTTCAAATAAATTGATAAACCACTTTAGCCTCTGCCACATTCACAAACATAGAAGAACATGCATCGTACGTGCATAGTTTAATCTGGGTTAATTCCAGGACTTTTCATAGGAAAGACTGTAATTAGACTAAAGGGTATCACATCACTTCCCAAATGCAGGAAAGGGAAGAAAAAAAAAATGCTGATACGCAGCAAGAAGCTCTTAGAACACTACATTGGTCACTATTTACTTCCAAACTGATTCACCTTCCCTCTGCGAAGTGGAAATCCCCCTGTGAACCGCGACACACTTTATGGTTTCTCCATCAATGATCCTAACAGGTCACATCACCACTGCCATCAGATCGGGGAGCTTCGGTCTCCCCTGAATTAAGACAGAAAGGAGTAGGAGCACTGCCGCCCGCCCAGAGAACAGGCTCTGAAGCTGGCATCTTCCGGGGAACAGTTTCTGCGAAGGAGACAGGCGTCCCTCCCCAACTTCACTCTCCTAACCCAGCCTTGGGGTGAGAGGGGCGGCCGATGGTTTGTGCCCAGCTGCGGGGACAAGTCCTACCTTCCGCCAAAAGGCGCGATGCATGCACAAAAGATGGATCCAGGCTATCTTTCTCTGCCATCAGCTCAGGCAAATATTTCTCCTCTTCCATAGCGCGGACTTCGGACAGTCCACGGGCGAAGCGCTGGGTTCCGCTCTCTCGGACGCAGGGTCGCGGGGCAGCGCCTGGCTCCCGCGCGGCTCCGCCTCCCGGGGCGAGGGGATCTCCGCGCGTCCTCACCGGCCCGTGCCCCGAGCACCTGCGACTCCGGCCGTCGGGGCTGCGCCGGCCCAGCGCCCACACCTGCCCGTCCCTTCCGTCGTCCCTCGCTCGCGCCGAGCCCCCCGCACTCACACGAGCCGCCTTAACTGGAGAGGCGGGAACAGGGCGCGTCCCACCTCCGCCAACCATTCATTGGTGCTGGTGCCAGGAGAGGCGGGGCCCTCGCGAAGGGCGCGGGCCCTCATTGGGTCGTGCCGCACGTCGGATCGCCTGACTGGCAGGAGACAGCTGCAGAGGGGAGGGGAGCGCAGAAGGTGCAAGCGCTTTCTTCTTGCAGCTCCAGCCTTCCCTGGTTACTAGACAGGCCCAGCTGTGTGGAGCTCTGGGTCCTTCAGCTGAGATTCCAGAGGGTGGAGAGCGGGAAAAAGCACCCGTTAAACAGAGGAGCTCGGGGCCAAGACGGCAGGCAGGGAGGATGGGAATGAGGAGTGAGCAGCGGAGGGGGATGGAACAGCACTAGGGAAAGTCGCTCCCGAAGGTAGATGGGACTTTCCCTGCGTCCCTAAGGCACAGGTGTCTCCTCTCTCGTGGCTCAGATGCGCTCCAATGTGCAGGAATCAGCAGCGCACCCAGTCTGGAAACGTAACGAAGACTGCGTGTGCTGGGTGACTCCTGTCTTCAATGAGCCTGACCTACATCTCCGGGAAGCAGTAGGATGTTCATTGATAAACAAATAAAGAGGCTCCGGGCGATGTTGTTGTACAGCAACATGCTTCTAGCATGCAATCTTTGGGGGATTGACTTAGTTCTGATTTCTCTCCCAGCTAGCCTTCCTTCCCCATTCCCTTATCTATGGAGGGGGTTCAGGGAGGTGGCTGGATTTTAAAACTAAAAAGCAACACAAAAAGCCACAGTTTGTGAAGGAATTGGAAAGACGTGTGGAAGAAGGAAGAGACTAGAAAATAGGTAACCAGGATTGCTCTAATTTGCCCCTTTCTCCTTATTTTAGATGTGACAGCCTCTTTCACCAGATGCTGTTGCTGAGGTACTTTGTATCTATCCCACCTCTATTTAAGGACAGTGAAACTCTCCAGGTAACACCATCGGGGCCTGAAAATGCATGCTTCAAATGTCACTAAAATTTTCCCTCAGTCTCTTCATAAACAGTCATTTTCCATTTTTGCCTCTACCCCTCCTAAGAATGGAGACTAACTTTTCTACAAATAAAATATACTGAAACTTTTCCAAGTTCTCTTACTGATTCCAAATTTTTTTTCCTGTATTTATTTTTCAAGGTTAAGGATGGGAGATTATCTTTTACATACGTTTTAAAATTTTAACGTGTCTTCACATCCATTATCTCAGTTTGCACTCTGAAAAACATGGTGCAAGTATTGCTTTATCTGTTTTATAGGCATGGAAACGAAAGAGACAGGGAAGTTCAGTGACCCAGAAATATAAACATGACCTCTTTTGGCACCAGCCATTGTTCATCCCATTTAGAAGTTGAGTGTATGCTATCATGGGGCCAATGATAAGGGGATATATAGCTAACAAGTGTGATAAGACTATTAAAAGTTTATGAAATAAGCTGTAGAACCGTGACTCGTAGATATTTTTGTGTTTTTTTTCACAGTAGGAATACTACCAATCTTTCTTTAGACAGGTAGCTATAGTAGTGGAGGGTGAATAAGATGACAGCCACAGCTAATACATTGTAAACATTTGGAATTAATATAAATTAGAAAAATTATTGTGCAGTAATTGTAATCACATTTTGCTTTGCAGCATACCAAAAGATTAAAAGCATACGGTGCTGATGAAGACATATACAAACCCAGTTTTATGAATTAAAAAAAATGCAGTAACTCTTATGATATCCAGCAACAGCAATTACATTATCCATTCATAGTCCTCTTTTTCATTGTTAAAGCTGCATTTAAGAAGATACCATTGAGAACAGTCCCAGGGTTGACTTTATTATACAATGTCTCTGGATATCCAGATCATTATAAGTATGATAAGCTAGCTGATTTTTATTTTCCTAGTTATTAACAAGAAAGTTAGGATTTTATTTTCTCAGGTAAACTCTCATCAAAATGTCTAAAATATATTTTAACGGGGAAAATGTATTTCCAAACAAGATATGGCTGAAAAAGGAAAACTCTCCAAGTGCCCTACACATCCACTTATCCAACATCAGATCCACGTGTTTTCAATAGATGACTCTATTTTACCATGTTCTCCACTTATTTCACATATAACTATTTTACAGGTACCACAATTACATTGTGAATATTCTCGGAGCAAACTTATTCATGCAAACATTGTATAAACATATATGTAAATAAATTGAGAGTTGTCTATAGATCATTATTGAATAGAAAGTATCATATTTATACATGAATAAATTATAACTACTGGTAAACCCACCTCTTCTTCTAATGATGTAAATAACTTAACCATAATCACCACTTAATTGATTTGTATATCTTGGATAAAGATTTATCTCACATTAAACAAGTTCCGGTCCTGAAAGGTTGTTTTTAACGGTATTCCATTTACTGAACTATTATTTCAACAATGGGATATTAAGGAAAATTTTGCACTAAATAAATTTTGTTTTGAAGGATAAATAAGGCATACATTATAGAATATGTTCTGTAGCTAATGCAGAAACTATGTATCCAATCTTTCACGGACCCTCATTAGAAAAGCCAGGTGAAAGGGCATTGAATCAGGCTTATCTTTGCACACTAATAAAAATATCTAACCTGTATTATTAAATAAAACAGTTTCTACTTCAGAGTTCTTATCAACTTTAGGTATACCTCATTAAGCTGACTCCAAGGATTCAGTAGACTCCAATAACAACAAGAACAATGGGTTAATAAAATTATAGCAGCCCGATAATTTATAAACATCAAGAACTCCATAGAACTTACAATAAGAACCATGGGTTAATAAAATCATAGCAGCCCAATCATTTATATTAAGCTTTCTAATGACTTGGTGCCTGAGATAGGATATAATAAAGGACCAAAATATTGAATGACTGATTTTCATCTATTGAAGAATCTGGCAGAGCCCATTACATAGAAAGTGCTGTTTTAATATTTCCATTTATTTTAGTTTCACTAACTAAACTAGTGAAATCAGTTTCAGTTTCTTTTATAACGTTCATAATATATTTTAGGGTCACAAGTAGGAAAGAAGGGAATGGGGACTTGGCTGTGCTGCCAACCAATAGCAGCAGTAGCAAGTGGAGTGAAAAATCTCTCATAGGTAATATGTTCAGAGTCAAAATGTATGCTATATGTTAATATGCCACAGAATAAAATGAATATTCATCACTCAAAGCTGGCCTATATATACACAGGGAAAAATGTGTGTACTGATTGGAAAACTTTAAAATTATCATATTGAATTTTAACAGATACAAGTGTAAGAACAGCAGATGAGAGAAAGGACTGTTTGGAATATTGCCATTCTAAATCTTCACAAATGTAAGGAAGGAAGGCCAAGAAAGAAGCTGACATTAATTCTAAAGTGGCATAACACCCAAATACAACATTTCTGATGTTGAAATTATCTCTGTTTGGGAAACTGACCAAGTTCATCTAGTTATAATCACTGCACTGACACATTTTTGTTGACATGGTAGCAGCAGTGGAGCAGTTACTGCATTATGAGAAAGAGGAATGAAGCTATTGTTTCAAGGTGAAAGTTATTGACTGTATTTTTCAAATTAAATCCTTGAATTGTTAAATTGTAGCTCATATATTGATTATTTCTAGAGATCAATATATTAAGGTGAGATTACATCCATAAAACATAATATATTTATACACAGCAAATGAAGATCTGAATTCTCTTGTGTTCAATATAAATAAATAGATTAAGACTAAAATATTATTTAATACAATATTCAAGTACACTAAAACTTTTGCTACAGAGGCAGATGGATAATCAATTGTTTTATATCATTAAACAAGTTAATAAACTAATCCTGGGAAGGATTAGTTAATATTGAAATAGTATTTTAAGAGAAAACCATCACATTTAAGGTTTTAAATTACTGCAAATACTTTTTGAAATAATTTTTTTATTATTTGGTCTCTCACATTAAATGATATTGCCATTTAGGAAGCCATCACTATGAAAACCAACTGTATACAATAATTATTACAAAGTGAGTACAGCTATTTGAAGAGAATGATAATAGAATTAGAAAACACAGTTTCAGAGACAAGGTTTTATCAGCCCTACAGAGGAGAAATAATAAAAAATCAAAGACACATTGACTGTCATGGCCATCCAATCACTATCAAGAAAATTACTTCAATACATGACAACTAAACATAATATGTAACCCTAGATTGAATCTTGGGCAAGATTTTGTTTATATTTTGTTGCTGCTGCTGTTGTTACTACGAAGGACAGTGATGGGATAATTAGCAAAATGTAAATAAGGCTTATAGTTTTAGTTTACTGATTTTGCTAACTCTATTGTGATTATAAAAGTGAGTGTCTATGTTTTTTGAAAATTCATAATAAAATATTTAAGGGGTAAAGGGACATCACATTTTCAACTTACTCTTAAATAATTAAGAGGAAAAAATATATAGAGAAAGAGACTAGTGGCCTGGTGCATAAATTCATGCATATTGAAAGGAAATTAATTAGAAGAAATATTTTAATATTGCTATTTGCCTTTTCTCTATAATAGAAGTGTCAACCAAATTCACGATTGACACTGTCAGAAGGAAACCCACGCATCTGATTGGCTCCAGCCTAGAGCTTTATATATATCACGCATGTGCGAGTCAACTTATCCTTTTATAGATATAGAATAAACTTGCTTAATTAGACCTGCTTTCTGATTTAGCTAAACTTTTTCTAGCCCAGTGAAGCACCCCAACTTCTCTTTCAGGTAATTGTCAGCAACACAGCAATAAATATCAACACAAAGCAGATTATTATTGTAGATCACACAGGAAGAACAAAGGGTAAAATATTTAACTGTAGCAGTGTTTGACTATATTCTGTGCAGTGAGAAAATCTGAAGTCATTTTCAAGGTCCACCATTTCTTGCTTCTTTTCAGTCCGGTCAAGTTTCCAAACATTCTAAGTCTCCATTTCCCGGCTAATGAAAAGAAAATAGGTTTCTACTGAGTCTCCTTTCTACCTCCTCCAGGACTTCTGCGAGGGTCAAATGAGAGGAGGCACGGGAAAACGCTTTACAGACATTTGGTTAAAGTGTGAAATGCTTCCACCTGGGTATAAAGCAAGTTGTGTTCCTGGGCTGAAGAAACTTCAAGGAGGCTGGTCGCTAGGGAGAGGAAGCCGGGCATTGCTATGTGATGTCATTACTCGGACAGAGGGAAGGACATTTAGCATATTAGCTTTATATATAGATAGATATAGATATAGATATAGATATAGATATAGATATAGATATAGATATAGATATGGATATAGATATAGATATAGATATAGATAAAGATATAGATGATATAGATATAGATATAGATATAGATATAGATATAGATATAGATATAGATATAGATATAGATATAGATATAGATATAGATAGATATAGAGAGAGGAGAAGAGAGAAACATAGAGAAAGACAGAAAACATGATAAAGTGATATAGCAAATATAGTAAAATAGTAACATTTGGATAAATTGGATGAAGGGTATATTGGAATAGTCTCTATTATTTTTGCAACTTTTACGTAAATCTGAAATTACTTTAAGATAAAAAAATTAAATCTAGATATTACTAAAAATAATCTCAAAGTATCTTATCCAAAACTCAGTTTAGTAGCTAGCAACAGAGAGCACAAGCCCATATTTCCATCATGTAGCCTTTGTCATACCATGCACTGAATTAATGAATTTGGCCACAAATTAGCAAATATTTTTAATGACTTTACAAATCTCACTAGAAAAACAAACATATATTTGTGAATTACCTACTTGTAATTTTTTCCAAATAAAATAGAATACAATTAATTATGTTGGTTCAATTATTTCCTTTAAAATAACATTTGCAGCTATTCACTATAAAATTAGCCATTTTAAAATAATTTCTTTAAATGAACTATAGGCATAAAAACATTTATTTTGAATAGATGTTAGAAATAACTACATTTCTATTTTAATAATATAGAAAGAAAATGAGAAGAAACTAGAGTTCATGCTTCTTGTGTATGGTCTTGGGTTTTGAGTACCCCCACATTCATGGTTTTACTCTCTGTCTTCTACATACTTTTTTCTACTTTATTGGACACTATAGGCAAAGTGTATGTTTTTTATATCATAATGTGCTCTGCATGCTCCTGAACCTACTTAATTGGCTGGTTCAAAAATTAGAGGCAGGAATGGAAGTAATGGGATATAAGTACAAAAGTCATTGTATATGACAAAAGTTTACCATTGTGGCAAAAGTTTAGGAGCAATAAATGTTGTCATCTAACTGGAAGTTAGGGGTGACCAGGCCAGCAGGGGAGGGCAGTTAGGGCAATCAGGCCAGCTGGGGAGCAGTTAGGCATCAATCAGGCTGGCAGGGGAGTGGTTAGGGTGTGATCAGGCTGGCAGGCAGAAGCAGTTAGGGGCAATCAAGCAGGCATGCAGGTGAGCGGTTGGGAGCCAGCAGTCTTGGATTGTGAGAGGGTTGTCCAACTGCCCTTTAGGCCCTATCCTACCAGGATCAAGCCTAAACGGGCAGTCGGACATCCCTCAAGGGGTCCCAGATTGGAGAGGGTGCAGGCTGGACTAAGGGACACCATCCTGTGCACGAATTTCATGCACCGGGCCTCTAATCTATAATAATAAAAGCGTAATATGCTAATTAGACCGAATGTCCCTCCGGACATACTTCCGGACGACCTTCTGGATAGAGCTGGGGCTGCGAGGGCCGATGTGGCTGTGGCGGCAGCGGGCAGGGGCTAAGGCAGAGGCGGCTGCTGTGGCAGCAGGGGCTGAGCCCCTTGCATGAATTTTGTGTATCAGGCCTCTAGTCTATATATATAAATCCTAAGCGACTGTTACGACTGGTTGATCAAATGACCCATTGACCAGTCACTATGACGATCCACTGACCATCAGGAGGCAGACCCTCAATGCAGGAGCTGCTCCCTGGTGGTCAGTGCGCTCCCACAGCCAACCTCCCTCGGCCGGCCAACCTCCCGCAGTCCCTACCCACAGCCGGCCGGCCCCAATCAGCCTCAATTGGCCCCGATTGCCAGTCAGGTCGAGGAACCCCACCCATGCATGAATTCGTGCACCAGGCATCTAGTAACATAATAAAATTATATTGTTTTGAGCTACTAAGTTTGTGGTAATTTATTTCAAGAACCATAGGAAATGAATACAATGCAATCTTAACATATTCACAGAATCCTGGGTCTCGGATGTCGATATCTATGGGAGGGAGGGTATCATTGTGCCTACTACAGCATCCATATTTTGAGGCAAATGAGTTACTAAATATTCATTTTAATTATATTAGACATGAAGAATTGTGTTCTATTTAGGTGAAGATAATTTTCATACATGATGATGACCACTACATCAAAAATGTACTCACTCTCTGGTAGCAGGGTAATGGCTTTCAAAAGCCTTTTCCTTTCTTATAAGTCTCTGATAAATCCTTCTTAAGAAAAAAAAATATGTCTACAAAGCAGCCAAATGGAAATGTGACTGAGCTGAAAACATATTCTCCAATGAATAGTAATACTTCCTTTCATTAAAAATAAAATATAGCTCAGCTAAAAGTATTGGCAGTGCACTGTTTCACCAATGTTATAAAGTGTTCTTTGGCATAAGTTAAAAAAAAATATATGAACATCTGAAAGATGGTTTGTGGAAAGTAAAATGAGAGGAAATTTAAATTTCCTATAAGGCTAAACAAAATAACAAGATAAATAACAGATAAATGATGAGAAAAAAAATAGAGAAAACTCCAAATGGAGCACCAACATAATATGACAGAAATACCTTTAAATTAAACTAATCATACTACAAACTAGAATAGTTATGAGCACTGAGAATGTTATTTAAGATGAATATTGGCTTCAATTAGTTTTTTTTTTAAATTCATTACTGAAGTGTCATTCAGGGAAAGGCAAAAACAAGATATTGCTATTGACAATTGAACACAAAGCAAGTTCAAGAGAGATGTTTAGGATTGGCAAACTTTCTTAAGATATTCAGGGACACTTAACCCAACTGGATTGATTTCTAGAGAAAATAAGTGATTTTATATTCACTAGAATACCTTCATATTCCTTACCATATAGGCAAAAGACTTTTTAATGTACTTTTACTTCCTTACAAACAAATACAGCAGCAGACAGGGCACTTTTTAAACATTCATGAAATTAATCCCTATATTTTTGTGCCTGGACTTGCAAAGAGGTCTGTTAGGTTTTATCCATAAACATGATTCAGAAAGCTATTCAGAGTAGTTTCTTGGGAGATTGTGTTAAACATGATTTAAAACGTTTGGATTCACTCTGTTTCATTTTCACCTGGAGAGTTGAATCCAGTGGATATGACTTTCAAAACATTATTTCAAAAAAGCAAGCATTTTAAGATCAATTCTGATTGTTTTCACATTATGATCAAATGATTCAGTCAATGAATATTTGTTGAATTGAATGTATTTTTTTCTGAATTATAACTGTTAGACAAGAAAAATGGAAAATTGACTAATAGGAAGATGAAAGCTAAACTATCAATCATCCCATAAAATTTTATATTTTCAATCTTCTTAATCTCTTTTTTCCTTACTTTTTTCACTTTCTAATACTTATTGAGCATATACTATATACTAGGCACTATACACTGATAAAAAGGAAACATATGCCACATCCTCATAGACCTTTTAGGCTGAAATCCAACAAGAAAAGGAACAGATAAATAAATGTCATTAATAATTAATGTTATGAAGGGAAAAAGTTGGTCCTCTGAGAGAGAGTTGATGGAAAAAGGCAATTTTCATTGGATTATCAGGGAAGATCCACTCAATTAAGTGATATTTTAGTAAAACCTAAAATATAAGAAGTTATTTAGGGAGGAATGGTGTTAGAAACCTCTAAGCAGAGAACATAGAATGTACTAAGACCATGAAATGGGATAGTTTAGTATATAATTAGGTAGCTGGAGACATAATGGGAACGTACTACAACAGTATGCAGAGTGGTAGACAAGAACCAGATAAAAACAGAACCCAAACTGTTAGCTGGTCACATTGACCTAAAGATATTTTCCAGGCCCCCTGTAACTTGTGGGCCATTGAATTCATTTCTGGCCAGTGTTATGAAAAATTGTGTCATGTGCATTTTTAGGTAGTCCCTTTAAAGAGAAAGAAACACACCCTTCTGCCCTCTTTTTTCCATATTGCTGCTGGAGTTCTTGAAGTCATCATGGACCATGAGCTTAAAGTCACACCTACATGGTGAAAAGGAAGGAATTTGCTTCTCTAACAACTTTGTAGAACCATCATGCCAGCTCTGGATTATTTTAACTTTATATTTATTTTATCTTTACATTTATTTTATCTTAGGGAAGAAACAACTTTTTAAATTGAGTTTATTGGGGTGACATTGCTAAATAAAATATATATGTTTCAGGAGTACAATTTTATAATACATAACCTGTATAGTGTTTTTGTGTTTACCAAAATACATTATACAAATTCAAGTCTTCTTCCATCACCATTTATCCCCCTTTACCCTCTTCTACCTCCCCCCCACCAGCTTTCCCTCTGGTAATCACCATACTGTTGTCTGTATCCATGAGTCTTTATCTTTTTCTTTGCTTAACCCCTTTACCCTTCCCATCCAGCCCCAACTCCCTCCCCTCTAACAGCGGTTAAGTCCCTGTATCCATGAGTCTGTCCCCACTTTGTCAATTTTGTTCATTCAATTCCACATGTCAGTGAAACCATAAGGTACTTGTCTTTCTCTGTTTTACTTTACCTACCATAATATTTTCCTGGTCCATTCATGATGTTGCAAGAGGTAAGATTTCCTTCTTTTTACAGCCAAGTAGTATTCCATTGTGTAAGTGTACCACAGCATTTTTAGCCATTCATCTACTGATGGGCACTTGGGCTGCTTACAAATCTTGGCTAATGTAAATAACCCTGCAATGAATTATTCTTTCGAATTAGTGTTTCTGGTATCTTTGGATATATTCCCAGAAGTGGAATTGCTGGGTCATAAGAAAGTTCCATTTTTAATTTTTGAGGTAACTTCATACTGCTTTCCACAGTGGCTGCACCAATCTGTATTCCCACCAGCAGTGCACGAGTGTTCCTTTTTCTCCACATCCTTGCCAACACGTGCTGTTCGTTGATTTATTGATGATACCCATGCTGACAGATGTGAAGTGATATGTCATTGCGGTTTTAATTTGCATTTCTTTGATGATTAGTGATGCTGAGCATCCTTTCATGTGTCTATTGACCATCTGTATGTCCTCTTTGCAGAAGTGTCTACTCAGGCCCTTTGCCCATTTCTTAATTGAATTGTTTCTTTTTTCTGTGTTGAATTTTATAAGTTCCCTGTAAATTTTGGATATTAAGCCCGTATCAGATATATCAGCAAACATGTTCTCTCATTTAGTGGGTTGTCTTTTTATTTTGTTGGTGTCCTTTGCTGTGGAAAGCCTTTTTAGTTTGATGTAGTCCAATCTGTTTATTTTTTCTTTTGTTTTCCTTGCCCAAGGCAACATATAAGAAAAAATGTTGCTAAGAGAAATGTTTGAGATTTTTCTTTTACTGTCTATGTTTTCTTCTAGAACTTTTATGGTTTCAATTCTAACACTGAATTCTTAAATCCATTTTGAATTAGTTCTTGTGCATTGTATACCCATTTACAATGGCTTAAAAAAATAAGATATCTAGGAATAAATTTAACCAAGGATGTAAAAGACGTATACTCAGAAAATTATCAGACACAGATGAAAGAAATTAAAGAAGATGCAAATAAGTGGAAGTATATACTGTGTTCATGGATAATAAGAATTAACATCATTAAAATGTCCATACTTTTCAAAGCAATCTATAGATTCAATGCAATTTCTATCAAATAGAAGAACAAATATGGCAAAAATGTATATGAAACCACAAAAGAACTCAAAATAGCCACTGCATTCTTGAGAAAGAAGAACAAAGTTTGAGGAATCATGCTACCCGATATCAAACTATACTACAAGGCCATAGTAATCAAAACAGCATGATACTGGCATAAAAACAGATGTATAGATCAATGGAACATAATAGAGAGCCCAGAAATAAATCCATGCCTTTATAGTCAATTAATATTTTATAAAGGAGACAAAAACATAGTATGGTGTAAAGATAGTTTACTCAATAAATGGTGGTGGGGAAATTGAACATATATGTACAAAAAACAGCTAACTTTTTAAAGCAATGGTTACTGAAGGTGTTTCTTTTATCGCAGCCACTATGCAATACAGGAGATTGATGTAATAGTTCAAATGAGAGATAATAGTGGTTTATACTATTATAGTAGTGGATATGGAGAGTAAATGACATACTTGAGATATATCTTGGAGGTAGAGGACAATGGACTTAACAACATATTGAATGTGGCATAGTGAGGGAAATAGAAATGTGAAAAATTAATCCAAGATAAGTGGCTTGAACAACCATTTGGTAGAGAGTATCATCATTACTGAAGGGACATAAATACTTCACCATGGATGTATTTCAAAAATACTAAATTTTCCTACTTTTTTAAAAAAATCTGTGCTAAGTCCATCAAGCAATGTTTATCAGAAATAAACATCCTTTCTAAATTCATCATAAAATGATTAGTTAATTAAAATTTTACCAGAAGATCTATAGCCAGTTTAGGAATTCTAACTGAATCTGGTTTTTAGTATTTTGTTTTGTATTTTTGTCCTTATGTTAGTCATAAGTAGATTAAGTTGCTGGGCAAATATATCATTTTCTTTTGGTTGTCATGTATTCTAGAGAGAAAAACAAAATAACCAAATAGGATCTATATTTAGACTAGTAGCTTTTCTCACTTTTCTCTAGGGGGAATGCTAATATTTTTGAAGGCTAGTGATTTACAATGTTACCTAATTCAGACCTTTGTTATAGGGCTTGTCATCATAATTTTCCAGATGGGTAACTCAGATAAGTTAAGTAATGTCACCAAGGTTACATAGCTAGAAAAACTCTGAATAAGAATTCCAAGCTATATCTGCCAAATCCTAAGGCCTGTGTTCTTACTACTAAAAATTGCTTCTTTCTTATATGATTATTCTATAAATAAAGTTAAACAAATTCAAAGACACTATGTTAATGATAATTAGTTATAATGATGAAAATTACTTTTGCAAATATATTTACATGTTTATCAACACATGTTGTACAGGGTGTGGCAAAAGTAGGCTTACAGTTGGGAGTATGTGAAATAAAGCTTATTCTTATATTATTACTTATTAATTATCATATTATTTTCCAGATGAACAACTGTAAACCTACTTTTCCACATCCTACATAAATACTGAAAACTTTCCAATAAGATGCAATATATAAAGAGTTTAACTAGAGTAGAACTTTTCATGAGAAGCCCTATATCCCTGGGTAGCCTCTGGCATTGATTAAATTAAATTGAAGTTTTAAAAAAATTATAATTTAGTTCCATCTTCAGACAGTCCATTATCAAAGCATAATGTCTTTTAAATGAGTTGAGAAAAGCCCATAGGCAGTAAAAAGTAGTAAAATCAGGAATGATAGTCTAGTGCATGATATTTAAATGAGAGGTAAGAGGAGTAAATAAAAGGGCACTGCCAATTCTAGCCAACAGAAATTATAATGTCTCTGCCAGGGAGACGGATGGAATACATTTTTATAGAAAAAACAATAACTTAGTGATATAGAGAGTTCTTTCCACCAGATTCCTTCTTTGTAAAAATGCCCAGCTAGCCTGGCCGATGTGGCTCAGTGGTTGAGTGTCCACCTCTGAACCAGGAGGTCACGGTTCAATTCTTGATCAGGGCACATTCCCAGGTTGCAGGCTCAATCCCGGGTGTGGGGCATGCAGCAGGCAGCTGATCAATGATTCTCTCTCATCATTGATGTTTCTATCTCTCGCTCCCTTTCACTTCCTCTCTGAAATCAATAAAAATATATTTAAAAATTTAAATAATAAGAAATAAAAATGCCCTGCTTGCCCTGGCTGGGTTGCTCAGTTGGTTGGAGCATTGGTTGGAGCATCGCCCCAATACGCCAAGGTTGTGGGTTTGATTCCTGGTCATGGCACATACAAGAATCAACCAGAGATTGATTTGTTGCTCCACTTATTTATGTGAATGCATAAACAAGTGGAGCAACAAATCAATCTCTCTCTTTCTCTCTCTCTCCCTCTCATATCAATCAATAATGTTTTAAATGCCCACTTCTCTTTAGTATATCAATTGCTCATTATCCTGGAATTCAGTTATTTCACTATGGATATAGTGTAAACCATCATGGAAATTGTTTTTCCTACGTACTAGATTAAAATGTGAAGAGGTTATAAAAAAAACACCAACTACATTGTGTTTCATTGAGAGCTCGTACATGAAAAGATTTACATTAAATGATGAGTGGATACAAAAGATAAATTAATAGTTTCTTACCTCAGGAAGTTCATATCCTAGTGGAAAGTTTTATATATGTGAGTGCATGTTTTATTAAAAACAAATATAGCCCTGGCCAGCGTGGCTCAGTTTGTTGAATGTCCTCCTTTGCAGTGATGAGAGTTGGATTCCCAGTCACGGCACAAGCCCAGGTGCAGGAGGCATGCAGGAGGCAGCCAATTGATGTTTCGCTTTCACATAGATCTTTCGCTCTTTCTCTCTCCTTCTTCTCTCTCTAAAACCAATAAAAACATATTAAAAATATAATATAGCTCATATATATATATATTAGAGGCCCAGTGCATGAAATTTGTACACGGGGCGGGGGGGAGGGTGTCCCTCAGCCCAGCCTGCACCCTCTCCAATCTGGGACATCCCTCTCACAATCCAGGACTGCTGGCTCCCAACTGCTTGACTGCCTGCCTTCCTGATTGCCCCTAACTGCTTCTGCCTGCCAGCCTGATCACCCCCTAACCACTCCCATGCCAGCTTGATTGATGTCTAACTGCTCCCCTGCCAGCCTGTTTGCCCCCAATTTCCCTCCTCTGCTGCCCTGGTAACCCCTAACTGCCCTCCCCTGCAGGGTTGATCGCCCCCAACTGCCCTCCCTTGCAGGCCTGGTCACTCTCAATTGCCCTCCCTTGCAGGCCTGGTGCCTCCCAACTGCCCTCCCCTGCTTGCCTGATCACCCACAACTGCCCTCCCTTGCAGGCCTGGTCCCTCCCAACTGCCCTCTCCTGCTGGCCGTCTTGTGGAGGCCATCTTGTGTCCACATGGTGGCAGGATCTTTGACCACATGGGGGCAGCCATCTTGTGTGTTGGAGTGATGGTCAATCTGCATATTATTCTTTTATTAGATAGGATATATATATATACACACACATATATATATATATATACACACAAATTGTATATATACAAATAACTGTATTCAAATGAAGGTTGTCATTATGTGTATGCTATAGTTTTAAGTGAACAGAAATAAGCTGAACTTACTTGGTATGTGGCTCACTACTAAAGGTAGTATGAGAGGAATAAACAATAATTCAACATACAAATACATTCTGTATCTTTATAAAGGACCTTCAGTTTGTACTCAGTTGCCATATTTAAACATTGCATATTGACAACCCAGTCATTTTTTACTCTAAATGAAGACTTTCTAGCTGACTACTGAACAATTAGAGCAATACTTTCTCCCCTCTACCCATTACGTAACTACTCTTTCTCAGTGATGTTTCCTAATTTATTTTGGGCTTCCATCAGGCCACCCTCCTCCTTCTTTAACCTTTCTTTTAAATTAGGAAACTATGCACTTTTAGTGACAGTGAGACACAGTTTTCATCTGCAGCCTTCCTTGCTATGTCCATATCCCTCGCAAGCTTCCTGGCTTGGCTCCCTCTGGTGTTGAAGGAACACAAGAGGCAGGCCAAGGTCATGACACCTGGAAACCACTGCATTTCCTATTTGAACTAAGTTTAGCATCCCTTGCCCTCTCACAAATTTAACCCCTGCTTTGTCCAATCTTAACCCAAAACTTCCAGATAGACTCTTTTCTGTATATTTTAAGTTATACTACTATTTGAGGTCATTTAACATTTAAAAAGTACAATCTTCATAATATCTTTTTTAAAATATAGGATTTTCTCCATGTTTCTGGTTGTTCTATGAATTTATCTCATCAATGATTTTTTAAAAAGGTAGCAGACATTTATTTCTCACTGCTCTGAGAGCATAGACATCTAAGATCAAGGTGCCAGTAGATTTGGTGTCTGGTGAGAAAATTTTTTTCTTAAAATAGGACTATGTCACAGGAACCTATTATTTTGATCAAAACAGAAATAACAATATTTTATATGTAAACAATTAGAATTCACTGCTATCTTTTAGTGTATTTTAATGCATTGGGAAAAGAAACAAACTTTGAGAGACATCTGTAAAAGTGAAATTAATGTTCATACATAAGCAATCCTTTTAAGTACGATGACTAAGTTCAATAGACTTTTATTTTATTCTATTAGGTGACATTAGTCTACATGAACATACAGGTTACATGTGTGGATTACTAATTTACAAAATCTGTATATAGGACCATGTGCCCACCACTCAAAGTCAAATCTCCTGTCACCATATATTAGGACCCCTTTCTTCCCCCCACCCCCTTTCCTCTGGCAATCACCACACTACTGTTTGTATACATAAGTTTCATTTTTATATTTCACATATGAGTTAAATCATATAGTTCTTAGCTTTCTCTGTTTGACTTATTTCACTTGCATAATGTTCTCAAGGCCCATTCGTGTTGTTGTAAATGATGCTATTTCATCCTTTCTTATGGCCGTGTAGTACTCCACTGTGTATATATACCACATCTTCGTTATCCAGTCCTCTATCCTGAATTGGAAGAACCAACATAGTTAAAATGGCCATTTTACCCAAAGCAATATACAGATTTAATGCAATCCCCATCAAAATCCCAATGTCATTTTTTAAAGAAATAGAATGAGAAATCATCAGATTTGTGTGGAACCACAAAAGACCTAGAATAGTCAAAGCAATCCTGAACAAAGAACAAGGCTGGAGGTATCACACTACCTGACTTCAAAATATACTACAGAGCTATGATAATCAAAACAGCATGGTATTGGCAGAGAAACAGATACACAGATCAATGGAACAGAATAGAAAGCCCAGCTATAAAACCACACATATAAGGACAGATAATTTTCGACAAAGGAGCCGAAATGCACACTGGAGTAAAGATAGTCTCTTCTATAAATGGTGCTGGGAAAACTGGAAAGCCACATGCAAATGAATGAAACTGGATTGCAGTTTGTCCCCATGTACAAAAATTAATCCAAAATGGATCAAAGACTTAGACATAAGACCCGAAACTATAAGTCACATAGAAAAATATATAGGTACCAAACTTATGGACCTGGGTGGTAGAGAACATTTTATGGACTTGACCCCAAAGGCAAGGGAGGTAAAGGCAAAAATAAATGAATGAAACTATATCAAACTGAAGAGCTTCTGCACAGCAAAGAAATGGACAACAATAGATGTTTTAAAATGAAAATTTTCTAATTGTCTGACATTTGGGTGTATTTTTCTGCTAGTCCTAAAGAAAATATGCCTATTTGGAAATATATCATACACTTTAAAACTCAATGAAAAGTCATGCTAAAGTTAAATCATGTTTTGCACATTATTTTAAAGTTAAAATTTTAATAGAATAGAACAATAGCAATATCTTCATTTCTTTTTAAAATCTTTATTGTTGAAAGTATTCCATATGTCCTCCTCCCCCCCCCCCCCCCATTAACCTCTTCCAGCCTGATCCAGTCCTCCGCTCCAGGCCCTTACCACCCCATTGTCTGTGTTCACTTGGTATGCATAAATGCATACAAGTTCATTGCTTGATCTCTTCCCACCTACCCTCCCCTGCCTTCCCTCTGAGTTTTAACAGTCTGTTCATGCTTCTATGTCTTTGGGTCCAATTTTGATCTTCAGTTTATTTGGTTCATTAGATTCCACATCTGAGTGATATCATGTGGTATGTTAATACAGAACACCAAAAGCAAGTATTCTGCAAGGCTTAAGTATATAAACTAATTATTTTTATTCTATGAAGGAAAAAGAAAGCTTTCTTAAAGCAGAACATTTGAATCTTACACCGGATACCCATTCAAATAGGTAAAGGTCAAATTATGGGTCAATTTAAAAATTATCATTTCACAGAGAAACTTTGGGCAAAAATTTTAGCAGTTTTCGGTTTGTTTTTTAGTTTTAAGAATATATGTTCAGAATAATTCTATGGGAGAATATATTTTACCAAATGTGGGACAGGAAACTTTTACAACCTGAATAGACACTAATCAAGTAAGAGAATGAAAATGATTGAAAGAATGACATCCTGAAATCTCCACTCTGAGAGTGTTGTATAGTTGAGCTCAGTCTCACTTTCTTAAGACAGCATTATTCATATTCTATAATATATATTTCAGAGGAAAAAATGGCATTGTCATCATTTTAAGAAGTTGGTACAAATGAAGTAAAACTTTATTTTTAACATCTCAATTTCAATTATAGACAAAACTATAAATCAGAAATTTAATATAAGCAAATAAGCTCATTAGTATATTAAAATACTTTCTAGCAATCAAATGAGATTCTCCAGATTGCAAAAGTAGTTTAATAAAAGAGAATATAAATCTGTGTTTAGGAAAGGGTTTGAAGCTTAGCTCAATCTACTGGCTAGATATTTAACTCTGTCAATTTAATGAAAGTTGTCATGCCTCACTTTCCTTATCTATAATATTGGGCTATTATTATGTATCTCAGGCAAGTTTTGTAAAGATTTAGTTTGATTAATACTGTTAAACACTTAAGACAGTGTCAGGAAAATTAGGAGACTTCAATATTGGAGTAGTGATTATTCAAGTTATCTGTGTTAGGGAAAGAATTGATAATTCAACACAATACATCACTGAAAAAAAGAAACATAAATATAAGCTAGAAAGCATTATACAAAATGCAATACATATTACTGAAAATTTAAAAAAACAGAAAGACATATTAATCTACTTAAGTTGAGAGAGAATATGAAGCTTAACTAATAATTTATATAATATTATTGCTATAATATTATAGTTATTGTTATTTATTCCAATCCTTTCATTCACCCAACTCCCCCACCCATAGAGCTCTATGTTTTACTTTTTTAATATATTTTATTGATTTTTTTTTTTTTTTACAGAGAGGAAGGGAGAGGGATAGAGAGTTAGAAATATCGATGAGAGAGAAACATCGATCAGCTGCCTCCTGCACACTCCCGCCTGGGTATGTGCCCGCAACCAAGGTACATGCCCTTGACCAGAATCGAACCTGGGACCCTTGAGTCTGTAGGCCAATGCTCTATCCACTGAGCCAAACCAGTGAGGGAAAGAACTCTATGTTTTAAATACCTGTGTATAGATAGAGCACTGGAGACTTTTGAGAGTGGGTTTAGAAATCAGGCACCTCACTTCTGCCCACATTCATTTGGCCCACTGAACTCAGCCCAATGGTCCCATCCAATAATAGGGAGAATAATAAATGCAGTATGACCAAGAGAAAAATAAAATAATATTGGTGAGTACATAGGCGTTATCTCTGCCACCTACCTTCTGTTGCACATTTAGGAAGTTTTCAATATTTTATTAATATAGACAGGGCAGCCAGACTGGTGTAGCTGAGTGGTTGGGCATCGACCTATGAACCAGAAGGTCATGATTTGATTCTCGGTCAGGGCACATGCCCAGGTTTTGGGCTAGATCCTCAGAAGGGGACATGCAGGAGGCAGCCAATCAATGATTCTCTCTCATCATTGATGTTTCTAGCTCTCCCTCTCACTTCCTCTCTGAAATCAATTAAAATATATATAGAGACTGGGTAAGTGATGCTATTTTTCATGCATATGAACACATCTCTAAGATAATTTCTATAAGCAGAATATAGATATTTAAAATATGGAGAAATGTTTTCAAATAAGCTTCAATTCCTTTTTTTAAAAATAAAGATCTTAACTTTTTAGAGACATTTTAGGTTCACAGCAAAATTGGGAGAGGGTACAGAGATTTGCCATATATCCTCTGCCCACACACATGATTAGCCTCTTCCATTATCTCCATTCCCCACCAGAGTGGTACATCTATTACATGGATAAACCTACATTGACACATCATAATCACCTAAAGTTCACAGTTTACAATACTCTTCACTTGGTGTTCTACATTCTATAGTTTTGGACAAATGTGTAATGATATGTATACATCATTATTACACAGAATGTATTACACAGAATGTTCTCACTGGCCTAAAAATTCTCTGTGTTCTGCCTATATATCCCTCCCTCCCAACTCCATGCAACTAGTGATCTTTTTACTGTTTCCACAGTTTTGCTTTGTCCATAATGTCATATAGTTAGAATAATACAGTATGCAGCCTTCCTGATTGGTTTCTATCACTTAGTAATATGCGTTTAAGTTTTCTCCATGTCTTTTGATAATTCGACCATTCATTTCTTTGTATGCTGAATAAGATTTCATTGTCTAGATGTAACATAGTTTATTTAACCATTCACCTACTGAAGGATATCTTGGTTACTTCCAAGTTTGGGTATTAATGAATAAAGCTGCTATAAACATCTGTCCAAGTTTTTGTGTGAACATAAATTTTAAACTCTTGTGGGAAAATACCAAGGATCATGATTGCTGTATCATATAGTGAAAGCATGTTTAGTTTGGTGAGAAATCATCAAATTGTCTTCCAAAGTGGTTGCACCAGTTTGCATTCCCACCAGCAATGATAGTTCCACCTCATTCTTGCCAGCATTTGGTGTTTTCAGCATTCCGGATTTGGGTGATTCTTTAATAACTGTCCTCTATTCCTTTATTTTTTAAATTTAAATTCTTTGCTGATGAAAGTATTACATATGTCTTCTTTCCCCCACAATTGACCTCTCCCTGGCTCCTCCCACCGCCCTCTATTCCTTTTTAAAGGACTAATGTTCCCACCAATAATATACCAAATTTCTGTTTCTTCATTCTTTTGTAAAAATGGTGTATGGTCAAACTCTTGGATATTTGCTAATTTAATCATAGATATTGAGCACCTAAGCATTTGAGACATTTTCATTTCCTACTCTGTGAACTCTGTTATTGTCAACTGGTGATGCTAAAAGAAGTTGATGGTGTTTTTTTTATGTATTCATAGGCACACTTTATATATAAGAAAAATGCCCATAATGTTAGGGAATGCAAAGACTTTTCCAGTTGTTAATGGTTATTTTTCATTTTAACTTTTTATTAAAGTGTAATGTATAAATACCATATGATTTCACTTATACATGGCAGGGTTTATTTCCCCTTAGTACTTCAAGTATGCAATTTCAATGCTTTGTTGTGGTTTTAAATGAATTCCATTAAAATAAAATTTACATATAAGAACATTCACTCATTTTAAATATACTGTTTGTTGCCTTTTCATTTATAAACTCAAATGAAAAATTTATATTCATTTAATTATATATTATATAATTCACTGGATTTCCCCCTAATACCATAGAGTTTTTGAGGTTAATTCATATGGTTGGTAGATCAGTAGTTTATTCATTTTATGCTCTTAATGCATTATACCACAAATTGGTTACCCATTCACCTGTTGTTGAACACCTTAGGCTATTTCCAATATTTTATTATTATGAATAAAGCTAGTATGAGATACATGTATCACTGAGTCTTTGCATGGACATATATTTTCACTTTTATAGGGTATATTCTTATTAATTAAATTTCTCAATGAAATGGTAAGTAAATATTTAATTTTGCAAATAAATGATAACACATTTTATAAAGTAGTTTGTACGATTTTACATTCCTGCCAGCTTACCTCCAAATTCTGGGCGATGCAATCTTTTTGACCTTAGCCACTTTAATGAAAGAGTAGAGGATCTAATGTATTTATTTATTTATTTATTTTTTTTTCAATTTTTTTATTAAGGTATTATATGTGTACATATCTTACCATTGCCCTCCCCACACCCCACTCCCATATATGCCCCCACCCCCCAGAGTTTTGCATCCATTGGTTATGCTTATATGCATGCATACAAGTCCTTTGATTGATCTCTTATCTCCCCCACCTCTCCCTAACCTTCCCCTTGTAATTTGACAGTCTGTTTGATGCTTTACTGTCTCTGTATCTATTTTTTTGTTCAAGTTTATAATGTTCTTTATTATCCATAAATGAGTGAGATCATGTGGTATTTTTCTTTCATTGACTGACTTATTTCACTTAACATAATGTTCTCCAATTCCTCCCAGGTTGCTGCAAATGATGAGAATTCCTTCTTTTTTATGGCAGCATAGTATTCCATTGTGTAGATGTACCACAGTTTTCTGATCCAGTCATCTGCTGACGGGCACCTAGGCTGTTTCCAAATCTTAGCTATGGTGAATTGTGCTGCTATGAACATAGGGGTGCATATATCCTTTCTAATTGGTGTTTCTAGTTTCTTCGGATATATTCCCAGGAGTGGGATTACTGGGTCAAATGGGAGTTCCATTTTCAGTTTTTTGAGGAAACTCCATACTGTTCTCCACAGTGGCTGCACCAGTCTGCAATCCCACCAGCAGTGCACGAGGGTTCCTTTTTCTCCGCATCCTCGCCAACACTTGTCGTTTGTTGATTTGTTGATGATAGCCATTCTGACAGGTGTGAGATGGTACCGCATTGTTGTTTTGATTTGCATCTCTCGGATAATTAGTGACGTTGAGCATGTTTTCATGTGTCTCTTGGCCTTCCTTCTGTCTTCTTTTGAAAAGATTCTATTTAGGTCTGTTGCCCATTTTTTTATTGGATCATTTATCTTCCTTTTATTAAGGATCTAATGTATTTAAATTTACATTTCCTGATGACAAATAATGTTGAGCATTTTTATATGTTACTCACTATTTGTGCACCTTAATTTTGAAGAATATGTTTAAAGTTTTTATACATTTTATTGAATTTCATATACACATTAAAATTATAAAATCTATTGAGCAGCTTTAATGAATCTTATTGAATATTATAACTACAATTTTGTATACTGTTGTCATTTCCATTTAATTCCAATTATTTGTAAATTACTTCAAAATTCTTCTATTCATGAATTATATAAGAGTATGCTATTTACAATCCAAAATCTTAAAGAATTTTAGGATTTTAAAGATTAATTAGTATTTTAATTTTGTTGTGATAGAGAACATACTGTAATGTAAATCATATTAAGTGTATTGAGACATTTTATTTCTCTATATAAGGTCTATTTATCTGTTAATGTTCCCTGGGTGGTTGTTGGGTAGAACGTGATGTGCTATTGCAGATATATTCATATATACAGTATATACTAGAGGCTGGGTGCATGAAATTCGTGCACAGGGGGAGGGTGTGCCTCAGCCCAGCCTGCACCCTCTCCAATCTGGGACCCCTCAGGGGATGTCCGACTGCCGGTTTAGGCCCGATCCCTATGGACATCCCTCTCACAATCCGGGACTGCAGGCTCCCCACTGCTCACCTGCCTGCCTGCCTGATTGCCCCTAACCACTCCCCTGCAAGCCTGATCAACGCCTAACTACTCCCCTGCCAGCCCGATTGCCGCCAACTGCCCTCTCCTGCAGGCCTGGTCGCCCCCAACTGCCCTCCTCTGCTGGCCCAGTCACCCTAACTGCCTTCTCCTGCTGGCCTGGTCCCCCCCAAATGCCCTCCCTTGCCAGCCTGTCCTCCCCAACTGCCCTCCCCTGAAGGCCTGGTCCCCCCCAACTGCCCTCCCCTGCTGGTCTGGTCACCCCTAACTGCCCTCTCCTGCAGGCCTGGTCCCACCCAACTGCCCTCCTTCCCCTGTAGGCCCAGTTGCCTCCAACTGCCCTCCCCTGCTGGCCTGATTACCCACAACTACCCTCCCCTGCTAGCCATCTTGTGATGGCCATCTTTGACCACATAGGGGCGGCCATCTTGTGCGAGAGCGTGAGGGTCAATTTGTATATTACCTCTTTATTATATAGGATGTCATCTGCATCTATAGATATATTGAAAAAATATATACATATATGCCATATAGATGTATATTAGATGTGATAGATATACATATGAGTAGATAGAAAAATATGATATCTATATATTTCTAAGATATCTGATTTTCTTTTGATTTATTTTATCAGTACTAGATAGAAGAGAGAAATTGTGTACTTTTCTATTTATCTTTTAAGTTCTATAATTTTTTCCTCAGGTATTTAAATGTCCAGTTGTTAAGTACATATGCATTTAGGACCTTTATAGCCTGATGTTACCAAATGGGGTTACAGCTGGTACCTCAGTGCTTTTCGTCAACACAAAAAAGATTTTTAAGGTTAACGAAAAAGGAAAGTAAAACAAAGTGGGGTTTACTGAAGACACACTCCAAATTAGTAGCAGGCCAGTCAAGAGAGAGAGAGAGAGAGAGAGAGAGAGAGAGAGAGAGAATGCCCTCAAATTTCTGGGTTTAAAAGAGGGATTTTCTGGATGGAGACTTTCACGTGCATTCAGGGATGATTGACAGAAACTATCTTTCTTCTGGGCATGCCCTTACCTATAATGCATACAGAAAAGCCCATGGGGGGTGGGGTCAAAACCAGAATGCAAATGTTATTATAATTAGTCCAAGGCCCTAGTAATGTCGCATTGAGGTCATGTTGCTTTCCTCTGAGCTTGCATCAGGAACTGACTGGCTCTAAACCTGCCTCCCTGGCTGCCCATAGAGAGGCGGTCTGAAGGCAATGTTAGTCTGACCCCTTTCAGGACCCTAGAGCAGGCCCCACCCCAGTTGCTCATGTCTAAGTTCCTACCTAACATTGATAAGTTGACTCCTTTATCATAATGGAATTATTCTTTTTATCCCTATAATGTATTTCCATCTTTTATAATACTGCCACTACATATTTTTGATGAACAAGATTTTCATAGTTTATCTTTTTCCAAGTTTTTACTTTCAGCATTTTTTTCAATTTTTATTTAAGTTACTTGTAGACAGCATAAAGTGGGATCTTATGATTTTATTCTATCTGACAAACTCTTTTAATAGGAATAATTACAGCATTTATATTTCATATAAATATAATATACTTATATTTTACTTAATATATAGATAATATATTATATTTATTATACATACACATATTTATATTAAATATACTAGAGGCCTGATGCACAAAATTTGTGCAAGAGTAGGCATTCCTTCCCCTGGCTGCCAGCACTGACTTCCCTCTGGCACCCGGGACCTGGACTTCCCTCGCAGCCTCGGCTTCATCTGGAAGGATGTCCAGTCTAATTAGCATATTATGCTTTTATTATTATAGATAATTCTTTTTAGTTATTTCTACCTTTTCATGTTATCTTTCTTTCATCCCCTTTCTCTGCCTATTTATTTACTGGTTCTGAAGCATTGTGAAATCTAGGACTATGTATTGTCCCTTATTAGGGCAAGTCTACCTGAATACTCTCCCCAATATCCTGTAAATTATAGGGGTTGTTTGTTTGTTTTCAGTGTGATTGGTTGGAGCAACTATTTCTGTCCCTCCTGGATGCTGGGCACTGTTACCTTTAATACTTCCAGATGGTTCTTGCCCCAGGCCCTGGGTAGTTTCCTCACATCCATAGGCTAGTCAGTTCTTTGTCTGATGCTTGAGGGGGATTCTCTGCAGATCTTTGGAATTCTCTCTGTACAGCTCTCTCCTTTTTGTACTCTGCCTTGTGAACTCTAGTTTCCTTGATCTCTCTTCACTGTCAACTACATCTCCAGCTGGGTGCTGTCCTTGAATTTTCATTTAGAACTTCCTCACAGCAGTCCAAGAGAGGAGTAACCTTGGAGCCCCCCTTTTTTGTTTCCTATCTCTCAGGAATCACTGCATTTTTATCTGTTGGTCACTATTTTTTTATTGATTCAGCAGAAGGATACATCTAGTTCCTGTTTCTCCATCTTGGTAGAAAGCAGAATTCTACATTTCAGTCAGGGTCCCGATAGAAGTGGGTGTCAAACAAATCAGAAAAATGTAAAGAATATTTATATTCAAGTGGGCTATTTACAGAGGTTTGGTGGCATATAAAGAGGCCACAATAAACAGCATACTAACCCTAATCTCCTTCGGGCTGGCACAAAGGCACTTACTAGAACTCAGCAGGAGAGGGTCAAAGTTGAAAAGGCTTCCTAAAGAAGACACATGACCTGAGTTTACTCTGATGGGAGGGACCCAGGAAATACAGTGGACTCACTCTCTTCCATTCTTCCTTTCTTCTGCCCATGGGCTAAATCTAAACGAGAAGCCAAAGGGCAAAGGAGAGTATAATACAATTTTATGTAATTCGGCTTCTTACAGCACAAAGCAGGAAGGACTGGCAAAGGGCATGGCAGATATCCAGCTCAAGGTACTTGTTGGCATTTCTCCATGCACACAGCTGAATAAAACTCAGTAAGCATGCTTGATTCTCTCATGTCTCTTACTATCACATCCCTATTGGCCATGGATTCTGCTTTTTAATATATTACATATGTATTGCTTCCTCTACAACTTCCTATTGCCACTGCTTTAATTAGTATTGTCATGTTTCTTTGCAGTTTGCCATAACCTTTTTTTTTTGGCCATAACTACTTAAATACTTTACTGGCTTCCCAACTTTAGTTCCTTCTCTTAAAATCATTAATTTTTTTTTAGAGAAAATTGGATTGTTTTTTTTCTTTTTTAATTCAAGTCTCATCACATCATTTCCTACCTCTATATTTTCCAGTTGTTCAGTTTTTTCAATGTAGATTTCAAGACAATCACTTTCTGGCTTCTGCCATTTTCACCATCGTAGGCAAGAGGAAGTCATAGCAAAATACAAAATAATGTAAAGATGGTTGTTTTTCATAAATCTCTTTTGACCACTCCTGATCTCCTCACCCTGAAAAATGTCATCAATCTTTTGTTACAGTTTTTATGAGCTTCCTATCTGAACCAATTGAGGCCTCTTTAGCACTCATTAAACTAAGAATTACTTTTATTAATCTTTATATTCTATCTCTTAATAAATGACTGATTTTTAATGTGAGGCATACCTTTCATCAAATTCAGATGTGAATTAGTTTCTCATTCTTAAAGTATTCAGGATCAATACTTAATTCACTTTATTGCTTAATGAACCATCAATTAATTCAGTTTCTAATCCAATTTTTATTTTATGTGCACAATGAAGCACTTTATATAGAATCTTAACATTTCAAAGTCTTGGTTGCAGAGAATATATTTAAGTCTTTCCTTCTATCTCAAATAAATACACAGAAATGTTGTTCAAATGACACTTCATTAATCTAAATCAGTCTACAGCTATAGAAGGCATTGGCTCTGTTTAGAAAGGAACAGATAAGACTATACTTTCAGGGATCATTTCTATAGTTTGTTACTAGAAGAGAACAGATAACTTGGTGAACAATAATGGTAACATTTTATGTGCACTTACAAGGCCCACATTCTCTTCCTCTCTTCCCATTGTAGTTTCTTCTTCACTAAAATTTTATGCCTCACAACATTACGCTCACCTTTATATTGTATTCACTCAAAAGTTTAATCATTTCTGTAATGTGCAAGTCTTCATCTATGTAAAATGTAAATAAGAACTCCTACCTTAGGGAAATTTTGTGAGGAATAACTGAGTCAATACATTGGGAAGCTTAGAGTAGTGTTTGGAATATAGGAAACAATCTACAAGTGTTATTATTATATAAAATCAAATATACATGCTGAGTGAGTTCCTTCTCCTCTGTAAGGCCAATCAATTACTCAGATTTGTGTGTTGCTCCCCATCAATTTACATCTCAAAAGTTCTAAACTATCAAAAAGTTTTCATTGTAAAGCAGATATCAACTTAATGTATTTTAAAATTCGGAGCAAATAGAATCAGATGCTTAGAAAGATACCCAGGGTTAGATAGGGAATAATAATGTCCAATAAAAAGAACAGTGGAAAAGGTAGAAATCAAGATAACACTTGTGCACTTACCAGAAAAATAATTGTAGATAATGTACAGCATCAGTGAGTTTGGCAACAACAGATAGCGATTCAGACCATTGGTATTGGGCACAGGCTTCCTTAATAGCTGGCATGGGGTATAAGGGCAAAATCCTTGTGAGGAGTGGTATAAATAAGATACAACCCCAGAAAAAATGGGGTTCCATTTATAGCCATGATATCTTATATGGTACTAAAACCCTCCCATGCTACATAACTAGTCAAGCTACAAATTTACAACTGTTTAAAAGAGTATTCAGCCCTGGCCAGTTTTGCTCAGTGGTTAGAGTGTCAGCCTCACAGACCAAAGGGTCATGGGTTCAATTCCCAATCATGGACATGTACCTCAGTTGTGGGTTCAATCTCCAGCCCCAAGAGGGAGTGTGTCACATAGATCTATCTCTCTCTCTCTCTCTCTCTCCTTACCTATCTCCCACTCTGTCTGAAAAATCAATGAAAAAAATATCCTTGGGTGAGGATTAAAAAAAGAGTATTCAGTAACCAATGTAATTTTCTGGTCCCTAAAACAAAAAAGAGCACATGATTACTAGGAACAATGAATATCTCCCAGATTTCTTTGTGTGATTTTTTTTCAAACTGCAGCTAAAGGAAATAGCACCCTGAAAAAAAAAAAGAAGAAGAAGAAAAGAAAACAGTGATATTCTCTGAATAAAAACATAAATTGTGATTCAGGAATGCCAAGAAAGTTGAAGGCAGATATCAGAGACCTCAAAGAGTTATCCCTAAAAATTCCTATAAAATTAGCTCAGAGCATTTGCTTAGCATCTAAACTGTGAATACACAGGTAGTTCTCTGGAAAAACTAATTGAGAACATCTATCTATTTAGGACTAGAAAAGAGACCTGGCTGGTGTGTCTCGGTGATTAGAGCATTGGCCCATGCAAGAAAGGGTCATGGGTTCGATTCTCAGTCAAGGGCATGTACCTGGGTTGCAGGTTGGATTCCTGGCCGCAGTTGGGATGAAGTAACCAATTGATGTGTTTCTTTCACATTGATGTTTCTCTCCCTCTCTTCTCTATCTCTCTCCCCACACCCTTCCTCCTTTCCACTCTCTCTGAAAAACAATGGGAAAAATATCCTCGGGTTATTAACAAAAGAGAGAAAAAAAAAAAAGAAAGAAGATTTTGTGAAGCTGCGTGATGGTGAAGCCATTAAATACAGATTGGAGTTTAGGCCCTTTTGGAATGGACAGACCCCTAAATAGACACACCAGGCTTTCATTTAAAACTGAAATTAGGCCACACTGTACAAACAAAAACTATGCTGTAAAAGTAGTTATCATGCTCTAGGAGTATATGCAAACCAAAACTGTCCCCCTGTAATAAAATTTGAAAGTAACCCTTGACTGAGTTAGTATGATCTAATGGCAATATAACTACATCCCAGAACAAAATTATAATATACATAGTTAATTATAAGTAGAGGAAATAAAAGAACACTTGAGTAAAATATGGCCAGAATATGTGAGATGGGAAAGTTCAACAAAGTTGAATAATAGGAATAAGATAGAAATCCCAGAACTAAAAATATGTCAAAAATAAAGAAATTATAGGGGGGAATAAATTGCAGACTTGACACAACAGGAGACAGGGTTAATGAACATGATGACAGAACATAGAATAACTGAGTCAGTGCATTGGGAAGGGAAATGATTAAAGAGAAAAAATTAAGCATTCTGATCAAAAGGCAGAGAATGGGAGATTAGATGAAAAGAAAAAAAAATATATCCAAATGTATGCTCTCTAAAAGTAACACACTTGCCCTAACTGGTTTGGCTCAGTGGATAGAGCGTCGGCCTGCGGACTGAAAGGTCCCAGATTTGATTCCAGTCAAGGGCATGGTACCTTGGTTGCGGGCACATCCCCAGTAGGAGGTGTGCAGGAAGCAGCTGATCGATGTTTCTCTCTCATCAATGTTTCTAACTATCTCTTTCCCTTCCTCTCTGTAAAAAATCAATAAAATATATTTTAAAAAATAAAATTAAAATAAATAAAAGTAACACACTATATCCAAATATGTTAAAAGTAAAATGATGAAAATGTATTCCAGAAAGTAAAACCTGGAGGGATGGGTCTAAAGCAACTGCTAGTATCATTGGATATTTTTGGAAGATTTTTGGAAAGTGCTAGGGCTCTGACCTTTTGTGAGTAGAAAGGGAAAGAAAATGACATCAATTGGTGGTCAAAGATGAACATCTAAGATGAAGATTCCAATGAGTCCTACCAGCATCTATATAATAAAAGCCTAAATGACCGTTACGGTGGAACAACCAGAACGACTGGTCGCTATGATGCACACTAACCACCAGGGGGCAAACGCTTAATGCAGGAGCTGCCCCCTGGAGGTCAGTGTGCTCCCATAGGGGGAGCACTACTCAGCCAGAAGTTGGGCTCATAGCTGGCGACTGCAGCAGTGGTGGCGGGAGCCTCTCCTACCTCCATGGCAGCACTAAGGAGCAGCAAGCTGAGTGTTAAGGAGCAGTGAGCAGGAAGGCAGTAAGGAGCAAGGGGTCCCAGAATGCAAGAGGGATGTCTGACTGCCAGCTTAGGCCCGCTCCCTGTGAGGATGGGCCTAAGTCAGCAGGTGGACATCTCCCAAGGGGTCCTGGACTACAAGAGGGCACAGGCCGGGCTGAGGGACCCCCCCTCCCCCAGTGCATAAATTTTGTGCACCAGGCCTCTAGTATACTATGTAAGTACAGCAATGCAGACCAGTGGAGGAGTTGTGTGATGGGTGAATTATGGAACCTCAACTGTGAAGTTAAGAACTGTGAAAATCTGGTCCTGGGGTTGAGGATGAAATGGGATAAACAAGTTTATAACCTGATGGCAAGATGGGGGCCCTGAAAACCTGGGAGATAGATTCTTATATTTGTTCCTCAAGATAGAGGATCCCATAAGTCTTTGTTTCATGAGAGCTTAGTTCAGTGTTTGCCATAGGGTATGTACCAATAAATATGAATGAAGGATTGAGCAAATGAATAGAAGGCAAGGAATTAGTCATAAGGAATAGGACAGAAATTTAATAGAATTTGGGTCCAGAGTCAAAATAGAATTAAGATACAGTTGATTTTAGGCTGATTTACTGTGCAACAAAACTAGAATATTTCTTTTTTTAAAAAATATATTTTTATTGATTTCAAAGAGGAAGGGAAAGGGAGAGAGAGACAGAAACATCAATGATGAAGGAGAATCATTGATAGGCTGCCTCCTGCATGCCCCACAGAAGGGACTGAGTCTCTAACCCAGGTATATGCCCTGACCAGAAATCGAACCATGACCTTCTGGTTCATAGGTAGATGATCAACCACTGAGCCATGCCAGCTGTGCTAGAATATTTCTTAATTTCCATATATAAAATAGAATGAAACAAGGCAGTGTTGCAGCCAATTAGTGCCATGATAAAGAGGAGGGCAAAGGTTGAGAGCCTGAAGTTAATTTCAAATATAAATGACCTTTTACAAATGCTATAGTATCTAGATCTTGTTTATTTGATGGTGATAAGATGTGCTCAGTGGCATCTTCTGGCCAATGTTTGTTATATGCATGGGTGTGTATTATTTAGAAAAAAGATGTAGCTGTATAATATACTAGTAGAATACTAGTTTTATAAAAAGTAAAGTATATATAACTTTTTAGTCTAAGAAAAATTATAACATTTGAGCTATTTTCATCATTATCATCCTAGTCAAATATACTTGTAGTTATAAGCAGATGCGTTTGAGTATTAACATAATACTGTCTTTAAAAAAGTATTATTTTATTAGTTATGTTCTCCTCTCATCTGTAATCTGACATTTGTTTAATATGTGCATATGTTATGTTTAATTAAAATATATAATTTAATTATATAACAAAGTTAATTAATATATCTATACATATACCTTACCTCTATAAAATACACTATTTCATAGAATTAAGAGCTACATAGTGTCAAAATTGACTCCGTGTGGACATACACACACCCCAAAAGCACATTATTTTATTTTAAAAGTAACATCAACATTAACTGTTTCTATGCAATTTTTATAATGTTATATGATAACTTAATGTTTCTTAATTGTTCTGAGTTGTGTTTTTTTTAAATATATTTTATTGATTTTTTACAGAGAGGAAGGGAGAGGGATAGAGAGCTAGAAACATCAATGAGAGAGAACCATCGACCAGCTGCCTCCTGCACACCCCCTACCAGGGATGTGCCCGCAGCCAATGTACATGCCCTTGACCAGAATCGAACCTGGGACCTTTCAGTCCGCAGACCGACGCTCTATCCATTGAGCCAAACCGGTTTCGGCCTGAGTTTTATGTTATAAGAGAATCACGCTCACTGGGTTCACTAGAATTCATTGTACCTTCAGCTGAGTCTCCTTGATGCACATCAATATTTTCCTCCACTTTTGTTGGATTCTAATATCCTTGCCCACAGGAGATAGTGTAAATGTGTTCCCTTCTCCATAAGTCATAATCTTGCTGTTTCCTCTTTAACCCCAGAAGATGGCTCTGTCAACAACTTATTTATAAAATTGAGCCATCCAGTGTGAGTCTCACATATTTCTGTTTTTCCTTCAAAACATCTCTGTCCTAACATTCTTTGTACTGCCACAAAACATACTGGTAGCTTCACCCACTGATTCCCTTTCCTCCAGCTTATAGCTGACATTGCCCACAACTCTACGGCTAGGGCTGTAAGCCTGACCTATTCCTTCCTGCTTTGAAGACCATATGCCACTTATGACTCCATCCTCTTAAACATTGCCATTCCCCTTGGCCCTGCTGCATCTTTGCCTCTGTTCTGTTATTTCCCACATCAACACCTTTCCTTTACCTTCTGTCAGCTCAGGGTAATTCAGTATGCGATTAATTAGCTAATTAATTAATCAATATGTAAAATAAAAGTGGAAATGACTGGTAGGCCAAGTTCTAATATTAGGGGGATTTGCTCTCTGATAAATGGAATAGTACCTATACACAAGTGATTGCCAATGAAAGTAAAGTTAAGTGTTTTAAGTGATGTACAGACCAAGTACAATGTAGGTCCAAGAGACATAATGCTCCCCCTACAAGATTTTCTCAGGAAAAATCTGCATCTTTGGTCATTAAGACTTTATTTCAAAATATCTTTAAAGACTGAGTAGGAACTCAAAGGGTAGCAATCATGGTAGAAGAAACTCTAGGCACTGAGCTATGATATCAGAAAAATTAGAGATTTCTTAGGAATTGTTATGCAGAAAAAAAAATAAAGTGAAAACTATAGTTCATGGCTAAAACATAGAAATTCTAGAATTGCAGAGAGAAGAGTTTTACCTAATTGTGTGGACAGTGGATAGCCATGGATGTTTTATGTGAGGTGGACACAGTTGGCGCTTTATATCATCACAAAATTTTCTGACACAAGCTTTAGGATCAATTAATGTTGAGCATGACTGTGTTGAAAGACAGGATTCAGGCAAGAGACTTTATATTGTTCTTTTAGAAAGTAACACATGTCTGTGGAAGGCAGATGAGCACATGTGTAAGATTTGAAGCTTTGGAGCTGGGCTGTTGTGGCTCAATCCTGACTCCATTGTTTGCTAGTTTGGTAACTGTAAGCAAATAATTAAATCTCTTCGAGAATCATTTTCCTCACCTGGGAAACACAAACAATAGTACCTTCATTTTAGATTTGTTGAGCATTGCACAAGGTAAGTCACGAAAGGACCGTTGGCCCCTACTAAGTAAGCACTCACCAAATAATCAGAGCTATTGTCATCGATCAAGCGTATTATCTTAAAGATAACAGCAAAGTGAAAATTGCAGAATGTGCAAGTAAAAAACATTCTGGAGGTAACTGAAGATTTTTCCACTTATCATGTGGCTATAGGGAAGAGTCCAAGATGTCTCAAGGGTTTTATTCTGGGTAAATCAAGTGCGTGTGCCATTAATCAAAACCTGCAGGTCACCGGAAGTTGCCGCATTTGGAGCCGAAGTAATAAATTAGGGTTTGCTCATGCTGATCTCAAGGTACAAGTAGGTCATACAGGTAGAGCAGTTATTATGCATTTGAAATTCATTTTACAAATCAGGGATAGAAATACAAATGCTAGGATTTGCACAGACAGGCTGAAATCTTGAGAGGGAAGAAAATCCCTAACAGAATGAATGACTGTTCCAAGGAGTGCAGGAATCACCACACCTCAACCACCCCGAAGGCTTTCTTCTCAACCGTGCTTTCCATATAGGGTCATAGGTTAATCCGCTTGGTTTCCCTGCAGTGGTACCACTGTTGTCTGCCACATCTGCTTTCCTTTGTTCACTCATAACTCATTTTTCTCTTCCTGTCAAACACCCCCAGCCACCTGCATCTGGGAGACTGTGTTTGCACAAAGCATTTGAAGGAGCCGAGGACACCTTTCCTCTTTGCACCTGATGATGCTATGCCAATGAAATGACTCTCAGGCTTTGCTTCCCCTTAACTTTGACCCTCAGACCAAATCCTACATAATTAGAATGAAAAATAATTCCCACAGCAGTCACTATCTTATAATCAGATCTCTGTTCTTATGATGAATATTTTCCTAGGGGGGTTGTGTAGACCATGTGATCATTTTTAAAAAAATATATTTTTATTTATTTCAGAGAGGAAGGGAGTGGGAGAGAGAGACAGAAACATCAATGATGAGAGAGAATCATTGATAGGCTGCCTCCTGCACGTCCTCCCATTAGGGATAGAGCCCACAACTTGGACATGTGCCCTGACAGGGAATCGAATCGTGACCTCCTGGTTCATAGGTCAACGCTCAACCACTGAGCCATGCCAGCTGGGCTTTATGATCATTTTTAATATATCAATTCCAATAGACCCCCTGCAACTAGTGGAATTTCCCATTTCTTTTCTGTTTCTTATTTCTTATTCTTCCTGCCAGGAATGAATTCCCAGATCATGTCTACATTATCTCTGAAAAAAAGATGTATTTCTACATTTTTGCTGCCAGGTCTAAGGATTATTCTTGTTGTTTTTCCAAAGTAGTTTCCTCAGGAGTTCAGGCTGCCCAGCAGTGCATCTCATCCCCTCTATCTAGTCTAGTGGCTTGGAAGTAGCCTCTGGAATTAATGTAGTTCTTAAACTGAATGTGAAGGAAAATTACTCTATAAGCTACAATTGGGACACTTTGTAATTGAGACATGGCAAGATGGAGACCATCTGTGAACTACTTTAGTGTCTTGGGTGAGAAGCAAAAGTACTATGAGGCTGAAAACATGAAAATTTAAAAAGACAAGAAAATTTTGCGACCTTGTATTTCTAAGAGATTTGCTTATTTTTAATTCAAAATTTACCAAAAACAGAGATTTTGGACGTCTTGTTGGTATCTGCTTGAGATATTAAAAAGTAGTGGATATGAATTTTCCTCACATTTAATCAGTGTGTTACTTTTGTTCTGTATAATTCCAGAGAGCATTTGTGTGATACAGAGATGATGTATTACCAATCACAACTTTCTTTTTCTATTTCTAAATATCAATTTGATTTCTTTTCTTCCTAGCCCTAAAGTGAGGTTTTAACGAAAGGATAGCACGGGGTCAACTATTGCATTGGCTGTTGTTGATCTGCCTGAGGTAGTGGTCATAATGACTCCTCATAGGTTTACAAAGAGCCTGAAGCGCCAGTTAAACTTCAACCACAGAATGGAAGCAAAAGGGGCGACATGACTAACCCTTGCCAGCATTCACCTTAGTTCACTTTTAAAAAGTGACATTCTGTGCCTGAGTATCAGTTTTCCTTGTTCATCCTGTTTTCTTGTCTTGGGATTAGACAAGAAAGGCAATATGAAGAATAAAGGAGAAATGTTTCCAGATTCTGACAAAAGAATGCCCCAGGAATAACTGAATGAATCACAGCATGTGACTGAGTAAAAAGACAGATACAGCCCTGGAATCCAAAAATAATTGATTTGGGTCTTCTTTTATTTTTTTTCCAAGCCAGTTCTGTTGCAAGTGGGTGAAGGGAAAGTAATCTATTAACACACAAATGCAAAAATGCTCAACACCATTAATCTTCAAGAGAATACAAATCAAAGCCACAATGAGATATTGCCTCACACCTATCAGAATGGCCATTATCAAGAAGACAAGAAATAAAAAGTGTTGGTGAGGATGTAGGGAAAAGGGAACCCTCATGCACTGTTTGTGGGAATGTAAATTGGTGCAGCTGCTATGAAAAAACATATGGAGGATCCTCAAAAAATTAAAAATAAAACTACTGTATGATACATCAATTCCACTTCTGGGTATTTGTCCTAAGAAAACAAAAACATTATTTTAAAGAGACATATGCATCCCTATGCTCACTGCAGCACTATTTACAATAGCTAAGATATGGAAGCAGCCTGTCTATTGATAGATGAGTGGATAATGAAGATGTGGAATATAATGCAATATTACTCAGTAATAAAAGATAATTACATTTTGCCATTTGAGACAACATGGATGGATCCAGAGGGTATTATGCCAAGTGGAATAAGTCAGAAAGAGAAAGACAAGTGGCATATGATTTCACTCACATGGAATTTAAAAAACAAGGCAAATAAACAAAACTAAACAGAAACAGACTCATAGATACAAAAACAACCTGGTAGTTACCAGAGGGGTTAGGAGTTGAGCTGAACTAGGTGAAGGTACAAACTTTCAGTTACAAAGTAAAAAAATCATGAGGATGTACTGTACAGCATAGGGAATATAGTCAACAATATCATAGTAACTTTGTATGGTGACAGATGGTAACTAGACTTATTGTGGTGATCATTTCTTAATGTATATAAATATTGAATCACTATTAGTGCACCTGAAACTAATAGGATATTGTATACCAATTATACTTCAATTAAAGAAAAGAAAAATAATCTATTTACATTATGTTTAGCAAATGCCAAAACATCTGTTCAGTCTTTTAAGCAATTCCATATGCTTTATTTTAATGTAATTGTAAAATATTTCTTTTGTCTCCAAGTGTATGATTCAATTTTCTACACAGAATGATGGCTCAATAAATGTTATCAAATGTAATTTACCTTTGATACATCCTATTAGAGAAGATGATATAAACTGCAAAATTATATTAACACTTATAATTTTGATTTTTTATAAATATTTATTGAGTGCCTTTTATATGCCAAATACATACAAAGTCTTGGGTATACAATGGTGCCAAAACAAATATCAATGCCCGACTTCTCAGAATTGTATTCTAATGTGCACTTAATATGCACATTTATTCTCTAAGGGGGTCAGTGGAGGGAAATACATGTTGCTATAGGCTCTCAGCCCAGAGAAGTTTAATCTGCACCCACAGATCAGTCACAGTTCTCACTGTTAAGAAACACACTGTCCACTGGGGAAAACCATCTATATAATAAAAGTTGAGCCCTAGCCAGTTTTGCTCAGTAGATAGAGCTTCGACCTACAGCCAGGTTTGATTCCAGTCAAGGGCACATACCCAGGGTGTGGGCTCAATCCCCAGTAGGGGGCGTGCAGGAGGCAGCTGATCAATAATTGTCTCTCATCATTGATGTTTCTCTCTCTCTCCCTCTCCCTTCCTCTCTGAAACCAATAAAAATATATATATTTTTTAAAAGTTGAATGAAACCTAACTTTTCAATAGGATTTTCAAAGTATGTCTTTAAAGGAAAAGATTTGTACAGATATATAGCTATGTATTGCTAACCATTAATGATTACTTATTTTCTGATTTTGTTTTCAGACTTACTGAAATGTATTTAGTTGGAATACTGCAATGTTTATAATCTAAAATCATGCCTCAAATCTCTTGAATGTGGTAATGCATTGCCTTCAACTCAATTGATTAAACGTTTATTCAAGGCTCCTATGTGCCAGGCATGTGTTCAGTGCCCAGACAACAAATCAGGCATCCCCCGCTTTTCGAAAGTTCACTTTATGCCAGTTCCGTTTTAAGAAAGCTCTAATTAGCATTTGTTTCCCTACATCGAAAAAAAAAAATCCAAAGAGCATTTTCACTTTTACAAAAAAGGTGAAAATCTAAAATTGCGTTCAGGGTTTGTTTTGCAAAAACCATCATGGAGGCAGCATTCTCCGCAGCAGGAGAGAGGCACTGCCAAGCTCCTCTCCTGGAACTACACTCAGTATCTCGGCATCGAGCCACCAGAGCTGTGGGCTACATCCGTGAGCATCAGCGCTTTATCTCACTTCATTTTGTGCATGCATTAGCACGATGTTTCCTGTAGTATATCAAAGACAAACATTCCAGTTTTAAGGAATTAACAATCTAATATGTCCATGTCTCTAAAAATTCTTGGTTTTAGTAATAAAACATTTAGCTGATCCTAAAATATAATGCTAAAATAAAATTTTAATTTATAATATCAAATGATCCAGTGAAAGTAGTCAATTCATATTGTTTCCTATAGTTAGTTTTGTAGGCAAAGAGAAAAGACTGATAGTGGTAAATTCTAAAGATTTAATTAATTTAGTTTACTTATTTCAATAACAGATTTAGAAATTATTTTAGTGCCTATAAATTGTCATTTTACTTATTGATTATAATCTACTTATTAACCTTACAGTTGAGTGCTTATATTTTCTCTTATATTCAACTGTGAAAGAGCAACAAAGGTTACACACACACACACACACACACACACACACACACACACACACACGTACACCCTAATAAACTAATTACTTGAAGACTACCTTATGAAGCTTTCCCGAAACTTCAATATATCATTGACAGTTTCATAATCTCCATAAGTCCCTTTAAATCACAGAAAGCCTACTATCAATGCTGAATTTGGGTATCAGAACTCTGTTCCAGTGGTTTAAAGATGACTGTATTTGTGGACTTCAAAAAATTACACAAAGCATTAGGAATTGCATTGCCTCAATAAGATTTTGGTTATTTATTTGGCACCTCTGAGAGTTGCCCGAAGGCATTCTTCTTTAGGTTATTGCCATAACAAAACCCTAAGACATGAAAACAGAAACTGCCCATTGTAATGAAGGCATGGGGCTCTTGCTATCCCCGTAATGGATATAGGCCACATCTCGCTCCATTCCCGGTCTCCCTGCTATGGGGAGCAGCTGTGGAATGATAGAGCACTAGATGTGTACTCAATAAGTTCTTGCTTATTTACTTTGTAAACTTTGACACATGAATTATCCTGACTTGCAAAAATGTTAAAATAGTGTAATAGCTATTTTGCCTAGATTACAGGGCTGTTGTGAAAATGAAATGAGCTCAGCTATGTGATTGCATGTGGTAATCACTCAAGTATAATACAAATGCAAGGCATTATTATGATTTATTTTCTCATGGAAACCTCATCATCTCTTTGTAGCTAATGTTGATTTAATATTACATCGTCCATAGTCTTATACATGCCCCACAAAAATTAATGCAGATCTTCTCCTAACAAAAGTTTATATTATATTTATTTCCACTCCTGATACTATGCATCATACATATTGATTACAGGAGCCTGGCAATGCAGTAAAATCTGTTAATCTATATGCTCAGCCATTCTTTACATCTAAGACATATGCCAAACTCTCCATGGCTGAGGTACGGAGTTAAGAAATGTACATTTATAAGTCCCACCCTCATTTCAGCACCACATTCCCTCCCAAGCACCAACCACTGTGAAAATGACTGCCATGATTTGCCTTTGGATTCCTTCTATTCTCTTATAACCAATGCCTTTGTATCATCTCTCCTTTGGAATTAGGACCCGAGGAGTTAAAATTGCTAGATAATTTTGTCTGGGTCTAGTTCATGATATAATGTTACTTAAATTAACCAAATTTCAGTTTTCTAAACACTTCAGATTACCTTTCTCTCTCTGAACTTGGGAAAGGGAGGGGTTATCTTACATTCTTTTTCCTTTAATCCAAGAGAGTTATTCCTCAACAACTAATTCTCTCCCTTCCACCCTAAGTGATTCGGGGAGTCAGTGCTTATCTCTCTTTCTCTTTCTCTCTCTCTGTCTCCCTCCCACACGTGTGTGTGTGTGTGTGTGTGTGTGTGTGTGTCCCTCTCTCTCATTCCCACTGTTTCTAACATGCACATGTGCTTTTTTCTACCTTTTGGCTATTATGAATAATGCTGAGTTATGGAATTGCTGGATCCTATGGTAAGTATATATTTAATTGAATTACTACTATCCATCTGTTTTCCTAAGTGGCTGTACCATATTGCATTCTCAAAGCAGTGCATGGGGATTTCAATCTCTTCATAGCCTTGCCAAGATATTATCTGACTCTTCTTTTTTTTTCATTATAACCATCCTACAGGATGTGAAGTTGCATCGCATTGTGTGTTTTTTATTTACATTTCCTCGACTAATAATGTCAGGAATCTTTGCATATGCTTATTCATTATTTGTATATTGTCTTTGTAGAATTGCCTACTTAGATCTTTTATCAATTTTTATTTTGTTTGTGTTTGCATTATTGGGTTGTTAAAGTACTTTATGTCTTCTATATACAAGTTCCTTGTAAGGATATATGATTTGCAAATATTTTCCCCAATCTGTATGCCAAATCCAAGGTCATGCAGATTTATTTGTATGATTTTTTTCTAAGAATTTTATAGTTTTAGCTTTTAATTCTTATTTTCTCTGCCTGGGATACTCTTCACTTGGTTTTTAGAGTGGTTATCGCTTTTATTCTTCAGGTCTTGTCTCAAAATGTCAGGTCTTCAGAAGGGTCTTCACTGACCACTCAATGTTGACTTTTCTTTCTACAGATTTCTCTCTCACAATACCATAATTATTTCCTTCAGAGCAGTTTCCATGATCAGAAATTACACCATTTTATACTCTTTCTTTCCTCCTTCCTTCCTTCCTTCCTTCCTTCCTTCCTTCCTTCCTTCCTTCCTTCCTTCCTTCCTTCCTTTCTTGCTTTCTTGCTTTTCTTTCTTTCTTCTTTCTTTCTATCAGTCTTTTCTCTTTGCCTACAAAACTAACTCTGTGGTCATAGACAAGTTAGGTCATTATACAAAACTGTATCCTCATATGTTGATTTGCTTCATCTGGACTGAGTGATACTTAGCACAATGTTTGGGACACGTGGGTACACAATGGATTTTGCTGTCTTTATTAATCAGAAATTGTCTAAAATTCTGGCACTTCTCTGAAACATTTGCAGTTATTTTGGTGAGATCATAAATAATTCAGGAAACATAATTAAAAATATATCAAGGATAAAATTTTCTACTTGACAAGAGATGGACAAATAAGAAAGGTACATGCTACAGTTTATATTTTTGCAGCAATGTTTAAAAATGACTCAAGGCTCTTCATTCTGATTATCACTACCTGGTAATTATATGATAGGATCTTTTCTATTCTAGTATTATTTGTCAGAAGAAAATGTTTGTTGAAAATCAGGGAAAATGTTTGTTGAAATGTTTATTGATATTCTAAATTTTTTGAATTATAAAGGAAAACACAGGTTATATACAAAACCTATGGCTTGTGCACAAAAATATCAAGCCAAGAAAGGGTAGTTAAATTTTAAAGCAAATGGTTTTGAAATTTTGAGATTCAACAGACCATGGGCATTACCAACAGGGATGTCAGGAAAATAAAACAGTTTATGTGCTGAGAGAAGAGCACTACAAGCTGATGAATAAGGTCTGGGAATTATCCAAATGACGAAAGCAGTGTGCTAAGGTTCAAAATTTGTTCTCATGTTACCAGAAACTGCAGTATGATGCATCAATTTGATCAAATGGAATTAAATAAGCAGATGTTTCTGAAAGAAGAATGCAATAGGTGTTGGATGGAAGAGACCCTGCAGTCGGGAGGCTCAATTAGAAAGCTGTACTCTAGGCTGAAATAGTAGATCCTCAAATGTCTAAGAGAAATTATTTTTTTTAGCATTTAAAAAATATATCGCGTGTCCTGGATGGTGTGGTTTAGTTGGTTGAGTGTAGTCCCATGCACCAAAAGGTTCGGGTTTGGTTCCTGGTCAGGGCACATAGCTGGCTTGCAGGTTCCATCCCAATGGGCATGTACCCAGTTTGCTTATTCCATCCCAATTAGGGCATGTTTGCAGTCAACAGATCAGTATTTCTCTCTCACATCAATGTTTCTCTCTCACTCAGCTGGAAATTAGATGCTTTGTGTTTGAAAATTTCCTGAGCTCTGTCTTATGTGCTTCTTCTCTTGGATGATTTTAGTCTGTATTTAACTGTAATCTTATATAATAAAAGGCTAATATGCAAATTGTCCTCTGGACCAGGAGTTTGACCGGGAGTTCAACCAAGAGTTCGACTAGAAGGTGGGGATGGCTGGCCAACCGCCTGCAGCCCCTCCCCCCAGCAGACCCCACCTGTGCTTGAATTTGTGCACCAGGCCTCTAGTATACCATAACCATGAGCTTTCAGTGAGGTCTGTGAGTCCTACCAAATTATCAAGAGTGGTCTTTGTGACTCCTGAATTTGCAATTGGTTTCAGAAATGAGGGTGTTCTTATGGACTGTTCCCTCTGCCTTGGAAGGAACCAAACTTCTATTTTTTTCTTCTGCCCAAGCCTATGGCTTCTATTTTCTAGGTTAGTCTAGCCCAAGATGGCTGCTGGAATCCCAGATATTATAACTGAAGACTGAAAGAAGTATAAAAGGTATAATTGCAAGAAGCTGTCCCTCCAAGTTTAAGTAAACTTTCTCTAAGAAGCCTTTCCAGAAATTACAAACAGCATCTAATTACAACTCTTTGACAGACTTAATCACATAGCCACATTTTACTGCAGTTGAATTTGGGAAATCTTTTGATTCAATGACAACGAATCCAGTAAAATATTATGTTATTGAAGAAGGAAGGATGCATGAAGTTTAGATTAGACAAATACTGATTTCTGGCACATGATTCATAAACTGTATATTTAATGTAATATAAGCAATGTATGTAAATAAACCTTTTAAGGAATAAAAATTATTGTAATATTTTGATTATGAAAATAAAATGTAGTCTTTAAAATCAATTATTTGAGCCCAACTGGTTTGGCTCAGTGGTTGGGTGTCGACCTCTGAACCAGGAGGTCATGGTTCAACTCCCAGTCAGGGCATATGCCCAGGTTGTGGGCATGCAGGAGGCAACCAATCAAAGATTCTTTCTCATCATTGATGTTTTCATCTATCTCTCCCTCTCCCTTCCTCTCTGAAATCAATTTTAAAAATCTATTATTTGAAAATACCCCCCCAAAAAAGAAAAACAATAATGTCCATGTAGACCTATACATAAATCTTCACAACATTATTCATAATGGCCTAAAACTTAAAACAATTCAAATTGCCTGTCTCTTGGTGAATAGATATTTTTAAAACATAAATTACATAATGAAATACTATCCATCAATGAAAAGCAACAAACCATAGATACCTACTATAGCACAAATAGATCTTAAATTATTATGCTAAGTGAAAGAAGCCAGATTAAAAAGACCACATAGTGAGTGATTCCACTTATATTAAATGTCTAGAAAGGATAAATAAATATAGGGTGTTCCAAAAAATGTATACACACACTGTGAATAATTATAAAGGCAGTGTTTATTAAAATACATTTCATTTTAAAAATTGAGCTCTCAGCTGTTAAAGTGTGCATACATTTTTTTGGGACACCTTTATATATACAAAAAGAAAAAAACTGTTAAAGGACCCAAGGAAATTTTTAGAGCTAATAGACATATCCTAAAGTTGGATTATGATAATAATTAAACAATTTAATGCATTTACTAAAAGTCATTGAATTGTATTCTTATAATGAATACATTTCACTGTACATAAACGTTTACCCCAATAAAACTATTTAAAACTAAACAACTGAGCCCTGCCCAGTTTGGCTCAGTGGATAGAGCATCGGCCCGCAGACTGAAAGGTCCCAGGTTTGATTCCGGGCAAGGGCACATGCCTGGGTTGTGGGCTCAATCCCTAGTAGGGGGCATGCAAGAGGCAGCCGATCAATGATTCTTTCTCATCATTGATGTTTCTATCTCTCCCTCCCTCTCCCTTCCTCTCTGAAATCAATAAAAATATTTAAAATAATAAATAAAAATAAACAACTTATGTGAGCTTCCAGGGAAGATATGTCAAGGAGCTGCCACAACAAAGGTATAGTCCTGGGAATGTGTTTTGTATAAGTCTTATGCAGTGATTCTTAAATATGGCTGAGGACTCCTCTTTGTTAGTGTTATATAATGAATTTTGTTATAGATGTTCTTACACATCTAAGGTTGCAGCCAGATAATTTTCATTTTAATGGTCTTCAAGTGATTATTTTCATATTAACTTTTGAGAGCCCCTAGTCAAAAGAGATAGGTAATTCAAGTTAATGATATGGCACATTAAGGATTTGGGTTACAGATAAATGAAAAGTTGGATATTTTTAAGTTCAACTAGGATTTCATTACAGCATGATGCCATGATTTGTGTCAAACATATAAAGAAAATTATAAATTAGTTCATAATAATAAAAATACATTTCTTTCAAGTTTCAAAACCAAAATACCATATGAAATAATACAAACCTGAAGCATAAGGTAAAGGCCACACACATAATAAATATTTTTTTATTTAATAAAGAAAGATTGAGAAATGAAAGGAAGGAATTTTGGGTGGGACTATGTGGGAATTATTTATAACATGTAGAATGAAAGGTGCTAAAGTTGACAGTTCTCTAAGTGTCAGAAAATTTGACGTTTCTAAAGGTGGAAAATAAGTTAAGGACAATACAAATTAATGCTAATTTTGTCTGAACTCAGGGGAAAAATATGATATAAGGTAGTTTCAGAATAGAAAGTTAATTTAATCAAGGTTAGCAAGTCACAGTATTGATGTCATCTTATTACCAACTACAGTATCTTTAAAAATGAGAAACAATGCATTCATTTTTGGAGAGAAACATGGCAGTTCAGAGAAGGAAAATAATACAGACTTTAAAATATAATAATCATGATCTAACCCTGAATGACTGATTGGATAATGGTAACCTACAAAGTGATAAAAATGGGATAGTTTTCAAGAGCTTTGGAGAGAAAAACAATTATTTCTCTAAGAAAGTCAGGGACAATTGTGATTGCTATACTTTTCCATAGAAAAATCCACATCATTGTGGAGAACACAGCAAATGACAAGCCATTCCTTAGAACTGAAAACTCATCACTTAAAAATTTATCTGCTTGAAAATGCAATTCGTGAAAGGTTATCACCTCAAGGTGATTCAGAGAAATTTCAAGTGTTCAGCAAAGTCATCTAAAATGATCTGGATTCCAATACTTGGTAACAATTAAAACTTGACAAGTAAATTCATTTCTTTATTTCTTATTTCTTCATTCTATAAAATGGAGTTGGTAACACTATTTCAAATGATTTTTGTGAGGATAAAATTGGATGACAGATTGTCCTTCAGTCTGCTGGCACAATGTCTGGCGCATAAGCCTTCAACAAATGTTATTATGCATTATATTTTATACACAATTGCAAGTGTGATATAATCTATATATTTTAATGATATGTTATTATCATTATACATATTATACTGTTATTCTGGAAGGTCTAACTCAAAAGAAAAAGCAACCATAGTTTAGTCACCAAATTCTAAGACATTAGAAACACTGGCCAATACTTGACACCAGTGTGAGAATGGCTTATCTTTCTTCAGCCCTGGAACTATCAATAGTTTCTAGCTGGCTGATTCATGCTTAGCTCTGCTTTTAATCTCACTTTTTCCTCTGCTTGGAATTTCCATTCCCTCCATCTTTCCTCTTTTCCAACTGCCTAATGTTACTTCACATTTCCTAACACTTTTTAGTTTGGCCTGAAAGCCATCTCTAGCCACACCAACACAGGTTAAGAACTTCTTTTGAGGGTCCTATGATATATTTTATTGATTTTTTACAGGGAGGAAGGGAGAGGGATAGAGAGTTAGAAACATCAATGAGAGAGAAACATCGATCAGCTGCCTCCTGCACACTCCCTACTGGGTATTTTCCCGCCACCAAGGTACATGCCCTTGACTGGAATGGAACCTGGGACCCTTGAGTCTCCAGGCCGACGCTCTATCCACTGAGCCAAACCGGTTAAGGCTGATATTTTTTTTGTGTGTGTGTAAAATTACCACTGTTTCATTCCACTATTTTATAACAGTGTTTGTTAGTCAACTTTCTTAAAACAGAGGTTCTTATTATGTCTTTGTATAACATTGCTCAGTATATAGAGACTGGTTTATCATAAGCACTTGGTACATGTTATTGGATTTGATTGGCTTGAATCAGTATCAGGAATCTGTTAAAGCTATAATATAGTTGAAAAAATTACTAGGTTCAAGGGGTATTTAAAGATATATATATATATATACACATATATATATATATGACTTATAATTAATTGTAGAATAAAATAAATTAATATAGATATATTTAAATATTATTTTCATGGAGAAATCGCCCTCCAGGCAAATGTCCTTGCCATCAAGTGTGATTCGAACATTTAATTAAACCATGGGTCAACCTCATTCTGATATTTCTTATCTGATGTACACTTGTGCTCCTTTATTTTCTCTCTAATAATTTCTCATTCATTAGCCAGACCCAGTAGTATTCAAAAAAAAATCTAGGATTAAATAACCCATGATTATTTATAAAATAAAGAATTGCTTTGATAATGTTTTATTGTACCAGAAATTATTCTTGACCATAACTTTCAGTCCCTTCATAATTTGAAATACAAATGAAATCCAACAAAATATGAATTAAAGTGACTCATTACTCAAAGTATTCTTACTTTCAGTAAAAATATACTAATTTGTATAGCTAACCTCTGGTTTACTCCTTTATAAAAATTATTTTTCAAGTATTTTCTATTTAATTGTTGTTGAAATCAATTCCAGTTATATTACCAGCAATCCAATTATTATATATTTATTGATTATGACAAAGGTAACTATGATGTAGTCCGATGATGTAATGTCCAACCTAGAGGAAAGGTATTAGAATATTCCTATCCCTGAAAAAGGGATTTCAAGTGGTCCTCAAAGAAAAACATTTGTACCAGAGAAATAAATAATAACAATTGAAATAGTTTCAAGGCAAGGAGGACACAAAAAATCAATTAATATGATGCAAGAAGAGAATGAAAAATACCTTAATATATTATATGGTATTGAAACAGAGAATAAAAAATATTTCCTTCAAGGTATGAAGAGATGAAGGAACCCTTTCTTGGTGGAGGTTGGATTTGAATTCACATTTGATGGTAAGAAGATGTTTATGAATGGAAAAAGGCATATCAGGTCAAAGTAATAGCTACAAAATCACAAAATTTTTATAGAATGAGTATTTTTGGTGATGTAAGTATGTAGTATACATGGGAGGGATGTTAGTAAAGATGAAGCTAGAAAGGCCAATAGGAATTACATATTAGAAAATCTCAGACAGTTTAGGGCAAGGGAAAACAAAAGTTTTTAGCAGTGTGTGACATGAGAACTCAGATAGCCACAAAAGAGAAAGAACTGGATCAAAAAAAAAAAAACCATACAATTATTGCAACAGTCAAGGTAACAAAAAATGGGAATCAGAACAAGGTCATTGACTATATTCTTTAAGGGTAGGAACTACAATTGCTTATCTTTCATAAAACCTAAAAAACTGTTAGGCATAAAATTAGTGCTTAGAGTATTTGTTTATAGAAGAATATGATTTTAAGATATTTCATCTCGTCCCAGTTCTTTATTCTCTTTTCAGTGTATGACAGAAATTACTTCATGATGTTATAAATTAACTTTTAATATTTTAATATTTTCAAGAATAAGGATTGATTTCTGGGGAATACGATTAACTTGTATACATTATTGAAAGAATGTGGGTTGCCAGAATGCAAAATTTAGATCGTTAACTCAAACAGCTGAAAGTATCATAGAGAAGTAATTTACTCTAGTTGAGCATTTTTTAGAAAGACAAACTATCTAAGAGGATAATGTCAATAATATAAAATATTTTTAAAAATGAAAGTTATTAGCTTCAATGGTTGATAAATGTAAAAAATATAGTCATCACATTACTGAATAACTGCAAATACATTATACCACATAATTCTACTTCCTTTTCCTGTTCCATTTTTATCTATTTTCTCATTTTTATCCATTATTAAACAAACAAACTTTGTAGTCCAGATAATCCAAGTATTTATTTTGTGCTCTGTTCTCAAGGATGAGTTATTCTTGCTGTTAGATGTTTGAGTTGAAAGATTATTCTATGGAATTTCAAAATCTACCTTGGAGCAGCCATCCTGTCCTCACATCACGGTTTGGATGATTCCCTTTGTGTTCTTCCTGCCAATATCTCCCACTTGTCCATTGTAGATAAAAGCAACTGTGATTTCAGTTTGGATATCGGTGAATAGGAGCTGTCAGAAAGAATCTGAACAGTTCAGCACTCCTGGAATGTAGTATCTACCCCTCTTCCTAGTCCTCATTATCTATACTTCCCACATCCACTCATTGGCACCTGTGGCCTGGATCTGAAGTAGGCTGCCTCTGTTCCCTGTGAACTGCAGGAGTATCATCTACAATTCTCCTAATACTCCCAGCATAATCTCTTCAACCAAGAACTCCTGAGAGCTTATTAAAAAAAAAGTATACGATTCTACATTTATTTATGTTCACCCTTTTATCTTCTCTTCTAATTTTATTTTTCTTCCTGATTTTTGTCAAGGTTATGGCTCTAAATTATTAAGCTTCTGCTACAAGGAGCTCTTTAAAGATAAAGATCAAAGGCAAATATGAAAGAGCCCAACACTCAACTATCTCTCTTAGTAGGGAACACAAGGTGTTGTTATATTAACATCACATACATAAAAATAATGAACACAACATGAAAAGTGGAAAGATCCCTTGTCGATGAAAAATTGAATTTGCATATTAATTCCTAGAAAGCCCAAGGAGATTATCAATCAGAGCAATGTGTTTTCAACATTTCTTACAAAATAAACAGAACTCTCTTCAAGCTGAACTATTCCTCTAAAAATAAAGCCCAATTGCTTTGTCATCATTTTCTGAAAGCCACCATTAATATCTAAGTTTGCTTTGGATAAAAGATGAATGCTGCAAATAGTTCCTCAATTGAAAGGTTCTTAGGAATTCCAAAAGTGAAGGCTGACTCTAGTACATCTGCACATATCTGTCTGTCCTCATGAAAGCTGCAGTCTCAAGAGAGAGGGGTAGACATCCTATTTTAAAACTCCAACATTATGAGTATTATGAAGACCAAAGGTAGAGTTATTTTACATTCAAGAACTTGATATAAAGACACACTCAAGAATAAATGTAGTATATTTTGTTTTCAATTATAAAATTATAAGAGGATGAAAGTTACTCTAACAAGATCAAGTGTTCTCTCCAAATGAAAAAATTTATGTTGATCTGTGGCGAATTTAATTCAGGAAAAAGCTTAAACTTATGGCAAGTACTGTCAAATGGAAGGGATAATGCTACCAAGTTCCTCATTGGCTGGTTTTCTTCTTTATCTAATTAAATGTCAGTGAGATTTGGGGGGAAATAATTCTTAAAACACAGTGGCCCTTTCTGTTACATTGAATTCCTTTGTATGTAAGTACAAATATAAATTTTTAAATGATTCTAGTTCAGGGGAAGATTAATGAGATGTTTGTTCAGTTACTTTGAAATGTTCAGGAATAGAGAAAAAAACAACACATTTTTAATTCAATCAAAGTAAAATAAATACAGTGTATTGCCTAATGTAAAATACAGGAAAATTTAAGCTTATTTATTCAAAAATTGCCAAAAAGAGAAAAAAAACATTTAAACTTGTTTTGCAACATTACTTGCAAGTCACCATTAATCTTTACGTTTACTCTAGATAAAAGATAAATGCTGTCTTATTTTAGAAAATAAATTTTTCAATATTCCTTTTGGGACATACTCATATTGAAATTTTATTTGCTGGTTCATACACACACATATTAGGAAGAAATAAAACCCATTAGTACCCACAAAAAAATACAAAAATGTCCCAACAGGTATAGGTACCTGAATGTATATACCGATAAAAGGAATTTTATTAAAATCAATTATTTGTTAGCATATATGATAGATACTTAATAAATAATAAACTCAATGTCCTTAGTTTTTATAACTTAATATGGTAAAAGTTGTACTCCTGAGGAAGACTTTAGGTACATAGATTCAGGTTAATGGCATTCTCCTTTCTGTTACTTAAGCCTCTATATGTTTAAATTTGCCCTTAATTTTGCCTTAATCCCCATTTGCAATTCTTCAAATGTTTTCTCTTAATTTTGTGTTATTTTTTTCCATGAAAGTTATGCATAATAACTAAGTAATACTGATATTTTTGAGCTTTGTTAGAATATTTACTTACATTCATACCTGCATCAGTTTAGATGTCATTCAGCTAATTTTCACATTAGTTGTTTCAGACAATGCTAAATGCCTAGCCAAACCCTGTGGAACAGGAGAGCATATTTTAGTTTGGCATTCTGTCCTTAGCTTGCCCCTGCTTTCCTTAAAATCCTACGGATACCATGGCTTTTAATCCTTCCCGACTTTGAAGGACTATTTTATCACTTTTTTCTTGTTCTCAACTCATCTCATTCACCCACTGCCTCTCCTCTGGTTTCTCTTTTCCCTCTAAAATTGCCCAAGTCTTGATCCAGGTTAAAACATCTTTGTTTGACTCAATGACAGTTTGCACTGTGTTGTTGTTGTTTTAATATGAAACTTCTAGATAGAATAATCTATAAACTCAGACATCCTTTACTCTTAATAGTCTCTTATTAATCTTTTCTAATGTTAATTTTGTGTATGTAACTAAACCCAAATTGCTTTTCTTGTCAGTTTTAGTGTTTTTGTCTCGGTTTTTCACTGACTTATGCAACAAATTGCTGATGATTCTTTTCTTAAGCCTATGGAAAAAAATTCTACTTTGTTTTCTTTTTCAATATTAAATGTAAATTGTATTTGGCATTTTTCAAAGGTTAATCATTAGACTTATACCTTTTATAAATTATCCTCCTGGAGAATTCCATCATTAGCATTGTTTAATATAATTTTTAAGACTTATTTTTTCTATACTGCCAGAGTTTCATCTGCCAAAATTATCATTATTTGAGATGTACTTGTTTATTTGAGTAACATAAAATTGATGGTCAACAATTAGCAATTTTGTTCAATTCAAATTGATATACTCGTATGTATAACAAAATGTAAGATAACACACAAATATTTAAAGTGGCTATGGCTGGAAGAGAAAATGGGTGCAGGTTTTGGATAGGGAGGATTTTACTTACTATTTGTTAAATATTCTAATTATATGGACTTTTCACTTTCATTTTAACAAATCAGTATGGATTGCCTGGATGATGTATTTATGGATAATTTTGCTCTTTTCCTTTATGACTTTGTGTGTATATGTTTATAATATTTAATATTATGTTAAAAATTAATTTTTGTTATTAGAAAACTGCCCTAGCCACTGGAATTACCAGATACTCTGTAGAATATTCACTCTGAATACTGACTTTTCTACAAAAACTATTTGTTAACAACCTTTATTAGTGCATTTAAATGTAATTTTATTGGAGAAACCAAGATGCCGGCATAGGCAAACACCTAAACTGCTGACTCGCACAACAATTTCAAAACTACAACTAAAAGACAAAACGGACATCATCTAGAACCACAGGAAGGCTGGCTGAGTGGAAATTCTACAACTAGAAGGAAAAAGAAAAGCACACTGAGACTCAGAGGAGCGCAGAAGGTAGAGGTACGGAAGCACGCGAGCGAAGAGGGCTGGCAACTGAGTACGCAGCTGGCTTTCTCAATCAGGAGGGAGACAAAAGCTCCCAACTGCACTGAACTCCAGTTCCGGGCTAGACTCTGGGGACCCAGACTCATAAGGGGAGAAACTGGAGTGTCTGGCAGTGGGTGGAACTCGAGGGTGGCTTTCTCTCAGAGGTGCTTACAGTGATTACCGTGGGACACTGAGACACAGGGGCCTCTTAGGACAGGGCTGATGGGAAGCCATTGATGTCTGCTCTGCCCTGAGACTCCACCCCATCCAAGCTGAGCAGAGAAGCTTTTGCAAGTCTTGTCTCATAAGGGTGTCTCCAGTACAGAAGTTCTCCCAGCATAGACACAGCTGATCCTCACAACCAATTGGCCTGGAGGTCAATTCCTCCCATTGAAACTAACAAAAATCAAGGCTTAACTACAACAAGACTGTGCACACAGCCCACAAAGGGGTGCACCAAGAGTGTCCACCTCAGGTAACTGGGGAGGCTGAGCCACTGGGCCCTATAGGACACCTAGCACACAAAGCCACTCTATCAACTCAGGGAAGCAGCCAAAATACGGAGACAAAGAAACAGGTCACAAATGAAAGAAATGGGGGAAAGCAAATGACTGGATATAGAGTTCAAAACCACAGTTATAAAGTTTTTCAAGAATTTTCTAGAAAAGGCCAATAAATTTAGGATATGAAAACGGACCAACTAGAAATTAAGCATACACTGACTGAAATAAAAAATAATATACAGAGATCCAACAGCAGACTAGAGGATCACAAGAATCAAGTCAAAGATTTGAAATACAAAGAAGCAAAAAACACCCAACCTGAAAAGCAAAAAGCAAAAAGAATCCAAAAATATGAAAATAGTGTAAGGAGCTTCTGGGACAACTTCAAGCGTACCAACATCCGAATTATGGGGGTGCCAGAAGAAGAGAGAGAGCAAGATACTGAAAACCTATTTGAAGAAATAATGACAGAAAACTTCCCCCACCTGGTGAAAGAAATAGATTTACAAGTCCAGGAAGCGCAGAGAACCCCAAACAAAAGGAATCCAAAGAGGACCACACCAAGACACATCATAAATGCCAAGAGCAAAAGACAAAGAGAGAATATTAAAAGCAGCAAGAGAAAAACAGTTAGTTACCTACAAGGGAGCACCCATACGATTGTCGGCTGATTTCTCAACAGAAACTATACAGGCCAGACGGGAGTGGCAAGAAATATTCAAAGTGATGAATAGCAAGAACCTACAACCAAGAGTACTCTACCCAGCAAAGCTTTCATTCAGAATTGAAGGTCAGATGAAGAGCTTCACAGATAAGAAAAAACTAAAGGAGTTCATCACCACCAAACCAGTATTATATAACATGCTGAAGGGTATTCTTTAAGAAGAGGAAGAAGAAGAAAAAGGTAAAGATAAAAATTATGAACAAAAAATACATATCTATCAACAAGTGAATCTAAAAATCAAGTGAATAAAAAATCTGAGGAACAGAATAAACTGGTGAATATAATAGAATCAGGGGCATAGAAAGGGAGCGGACTGACAATTCTCTGGGGGAATGGGGTGTGGGGGGCGTGCAGGAAGAGACTAGACAAAAAGCGTACACATATGAATGAGGACAGTCAGGGGGGTAAGGGCAGAGGGTGGGGTGGGAACCGGGTGGAGGGTAGCTATGGGGGAAAAAAAGAGAAACAATTGTAATAATCTGAACAATAAAGATTTATTAGAAAAAAATAAATAAATATAATTTTATTGTTATTAAATATATTTAAGAAGTACACATGCAAATGGATTTTCCTTTAAAATAAATATTGTCTAGGTTGTTTGTTTTTAAGCTCTTTAGTTATCTGATTCTCTGATTTATTGGGGAAATAACTTTATTAAAAAGTAAATGTTGAGATATCCATTAAAATTATAGCTTAATTTGAATTGACATACTCATATACAGCAATTTTCCTATGCATGATATATATACATAGTATTGATTTCAGAGAGAAATGGAGAGGGAGGAGAGATAGAAACATCAATGATAACAGAGAATCATTGATCGGCAGGCCTCCACGGTGGATTTAGCCCGCAACCCGGGGATATGCCCTGACCGGGAATTGAACTCTGACCTCCTGGTTCACAGGTGGATGCTCAACCACTGAACCACACTGGCTGGGCTGCATGATGCTTTTATAGGGGGTAAATATTATTCCTTAATATGAGGAGAATGAATTATTCATAATAGGGAAGTATGACTTAACATCATGAACTTTAGTTATATGACTGCTTGGTTAGCCAGAGACTCAATTATAAATACCTGAAAGTTACACCACTATACCTACCTAACACATAATTTCTATATAAATGTATAAATCTACCATTGCTGTTATTTATTTCTATTTGTATCAGAATCAATACAAATCAATAAATTTGTGTGTTTTGACTAAAGATGAATTGGGGCAGAATTAAAAGTTGGCCTCAGGCAACATAATATTTTTATTAATATATTTTGATTGGTAGTTATCCTTTTTAAAATTAGAGTTTTACTTACCAAGGCATATAAAAGAGAGTTTGCTAATCTTTGAAATTTCCCATTTTTGTCAGAGAGAAGTTCTGTATCAGATGGATCCCATCTGTTATGGACTGAATCGTGTCCTCCAAAATTCATATATAGAAACCCTAATCCCCAATGTGACAATATTTGAAGATAAGGTCTTTGTGAAAGTAATTAAGGGTAAATGAGGTCAAAAGGTTAGAGCCCTAATACAATAGGATTTGTGAACTGATAGGAGGAAGAGACTCCGGAGATCTCTATTCCTGAGAGCATGAAGGAAAGGCCATGTGAGGACACAGTGAGAAGGCAGCTGTCTGCAAACTAGAAAGAGATCTCACCAGAAACCAACCCAGCTGGCATCTTAATCTTGAACTTTGGGATATTCAGAATTGTGAGAAAATAAGTGTCTGTTAAGCCAATCTGTATCTGGTATTCTGTTGTGGCAGCCTGAGCAGACTTAGACAACTACACAGTATTTTGCTTTAATTGGTTATGGATATTGTTACTTAAAACTGAAGGACAATTTTTATGGCCTTGTCTTTGACTTTAGGACTTTTATGGAAGGTTTTAAGTAAATAAATTGGGCCCTCTCATTATTTCCCAAGAAAGAGTAAGTTTTCATCTTTGGACCAAAGTACCTAATTGTTTCTTAACACACAAACTAGAGTGCAGGTCAGGCCTAAAATATAGTCTGCAATGTCCCATTCCAAGTCCTCATTGTCCCAGATAATGTGTCAAGGACTAAAGATGGGCTGAGAGCTCCAGGCTGCTCTGAGCTGATAGCTGACAATTGTTTCCTAAAACTCCCCAGGTTGCATTGAATCTGCATGTAGGATCCCAGGTTAATCTTGCTTGCCATGTGTTCCTAGAAGTCCAGTACTTTTGTCAGCTGTTCATCCTGAAAGCACCTGCCCCTCACTCTTCTTTATACCCAAATCACTACCATCTCCTCTTTATGCCCAATAGTATTCACTATTTTGTCAAGCTACCGTCTGTACTTTTAGTATAATTGGCTATTTTAGATAAAGAAGAGCCCACTATACAAAAGTACTACAGCAATTGTGCTTGTGTGTGTATATTGCATATATTATTAAATACACTAGAGGCCTGGTGCACGAAATTCGTGCACGGAGGGGGGTTGTCCCTCAGCCCAGCCTGTACCCTCTCCAATCTGGGACTCCTGGAGGGATGTCCGACTGCCCGTTTAGGCCCGATCCTGGTGGGATCGGGCCTAAACGGGCAGTCGGACATCCCTCTCACAATCCAGGACTGCTGGCTCCCAACTGCTTGCCTGCCTGCCTTCCTGATTGCCCCTAACCGCTTCTGCCTGCCAGCCTGATCACCCCCTAACCACTCTGCTGCCAGCCTGTTTGCCCCAACTTCCCTCCTCTGCCGGCCTGGTCACCCCTAACTGCCCTCTCCTGCAGGGTTGATCACCTCCAACTGCCCTCCCTTGCAGGCTTGGTCCCTCTCAACTGCCCTCCCTTGCAGGCCAGGTGCCTCCCAACTGCCCTCTCCTGCTGGCCATGTTGTGGTGGTCATCTTGTGTCCACATGGAGGCAGGATCTTTGACCACATGGGGGCAGCTATATTGTGTGTTGCAGTGATAATCAATCTGCATAGTACTCTTTTATTAGATAGGATAGAGGCCTGGACAGGGGTGGGGGCCTGCTGGTTTGCCCTGAAGGGTGTCCCTGATCAGGGTGGGGTACCCTTGGTGTGAGGGGCAGCCTGAGTGAGGGGCCTGTGGTGGTTTGCAGGCGGGCCATGCCCCCTGGCAATGCAAGTGGAGGCCCTGGTATCTGGAATTTATTTTCCTTCTACAATTGAAACTTTGTAGCCTGGAGCAGAGCCAAGCCTGGGGCTCCCTCCGAGGCCCGCAGCCATTTGTGTTGGGGTTATAATTGAAACTTTGTTGCCTTAAGTGGGTGGGCCCGGCCAGGGTGTGCAGAAAGCTTTGCTTCCCCTGTTGCTGGTGGCAACCCTGGCCTGCTCTCTCAAGCTCCATTCTGCCGCCATTTGTTTGAATTTGTTTACCTTCTATAATTGAAACTTTGTAGCTTGAGTGGAGGGTTAGGCCTGCAACGGCTGGCAGAAAGCTTGGCTTCCTCTGTTACCTAGGACACCTTGCTCTCTGTGGCTGTAGCCATCTTGGTTTGGGTTAATTTGCATACTTGCTCTGATTGGATGGTGGGCGTGGCTTGTGGGTGTGGCTTGTGTGTGGAGGTATGGTCAATTTGCATATTTGTCTATTATTAGATAGGATGTTTCTAATAATGAGGAAAATTTTCAGTAAAGTTATTTATATCATAATAATTTGGGTGTCATTTTTGCTTAAAATAATTAAGTTATTAACTCAAATTTTTTTCTACTCATGGCAAATAGATCATATATGTGTAGAATATTCATTGGGTCATAGTATTCTCAAACAAAACATTACCAATCTAAAGGATTACTTCAATTTCTTGAAGAAATGCAATTTTGAAATGTGTCTAAAGTTACCTAGGGAATAGAGTATCTCAAAAGCAATAATAAAGGTTGATACAAGTGGGAAATACAAAAGTTGAGATACTTTTAAATCCCATGCACTTTGCTTCTGTCTCTACTGAACTTCTTTGCAGTTTTGATTACTGATTCCGAAGATCTCTTATAAACCTTCATTTTAAGGCTTTCGGTGTTTGGCATCATTGCACTTTTCCCCACTTATTCTGCTCTTTTTACTTGTCATGCAGGACAGTGCTTCCTCCTCATGCCTCTTGAACTCCTTACTCAACTGTTTTTCTTGTTTTCAGCTTCTATTCTTTATCATCTAAATTAGTCATAAAAAATCTCTACTTGGCTTATATTTTGTTTCTCTTGTATTTATTTTTCCTATCTTTCATGCACATTGATGGCAACTCTCATCGCTGTCAAATCTATTATCTGGCCCCTATAACGTCCCCAAATTCTAGGCCTTGTGCCTCTCTTCCCAGAAACTCTTTCAGCATATCAAACTCAGTGAGGAAAACAAGTGTGTTTCCATTTCTTCCAATCTGTCAATGCTCCTTCTTCTCTCTTTAAGAGCATCGCCAAGTGAGAGACACACTTAGACACCATAGCAAATACTTCTAGTGAATCATCCTTTTCCTTGTTTCCCAAGTATAAGTCACCTACACCTGCTGTTGAATTTATTCCTAATTTTCAGATATGCCCTTACTTCTCCATCTCGCGTCTCTTTTGCTAACACCTTATTTATTCTCACTTGAAATATTGTTAGACCTTTTTTGTTTGTTTTGTTAATCCTCACTCAAAGATATTTTCCATTGATTTTTTTTTTTAGAGAGAATGAAACGGATGGGGAGAGACAGAGAGAAACATCGGTATAAGAGAGACGCATAGATTGGTTGCCTCCCGCATGCCCTGACTGAGGTGGGGATCCAACCTGCAACTGAGGTACATCCCTTGACCAGAATCAAACCCATGACCCTTCAGTCCGTGGGCCAAAGCTCTATTCACTGAGCCAAACTGGCTAGGCATTGTCACAGCTTTTTAACTAATACTTACACTTCCATTAGCTTTTCCTTAATAGTCTCTCATATATAACACCATCTTGATTAAAAATGTTATGTTTTCCAATACAATCTTGGAATGCATAAACTGATAAATTATTTTTGTTCTTCCTCAACACTTGAAATTCTCTCTTGAGGATGAAGTACAGATTATGAAATGTTTGAAAATTTGAAATATATCAAGTTTTATACAGACAGCAATGAAATATCTGATATGAGAACTGTTTTTAAAAAACATTTTTTATATGTCTAACTTTTAGTCAGTTTCTACTCTCTACCATCCACCTAGAGGAAAAGCTAGATGGGCTCCCAATTACACCTGGGTAAACTTAAGCTTGAAAAAGTTAGTGATTTTTCCACAGCTCTGGTTTTTTCCAAGCTCCGAAAGAAGGATATAAACAAATCACTCTAATTTCAAAGCCCTGACCTGTGTCTGATATTCTTTAATCGTGTGATTAAGTTGATCTCCATCGAAAGAACTGAGTTACTCCATTGAGGAAGATTTCAGGGTTATTAGTAAATATCAGAAGTTCAGATTTAGATTCAATAAGTTTATGAATAAATGTGTTTACAGTCATTAGGAAAAAACACTATCAATAAAAACGATACCATGATATTATTTCACCTACACTACTACCATTTAATTTATCACAGAATAAATTGAGAAAAGCTGAAACAAATATGGACTACAGCAAATTCAGAAATGATAGAGTGCTCAACATAAATGGTGACTATGTAAGAAGAGGGCATGATACCTATGACTGAGCTGAGAAACTGAGCTATGCCAGGTAGGGCTCCTGGAAAGTATAAAAATTGTTGGAAAAATAAAGGAGCTTAACAATCTAGTGGGTCCTCATAAAAAAAGATATTCAATATGCCTAATTTTTAGGGAAACACAAATCAAAACCACAATGAGATCTACCTTATAGCCATTAAAATGGCTACTATCATGATAACAGAAAATAACAAATATTGGAAAAATGTTGAGAAATTAAAACTATTGTGCAGTGTTAGTGGGAATACAAAAATAAAGATTATTCCTATAAAACAAAAACTGGATGCATTAAAGTATGACTTTTGTCTTGGTAGATATTTTCAATTTTAAGTTAATCAAGCAAAATGGTCATTTTAAAGTGAAATATTATGTATTTAAGAGTATAAATAAACATCTTTATAACCAACTGTAATTATACTTATAGAAAGTTATAAGATTCTCATAAGTAATAACCATCGTCCCCCTCATGTGATTCAGTATATTTTTACGTGAGCGCCTCTGAAGTATAGTTGTGTGAGAGTATTAAGATAAGCATGTACTTCTGAGGGGGAAAAATGACTGTTATATGCAAGGACAGAAAATTGAAGATACTTTACTTACCATCCTATTCCATTCCAGGAACATTATTTGCTGGCTCATCATTTTTGAAAGACCCAGGGGTAAAAGCACCAAACAGTTTAAAAGAGCTGTGGTATATTCTCCAGGCACCAAAAGGATTTAATACATGCAAATTTCCATTAGTGCTAATGGGAGTTAATATAGGTGATTTATACTTTAAAGGTAATGAACTAAAAGTCAGTTTCTATTTTATCCACTTTGAATTTTTTATTTTGCAGAATTCATAGGACAAGATGATGAATAAATATAAACAATTCAAATATTTCAAAAAATAACTGTGTGTGAAATTATGTACTTTATTGTTGATCAATTTCAAATGTTATTTTTTAAATTAACACTGGCACTCATTTCTCACTTCTCTCTGTGTGTAGTTAGCCAGTGAAGACCATTTTGAATATTAGATTAATATGCTGCTATTATTAGTAATACTAGAGGCTCAGTGCACGAAATTCATTCACAGGGGTGTGTGTACCTCAGTCCAGCCTGCACCCTCTTCAATCTGGGATCCCTCGAGGGATGTCCAACTGCCTGTTTAATTGGACATCCCTCTCACAATCCAGGACTGCTGGCTCCCAACTGCTCACCTGCCTGCCTTCCTGATTGCCCATAACTGCTTCTGCCTGCCAGCCTGATCACCCCCTAACCACTCTCCTGCCAGCCTGAGTGATGCCTAACTGCTCCCCTGCCAGCCCAATTTCCCCTAACTGCCCTCCCCTGCCGGCCTGTTTTCCCCCAACTGCCCTCCCCTGCCAGCCTGGTCACCCCTAACTGCCCTCCCCTGCAGGCTTGATCACCCCCAACTGCCCTCCCTTGCAGGCCTGGTCCCTCCCAACTGCCCTCCCCTGCTGGCCATCTTGTGGCAGCCATCTTGTGTCCACATGGGGACAGCCATCTTTGACCACATGGGGGCAGCCATCTTGTGTGTTGGAGTGACAGTCAATTTGCATATTTCTCTTTTATTAGATAGGATGATACATAAAAATGTTTTCCATTGTTGCTGTACCTGAATTTCAAGTATAAATAAATGTAGATAATTATCTGGTAATCATTATTGTTTATTGGGAACCTTTAAGATACTGAACACGATTGGTATAAAAAAGCTCTCATCTCCACTTTGACAAGCATGTGGTTTGGTAGAAAAGCAATCTAAGTTGACATATAAATGTAGCTTTTCCTGCTCCCCCTAATATTGCCTCAATCCTATGGCCTTCCTCCTTTGAGTCCTAGGATTTCTAAGATTCATTTTAATGCTGATATGTGGTTTTATGATTCTATAATCCTGAAAGGTGAAGTTGAAATACTAGAAAATCTATTACATGTATATTTACCTTCAGACAAACTTAAACACATATCCTTTGGAGTATGCTTACTGATTTTGAAGATTTTTTCCCATTCCATTTTGATTTAACATTGTTTTCTCACATGCACTAGGCTACATGATTCTATTATTTTATTGTGTTATTCACAGAATGGAACTCATTCTCATTTCATTGAGTTGAAAACAAAATTCAGCCAAGTAAATTTGAAGATCTTATTGGTTTTGTTAAGCAATTCATGAATCAGACAGCATCCCATCTAGCAACTCGAAGGATACTCAGAAGGGGTTGTACAAAATGGAAGGTTTACGTAAGAAGAAGGGTGGTGCAAGGGAGCTATTAACTAAAGAAAATAAAGGATTATTTTTAGACCAGAACCTCTTGGAGGTGGTGAGGGGGGTAGCAGTGAGAACTGTAAAGGTTTTTGTCATGCAAATTGCCTCTTCTTTATACTGTATATGGGATGGAGAGAGTGCAGGTGACAGATTACCATATTGGTGTAGACAAGAAAAATCTACCCTCTTTGATTAAGATTATATTTCTCGGAGAGGCTGCAACAGCAATTAGATCAGGTATTAAATCTAGGTTTGGTATCATGGGCTTTAGCACAAATGATGCCATTTTTGGGCCTGTGGTTTTCTCTTTAACAATAGTTTCAGTGAGTATTTCAATAGCAGGAATAAACAAATCTCTAGGATAGAATTTTTGCTCATAAAATGGCATAATGCCAAGATTATAGCTTTGTCGAGGAGCTTACACATGGCCTTTGTCTATGTGCAAATGAGCAGAGAAGCATTTCAGAAAACCAATCATTCTCACATGCTGCAACTTTCAACATTTTATAACAAAATCTTAAGTAATGGTTCAAACTCATGCTGACCTTGATGCCATAGGCAAGGATGAGTAAAAACAATGTTAGCACTACAGGTGCAGGTCGTAGTTTCGGATCAGTAGCCGGTGTAGCAAGTGGGCATGCTTTTTGCAAATTTTCTGCTCTGGGATCAGTATTTGTGATTTAAATATGTACTCTCAAAAGATGTTCATAAAAAGTCAAAGAAATAACTTTAGAGATAAACAAATATCAACAATATGTGTTCAACCAAAAAAGGTAGTCTTGGTTTTCAGGTGTGAAGATAAAATGTCCATTGTGGGTTGAAATATACTTTTGATTTCATCTTGAATATGCAAGATGCTCTTACAGGTTTCATCAATATTTATATTTGTATCTTGATCATGACTGAGACAAAGTTCTTATGAGAAATAATATGATGCAATTTACATATATTTCTGAGCACTTTGTCTTTTCCAGATACTGTGCTGGACATATAAAGACAGATGACAGAGTGCCTGTCCTTAAAGAATTCATAGTTAAGGATGAAATAGAATATAGACATAATTACATACATATATACTGCATTTGTGTATATAAGCATGCATGTGTGTGTCTATGTGTAAAATAAAACACAGAAATTATGAGTAATAGTGAAGTGGAAGGCTTAAGAGAAAAGGGGAATTGGGAAATCAAATAGGATGGCGTACATAAAACTTTGCTGTTTTATTGAATACTAGAGGCCCTGTACATGAAATTTATGCATTGGGAGGGGGGAGTCCCTCAGCCCAGTCTGCACCCTCTCGCAATCTGGGACCCCTCAGGGGATGTCTGACTGCCAGTTTAGGACCAATCCTAAACCAGCAGTTGGACATCCCTCTCACAATCCGGGACCACTGGTTCCTAACAGCTTGCCTGCCTGATCGCCCCTAACCACTCTGCCTGCCTGCCTGATTGCCCCTAACTGCTCACCTGCCTGCCTGCCTCATTGCCCCTAACCTCTCTCTTGCCTGCCTGATCAACCCTAACAACTCTCCTGCCTGCCTGATTGCCCTTAACCACTCTGCCTGCCTGCCTGATTGCCCTTAACTGCTCACCTGCCTGCCTGATCACCCCTAACCATTCTTCCTGCCTGTCTGATTGACCCTAACTGCTCGCCTGCCTTCCTGATCTCCCCTAATCACCTCTGCCTCAGCCCCCGCCACCGCAGCTTCGTCCGGAAGGATGTCTGGAATGATGTCTGGAAGGTCGCTTGATTGTCTGGTCTAATTAGCATATTACATTTTTATTATGATAGATATTTAAAAACTTTATCCTACCTGAGGACTTTCTTTTCTTATTTTTAATAGCAGCATATCTCACTGGCTACTCCTTTTAGACTTCTTTCCCAGTTGGATTACTTCTAGATACAGTCTATATGTTGAGAACCTCAGATGTGAATCCTACTGCCTCTTTCTTCACCTCCCATTCTTGGTCTTAATTTCCATCTATATTTTGATTATTCCTAAATTTTTACCTTCATATTTGTCCTCTATTGTTAGATCCAGATGGGTATATCCTACTATCTACTTGACATTTCTACATGGTTATTATATTAGCATTCCAAGTATATAAAAATATAAATTTGGAAATATTCCTTTCTCTTGCCAACAAACACAATTGCTCCCTCAATTTCCCTAGGTTAGTAAATAGTACTAGCACTTACCATGTCTTCAAACTCAAAACTGTAGGAGTAATCACTGGTCTCGCCTTTCTTCCCACCCTTCAAAATGATCCCTGGGTCAAATCTTATTGTCTCTCCAGCCAGAGTATTATATCCACTACCCTCTATTGACCTTGCCAATATCAGAGTTCAAGTCAAATGATCAATTTACCAAAACCTTGTTTATTTTTTAATTAAAAATTAGCATAAAATCAATTATCTAAAAGCCAATTCATAAAGGTCCAATGGCCAAAAATGCAAATTCATTCCAACACATTTATGCTAAATATTTATATAGTTTCAAGCATATTGTGATTTCAAGAGATTTTGAGGACTTTTTCATTATCTGTAAGATAAGTTGATTAACAGTAGTTTTAATATGGTTAAATCTTTAGTTGTTTTGCAGTGAATTTTTTTATAAAGTTAATTTAAATGTCTGTTTTTGGAGTGATTCCCACTTCAGTCCTTAAGAAATTCGTAAATATTAATTTGGTTGAGCTGATTAATGAATTTCTGCCTATAAATTTATTGGAAGGTAAAAACTCATTCATCTTAAAGTTCCAATATTGAATATGTATCCCCAAGTATTGTCATGGAAAATGCAGAAGACACTCATATTTCCAATCCAGAGAATAGTAAAACATTCAGGAATATACTAGATTTTGGCTTGCCACAGTGAAATGGTTCATAACAAATAAAAAAATAAATTCAAAATAAATTAAAACTTAAATTGCTTGACTAAAATATCTTAGAAATTTTCAAAGTTTATTACAGCTATTCATTTTCATCAAAATATCTCTAAACTTTATGAATAAATAATGCTTTCAGTAAATTGTTAAATTTTCAATTTGGCCATTCAACATATTTATGACTTATTTTAAAAGATTCAGTCATTCTAAAATTAATGCATGTTTTCTTTTGGGCAAATTGAGCTAAAATCATTCATTCATTATATCTTTACTGGAATATTACAAATCTTCTTAACTAGTCTTCCTTATTTTGTTCTTGTGCAATTTTACAAACCCTCTCTCTTCACAACAGCCAGAATAATCACTTTGAGAGGGTATGATGATCATATCACTGTCCATTTATAGTCTATTAATGGAGGCCCAATTTACACAGTAAAATTCAATCTCCCTGTCAGGAGCCTTCAGTTCACTTAGTGATCTGACTCCTTACTACATCTCTAACTTTATCTCAAACCAATCTTTCCCTGTTCACCACACCAGTCGGTCACCTGGATCTCTGTCCCACTTCAGAAAAGATAAAATTATTTTCTGTTTAGGGTTTTGCATTGTTCTCTCTGCCTAAAATTTTCTTTTCTGGTTCTTTACTCAGCTGACCTTTTTAATCTAATATATTGCTCCCTTAAAAAATCATTGTCTACCTATATTTTTCTATGAAAACTTCCTGTATTGTTCTTTATCATAGCAATCTATTCTTTTTCTTTCAAATTATACTTCCTTATAGATTTCCTTTACTTACATATTAGGTGATATATTTATTGTCTAACTCCCTGTAATATAAATTTCATAATATAAATGTCTAGTTCAACGTTGTCTCATCAACGGGCTTGGCACATGTGTGCTGCTCCCTATATATTTGTTATTCTATAAAATAACATAAAATAATATGATAGATGGGGCAATAAAAAAACATGGAAATGGACTCTTTAATAGAAAAATAATTGAATCTATCATATCAAATCAATATGTTCGATATCTAGGTAAAAATTCCACAATGAATTATTAAATAAGTGATTTGTTAAGGAATATAAAAGTAATATTGATAACTACCCTCCTTGCTAAAAAACACCATGTAAAAATTAACTTACTATATCCCAATTGGACCATTAGACCAATGGATTAAGTGACTGCTCTATAAATAGCATATTTTTATTTCATTTGGCTTGAAATAAAAATATGCTATTTATAGAGCAGTCACCATCTTATCCATATTGCTATGAAAATATTCAGCAAAACATTTTCATAGCAAAATGGATAAGATGGAGAAATAGACACAGGATTATATTATAAGCATGTGAACTAATGATCAACTCTTACCTAAAATTGAATATTTATTAATGAAACTAGAGGCCTGGTGCACAAAATTCATGCACTGGAGGGGGTGGTCCCCTCAGCCTGGCCTGTGCCCTCTCGCAGTCGAGGACCCCTTGCTCCTTACTGCCAGCCTGCTGTGGAGGCAGGAGAGGCTCATGCCACCTCCACTGCCCTAGCCAGCTATGAGCCCGGCTTCTGGCTGAGCTGGGGGGAGAGGGGGTTCCATTCAACCAGAAGCCGGGCTGGCTGCTCCTTAGTGCTGGACCTGCCCCTTACCCACTGGTGGGGGGAGGCAATCTGGGACTGGGCTGGCCAGGGGAGGGGCTGTGAGAAGTTGAGGCACCAGAGTCGCACCCTGTCCTGCCTCTGCAGAAGCTCTGGGACTGTGCTGCCCCCTGTTCCCCAGCCTCTATGGAAGGGGCGGTGCTGGGCCCAGGACCAGGCCTGCACTGCGGCCTCTCCAGCCACCTCTGCAGAAGGGGCAATGCAGGGACTGGGCCTGCCCCGTGGCCTCTCCCACTACCTCTGCGGAAGGGGTAGTGCTGGGACCGCCATGGCTGACCTGGCAGCGCAGCCTCACTGGCCCCGCCCCTCACAGTCCCAGCTTTTTCTGGAAGGTCATCCAGAAAGACATCTGGAAGGTTGTTCAGCTGTCTGGTCTAATTAGCATATTATGCTTTTATTATTATAGATGTTGTCAACTTTGAGAAATTGCTCTGGTGGTATGTCATCAAATTATCTTTGGGCTTTATTTTATTTAACTTTTTTGAAAGTAAAAATATTTCTAAAGATATATAAAACATTCAGTCAATATTACAAAGCAGGGAGAATTGTTAAAATATTTGGTTGACAGGATCAGAATAAAAGTATATAAAATTAGGCTAGAATAATGTGCTAAATCAAGTCAACTAAGGTTTATTAACAATAAATATAAAAACTTTCATTTATATTTGCATTTTAAAACATAGATATTAGATGAAAGAACACTGACAACTCTTTAAGGGGAAGCAGGTAGGACAGTTTAGTGGAATTCAAGCTTAACCAGTAGTCACTCCCTTGAGGTTTTAAGGATAAAAGTGGAAATTGGCAAAGAAGTACTATTAATAGAAACATATTATCCAGACAAAGAGATTAGGTCCATCCCAATATTTATGAATCCAAACACTTAAGGCTTGTATTTTCAATATGACATTAAAAAATAAAGCTTATTGCCCGGCCATCATGGCTCAACCAGTGGTTGAGCATCAACCTATGAACCAGGAGGTCACAGTCTGATTCCTGGTTTGATTCCTGGTTGGGGCACATGCCTGGGCTGCAGGCTTGATCCCCAGTAGGGGGGCATGAAGGAGGCAACTGATCAATGATTCTCTCTCATCATTGATGTTTCTCTCTCTCCCTCTTCCTTCCTCTCTGAAATCAATAAAAATATATTCTAAAAATAAAAACAAATAAAGCTTACCTAGAGGGTAAAAATGCCTGGGAACTGTTACTTAAGTAAAAGGTATTTTAAAATGTAAACTAGAAGGCTAAGCAGGCAAGTAATATGAAAAGAAAGTTTGGAGAAGTCATAACCTTAAGTTGCTTTTCAAAAGTAAAAATTACAGAATTTAGTATAACTGAAAACTGCTTTTAAAATGTTAAGCAAATAATAAAAATAAAAATATCAACAACAGTCGCATGAGAAATGGGAGTTTTATAATGATAAAAGCTGTCATTTATTAAGGATTTATGTGCTATACACTATGGAAGATAGTTTGCATGTTTTATCTCATATCACTCTCATAAGAATACCTTGGAAAAATGAATATTATTGTTCTTATCATATAAACAGCAAATCAAGGTATAAATTATTTAATAATTATTCATAAAGATCAGAGTAAAAAAATAAAAAGATCGACATTTGAGCCCAAATTGGTTGTACTCTCTAGTCCATATTGTTTTCAATATACTAGGCTGAGCTTTTTTTTTTTTTTACCTTATTTACATATTTTAACATTTTATGTCATTGTAATGACTATGAATTACTCCAAGGAAGAGAAATGTGTTTAAGTTAAAATAATAAAAATTCTGAAAGTATTGAGTTATGTTGAGAGAGTGGAAGTGAAAGTAGAAAGTGGATTGCAAATGGACAAATAAACATTTTTGAGGAAAAAAATGTATTTCTTTCTTAAAATAGTTATATTCATTCATCTCAATTTTATGCATTTTCTGTAGTGACTAAGAATATTTTCCATCTAGAGTAAAATAAACATGGTCTTGTGTTCTTGCAGAACACAATTTCAACTTTAGAATACATGCCATCCTCAGAAACCCAGGAGATAAGCCTCCACAACTGTTAAATTAACAATTAATTAACACTTGTGCTATTATCTTACAGTTTAACATTTTGGTCAAAATTTCCCTCCATTTGATTCTCACAAAACATTTCTTCATTTTACAGATAAGAGAAAGAATCAGAAAATTAAAGTGACATATTTAAAGTAATAGAGGAAGCAAGTGGTAGAAGGAGGACAGTCCAGTACTTCTGACTCCGAATTTTGTTATACACCACATCTACACTAATAAAAGAGAAATATGCAAATTGATCGTCACTTCGTGATGCCCACCAGCCAATCAGGAGTGAGTATGAAAGTTAACCCGACAAATATGGCGGCGGTCCTGCCTCCCAGCCGCTCCGGGCCTCTGGGCAGCATGCATGCAGGCGCGGAGCGGCTGGGCGGGGCAGGACGCCTGCTATGAGGGAAAGGGCAGGGGGCAGAGGGAGCTACAGGAACAGTGCTCCAGCTGGAGCGAAGACTGAAGGCTCCAGACGCAGCAAAGACTCCAGCCGCAGTGAAGATTCCTGCCAGAGTGAAGACGGAAGGCAGTGGCCAGAGCGAAGGCCTGGGTCCCGGGTGCTGGAGGAAAACCGGTGCCGGCAGCCAGGGGAAGGAAGGCCTATTGCACGAATCTTCATGCAATGGGCCTCTAGTAGACTCATAATAGCAAAGGCAGGGAGTACATATAAAATACAAAATTCCATATATCATAAAGCAGCATTATGAACAGGAATTCATCAACAGTTTCAGTTTCATGCAGAGATTTTTGCATCTAGAAGGTAGTTCTCTGTTGGTGCCCTTGTCCAGTTGAATATTCTCAAAATCCTTTGTGATCACCAATTGAAAATCTGTATCACTTTCAAGGCCATCTTTATTTTGCTTATCCTTTTATTTTACTAGTAAGTATACTCTAGTAAGAGAAATGGATCCTTAGCCATGTTCCTAACGGAAAGGAATTTTGTACTGTCTTTTTATACAGATTGGTTTTGTTACAGGTAAATTGGGCTAATTTATCACCAAGTTTGCAGTGAAAATGAACCCTTTATAGAAACATGGTCTGAAACTTGAACTGAGTAATTATGGTTCGACATAACAAAATCATAATAAATGTAATAACTAACATTCTCTAGAGGTTAAAATCTGGAGGTTACAAATCAATAATCCTTGACAATATTAATGTAACTTTTAAAAATAATTCAAAAAATATCTTTGGCCCAATTAACAAATGGGCTTAGATGAATTTCAAATATATGATGCCAAGATGTAGGATACATTTAAATTTAACTTAACATTTAAGGGAATATGTACACATTTGCTGCTTTCCTGTTTTTTAACAGAATACACTGTCTAGCTTATGGGCTGACCTCTCAAATTATCTATGTCAAAAATTCACCATTCTTTCAAGGTTTTTCATAAACTAATAATGAAGTTATGCTTCCTAGTCATGGCCAAATTAAAGAACATAGGGATTGCAATTTTGTTTCTCTTCATCTAAAACAAGTCTTATAAATTTAAGTGTGAGATACTTCTGTGGAGTGGCTGAGCACAAATTAGAGACAGATATATCTGAGAGTAAGATAAATGTCATAGATCATTTTAAAGGCTTTAATATAAATGTATATGTGCAAAGTATGTGACATATAACTTCATATAATATTTAATTATCCTAACCAGACTAAGTCATACTATTGTTTTGCTTGAATTTATTTCCCCTGCGTTCTCACTGTTGTTTTTTCTCTTTATTCTCTACAATTGCCAACACTATCATGTAAAAATTAACTTTAAGTAGAAAAAATAATAATAAAAAAATTAAACAATCTGATTCAAAAATAAAAATTAAGATTCTCCTCTTTTCTTTTTATTTTGTACTGGTCTTTAAAATGATCTTACTTTAATAAATGTTCAACAATTGTTATCCAATAATGTTAATAGGGTAATGAGTCTGAAGTCCATTTAAGTGGGAGATTGCATCATAGCATAAGACCATAAGAATTTTACTGGAAATGGAAAAATAAAAATTGATTATTAAATTTTACTCTTTGATAAAATATCCTTAAATAGCATGCCAATTGGAAAATAGAGAACAGCCCTAGCCGGTTTTGCTCAGTGGATAGAGCATCAGCCTGCGGACTGAAGGGTCCCACGTTCGATTCCGACCAAGAGCGCATGCCTGGGTTGCTGGCTCAATTCCCAGTGAGGGGTGTGTAGGAGGCACCTGATCAATGACTCTCTTTCATCATTGATGTTTCTATCTGTCTATCCTTCTCCTTTCCTCTCTGAAATCAATAAAATATTTTTTAAAATAAGGAAGAAAATATAGAACAAAATAAAGAAAGCTAGCATGTTCCCAGAAAGAGTAGCTGACAAAATATGACACCAACAGAGCAAAATGCTCCCAGCCAAGCTAACAGCCCATAGAATGATGGTAGTATGCACTTTGTAATTGGACTGTGAGGCCTAGATTTTCACAGATGCTGCTAAATGTCGTATTTCCACCATGTCACAATGAACAAAAGGTAAGCCCTTAGATGAAACCAACAGCTGTGTCACCATTGAAACTCATCTTATGTAAATAACATGTTGTAGGTTCAAGAGGCCATTAAAACAAATTCAGGGATCATGCCATTTGTTCAACTTCATGAGCAATAGGGATATTACAAGTCTAGGGTCTGCCATTAACAAGACAAACCCCCGTAAATCCTGAGCCAGATAAACCTTGGAGACATTCAATTCTAGCTGTAGTCAAATTAACTCAGTGGAAAATGGGTACCAAAAAATGGATTACTGCTCTATGCAAAATTGGGAACAACCAAAATTACAGTAAAACAATGAAATTATATGAGGACATGCCTAAGCATAATTTCAAGCAACAGGGCATAGCCAATGACTGCTGGGAAACCATAGCAACAGGCAGGCCAAGCTGGCATATTAGCAATCCGAGATGGGATGGGTCTTGTAAAGGGAGGAAGCTGAACTGTAAGCAGGATCCAGGCTGTAAACATAAAACAAGCATGTTTCCTCTCTCACAGAAGGGAATGCAACTGTATTAGTTACAATATTCTAATAGATGCTGTCATTGAACATGAATCACACTGGAGCCTCCTAAACCTTTAGAATCCATGTATGAGGCCTACTAAAATAATTTTGGTAGTTCAGTAATTTATCGCTGTTGGATGCTATTTGAGAAAAATATATTTCTACCCAAAACAATAAATCATACTAGAACAAAGCTTTAATTTTTTCCATCTAAGTTAAGTGGCAACGAATTTTATTTGGTAATCTACATTTAGAAATTGAGGATGCAAAGAAAATGCCATAAGTGATAGCTTTCTCAGATGGAACATGGAGATTCACAATCCTATATAATAAAGAGGTAATATGCAAATGTTCTTTACGCCATGACACATAACAACGGATCACCAGGAGGGTGGGGCAGTGCGCTACAAGCAGAGAAGAGCTACAGGAGGTAGGGGCAGCAAGTTCCGAGCAGTGGAGAGCTACAGGAGGGTTGGGCAGTGAGCTACGTACAGCGGAGAGCTACAGGTGGACACAGCGGACAGCTGAGGCAAGCAACAGTGAGCTACTCGCGCATGGATTTGTGTGCAGGGCCACTAGTATTTAAATAAGTTCTGCATGTCAAAAATAGAACATATCATTTTCTCAGTATAAATCCAAAGAACACAAGGAACATATAAATTCATAGAAATGGAAACTGTAAGATTCATTTTCTATTTCTGCAAAGGAAAATGTTTTCTTCTTTTCTATGTCTATTCTAAGGTATTTAATCAACAGTATAATGTAAAAAGAACCACTGACCTCTAATGATAAAATATGTTCTCTATATTTCTTTCTATTATTACTGTCTTGAATATTTATAAGCTAGACTATACATTACATTTGCCTGCATGAATTAGCTGTAAATTTCAAGTCATATTTTAGCCAAGTAAATACATCTTCAAGAAAAGACCTTTAATGAAGGAAAAAATGGGATTTTGAAGCCAAATTTGAAGTACAACTCTCTAGATAGTATTTTATTTGAGACACTTTACTGTGCTCTTGTAAGACAGAAAATTGCATTGAAGATAAGTATTTTTACTAATTGAGATTGAAAGCAGTTGGATCCATTATTATTTCCAATAGGATAAAAGAAATTTTGCTAAAGCCTACGTATTGTACATGGTTATAATTTTATTATCTTATAAAAATTAGTACTATAAAAGTGATTCTTAATAACTGGTATAATGAGTAATTATACATACAGATCTAAACTTGACAACATGAGGCTGTTTTAATTTTCTTTACTTTCACTGACTTCTATCAAATAAATAAAATGAATAAAATATATACAAAGAAAGCTTTCTTTAATGAAGCAGAAAAGAGGTCATGACTTCAATGCATAAATTACATAAAAAAACTGTCATATGCTCTGAAATTGTAAAGAGAGAGAGACACAAGGTTTTACATGTAACTCATTACATACAAGGAGTAAGGGAGGGTTAACATGTCCCTAAAAGTATGAATCAGGCTCCTAAAAGATATGTCCTGTGGTTCTTTAAAATATAGAAATAGGAGGTCATAGAAGAAACATGGGCATTGCTTCAGCTCAGCACATAAATGTGGGGAAATTAAAACTGAAGGAGAAACAATAATATGCACAGATTTTTTCGATTTGGTACAGGCTTTTACCAAAGTGAATTGACACAAAGAAGGGAAGAAAAACAATTATTATAACATAATGACCCCATGAATTAAGGGGCTTTAATACATGTCATATCAATCGACCGAATGTAAGCAACCCAGGGAGACCATGTCTTAAAGGATAATGGACATAAGAGGCTTAGTGCTCTCACAACAGTGCTGAACAAAGCTGTGACTGTCCCTAAATGTCCTTCCTCCTCACCACCCTCACACTATTACTCAGGAGGTGGCTGGCCTGAGTCATAGATAGGTAATAATAAAGAAGGAGTCCTGGCCGTGGTGTCTCAGTGGTTGAGCGTCAACCTATGAACCAGGAGGTCATGGTTTGATTCTGTGGTCAGGGCATATACCCAGGTTGCAGGCTTGATCCCTGATCATGCAGAAGGCAGCCAATCAATGATTCTCTCTCATCATTGATGTTTCTATCTCTCTCCTTCTCCCTTCCTCTCTGAAATCAATAAAAATATATTTTAAAAAAGGATTGGTCATGGTATCTGTATATAGATATCGCTGAAATTTAAGAGATGGAGAATGGGATAGCTGCTCTAAATAATAGGACTCATTTGCGCCAGGACTTAATAAAGAATAAAAATTTATTCTAGATTTGTGCACCTAAAAGCTAGAGGCTAGAGCAGGGGTCCTCAAACTTTTTAAACAGGGGGCCAGTTCACTGTCCCTCAGACCGTTGGAGGGCCGGAATATAGTTTAAAAAAAAAACTATGAACAAATTCCTATGCACACTGCAAATATCTTATTTTGAAGTAAAAAAACAAAACGGCAAAAACACCGGCATGTGGCCCACGGCCAGTAGTTTGAGGAAACCTGGGCTAGAGCATTTAGCTACCAGTTCCCATTGGTAGAGGATTGGCCTAGAGCCGTGGTCGGCAAACTGCGGCTCGTGAGCCACATGCGGCTCTTTGGCCCCTTGAGTGTGGCTTTTCCACAAAATACCACGGCCTGGGCGAGTCTATTTTGAAGAAGTGGCATTAGAAGAAGTTTAGGTTTAAAAAATTTGGCTCTCAAAAGAAATTTCAATCGTTGTACTGTTGATATTTGGCTCTGTTGACTAATGAGTTTGCCGACCACTGGCCTAGAGGTTAATTCTTGCTGAATCTTTTGACTTCTCCCTGGATGAACTACCCAGTTCAGAAAATGATCTGAAGGGGAATGCTGAAAGACATTATGCACTTGAGGTGGGATACTGACAACCAAGGTGAATCTAAGGTTGCTCTGAACTGTCTACCAGAATTCACGCTTGAGTCAGAAGGCTGAGAGCATGGGAAGCATTCATGAGAGGCATCTGCTTCAGCCCATGGGTCAAAGCATAAACTTTAGGATACAAGAGAAGGAACATAAGAAAATTAAAAGAGTTTATATAGTATGAAGAGAATAAAAGAACTAAATCAAAGCAATATTAGATAAGCAAAGAAAGGAAAGAATGTTGGAAGTATGATCAAGTATTACATTTTACAAGGTATTCAGGAATATGTTCTACAATTTCTGTTGAATTGGGTAAATGGGAAAAATAATTCATTTATATAAGTTGTTTGAAAAAGTGGGTCACAAAGTCACATTACACATAATAAATACTTACTTTTCCTGCATTTGTATGCTAATTTTTCTCCTAAAAATGCTCCCACCTGAACACCTTTATGTGTCTATGGGAGTTAAGTAAGTTAATGTATGTAAAGTCCTTAAAACTATCTCTTGCATGATGTGGGCAGTATAGAACTGTTTACTCCTACTATTAAGAAGATTGTAAAGACATTGTGAACCATGTAATAAGAATTTGTGTAGAGACCAGTTTGAAGATTGTGAAGAGAATAGCAGGATCTTCTCAAGTCAGAGAAGATAATTTCTTGGTGATCTCAAGTGCTTGGGAGCCCAATATCAAAGGGAGAAAAAGATGGTGGTGAGGGAAATCCAGGTTCTAGGGACAGAGAAGTCAGGAAGATCTAGAAGTGGCTCAGGGACTAGAACAAAAGGGATGGGTAAAGACTGCTCATAACCAGTTGAGTGGGTGGAACAGCTAACCAATAAGTTAAAACATGGAGCTATGGCCCAGGTAGCATGGGCCCATGGTTGAGCATCAACCTATGAACCAGGAAGTCACGGTTTGATTCCCGGTGAGGGCACATGCTGGAGTTGCTGGCTTGATCCCCAGTAGGGGGCATGTAGGAGGTAGCTGATCAATGATTCTCTCTCATCATTGATGTTTCTGTCTCTCCTTCTTCCTTCCTCTCTGAAATCAATAAAAATATATAAAACAAAACAAAACATGGATCTATGGAGATTGTTTTTGGAGAATTTTAGAATTGGAGACATTAGACATTGAGCAATTCTAACACCCATAAGTATACTTGTAGCTAGACTTCATAACCATGTGTAGTGAACATTTAAGAATTAGTATATTAATAACATGAAATTATACTTTATAGTTTACATTTCTTGAAGTAATGCATACATACACACATACATCCATACACACACGTATATATATATATATATATATATATATAGTCTTTTCCTCTCTCTATAGATGCATATTTGCATATCTCTCTATATGTATATATGCAAAATGCACTATATACATGAGGATATTTATTGTCTTAAATTAGCAGGAAGCTAAAAGTTTGGAAAAATAATATGATAGATCTTTAGCTTATTATTCTAACAACTTCACTGATTACTCCTTCAACTTTATTCTAATGAATAAAACATTGTAAAGATGACAGTGATATACAGATATCATTACCCTATTAGAGCATTTTACTAAAATATTTTTATAACCTCTTATAAAATAAAAGAGTATCTCAAAGTCCATGACAAATAGGCTTTAGCTAACATTTATTTTAAAAATTATCTTGTTAATTTTCTGCTCATTTTGTTTATATGTGTTGATGACTTATTTTTATAGCTTTAAGTTTTTCAGAGGCCTCGCTCAAGCATCTCTTTTATACACACACATTTGCTTTGTACTTTAAAATAATAAATTCTCATCTGTCACAATCTACCCCTTTTTTATCTTTACAGCAGTAATTTCCTTACACTCTCAGTGTCTGCAGAAGAAATATATGCTACCTTTTTTCCCCATCAGTAGGCAAATACCAGAATATTGGAGATGTCTCTAATTTTACTACACAGAATATTTTTGAGACTATAAGCTTCGGTCACTTACTTTTTTCATTAGCACAGAACATTACACTCAAAGATACATTCACCTCAATGTCTTCCAGTTTTCTCAAAAGATTATTTCAAAGTGTAATTGTTTTATACGAAAGAGTGAACACTCATATGTTACATGGTATTGACTGTTGCAAATCAATATGAATATACTCTTACTATCCAAGCCAGAATATAGAGAAAAGGCACATTATGATCCCATGTGGGTAACAATTCCAGGATGAATCTTCACTGTGGAAGATTCATTTCATATGATGAGTAGTTTTCTATGAATTAATATATGAATCAACTCGTTACTATCTTCTACTAATGTAAAATATTTTATGAAAATATATCTTCCATGAACTTTGAGCATAAATTACCAAAATAAAAAATGGAAAGGCACTTATTTTATTTCACTAGAAAAAGAAGAAAATGAATATTTCTTATCATTTAGGGAAAGTTTTAACAAAAGGTTTTAAAGCACTTTTTGGAAATTTATTGAATTTATTCTATTTGCCTTATCAAACTAGTAGCAGAACAAGAAACTGCTGATAAAGAAAAAAAATAATAACAACTTCAACTTAGAGATGCAATGACATGATCATTGTTTAATGGCTTTGTAGGAAGGGAATTCAGTAGTCTATTCCTAAATAGGGCCATAATTTAAATTCAGTGAAATAACTATTGGTAAGGTCCTCATCTAATTATACACAAACAAATGCACCTTAATTGATGTCTGCAACATCTTAAGTAATCCTTTTATATCACAGCCAAGTGCAATGCTTCCAAAGGATTTAAATAACTGAGAAAGGTGCTTAATCAAAAACAGCTAGTTATTCCAATTAACTTTCTGTTAAACATGAATGATGCTTCATTCCCCGTGTTCGGTGCTATAAATGGTGACAATTACTTTACTCATTCATTTTTTGGTCAGCCAATAAATATTGAATAACCACTACATAAATAGAACTGCTCAAAAGTTTGAGTTAAATAGCTTTCCAGGAGTCAAAGAATATAAAATCTAATAGGAAATAAAAGGTATATACAAAAGTAACTGAACTACAGCATAGTAAATTAAAAGCAACAATTATATTCCAAAAGTAAAAATATTTTATTTTGTGCCTTCCTTCTCATCTTCATCATCACTACTTCCTAAACAATCACCACTCCCATCCTATCACCAGGCAACTATTGATATGCTGTCTTTCATTATAGATTATTCTTTCTTGAAGTTTCATATATATATAAACTAATATGTATGAACAGTATAAAATCTTATGTGTTTTGCTTCTCACATTCTGCATTTTGAATTTCATTAAGGTTATTGTATATATCAATATTCTGTTTTGCTTTTTTTTAGTAAATTTCCATTTTACAAATATATCAGAACTTTTTTTAGCTGTTTATTTGCTCATGATATTTGCACTGTTTCCAATTTTGGACTTTTATGAATAAAAATGTAATAAATATTCATATGCAAAACTTTATGTAAGCTTGTGTTTTCATTTTTCTAAAGTAAAATTTGGAATCACATGGAATGTGTGATCTTAACTTTATAAGAGATGTCCATATGTTTTTGAAGTTTTTATAGCTTTCCCATCATCTATATTTGAGAATGCCAATTGCTCTGCCTCCTCTCCAACACTTGATATTTTTAATCATTTTCATTTTAGTGATTTTAATTAGTATGTAATGATATAGCACTGTGGCTTTAAATAATTTCCATTACCTCAATGGATAATAAATCTTGAACAATTATTCACATATTTATTTTCCATCCATACATCTGAATGTCTATTCAAACTTTATGTTTATATTTTAAATTAGGGTTTTAAATACTATTAACTTACAAGGGGTCTTTATATATTCTGGGTCATCTCCATGGACATTGATTTATATATAAGCAAATTTCTGTCTCATAACATTACTTCTGTCTTCAGAACTTCCTTTAACGTTTCTTATATGGCTGGTGTACTGGTAATGAATTATTTCAGTTGTTGATTTTGGGGAAAAGTCTTTTTCCTATTTTATTTTTGAAGGATATTGTCCCTGAAATACAATTCTGTATTGATGATTATTTTTCTGTATTGAAAATTATGTTTTACTTTCTCTACTTTAACCTTTTGCACTCGGATGTTGAGTGTGACTCGACACGGTTACCATCGGTAGCAGCTCTTTTTATACTCTTTTAAGGTATCAATAATTTGAAATATAAAAAAATCCAAATAAATAAGTTTGTATGAAAAGAAACTCCAGTTTTTTATTCTACTGCCGCGCTTTTTAAAATCTGGGGTATTTAAAAAATTAAATCCCGAGTAGAATAAAGGAATCGAGAAAAAAAGCAAGCGAGTGCAAAGGGTTAAAAGTTGCAACTCTATTGTCTTTTTGCTGGAAAAAATTTTCTCACACAAGATTTGCTACATTTTTTATCTTTGTTTATATATAATGTGTTTTTTCTCTGGGTGCCTTCAAATTGTTTTCTTTACTTTTGATTTTCTGTTGTTTAAATATAGTGTGTGTGTGTGTGTGTGTGTGTGCGAGCTAATCCTGTTTGGAATTCTCTGAGGTTAGATATGTAGTCTGATGTCTTGCATTGTTTTTGTATAATTCTTGACCATTATTACTTCAACTATTGACCATTATTGCTTGAAATATTTGTTCTCTATTCTTTCTCTTTTTCCTTCTGTGATTCTAATTATACATATTTTAGACTACTTGATGTTGTATTATTCTGCTCTCTCTCTTTCTTCTTCTTTTTCTTCTTCTTTATCTCTCTCTCTTTTTCTCTCTCTTCCCTTTGTATTTCAGTTTAGATCATTTCTATTGACCTTCCTGAAAGTTCACTGTTTCTATCCAAGTCTGTATCGTATATACCAGTGGTCGGCAAACTCATTAGTCAACAGAGCCAAATATCAACAGTACGATTGAAATTTCTTTTGAGAGCCAAATTTTTTAAACTTAAACTTCTTCTAACGCCACTTCTTCAAAATAGACTCGCCCAGGCCATGGTATTTTGTGGAAGAGCCACACTCAAGGGGCCAAAGAGCCGCATGTGGCTCACGAGCTGCAGTTTGCTGACCACGGGTATATATAATGAGCCTATTAAGGGCATTCTTCATCTCTCATACCACTTTTTTTTTTCTAGTCTTACAAATTGACACTTTTTTTGTAGCTTCCCTCTCCTGACTTTTTACCCATCCTCTTTTGCATGCTCTATGCCTTCTGGTACTGGAGCCATTAACTCATTAATCATAGTTTCTTTAAATTTTTTGTCAATGGTTCTAATATTTAGATGATTTCTCAATCTGATTTTGTTTATTACTTTGTATTTTTAACCTGGGTTGTTAATTTTTCCATTTTGTGTCTCTTGTTTTAGAATTCTAGACATTGCGTGTATTAATGACAGAGGTAAATTGTTTTCTGACCTTGAGACCGACATACTTCTTTTTTCTGCTTGACACTAAGTGTGACACGTACAGTCAATCTACTCATATGTTGAAATGTTTTGGGATTTTGTTTTGCTGTAGTTACTCTTGGTGCACTTTCAGTTTCAAGTTTCTTTACCTTTAACTTGAGTAATGCTTGGTTGCCAGAGAATTTTGCTTAAATTCTTCCTATCCAATCTTCACTACCTCATGGCCTTTTTCCAGCCTCTTGCTCCTTTAAGGGACCAGACAGCTGATGCTGTTTTCTTAGTGCTTGTCAGCCCAGGGAAGTGCTCTGTTGTCCTGATCCAGTCTCAGACTTAAGCAGATGTTGTACCCATGTGTCTTCATGTTCAACATTTAGACATACTATTGTCCATCCTCCAGTTGTACAAAATTTCTAATTCTGGGCTCAGGACTATTTCCTGTCCCTTTCTCAAAGATAGAGGAACTTTTTCTATTTCTCTTCCCCAGCCACCATCCATCTCCATATGTGTCTTGAGGTCAGTAGTGTTTGCTGCTCTTCCCCCAAAAGATGAAAGCTTTTGTTTTGTTGAAGAAAAAAAGATCCAAGCAAGGTTTCTTAACTTTCCAAAGGTGACAAGTACTCTCGCCCAAGAAACCTGCGAATTTGAGGTGGTTTCTTGGGTCAACCACCCTACTCTAACTATTTTCATGAGCATTCAGTGAAGATTTGTGCAGAAGAGTCACTGAATAAGTGTAAAGTTCCCTGGGTCTGCTTCCCTGGCTTCTGAACTCTCACATTAGGCCACACAGAGCCTTTAGCATTTATTAAAAGGTTTAGCTGAATTATTTTTCCCACCTGTAGTGGAAGCTTCATTTTTCTCCTGTGGTCTGCCCTACATACGTCAGCACTCACACTCCCCTTCTCCTTCAAAGCGCCTGCCTTTCTTTGGCTTATGACCTGACCTCTCTGACAGTTTGAAGAAAAGCTATCATTTTTGTAGATTATCTATTTTGTATATGCTAAGTAAAAATTAGAAGTCTCTCATTTTGAGATCCATTGTTATTTAATCTTTACTAAAGCACTGAATCTTGTGTGTTACTATCATCTTCATTATATACATAAGGAAATTGAGTGGTAGAGAGTGTAAATCATTGCCCAATATCATTTAGCCATTAAACTGCAAAAACCAGTTCTCTTAACTTCAAGATCACTGTGTAGAGTTGGCCAAGCCATAGGTCAGATATGTTGCAAAAATGAAAAGTAAATGCAGTAATATTCTACCATAATCCAGGACATCTCCTGGGTGGTTTGTATCTCTGGAATTTCAAAAGTAAATATGTCAGCTTTCCTCCCACATCATGTTGGTGATAATGAGAAATTATGCAAAGTAAAAAAGCCAGGCATAAACAAGTATATACTGTATAATTGCATTTATATAAAGTTAGTAGAGGCCCGGTGCACAAAACTCATGGACTCAGGTAGGGGGGCCCTCAGCCTGGCCTGTGCCCTCTCACAGTCCAGGAGCCCTCAGGGGATGTTCAACTGATGGCTTAGGCCTGCTCCCCGGGAGCAGGCCTAAGCCAGCAGTGGGACATCCTTAGTGCTGCCTGGTGGTGCCACTGCCACTGCACTTGCCAGCCATGAGCCCGGCTTCTGGCACACTGACCACCAGGGGCAGCTCCTGCATGGAGCATCTGCCCCCTGGTGGTCAGTGTGCATCATAGCAACCAGGTTGTTCCACTGTTCGATTGATTTGCATATTAGCCTTTTATTATATAGGATAGGATAGGAATACTAAGTTCTGGTAATATAAATAATAAGAGCATTAGTAGATTCTGAAAGGGGAAAGTGGGTGGAGGCTGTCTTAAAATAAGCATAAGAAACTTTATTATATGCTGATAATTTCTTTCATATTAATTTTGATGATGGTTAAATTATATACCTTTTTAAAACACATAGCACTGTACACATAAAATAGAGACCCTTTGTGAATTAATGTGGCTATCACACAGGTCAGACAATGCTTGACACAAAAAATTGGGTATGTTCAGTCTATGCCCGTGGTCGGCAAACTGAGGCTCATGAGCCACATGCAGCTCTTTGGCCCCTTGAGTGTGGCTCTTCCACAAAATACCACAGCCTGGGTGAGTCTATTTTGAAGAAGTGGCATTAGAAGTTTAATATTAAAAAATGGCTCTCAAAAGAAATTTCAATTGTTGTACTGTTGATATTTGGCTCTGTTGACTAATGTGTTTGCTGACCACTGGTCTATGCTATAACCACTGTTTATAATCTGTGTTTTAGTCCTGAATTTCCAATAAGACAGAATGTTATTGCCTGGCTGGTGTTGCTCAGTTGGTTGAGCTCATCCCATGCACCAACAGGTCACTGGTTTGATTCCTGTTCAGGGCACATGCCTGGGTTGTGGCTGGTTCCCCAGCAGTGGTCTCAATCCCTAGTAGGGGGCATGCAGGAGGCAGCCTGTTATGGGTGTTTCTTTCTCTCCTTCTCCCTTTATCTCTCTCCAAAATTTTTAAAAAAGTATTTTTTTAAAAAAGACACAGAGTGTTATTGCTTATTTATATGTTTTTTATATTATTTTTTATTTTTAAATATATTTTTATTAATATTTGAGAGGAAGGAAGGGGAGAGAGAGAGAGAGAGAGAGAGAGACAGAGAGAGAGACAGAGAGAGAGAGAAACATCAGTGATGAGAGAGAGAATCATTGATTGGCTCTCTCCTGCATGCCCCATACTGGGGATCGAGCCCACAACCCGGGCATGTGCCCTGACCGGGAATCGAACCATGACCCCCTGGTTCATAGGTCCACACTCAACCATTGAGCCATGCCAGCTGGGCTATGTGTGGGGTTTTTTTTGTTTGTTTTAAGTATTATTCAATGTTCACACAAAACTTTGGCCCTAAAAAAAAATGGCCTTAACTTCAAATATAGTAATGGTAGCCCACTTGTAAATACAAAGGTACAGGACAACATCCAAATAGCTGCTTTCTTAGTGGAGCATACATTTAATATCCAACAACCATCACTATCACTAAGTATTTTATAAGCCTTACATTTTCCGTATCTGCTCAAATGCGGACTTGTGCAGAAAGATGCTGCCTAATGATGGAAATGACTAATATAGTTTGAACTTCAAAGGTTCATTCATTGTATGACTCATGGATGACCCAACAATTTAGCTCAAATTGAGTTTTCTCATTTCCAATTGCTACACACACTAGTCCTGGCTCCCTCCTGTTGTTATTTCCTAGTCAGCATTTGCTCAAAATGCACTTCCTTTTGCCACTTTGCTCCAGTTTCTGCCTGCCAGGCTTGTGAGTAAAGCAAAGCCAAGTGGATGTGAGCATTTGTTTTGTGTCAGAATATTGACTACCTCCCAGGACTTCATGATTTCAGGATTTCCCCAGCATTTGGTGTTCATTATAGTATCCAGAGCCACTGGCAAATTATTTTCAAAAAGACCTAGAGCTTTATTGTTAAAGTAAGGTTTTATGTCATAATTGGAAGGTACCCTTAAAAATAAATTGCTGGACTGAAAGAAAACAGGCAAGTGGTTGCCAATTTCCTCTCTGACACTATTGCTTGTATTGACTTTTTAAAAATCTGTCCTCTATTCTGATCATGTAGTCTAATAAGAGACAAAGGAAATTAAGAGGTGATTGTGATTTTTTAAGATCACAAAATTGGAATTCACCTTCTTTGGTCAGACAGCAGATAGCCAATGCCCATTGGAACTCCAAAGCCATCTTCTCTTGGTTTGATATTTGGTAACAGCACTCTAATTCAGAATCATCTTTCTCTGTCTTGAGTTTCTTGGTTCCTATTTTTACTTCCTCATTAATCAGTGCGGTGTCGCAAATTTTAATGAGATGGTAAATCAAATGAAAATGTCCCTTTCTGATTTGCCAACTTAGACTGTTTGCTATTTCTAAAAGCCTGATTTTTGGAGATTTATAAAGAACTTGAATTACTTATTAAATTAAAGGGGGGGGGAAAACATCTAAGTCACTGCAAGCAGAATATATTTTCTCTTCATTTTTTTTGAGACATTATAATCAGACACTAGAGGCCATAAATAGCAATGACAAAACAAAAATAAAGAAGTGCCCTAAAAGAGACATTCCCCACATCTGAAAGCTGACTTTCAATTGTATTTCAGTCTCAGTTCCTACTCTGCACTGAATCATAAAAGTGTATCCAGCAACCACCTGCTTGCCTTTGTTTTTGATGGTATGTAGTTCATATAGGTGCTTTCATAATTAACTCAACATGTAAGTTTTCAAAGCAGTTGTTCAAAAGCCAATATATTATATGTTTTCCAAAATCCAAGTTTCCTATCTGTGTTTGGTTGAAACCTTGAAAGGTATGTCCTCTTACCACTCTTCCTATACCCTTTCCACAATGTAAAGACAACAGTGGCATATAAAAAAGGTGTTAACCTTGAAGTGAACTGAATCTCAATTTCCATGCCAAACAGCTACTAGCTATGTGATCTGAAATAAGGTGACTAACATTTGTGTTTGAATTCCTTCTTTGTGGAATGGGAAAACCATTTGCTTCATCAGGTTATTTGAAGGATAAAATGGTAGAAGAGCTGTTTTGTAATTAGTTATTATTAGACAAAGATAAGGTTTGCCATAATAGAACGCAACTTATAAATAAAGTTATCTCATTGCAATGGAGTTTTAGCTACCTGTTCCTTATAACCTTATGAATGTGATTTATAATAATATACAATATATTATGATTATATATTTTTCTTTTTAAGAAAAGAAATAAAAACCTTCATTAATATTCAAATATCTAGATTTTGCTTACTTGTTAGTATCTGAGGTTCTTAAAATATAATCAGGGTGTTGAAAAATTCTTAGCATTCCTAGTGTTGACCAAGATCCTGCGCAGTCGTCATGAGAGAATTTCATCTCCAGCTCTGCCTCTCTCAGCTGTAAGCCATCAATTCAGGGAATAGAGCTGACAGTAATTTAAGATGGTGTCACATCTCTGGTGCCACTTTTTGGAAAATTATAGGATTTTGTGTTCCATTTGTGTCAAATTTGGTGTTAGGAAATGGCAGAAATGCTAGTGTTGCTACCATAAAAACCACTTTTCTGATCTGTGGCAGTGAGAAAACCAGACATGTCCCTTAAAGGCATAGGTGTGGTAATGACACTCTGTCTATCTGAAAAGTTCAGAAAGTACAGCAAAATGGAAAATGATATGTTTTCTTTTACTTTGATTTAAACTTCTGAATACTTTTCCTTTGCTTAATTGCTGGTGTGATTTATTTGAGAGTTACAGTAGATGGAATAAACTTTTTAATTTACTATACCTAAGTATTTCTAATTAGACAGTTACAACTACTAAAGTATTCACATGGAGAGCAATCATTTTAAGAGCCATCACAGGGAGCAATTGTAAGATGCCTATATTTTGTGTAATTATATAGCTCATTCTTTGTCTTTCTCATGAGAATTTTGTATGAGATAATAACTTCAGAAAATGATATTAATATGGCTGATGCCAGAGCTATTACCGATCCTAATTTGCACCTTTCATGCTACTTTGAATATTTTATTTATGCTGAAATGTCAACTACGCAACTAAAAATGGCCCAAAAGAAACATTCGCCATCCATCTCTTTGGGTAGAATGTCTCCATTTTATTTCTGACAATATGAAATGGTTTCAGATACAGGCTTGTGTACATTTTGAGGATTGCAGAGGATCAAAAATGCCATAGTTAACTTTTCCTCATTTTCATAAATCTCCAACACAGAGGTACACTTATAAATGTGCTTGAGAGGTACTAATTGAGATCTATATTTTCAGTGGGAGCAGGAGGGTGGCTAACTCAATAATGCAGTGATTAAAGTGGGCATACAGAAAAGCTGCTAAATGCTCCAGAACTAGAAGAATACCTGGTTCTTTATATAGAATTCATGTTTCTTGGTATAAGAAGGAAGGTTAAAGTCTTTTTGGCAAACTATCAAGAGATATATTAAGTAGACTAGGAGTAAGGAAATGTGGTCTTCATAAGAATATAGTTCTGCAGCAACAACCATGTAGTCTCTTTTTCTTCCAACCTCTTCACTAGAAAGCACCTGAAATATGCTTTTTTTTTTTAAAGTTCCAATAAACGATGCTTTTTTTTTTAAATCAGAAAATTGCTGAGTCCCTGAGATAGATCACTTTTTTTTTTGCTACTTTAAACAGAAGGGGCCTAAGAGAGGAGGAAGAGCTGAAATTAGAGCCTAGACCACCTCCACTTAATTTGGCAAAAGTAAGTGCCCTCCCATAGATCTGATGGACATTTGGATGGTTACATCATCTTAGCTATTCTTGCCAAACTTCTAAGAGAGCCACTTCCTGGGAGAGGACCCCAACTGCACAAGATGTGAGGTAGGTGGCCTGCGGCAAGGCTTGGAGTGGGGGAGAAGGTTGCACTTTAGTGACTCTCCATGCCAGGAGGACATGTGGAGGCAGAATCCAGTCCTTTGATGCACCAGCAAAGGTATCACCAGGCAATGGCATTAGGTCACACAAAAAACAAACAAACAAAGAGCCAGTTGGTATTAGGTAGAGAAACAACGACCCATCTCAGCACTGTCACCATCCTTGATATGCGAGGTATCGGGATACTCATATTGTCCTGACCAACAAGGACAGCACTTAAAGAAATGCCTTTGCATCCTCTCCTACCTGTCCCAAGATAAGGGGAAGAGTACTGTGAAGACGCCGGTGATTTGAAAGGGCAGACCACTGTCCTCTCCAAACCCATGGCTGGAGCTCTCAGCCTAACATTGCCGGGAATGAGGACAAAGTGTCTTCACTCCCTTTTTCCCATGCAATTCAATTTATTTATTGGTTTACAACTTACATTTCCAAGGGCTTTATAATGTGAAATTTCCTAATTTGTTTGTTGGTATAGTAGCTTTATAAGTTCAAATTAAGAGAGAGATCAGATGTTCCAAACCAACATGACAATGCAATATTTAGCTCTTCTTTGTAGGTGGAACTCAGCAATTTGTTTCTTCTATGTCTGCTGGGTATATTTTCTAAACTTTACAGCATCTGCCTCAAATCTCTGTGTTTATTTGTTAATTTGTAAGTTACCTTAGTTTTCAATCTTTCACAGTTACTTTTCTTTTTGGAGTGAAAGCAAAGTTTTATTACAGAAAAGCTTCCTGTTGCAGGGAGGGGACCCAAGCGAGTCATCTCAGAGTTATATTCTTAAAAAATATATTTTTATTGATTTCAGAGAGGAAGGGAGAGGAAGAGAGAGATAGAAACATCAATGATGAGAGAGAATCATTGACTGGCTGCTTCCTGCACACCCCACATTGGGGATCAAGCCCCCAACCCGGGCATGTGCCCTGACTTGAAATTGAACCCTGACCTCCTGGTTCATAGGTAAACACTCAACCATTGAGCCACACTGGCTGGGCACCTCACAGTTACATGTCATTGACTTGTGAGAGGCTCCCTGGACTCCAATCCCTCCTGCTTGGTCATAGTATGCTCCTTTAGGAGCCTGAAGTGATTTCACAGCCAGCCTGTCCCTTCAACCTTGTGAAGCACAGAAATGCTCTCATACTCAGCATGCTTTAACTTGTACTTACTTCTAGTGCACTTTGAATCAAATTTGAAATTGAAGTATTTAAATGAGCAAGACCAAGTTTTAATCACTGAAATTAGGCTCTTTTAATAACTAAAATTTTATGAGCTCGGGCTGATATCATTAAGAGACATGCCAAACACAGAAAAGGGCAGTTATAGAGAGCTCAACAGCAGCAGTTTGCAGAAAATAAAATGTAATTTTTTCATCGAGTTAAGATTCCTAATTTAAACTGGTAGTAAATTTTTAATATTCTAGTTAGAAATTTTGAAAGATTTTACAAAGGCAGAATTATCCTTGTGTTTCTGTGCATAAACCTAAATTTTTTTGCACATTTTAAAAATATTCACAAGACATTTCTGGAGAGTCCCACTTTATGTAAAACTTTATATTAAAATATAGTGAAATATAATAAAATTGTTAGCGTTTTAAGTCATGAAGTTTAGGGGTAGTTTACAATGCAGCGATATTTTGGAATAGTATTTTTATTTGTTTTATTTTCCAAATGACACAAGCTCTTCCCTCTGTCAGTTAGTTAAGGTGACAGCTGATCATTCTGATCCTTTCATTCAAATTGACCTGAAGTTGGAATGAGTTCACCTGTATTCAAGCCAAAACTTTCACCATCTTGAAAGTATTTGGTATTGCTCTTGGTAGTAGTTAAGTTGGATGGTGGGGCTACTGTTTGAGATATGTTTTGTTCACTTTACATTTCAATTCTGTCAGGGCTTTGGACTCTGGCCCTGGAGCACGTGTGGGACTATGCAGTTACTCTCTGCTGTCTAGCCCCTCCTCCATGGCACTTTCCTGGTAAAATCAGTGTTTATGTAAGGGAAGAATTGTTTGGCCATTTGACTTGGTGCTATTGCATTTGAGCTTTTCTGATTTTATTCCATTCTCTCTACACATGGCCCATCTAAGTCTCAGCTGACTTCTGTTGTTTCCTGCAAAAATTCTCTATGGCAGGGTCACTCCTCAACTTACTTATCCCAGCCCAATGTCCACCCCACAGATGGAAGTTGTAGTTCTTGTTCCTCATGTAAGAAAGCCTTGTTTTTCTCTGGAATTATGTCTTCAGGGTTTTCTGTTGTCTACTGCTCTGTGCTAGCCACATAAAATTGTATAGTTATTATTTGTTCATGTTTTTCTTATTATCATGAGACATGCCTTTCACATCTTTCTATATCCTCATTGGAAGAAGTCTAAGCATTTACAGTTAGGGCTATTTTTAGTTATTTCATATTTTAATTCCTCTTGCAAAAATATCACTTTGCATTATAACTTTGAATTGAATGATAATTTTGTACCTTAATTTCAAAAGTTAAACCAATTAATTCTTTTTTATGTCTATTGCATTGGATAGAATTTCTAAAATGGAACAAAACAAAGCAAAAACACCTACAAAAAATACTATGCTGGTGACAGAAGAGTTTCACCATAAAATATGATGTTGGCTATTAGTTTATGACAGAAAATTTTCAACATATTAAGAAAAGATCTTGCTACTGCTAATTTTAAAGTACTTTACAAGGAACAGTTGTTAAATTTATACCATCATGCCTGGATGGTGTGGCTCATTGGTTGAACATCTACCTGTGAACCAGGAGGTGACAGTTTAATTCCCGTATAGCAAGAATGTCCAACTCACAGCACATGAGGCCTACAACAAATATTTTTGCGGCCCAGCAAAACGTTTTAATAAATATTTCATAACTTAATTTTTACAATATCCTGTTATACATAATTATTAATAACGAACTACAACGTTCGATGATGATTGATTACTGTAATCATTTGCATTCATTTCCCTTATATGCCTTACACTCAGGCGCATCATTTCTCTCCACTAATACCAGCAGCGAATATTCTAGCAGCCGATTGCCACGTCATTAATCTTGGACTGACTTGTTTGGTGTGCACAACAGGAAATATTTCGCTTTCGGAGAACAAGAAAAATAGGTTTATTTGCCTTACGCTTATTAATTTGTGCAGTTATGCAGTGACTGGTAAGTTAATATTCAAGAAAAAATATTAATTTTCATTAAAATGTTCTATTATTTTACGTTAATGATTACTCATTTATTTCAGCCCTTTGTATTCAGCATGTCTCTATTGAAATAAAACTACGTTTCTATGAAAATTGAAGCTTTTGTTTATTTGCAGCCCACATAAACTTAAACCTTGTTATTTGGCCCATGTTAGCTTTTGAGTTTGACATGTTTGTCCTACAGGGCACATGCCTGGGATTCGGACTCAATCCCCAGTAGGGGGAGGGCAGGAAGCAGCCAATGATTCTCTCTCACCATTGATGTTTCTTTTCTCTTTCCCTCTCCTGTCCTCTCTGAAATCAATAAAAATAGATACTTTCAAAAAATGTATGCCATCACTTGAGAGACTTACATGTTTTCATTTTTGTATCTATTGATGTGATATATGAATAGATTTCCCAAGATAATACCATTCATTGACTCCTGGGGTGAACATATCTTAATCACAGTAGCTGATCATTTTCTACTGTGGTCTTGAAATTGATTCTGATGATGTTATATAGGAATTTATGTCTACATTATTTCAAAATAGCTTTTTTTTATAGTAAGAATGGGATGCTGTCATCTGTACAGCCACGTGTATTCATGGCAGATATTATAATTGGTGAGAGCAAATGAGGCTAATGATTTCTTATTTACATAATACTTGTCAGCAGCTACTACTAATGAATCAGAGTTGGAATGAGACTGAAAACTTGCTGTCACTATCTGTGCTTTTTGTTTTTTTATGTTCTCAGTGTCTGTTTTAGCACCAAGTTGCATAACATGCCCTATTTTTTTATGTTTTATCACAGTATCAAAACATGTAAGTTTTCTATTTCTAGAAAGTTTAAGAGAATCTTACCTTTAAAATGTCTGTCCCAGAGCAATTTTAGGAGGTGAATCCTTAAGAACTTTTGAAATGTAATTTTAGGGCTGTTGATTTATTCAGAATTTTAAAAATTTCTAGTGGGTTTATTCTTAGTAAGCTTTATATCTTCAGAACACAGTGTAAGTCATACTCTTCTACTTGATATAGAGACAATCAATGAGAGGTACTAATTTTTTAAGGTCAGAAAAACTGAGTTATAGTACTATACATTCTTAGTTATATGCTTATGCATTCCAATTCTGGCAAAGTATTATCTTTTAACACTTACTACAAATAATTATGTTCTATATTTTTAAAATTACTTTTATTAATTTTTTATTACTGAAAATGCTTTGTATTGTCAACTTCTTAATTGGAATTTGACATCTGTCATTAGATCAAGTTTTTACTGTGTTATATAGTTTTTCTAAATTATTACTAATTTTTGTCCATTTAATTTTCCTCTTACTAAGAACATATGTTAAAGCCTCACAGTCTATTGGTGATTAGTTATCTCTCTCCATAATTCTATGATGTTTTTATTTATGTGTTTATAATATACTGTTATGTTAATGAGTCATACATATTTCAATTTGTTATAACTTTCTGCTAAATTGAAACTTTTGAAAAAAATATTGGTGGTTACTTTATCTCTATAATGAATGACTTGTTTAAAATCTATTATGTTTCAGATTATTATAGTAATAGACATTTTTATTGTTTAATTTGCCTGAATGTTGAATGTTTTAAATATTAATATTTTAGCATATTTATGCTTAACTGTATCTTTTTTAAACATTATGTAGCTGATCTGAAAATATTTTATTTTAGTTGGAACACTCAGCCTTGTAAAGATAGTCTGTCTTATTGTCTTGCTTCTTATTTGGATTTTTCTTCCTTTTCTTGACATATTTGGGATCAAGTGAGTAGATATTCACATTCTATTTCTCCTCCACTTATTTGGAAATTATACTCTCCTTATCCTAATGATTATACACTAGATTAGCATACCTATAAATATCCAAAATTATTATCTTTCTTATATTTGAAAAATATAATCATTTTAAAATATTTTAAATTATAAGTACCCTGACCCAAATTATGTATCTATCTTTTTTGTTGTTGTTGTTATTTGAATCTCACCTTTTAAGACATTATTATCATTGAATTTTTCAGTCAATGCTTACTTGATTTGGCATAAAACTTATCAATCTTTTCGCTCACTGCTCTTAGTATATCACAACACTTCCATCTGGGATTGTTTTCTTTCTGACCAATGTACTCATTAGGTAAACCTTAAATTAGTCTCATGGAGAGAGACAAATTCCTGAGTTCAATCAGTCCTCAAAACTGTGAGAGCTAGTAAAATGTTCTAACCTATCTTAGCTGCTCTGTGGAAGAAGTGTTTTCTATTTTATCTAACTCAACTAATGCCTGTTCATAAGCAGGTTAAAAAATGTCATCTTGGACCCCACATTTACACAATTCATTAATCTAACTTATACAGACAGCCTATCTTTATTTTAAAAAACCTTTAAATGTTTCTTCAAATTTTAGAACACTTGCCCAAGTTGCTTTCTAGGTTTAGAGGCACAGAGGGCTGACAATCAAAGAAACAATAAAAGAAATTATCTGTGAGACTGTCCATTAGTGCTTTTTTGATGGCAGGGGCCTCACACTAGTGATACAATGTGGTAAAATGTTCCTTTAAGCCACAAAAATTTGATCTGGTTTATTATGCAACAATAGATAACTAATATAAAGTTAAATTATTCCTTTTTGGAGTATATTTTGTTTTTGAAGGGCTTTTTAAAAAATAATCCTTCATAATAAAAAGGCAATATGCAAATAACCATCACTCCGCTACGCCCACGATTGGGCGGTGGGAGGCTGGGGGGCGGGACTCGGGGTGGCATATCCGGCCATTGAGAGGTGCGGGACTCCCGCCCCCCGCCCCCCTGCCTCTCAACGGCTGGATTGGCGGCCGCTGAGGGGGGCTGCCTTGGACACCCTGGACACCCAGCTCCGCTGCCATCGGAGGCGGGGAGCCGGTTGTCCGCACCCGGATCCCCTGCCGTGCTCCCCTTCGTCAGCACCTCAAGCCCCAGCAGCAGCGGCAGCGGCTGGGGATGAGCTGGTGATCCCAACAGCCTGGCAGCTCAGTGGCGGCGGCGGCGGAGGCAGCATTGGGCCTGGGGACTGGCGAACAGGCAGAAGATGGCCCTGATCGCAGGAGGCTAGGCCTAGGGACCCTACCCGCACGATTGAATCGTGCGCTGGGCCTCTAGTGTAATTAATATTACTTTAAAGGTAAAACAAGATCAAGGGTATTAAGAATTATCCTCAATAATTCAGGTTTGGGAGGGTTCACCCTCAGTTTTGATTATTTGTAAGAAGGACTCCCAGAATGGTTATAGTGATACAGGAAAGAGTATAGATTAAAATAACCCAAGAGAAAAAAGGCATAGAGCAGAGTCCAGGAAGATTCCAAATACGGAATCTTTCCTCGTTAAGTCTTAGACAGTGGGAATGCCTCTTGGAAACCACGTATGACATGGAGTACTTCCAGCCAGGGAAGCTTACCTGAGTCTGAATGTCTGGCGTCTTTACAGAATTTCATCACATAAGTCAAGTTGACTGTCCAAGTGCCTTTCCTCTCCAGCCCCTTAGGACCGTGGTCGGCAAACTGCGGCTCGCGAGCCACATGCGGCTCTTTGGTCCCTTGAGTGTGGCTCTTCCACAAAATACCACGGCCTGGGCGAGTCCGTGGTATTAAAGAAAAACAGTGTATCTGCCTTAAAGAAAAACAGTGTATCTGCATCACACTCTAACCATGCATTTAATTCTTTCACTTCTATTCTTGCCTAATAGTAAAACTGAATAATTTCCAAATATTCTGAAGTTCATAGATTTGCTTCTAATATATTGAATGTTAGGTGTCATCAGGACTATTGTGGTGAAGGCCTGGGTGGGGCAGGTGCGGGGTGGAGGGAGTCAATGGGGGGAAAAATGAACATTTGTGATACTTTTAACAATAAAATTTTTAAAAAAGAGTATTGTGATGCTTCATGCTCATAGTTTTAAGAGAGAAGGACACTAAAGGGAGTAAAATTTCTAGTAAATAGCTATTCATTATAACCCTCTCTAAGAGAAGAACCCTTAAGCTAGTGTTGCCAGATTAAAAATACAAGATTCGCATTTAAATTTGAATTTCAGATAAATGATCAATCATTTTTATAAGTATGTTTCAAATATTACATATTTATCCTAAAAGCTATGCATCATTTACCTGAAAATAAAATTTAAATACATCCTATATTTTATCCGGAAACCCTTCTTTCAGCAATCCTTTCAATCCAGTAATCATAAACTAAGAAAACATATGATTATTAACGTTAACTTACTTAAAAGTTCTTGAAGATATATAAAAATGCTAAATTAAATACATGCTTTTATAAAGTGTTATTGTTAGAGGCTGCTAGATAGACATGAGCAGAGCAAAGACCGGCCAGGTACAGAGTGTCACAAAGCCCCAGGTGCCTAGCAAAGGACAATTGTAGGGTGGGACATAGCCCCCAGGGTGACTTTTCCTCCCCTAGCATATTGCTGGTCATGGGTTTGGACCAGGACCGCCTGACTTTTCCTCTCTAGAGATAACATCTAGGCCTCAAGTTGTATTTCAGCTCCAGGCCCAGATAAGCAACAAAACCAGCCTCAGGACCAGCTGCATTGAATGATGACCCACTGTCCTAGTGCCGGCCAATCAATGAGTGGAGACCACAACCCTGAAAGGACACACCTGGAAAACTACTGAATATTCTATTGAGGTCTTCTCTTGGGACCTCCCCTAACGTCTCCACCCTTAAAACCCTTCAGATGGAGGACCCAGCGTGCTCTCTCTCCCCGGAGTATACCCCTGCCTTTCCCATACCCCGCCCTGCCCCAGGCACTTGACCCTTAGCTTCCTCACTCCCAAACTCCAAGGGCCCTTCCTTTACCACCCTTCCTCTCCTAAACCCGCTTCATCTAGGAATTACTTCTTCTACCTCTGTGGTTTACCAAATAAATGTTCTCTTACAGTTTGGGTCTTGTCTCTGAATTCTCTCCTAGCCAGAACCTAAGGTTGGAGGTTGCTGAACCCAGGTTTGGTCTAACCTCATTGGTCAGACACCTGGTGCTGGTCCTGCCACCCACAATATTATCATTATTGCAAATGTGAAAAGAGTAAACTAGTTACAGAACTAGTTATTCCCTCAAAGATTTAGATCAACTGTTCAGTCAGGCTAATTTCAACACTGGTTTATGGTTTTCTACTGACTTCGTAATGGGTAAATAAATTAAAAAATTATATCACTTGATGAGTTCAAAAGTTACTTTATTTTTGAACATCTTGAAACCAGAACATGGTGTTTGAGTCTGAGTTCATTGTTTCACAAAACTGAAGAATGGAGTCATGGACAAAACGGTTAGGTTAGCAGGAGCAAAGTTCATTGAGAGAAGCCAGTCCTGGAAAAGGTGCAGCTGGAGTTCCAGGATCAGGCCACAGTCCAGAGCTTCCTTTCCATGATACAGCCGGTGTTAAAGTCTCTTCGTCCATGTGTGGAGCCCCACACGGCCCTAAGCCACTTGGGCCCAGGGGAGCACATTTTCTACCATAGGAGAGTCAGGAACCCAGTGCCAGACAAAGAGAGAGAGAGAGAGAGAGAGAGAGAGAGAGAGAGAGAGAGAGAGAAGAATTTTACCTTAGTAACATCCCTGGGATTGGTTACGCCTCACTGCCTTGTGAGTGATTATCTATAAGCTGCCTGTCTTAGTAACATCCATACATTTTAAAGCTTATGCCTCCCACAAATGCCCTTTCCCAGCCCAGTTGGGCTGTCTTAGTAACTTCACCTAGTTAGGTTCCCACGTTCTATTTCCTCTTCCCAGGGTCAAACCCCTGTTCTACCTAGCTTCCTTCTGTCTCCTCAGTCTCACAGCTGTTCTTATATTCCTGTGCTCCCCTAAAAGTACCCAAGAAAGCAAAGCTTCGGAAATGTTCAAGAATAAAATTCTATGGAGTAAATGTGAAGATCCAATTATCTTTATTAAGTGATTCATGATTATGTTGAGTTGTACAAAATGGAAAATTTTTATAGCCAGAAAGGGGGTCTAACTAAGAAGTCAAGAGTGGATTATTTCAAGCTAGACCACCCACTCTTAGGGGAAGACAGGAGGTCTTACCAGGCAAATTATTTCACTAGTATGGATCTGGAACAATCCCAGACTGATTGGTGTAAAACTCTACTCCTAAGAGGGGCTGAAACTGCAATTAGGTTAGTTATTAACTTTTGGCTTGGTGACATGGCTTAGCAAAAGTGATTCCATTGTGTCCTGTTGCTTTTTTGAACAGAAATTTACCTGATAATTTAGTGCTTTAATACCAAATGATATTAATGGTTATGTCTATGAGCTAAAAGCTAGCCACTCTGTTTTGTTTAAAATAATGCATAATTAACCTTAGCTAACGTAATAACATTATGCTGTGTTTGACAACCAAATAGTAAAACTTCACTTTGCTCAAGTCTATTTTATTGGAATCAAAAGAAACCAAAAATAATTGTTACATGCCCGCTGATAGTACCAACTAGTTAACATCATAAAGAAATAGCTGTAAATAAGAAGAGTGTTCAAGCCTGAATCTTGAATTACAAATTTACAAATTGATTTCCTTATGCTTCTTCATTGACTTGAAACTTAAAAACATGTCATTGATTAAGCAGTTCCTATATTGTGTATGATGTTGAGAAAGAAACCTGAAAAGACTGAAACAACAAAAAATACGACGATTCATTTATCTTAACAAGAACTATTGCTACGGGAATCTACTTATTCACCAGTTTCTAACTGATTAAATTATTGGAACCCTTCCATTATACTAAGCCATAATATATAGCATGCTCCTAGAGATTTTGTGAAGACAGGAAAAATCTTAAGAGGTAAGAGTGAACCATAAATTAGTCTATTTTTGTCTCTGCAAAAATTATAGACACAGAAGTGCTTAAAAATTAGTTTCCTAAATACTTCTTATGAGAAATTTGGCTTTCTATTATTTTCTCCCTTTATACTCATGTCATTTATTCACTCACTCATTCATTCATTCATTCTTTCAAATATGGGTTGAATTCTTAGTACAATATCACACAAAATGCTATGTGCTGACTCTTCTGAAATGGGTAAGTAACAATAGTTTCTTTCAATGGACTTATAAATGGGTGGAGAAAAATGGATGAGAAAATCAATTATTGTAGCAAAATGTGAAAAGTGCTAAAAGCTTAGAAATTCTGAGTGGAATAGAGGAGGATAAGTTTTCTCAGACTGTGTGTTGGTGAAAGAAAAACATGTTAGAAAACATTTTCATAAGGACTTCTATAAACTAAGTAATTATCATACATTCTTATTGAAAGCTATTTTCCTAAATATCTATATGGAAGAGAATATAGATCTGTAAACCCAAAGTATGAGATGGGATAAAGATGAGAGAAGTGAGCCCTGGCTGGTGTAGCTCAGTGGTTAGAGTGTTGGCCTGAACACAGAAGGATCTTGGGTTCGATTTTGGTCAAGAGCACGTACCTGGGTTGCAGATCCCATCCCTGATCCTGGTTGGGTTGTTTGCAGGAGGCTACCAATTGATGTATCTCTCTCACATGGATGTTTCTCTCCCTCTCTTCCCTTCCTTTCTTTTTTCACTCTCTCTAAAAATCACTGGGAAAAATATCCTTGGGTAAGGATCAACAACAACAAAAAAAGAAAAGAAAAAGAAAAAAAACAATTAGGGAAAGGAGAAAAAAATATATATAGGTGTTAAAAATTCTAATTTATGTTTCAAAACATATTGGCGGGGGTGGGGGAGCACTTTAAGAGTAGGCTAAAATATAGGGTCATGAGTGAAATAAGCCCAGGAATACTTTGTATGTGAGTTCTCAACTACTCAGTCTGGAGATAAAAATATTTAAAATCCATGCTTCTTAAACTCCTTCACTGGTTTATACCCAGTAATATTTTCTTATTTATTCAGTTAAAATTTAAAATCAAAGCAAAATATAAAACTTCTGTCCTAAATTCATCCAAATCTCTCCTAAATATTAATTCTGATTTTTAAAAAAATCCTCCTCAAATTAAATACAAAATATCATCTCAACTGAAAAATTCAAAATATATAGGCAAATCCATTTTAAAGACCCATTCAGTGTTTTTATTATGTTATTATGGAGTAGAACTCATTTATTTTATGCTGTTAATAAATTACAAGTTCAGACTCCAATCCAAAATTATGCAAGGGGAACAGGTGGACATTAAAAATGTTTATCTCTTTTTAAATCTCTGCCTTGGTCTTTATTATTTTTTAAAGAGTAACAAAGATGGTGGGCAGATGATTGGCCTCTTTTCAAGCTTTGGATATGGACAAGTGTGGCTTTGGATCGAGATGCAGATATTAATTTAGACTTCATTCTGGATAGTCTATGCAAACTGCACTTAAACAGCAATGTACTAGTAAAGTCTGTGTTTCTTGCTGTTTCTGTTTTTTGTTTCTCTATTTCATGTGTCTATATATTTTTGTTTCTGCATCTTTTCCCTTTCTTCCTCCCTTCCTCCCTTCCTTCCTTTCTTCCTTCATTCCTTCCTTCCTTCCTTCCTTCCTTCCTTCCTTCCTTCCTTCCTTCCTTCCTTCCTCTTCCTTCCTCCCTTCTTCCTTCTCATTCCCCTTCTAACACATTCACACACACACACACACACACACACACACACACACACACACACTTTATGATGTTCAGATCATGCAGCTGAATATATAACAAGATCATAAAGAAAACTAAATGAAGAAAATAAAAGTACCATTCAATCCTCTAGCTCTTCAGATTAAACAAGTCCTGGAAATGGATGATGGCAAATGATCTTTGTTTAATCATATGCCTTTCTCTCTTTGCCAAATGTCATTTTAAATCGTATCACCATTAGTCAAAGTCTACTTAAAATACAAAAGAATGGTATAATTTTAAGATCAGATTAATTAATTTTCAATGAAAGTTCAAAATAAATATAATTTCTATTTTAGTAAATTTATCTTTTTTTTTGGAACCTACAAGTCTGTGATAACTACTCATTTAATTAAAACAAGATATTAAGTAATCTAGACTTGAAAAGGTTTTGCAACCTCATAGTCTTTAGAAGAAAAGAAATCTCAAACACTTACTAGGTTTTATTTCAAAGTTAAAATATATCAAGAAACAATTCATTTTGAGAATGAGTATATATATTTACATGTGTGAATTAGTATTCATACTTACACATATAAATATGTACATACCTTATTCATGAAAAGTATATGATGAATGATTGCTTGTTTCATGGGAATGGAAGGGTGTTTAATATTTTTTACAAGGAAACTTAAAAGAAAGAATGGTTGGACCATTGTGAAGGTACACAATAGAAGTTCTGGGTCAGAAATAAGACTGCTTTAAGTGACTGCAAGTAAGAAGAGCTTTCTCAGCAGGAGCACATGCTCATTTTCTTCTCTTTGTTCACATGGACAATTGGATAGTTTAAAGAAGGTCAAGAAATTACTTTGGGTAAAACTGTAAGGTAATTGTTTCAATAAGGATTTTTAGTAAACCAAAGTTCTGCTTAGTTCTTTCTCATAAAATATTCAGATCCCACTTTCAATCAGACTGATACCATTGTAAGTAACTTCGTTATGACAAACAGGAAAGGAGCAAAGGGGAGACCAAATATTATTGTCATATGTGCAGCTTTGCATTTATCATTCCCCAGGGAACCTCCGACCCATCCCCTGTAGATTGATGGGGGAAAGGACCAGACGGGGAGAATAGATGCATGCCTAGTAAAGTCTGGATGAAATGGGGAAGGTACTTGTCTGTCAGTCACACCTGGTCATTGGCCACAGTAGTCATGGCAGGAAATTTGAGATAGTTTATCCCCTAAATAAAGGAGTTCACTCTCCTGCTCTCTCGGGATTCTTGTTGCAGAGGGTGCGCTCTCATGCTACTGCATTCACCAACGTGGCCCAAGGTCATGTGGACCCCACACAATGGACTGATGGCTTGCAACTAGCCTGATACTGCACTGGACCCGGCTGCAATATGAAATGGAAACTCTGTACTCTGACTCTGCTTCTGGCTTTACTGAAGGGATGTAATAAAGCTTTCTACCATATTTCATCCTCCCATGGGGGCCTCCGGAAATGCTCATTCCAGTGGTGCTCCAAAAACCGCCCTCCCACTAGCACTAGAGAAAGACCAAACACACTTCTCTCCAGTAACAAGACCATGTCAGAATGTGTAATTTTGATTTACTGTTATATATAATTGTATCTTTTATAAGCATATAAAAAAGCATTTGGGATAAGTCACTAATATAACAAAATTTAGACTTCCCCATGAAGGAAAAAAAATACAGATAGTTTAAACAAATCAAAGTGGTTTAAATGCTCATTCACTTCTTGTAGTTTATAAAAATATTTTCAAAATAAAAAGTTTAACCTCAAAATTTTATTTTATTTTTTTATATATGTGTTTATTGATTTCAGAGAGAAAGGGAGAGATAGAAACATCAATGATGAGAGAGAATCATCAATCGGTTGCCTCCTGCACACCCCCAACTGGGGATCGAGCCTGCAACCCAGGCATGTGCCCTTGGCCAGAATCAAACCTGGGATCCTTCAGTCCACAGGTTGACACTCTATCCACTGAGCCAAACTGGCTAGGGCTAACCTCAAAATTTTAAATGAAGCAAAACACAAGCTAATTATGAATAATGTACAATTTAGGAGATTTGAAGCTTATCTCCTATAAACAGAATTAGGACAATTATGTGTATTTTCCCCAAGACTATTCTATTATACTAAATATTCATTCCTTTTGGTAGTGAAAATATGACCCTGAAAGGAGAAATAAAATTGCAGTAACTTATGCACAGTGCTTTTATTTTCTCATTTAACAAGCAGTTGTGGATATATTGATATGGTGAGATTTGAGCTTATTTTCTCTGTCTTAACATAAAATTTATAATTATCCACATTTTTTATAACTGGAAAAAAGGTTGTAACTAAACAAGTTTTAAATTAAATTAATAAGTGAAATTAATATAAAGGGACTCTAAATACTTAACTGTCATGATTAACGACAAAATTTGTGTCATACATTTATGTAAGGAAGGGAAAATAATGTTTCCTCTACCCTTCCAGGTTCTTGTCTGAGTCTGTCCCTTGTATTAAATACAGATTAACAGAAAAAACAAACACAATGTTAATAGCATGGATACCTCATGTATATACGGCAAAGACA